>NC_083575.1:89841605-90441605 GCF_027579695.1 Neoarius graeffei | reverse complement strand
CAAACACATGGTGTTTCTGTAGCTCAGTTTGCATCTCGGAGCTCGGGTTAACAGCTCATATCTAAAACAAACGAACAAACAAACAAACAAACAAACAAAAAAGCCGCTTTCCAAAACACAGCAAATTCAATTCACTTCCTGCAGGTGAGTCGATTCAGAGTCAAATCACCTTCTCCTCGTTCACACCTGGCTTCAACATGTGTCCTGTGTGATCTGATCGTAAACAGACAGCGGATGTAATGTGTCTCGAAGACGCGTCATGATCCGATTCCTCAAACCACATTCAGAGGTGGTCCAGGACACGTACAGTATGGCCACATCATGTTTGTCGTGTGACCGTGAATGCGTCACGATGCATCTGAACAGCAACAAAGGACCAACTCAGGTTGCTCAACAGTTAAGGCACCAAGTTACTGATCAGAAGGGCAGGTTTTCACTGCCAAGCTGCCACTGTTGGACCCTTGATCAACTCCCTTAACCCTGTCTGCTCCAGGGGTGCTGTGTCATGACTGACTCTGCGCTCTGACCCCAACGTCCTACCAAACTTGGATACATCAAAGACATATACAGTGGCGCTTGAAAGTTTGTGAACCCTTTAGAATTTTCTATATTTCTGCATAAATATGACCTACAACATCATCAGATTTTCACACAAGTCCTAAAAGTAGATAAAGAGAACCCAGTTAAACAAATGAGACAAAAATATTATACTTGGTCATTTATTTATTGAGGAAAATGATCCAATATTACATATCTGTGAGTGGCAAAAGTATGTGAACCTCTAGGATTAGCAGTTAATTTGAAGGTGAAATTAGAGTCAGGTGTTTTCAATCAATGGGATGACAATCAGGTGTGAGTGGGCGCCCTGTTTTATTTAAAGAACAGGGATCTATCAAAGTCTGATCTTCACAACACATGTTTGTGGAAGTGTATCATGGCACGAACAAAGGAGATTTCTGAGGACCTCAGATAGAGCATTGTTGATGCTCATCAGGCTGGAAAAGGTTACAAAACCATCTCTAAAGAGTTTGGACTCCACCAATCCGCAGTCAGACAGATTGTGTACAAATGGAGGAAATTCAAGACCATTGTTACCCTCCCCAGGAGTGGTCAACCAACAAAGATCACTCCGAGAGCAAGGCGTGTAATAGTCGGCGAGGTCACAAAGGACCCCAGGGGAACCTCTAAGCAACTGAAGGCCTCTCTCACACTGGCTAATGTTAATGTTCATGAGTCCACCATCAGGAGAACACTGAACAACAATGGTGTGCATGGCAGGGCTGCAAGGAGAAAGCCACTGCTCTCCAAAAAGAACACTGCTGCTCGTCTGCAGTTTGCTAAAGATCACGTGGACAAGCCAGAAGGCTATTGCAAAAATGTTTTGTGGACAGATGAGACCAAAATAGAACTTTTTGGTTTAAATGAGAAGCATTATGTTTGGAGAAAGGAAAACACTGCATTCCAGCATAAGAACCTTATCCCATCTGTGAAACATGGTGGTGGTAGTATCATGGTTTGGGCCTGTTTTGCTGCATCTGGGCCAGGACGGCTTGCCATCATTGATGGAACAATGAATTCTGAATTATACCAGCGAATTCTAAAGCAAAATGTCAGGACATCTGTCCATGAACTGAATCTCAAGAGAAGGTGGGTCATGCAGCAAGACAACGACCCTAAGCACACAAGTTGTTCTACCAAAGAATGGTTAAAGAAGAATAAAGTTAATGTTTTGGAATGGCCAAGTCAAAGTCCTGACCTTAATCCAATGGAAATGTTGTGGAAGGACCTGAAGCGAGCAGTTCATGTGAGGAAACCCACCAACATCCCAGAGTTGAAGCTGTTCTGTATGGAGGAATGGGCTAAAATTCCTCCAAGCCAGTGTGCAGGACTGATCAACAGTTACTGGAAACGTTTAGTTGCAGTTATTGCTGCACAAGGGGGTCACACCAGATACTGAAAGCAAAGGTTCACATACTTTTGCCACTCACAGGTATGTAATATTGGATCATTTTCCTCAATAAATAAATGACCAAGTATAATATTTTTGTCTCATTTGTTTAACTGGGTTCTCTTTATCTACTTTTAGGACTTGTGTGAAAATCTGATGATGTTTTAGGTCATATTTATGCAGAAATATAGAAAATTCTAAAGGGTTCACAAACTTTCAAGCACCACTGTATGACCTAAAGGTTAAAGAAACAGCCTTGGGTCCAAAGCGTTGCTGGTTTGATTCCCTGGACTGGCAGGAAAATTCATGGCCGAATAATAATACCCAAGGTCGCTTTACAATTACAAAAGGCCACCAAAAGAGGGTCAGGATGTAATTCCAGTGGCGTAGCTGCCCACAATCCTACCAAAAGGCACGTAAAGGTATATCCCGCACAGCCAAGTCAAGTCAAGTTTATTTGTATAGCGCTTTTAACAATAAACATTGTCGCAAAGCAGCTTTACAGAATTTGAACGACTTAAAACATGAGCTAATTTTATCCCTAATCTATCCCCAATGAGCACGCCTGTGGCGACGGTGGCAAGGAAAAAACTCCCTCAGACGACATGAGGAAGAAACCCCGAGAGGAACCAGACTCAAAAGGGAACCCATCCCCATCCGGGCAACAACAGACAGCATGACTATAACATTAACAGTCCTAATATAAAGTCAGCTTCGTTGATGCTATAAACCCCCCACCGACGGAAACCCGAGCGCAAAACCGTTCACGACAACCGCAGTCCCAAAGTCAGCAAGTCAACTGCAGTCCTAAGGTCAGCAAGTCAACTGCAGTCCCCAAACACAAAAGCACCACTGCAAGAGTCCAGAGCGTCCTCCCGGCGCGACCCCCAACTGTCCACATGGGGCCGCCCTCTACAGGAGCGATGCGATGAGACTCCAACCAGACACAGGGCACCAGGAGGGATCAAGCAGGTCCGAGGAGCAGAAGAGGTCAGCGTCTCGATCCCAGGACCGATATGTAACTCAGAGGGACCGACATGTAACTCAGGTATTAGGCACAGCCACCGTGACACCACCGGGCAACAGCACTCAGAACACCGCACCATGGATCCACAAAGTGAGCACAGAAGCACCACCACACAGAGCACTGGACAACCTCGATGTTAAAAAGAGCAATGAGCTCAGTGCAGTCCATAGTGAGGAGCACAGGCATCACCCATAATGGACCAAGTCCTGAGGAAACTGACGTGCAAAACTGGGGCTGGAGCTACATCACAACCGGCGGACAAAACATTCAAACAAAGAACAAACATCAAACCAGACAAAAAAAAAAGTGCCCTTCAATGGCTGACGTGCCCTTGAGCAAGGCACCTAACCCCTAACTGCTCTCCAGGCGCTGTGTGTGTGTGTGCTCGTTGTACATCACTCTGGATAATAGCATCTGCTAAATGCATGTAATGTAATATCATGTCACAATTTCAATGTGACATAATGTACAGTATATGCAAAAAAAAAAAAAGGCTTCGTCGTCTTCTAATCAACTGCATCACAGTGAGCCTGTCTGGTACACTTGCTCTCTTAGGTCTTCTAATAACAACTTCCTGACTCTCCCACACACCAGACTTCTTTCCACCATGGGGGCAGGTCCTTCAGTGCCATTACCCCCAAACTCCGGGCTTCTCTTCCTCAATCTCTCCATGACTGCTCTTCTTTCTTTAAGACCCTGGTCCCACTACAGTTTGCGATGGGTTTGTGAATACTTGGCGATGAAAAATTGGTAGCATCGCCACCGACTGTTTGATGCACAGCAAATGTTCTCCGAGGTTTTTTGGCCACCTCGTGAGTGACCAAAAACACTGCGAAAAATTTCAACGTATGCATTGAAATTTAGTGGTGATGTTTTCGTCGGCAAACCAAGCAGTGAAAACTCCCAGATGGGTTTGGGAATACTTCCTGAAGCTCGGAGAACCTTCATCGAGCCTCTTGAGATGTATCTGTCTTGAATCCATGTCCCTGATGCTCACGGGAGCCTCGTCAACACAGCAGCTCAGTGTAGCGTAACCTTCCCCAAGACTTAAAAAGTGCATTTACATTCGACGATCTTTCGCCATGAGTTGTGTTCGCACTGGGGACCCGGTTGTTATGGGAAACACTTGAGGTACAATCAGTACGCGCATATAAGGACGCTGTTTTCACAGAGACTTTGTGAAGCATTTTGTCAGATATGCGGTGGTGGATGGGTGTAAATGCAGGAAGAGTGTTTATCAGCAGGCGTGATATTTACAAAAACAGAAAGTCGAATTATAAAGCAGAGTATTTCTTCAGAGTCATAAACGGCAAGAAACAAACGTGATAATATTTTGCAAAATCTCTGTGAAAACAGCATCCTTATATGCGCGTGCTGATAGCGCTCAAATCAGCATCAGGTGTTTCCCATAACGTCTGGGTCCCAAGAGCATGCACAACACGCTCCGTAAGCCAGACTTGAGCGTGCGAAGGCATGACAGTCAAATGTTTGAACTTTTAGCTCACCTCGACTTTATCGCTACGCATCACCACCAGACGCCTCATTTTCATCCATAACCCCTCAAAAGATTGCGAACTATTGTGTGACCGGAGCTTTAATCTCAATCGAAGGCTCGTATTTTCTCTTCCTCTCTTCCTGCTTAGTCTTTTTTCCCCCCTTCCCATCACTTCTGTAAAGCGACCTTGGGATTGTGAAAGGTGCGACAGAAATTGAACTCTCATCTCATCTCATTATCTCTAGCCGCTTTATCCTGTTCTACAGGGTCGCAGGCAAGCTGGAGCCTATCCCAGCTGACTACGGGCGAAAGGCGGGGTACACCCTGGACAAGTCGCCAGGTCATCACAGGGCTGACACATAGACACAGACAACCATTCACACTCACATTCACACCTACGGTCAATTTAGAGTCACCAGTTAACCTAACCTGCATGTCTTTGGACTGTGGGGGAAACCGGAGCACCCGGAGGAAACCCACGCGGACACGGGGAGAACATGCAAACTCCGCACAGAAAGGCCCTCGCCGGCCACGGGGCTCGAACCCGGACCTTCTTGCTGTGAGGCGACAGTGCTAACCACTACACCACCGTGCCGCCCCCGAAATTGAACTCATTATTATTTTATTATCATAAACTCTCTGCTGTTAGCATGATGAATGCGTGCAACATCAGCGATGAAAGCAGCTGATTTTTATCGCTTCGTTTGCCGTCTCTTCTCTCATTCATTTCAGAGTTTCATGAGCAGAAAGTTTGAGATAGTCCATAGGTACGAGAGACAGGATTCGGTCTGAAAATAGATCCTCCAGGAGATCGATGTGTGCCGGATCAAATCGACCAAATGTGAAATCACACTCGTTCTGTCGCTCCGGCCTCACAATCAGAACACTGCTGTTCAATAAAGTTCACTGTGGTTTATGTTTCACTTCAAAGAAAAAAGTGGTTCTTAAAAGAAAGAAAGAAAAAAAAATACAGCGTTTTGGATGAAAAAAAAAGGTGTGTGATGTGTATTTTCCTTAATATGTGTGAAAGAATGCGAAATCCTTCACAAGTCTTCTGGTGTGAATAATTTCTCGAGTATTTATAGCTCCGAAATGTGTGTGTGGTCTTCAAGAATGCTGTTAAGAGCATGTGCAAAGTGGAACGTGTGAAGAAGTCCGTCTCTCTTCTCGCTCTCCGTGCCTCTTTGTCTTCCGCCGTCTCTCTATCGGTCTCTCCATCTGCCGCCTCAGCACTCTATTTCTCTCTGTCTATTACACTCTTGATTTCTCCCTCCCTCCCTCCCTCCCTCTCTCCGTCCTCTGAGTGGTTGCTCAAATGAACTCATAAATCACGGCTGTTGATGTTTAGCAGGTCTAGCAGTGACGAAGAAAGTGGCAAATAAACTGTTATGGAGGAAAAGGGAAGGGAAAGGAAAAAAAAAAACACTGGGAAAGGTTCTGCATGCCAAAGGCAACTCCGTGACAGACCATGATAAAAAGCTGCAGTGCCATTTTTTTTCTTTTTCTCGTTTGATGGCTCAGAGGCAGGCTGTTTGTAGCCGTCCCTTCCCCAGTGCCGTGGATCGTTTTATCCGAGGCTCTCGGATTTGAATTTCAAAATTTCCACACTTCTATATCATTAATATTGCATTGTGACTAAAAGGGACAGAGAGTTCCTGTAATGAAAGGTTCATTAGAGCGCGTTCCTAAGATCTGAATCCGAGAAGCTGCACTTACTCGCCGTGCAAGCAATCGTGCTTTAATGACGGAGTGTCGATATGCAGAAGTAAAAGGTTTGGGTTTTAATCAGTGCTGTTTTAAGAGCATGTTTAGCTCTAAGTGGACTGATTAATCAGCGACAAATGTGGTGAAATGTACCGCTCTATTAGCCAAAAGGAAACTGCAATCGCTTTTAACTGTTATTAGTTCTTCACTCGGATGTACGCTCTGGTTGTTTGTCAGATGCTGTAAAGAAAAAAAAAAAAAACAAAAACAAGAGTTTGGGGAGGTTTTATAGGTTGTGAAGCTGCTGTAATCCAGGACTTCATTTATAGAGTTAAGGCCCGGTCGCACAATACTGATAATTATAACAATAACTACAACTCTAACGATAACTATAAATAAATCAGTCTCCTGCAGTTTATGTGGTCGGTGCTCGTACCAGGCCGATAATGATCCTCTGTATCGCTGAGATTGCTTCTGGAGCCATTTTTCCAGACCTGATCCTGATCCGATAAAACATCTGACCAATCAGGTAAGGGTTGTTTTACAATCAGGGTACGCAAGCTAAAAATCACATTTAACACTTATTATCTTCAATATCAAAAGGCTTGACTAAATAAACTTGGTTGTTTATTGTAGCCCTGTGATAGCTTTATTTACCATGCAAAAAAAAAAAAATTAGTGATAATGTTATTTTTGGTGAATGTATGGCAATATATGTCATTCATTCATTCATTATCTCTAGCCGCTTTATCCTGTTCTACAGGGTCGCAGGCAAGCTGGAGCCTATCCCAGCTGACTACGGGCGAAAGGCGGGGTACACCCTGGACAAGTCGCCAGGTCATCACAGGGCTGACACATAGACACAGACAACCATTCACACTCACATTCACACCTACGGTCAATTTAGAGTCACCAGTTAACCTAACCTGCATGTCTTTGGACTGTGGGAGAAACCGGAGCACCCGGAGGAAACCCACGCGGACACGGGGAGAACATGCAAACTCCGCACAGAAAGGCCCTCGCCGGCCACGGGGCTCGAACCCGGACCTTCTTGCTGTGAGGCGACAGCGCTAACCACTACACCACCGTGCCGCCCAATATATGTCATATTTAGCAAAATTACTCGTGTCATTTAGAAAAAGTGCTTTTTTGACCACAGGTAGCTCCAAAAGGGATGCACTTAAATCATTCTTTATACCATAAAACACATATTTGGTTCCATATCACTGGAAACATAGTTAAGTTTTAATGTTGAATGCCAGTAAGTTTTCAGACTATTTTGATCAAATTAGTATGTAATTGTGTCAAAAAAATGTCCTCTCTGAGACAGCTAATTGTTTTGGAGTTCAGGCTGTACAGCACGACCCGGAATAATGTGCTACTACTTGGAAAAAACTTCCATGAGTATTCCAGAGTTGTATGGGTTTTATTTCCCTGAGTATCAGGACCAAGCGATATTATAGTCGGGGTTATAGTTGTGGTGTTTCTGCTCCCTGGAACTAAATTCAGGCAGAAGGACAGTCAGAGTTGGAGTGATAGGTATTGTTAGAGTTATCGGTGTTGTGGGACCTGGGCCTTAAGAAACAGTGCTTGCAATGACACACAACAACACGTTTAATCATAAAGGACTGAAAGAACATCTTTTCACACTTTTGCCACCAGGGTTTTGGCCTCTGCATGGTGAAATCGGTGAACGCCATGAGCTAACAAATCTGAATCAAAACTGAGCATCGACAGGTGACCCATCTTGGATACACACACAATTAGACAGTGCGTGAAATAAAACCAGTGTTGGAGTCGAAACACGAAACCTCGAGTCCGAGTCCAGTCTCGAGTCCTCAGTGATCAAGTTCGAGTCATGAAAGAAAATTTCGAGTCGAGTCCAACACAAATGATGCAGCTGTCGCACACACACACTCTAAAACACGTTGACAGCTTTGAGTAGTGTGAAGATGCATGTCCCATACCAAAGCCGACAATAAATTCACACACACACACACACACACACAAAATGTCATCTTCTATCAGGAATATTTAGAAAAAGGCTGGTGGCACAAATGCTAAGCATCCATGTAAAAAAATAACACTCTCACAAACATAACACACTAATGCGCTTTATTGTCACAAATGCACTTGTGTGCATTTACAACCCTGATTCCAAAAAAGTTGGGACAAAGTACAAATTGCAAATAAAAACGGAATGCAATAATTTACAAATCTCAAAAACTGATATTGTATTCACAGTAGAACATAGACAACATATCAAATGTTGAAAGTGAGACATTTTGAAATTTCATGCCAAATATTGGCTCATTTGAAATTTCATGACAGCAACACATCTCAAAAAAGTTGGGACAGGGGCAATAAGAGGCTGGAAAAGTTCAAGGTACAAAAAAGGAACAGCTGGAGGACCAAATTGTAACTCATTAGGTCAATTGGCAATAGGTCATTAACATGACTGGGTATAAAAAGAGCATCTTGGAGTGGCAGCTGCTCTCAGAAGTAAAGATGGGAAGAGGATCACCAATCCCCCTAATTCTGTGCTGACAAATAGTGGAGCAATATCAGAAAGGAGTTCGACAGTGTAAAATTGCAAAGAGTTTGAACATATCATCATCTACAGTGCATAATATCATCAAAAGATTCAGAGAATCTGGAAGAATCTCTGTGCGTAAGGGTCAAGGCCGGAAAACCATACTGGGTGCCCGTGATCTTCGGGCCCTTAGACGGCACTGCATCACATACAGGCATGCTTCTGTATTGGAAATCACAAAATGGGCTCAGGAATATTTCCAGAGAACATTATCTGTGAACACAATTCACCGTGCCATCTGCTGTTGCCAGCTAAAACTCTATAGTTCAAAGAAGAAGCCGTATCTAAACATGATCCAGAAGCGCAGACGTCTTCTCTGGGCCAAGGCTCATTTAAAATGGACTGTGGCAAAGTGGAAAACTGTTCTGTGGTCAGACGAATCAAAATTTGAAGTTCTTTATGGAAATCAGGGACGCCGTGTCATTCGGACTAAAGAGGAGAAGGACGACCCGAGTTGTTATCAGCGCTCAGTTGAGAAGCCTGCATCTCTGATGGTATGGGGTTGCATTAGTGCGTGTGGCATGGGCAGCTTACACATCTGGAAAGACACCATCAATGCTGAAAGGTATATCCAGGTTCTAGAGCAACATATGCTCCCATCCAGACGACGTCTCTTTCAGGGAAGACCTTGCATTTTCCAACATGACAATGCCAAACCACATACTGCATCAATTACAGCATCATGGCTGCGTAGAAGAAGGGTCCGGGTACTGAACTGGCCAGCCTGCAGTCCAGATCTTTCACCCATAGAAAACATTTGGCGCATCATAAAACGGAAGATACGACAAAAAAGACCTAAGACAGTTGAGCAACTAGAATCCTACATTAGACAAGAATGGGTTAACATTCCTATCCCTAAACTTGAGCAACTTGTCTCCTCAGTCCCCAGACGTTTACAGACTGTTGTAAAGAGAAAAGGGGATGTCTCACAGTGGGAAACATGGCCTTGTCCCAACTTTTTTGAGATGTGTTGTTGTCATGAAATTTAAAATCACCTAATTTTTCTCTTTAAATGATACATTTTCTCAGTTTAAACATTTGATATGTCATCTATCTTGTATTCTGAATAAAATATGGAATTTTGAAACTTCCACATCATTGCATTCCGTTTTTATTTACAATTTGTACTTTGTCCCAACTTTTTTGGAATCGGGGTTGTATTACGCGGTTTCAAAAACATTCGAAAACATTTTAGCGCCGTTAACGTTAATTTGTTCCTGAACGTGACGTACGAACAGCACAAAATTCTCTTGCATGAAATTAGTACAAAAATTAATGTAGATATAAATATCTTCTGCCAAATTATTACGGTACGTTACAAAAAAATAAAGAAAAAAATCCGCATCCGCGTCCGAATGCAGTTAATGAATGCACGAGTCCGAGTCATCAGCGCTCAAGTCTAAGTCAAGTCACGAGTCCTTAAAATTAGGGCACGAGTCGGACTCGAGTACTACAAGCCTGAATAAAACAGTAAACATGGCGAACCAAAGTACTGGACCAGTGCTTCTAAGAGTGCTGCTGTGTATTACAGAGCTACGCCAGAGGCCAGTGTGTAAATAAAAGGAACCCCACTAGATGAAGGAGCTCTTCCTCCTCCTCCTCCTCCTCCTCCAAGCTTCTCACTGTCTCCAAATTACTCGACCAGCCTCTCTACTGAAGAAGACAAGACACACAGTCCCTTGAACTGCTCATAAATCTGCCTCTGGAGCGAGATCAATGCTCAGACTCGATGCCCATTTATTAGACTCCTTCTTTAAAGTGGCAAAGAAAATGAGCTTCTCGTGCCAGCGATGGAAATCCAAAGGGACAGCAGACGCAGAACAAGAGAAGAATAAATATCTGATGACTCCGAGCGCAGTTTGGTTTTATCAGTGTGACCATTCTTCAGCGAGGAGTGGGTGGATCAGGCGTGCTGTGTAGCCAAATACAATGATGGAAATCTTTGAAAAAGTGTGAGCGTGTTTAGAGCTCAAGCCAGTAATTACCTCCACGTTTAAAGGCGGCGAGGATGACTACGCTGCTGTCTTTTTCATTCTGGCACGCAACCAATCGAATACCGCTCAACTGCACAGAGAAGCTGTATGCAATACAGAGATCATTAACTTTTAATCAAACTAGAAAAATAGATAACGTCAAATGCTGCGCTTTCAAAAATGCCACACACGCACCTACGGTACACACACCAGCACATATCACCCTCAAGACATCACCAGCTAATTAAAAAGCCTGAGCGCGCAAGAAACCTCAATGGAAATCAACATCGTTACTGAACACAATGTGAATATGATAACATTCACAAGCTCATTTATTATCACACATGATAAATAAATGCTCCAAGGCTTAAAAAAAAAAACTGCAGATAAGCTTGTTGAACTTGTTGAGCTTGTTGTTATCACGGAAAAAAATGTGTTGCTTTTTCTCCCGGAACACACTCAGGACCCTCACAGTGGCAGTGCTGACTTTTAATTGGACTCACGCCGGTCAACGAGAGTTCACAGCACTCGAAAAGCTCTAAACTGCCACCGTAACCAATGTTCTGTTCAATTGTGATTATATTTATTCATTTATTCTCTGTGTGTGTGTGCGTTAAAAGCCAGAGAAAATGTGGATTATCTCTTTGTGTTGATGGAAATGGACAGAGATTGGATTCTGCTAAACAAGTGCGAACTTAAACAAGTCAGGAAACATGAGACAAAAACACAGAGGAAAGTTCAGCGAGCCACTCAAGGACGATATTACAGAAAAATACAGACATATGACAGTATTAATTCATTAATTAATATTATTATACAGTGGTGCTTGAAAGTTTGTGAACGCTTTAGAATTTTCTATATTTCTGCATAAATATGACCTAAAATATCATCAGATTTTCACACAAGTCCGAAAACTAGATAAAGAGAACCCAGTTAAACAAAAGAGACAAAAATATGAACCTTTGCTTTCAGTATCTGGTGTGACCCCCTTGTGCAGCAATAACTGCAACTAAACGTTTGCGGTAACTGTTGATCAGTCCTGCACACTGGCTTGGAGGAATTTTAGCCCGTTCCTCCGTACAGAACAGCTTCAACTCTGGGATGTTGGTGGGTTTCCTCACATGAACTGCTCGCTTCAGGTCCTTCCACAACATTTCAATTGGATTAAGGTCAGGACTTTGACTTGGCCATTCCAAAACATTAACTTTATTCTTCTTTAACCATTCTTTGGTAGAACGACTTGTGTGCTTAGGGTCGTTGTCTTGCTGCATGACCCACCTTCTCTTGAGATTCAGTTCATGGACAGATGTCCTGACATTTTCCTTTAGAATTCGCTGGGATAATTCAGAATTCATTGTTCCATCAATGATGGCAAGCCGTCCTGGCCCAGATGCAGCAAAACAGGCCCAAACCATGATACTACTACCACCGTGTTTCACAGATGGGATAAGGTTCTTATGCTGGAATGCAGTGTTTTTCCAATATTTTCAAAACATTTTTCCAATAGCCTTCTGGCTTGTCCACGTGATCTTTAGCAAACTGCAGAAAGCAGCAATGTTCTTTTTGGAGAGCAGTGGCTTTCTCCTTGCAACCCTGCCATGCACACCATTGTTGTTCAGTGTTCTCCTGATGGTGGACTCATGGACATTAACATTAGCCAGTGTAAGAGAGGCCTTCAGTTGATTAGAAGTTACACTGGGATCCATTGTGACCTCGCCGACTATTACACGCCTTGCTCTTGGAGTGATCTTTGTTAGTCCACCACTCCTGGGGAGGGTAACAATGGTCTTGAATTTCCTCCATTTGTACACAGTCTGTCTGACTGTGGATTGGTGGAGTCCAAACTCTTTAGAGATGGTTTTGTAACCTTTTCCAGCCTGATGAGCATCAACAACGCTTTTTCTGAGGTCCTCAGAAATCTCCTTTGTTCGTGCCATGATACACTTCCACAAACATGTGTTGTGAAGATCAGACTTTGATAGATCCCTGTTCTTGAAATAAAACAGGGTGCCCACTCACACCTGATTGTCATCCCATTAATTGAAAACACCTGACTCTAATTTCACCTTCAAATTAACTGCTAATCCGAGAGGTTCACATATTTTTGCCACTCACAGATATGTAATATTGGATCATTTTCCTCAATAAATAAATGACCGAGTATAATATTTTTGTCTCATTTGTTTAACTGGGTTCTCTTTATCTACTTTTAGGACTTGTGTGAAAATCTGATGATGTTTTAGGTCATGTTTATGCAGAAATATAGAAAATTCTAAAGGGTTCAAAAACTTTCAAGCACCACTATACATACAGGACACTTTTTCGAAGGAATAAAAACATGCTCTATTCGGGGGCGTCGTGGCTCAGGTGGTTAAGGCGCCATACCATGAATGCGGGCGACCCGGGTTCGATTCCGGCCCGAGGTCATTTCCCGATCCCTTCCCGTCTCTCTCCCGCTCATTTCCTGTCTCTACACTGTCCTATCCAATAAAGGTGCAAAAAGCCCAAAAAAATATCTTTAAAAAAAAAAAAAAACATGTTCTATTCCCTTCTAGCGGGTTTCATTAATTTGGTTTGATAGCATGCAATATTGTTAGCATCACTTATCCTACGTGTATTACGTCACTCTACCCAATGGAGAATGAGTGTTGAATATGGTTTACGATATTGCACGGTTGTCAAGACAACATGACATCACACGTCGGAGACATAAAACTTCTGCACTGGCGAGCAACTGGGACAATTTGGAAACAAACATGGCCGCCAGGTTTGCTTTGTTAAATATGGACGATTTTGAGAGAATTTTGAAAGAGAAAGACGCGTTGAACACCAAAAGGAATGTGTATGGATAATCATAATAATATTGGCTGGCTTTTTTTCCTGGTATATCAGATATATTCCATTCAGCTACTCATCTTCAACTTGTTTAAAATCATCCTAGCTGAATGGAATACATCTGATAGACCACTTAACGCCAGCCAATATTATTTAAATATTATCACTTTAAATTTCATGGAAAGTTTGATATTGAAGGAGGCAGCGTCTTAATCAGAGGCACTGCTTCACTTATGTATGAATAAAATTAATGAAGTCAAAGTGCCTAGGTCTAGCCGATATTGAAAAACCTTCTCCTAATGGACCAGTACCTTGCCCAGATGGGAAGGCTTGTGTGACCCAAGAGCACCAACCTGCTGGTAGGCCCACCATTGGCAGCAAGGTTGAAGGTACAGGCCTGGACTAAATCCAGTCCAGACATAACATTCTGAATTCCCCATTATCTCAGGTCACCATGAAACACAGAAGCACCAAGTATGCTGGAATTACTGGTTTCGCAACTATCTTTTCAGGTTAATCCAATTCACGTCAACGACTCTAGAATGTTTTTAACCATTATCTGGATAAAAGCCTTCAATTTAAACAGTTCCATCATCCATCAGGCTTGAACTACAGTATGTGGATGATAACACCATTCCCTCGCTGTAACCAGAGAATTTACAGCCACTTTCAGACACCTTGGTGGATGCCTATGAAACCTTCGGCATGAACATGTATGCTACCAAGACGAAGATCTACAAATAGCATCAAATTTCATCGACAATCAGTGGAACAAGTTACAAACTTCAGTTACCAAGGGAGCGTCTTGAACACTCACGCAAATCTTTCATGGATACGGTGAACTCACCAGAGGGGTTTTTCTTCAACATGGACTGTCAGTGAAAATGAAAATCATGGTCTATTAGGCAGTTGTTGGTATCATCGTAACATAAAGACCCTTGAAGTATTCCATGAAACAAAACTGTGATCAATACCAGGCATCTGCTGGAAGGCAGAGTCTCCAAAGTTTAAGTCCTTGTTCTTGATTGGCTCATGATTCCATGTTAAAATTTACCTATATTTGTAACATGTAAAGGAAAATATAGCTCTATAGTGCCTCCAGCAGGTGCTATAGAGCACTGCGAACCAGAACCACCAATCATAAGAGCAGCTTCTTTCACCATAAATATCTGACCTGAACCATCCTTGCCATTATACAATTGTACAACTTGTACCTCCTGTATACTCCCGTTTGCACGACCTCACTGCACTCTGTCTACTCTGACGTTAGTATATTGTGTCTTGTCTGTAAAAGTCTGTAGTCTGTTTATATTGTCGAGAGCATACATATTTTAATGGATACTGTATATTATATTGTATATTATTATCCATACAGGGCACTTTGTCCATGGAATATGTTCTATTTCCTTCTAGTGGGTTTATTGATTGCATGCAATATTGTTATCATATCGCTTATCCTGCATGTATTACGCCACTCTCCCCAATGGAGAATGAGCGTGCAATATTCTTATAATACTGCACGTTGTCAAGACAACATGACATCACACGTCAGAGCTCATGTGAAGATCTAATGACAAAACTTTTCTGCTGTGCATGCGCACAATCATTTCTTTGTTGGCTGGGAAAGAGAGAAGACGAGGCTAATCCAGTGCTAGGTTTAAGCACTAAATAAATAAACCGAAAACTGAAACTAAAGACACGCCGAACACCTGAAAGGCTACCAAAACTTCATTATATATTCTTCACACATATTTACAAGAGAAAAACATACCAACGGACATCGAAAAACTGGAAAAGAGACACGTCGGAGATATAAAAGTTCCATGCTAGTGAGTGACTGTGACAGTTTGTAAACAAACATGGCCGCCAGGTTTACTTCGTTAAAAGCGAAAGATTTTGAGAGAATTTTGGCTGCCAGGTCGCGCCGTTGTGTGTAGTTGTCAATGTTGAGTTTAAAAGTAATTAAGTAAATTACACAGGGAAAATAATAATAATATTCGGCTTGACTGCGCTAGCATTGGCCTTCGCTAACACTACACCGGCTGGAAGGTAATTGCACTGCCGCGCTAACAGCACCGAGTCACGGGTAAGCTACCATTGGCCTTCGTTAACACTACACCGGCTGGAAGGTAATTGCACTGCCGTGCTAACAGCACCGAGTCACGGGTAAGCTACCATTGGCCTTCGCTAACACTACACCGGCTGGAAGGTAATTGCACTGCCGCGCTAACAGCACCGAGTCACGGGTAAGCTACCATTGGCCTTCGCTAATGCTACTGCCACGCCTGCTGGAAGGTAATGGGACTGTCGCGCTAACAGCACCAAGTCACGGGTAAGCTAGCATTGGCCTTTGCTAATGCTCCTGCTACGCCGGCTGGACGGTAACTGGACTGCCGCACTAACAGCACCGAGTCGCGGGTAAGCTAGTGTTGGCCTTTGAGAATGTTGATATGAAGAGAGTGTGCATATAATAATAATAATAATAGCTTTTTTGTGGTATATCAGATATATTCCATTGAACTTCTCGTCTTTGACTCGTTTAATATCATGCTAGCTGAATGGAATATATCTGATATACCACTCAATGCCAGCCAATATTATTTAATTATTGATATTATATATACTTTTAATAAATAATATAGATATTGTACATGATAGGTAGTGTTTATTTTATCTCTCTCTCTCTCTCTCTCCACAGTATATATGTATATATAATAGATATTTAGATTACAGTTAGATATTGTATACTAGATATTTTAGACATTGTTTATAATATAGTTATTGTATATTATGTATATTGTATATAATAGTTATACTGGTTATTGTAGATTGCATATTAATTATATTGTATAATATCTACACTGTCCACATTGTACATCACATATACATGTCTTACATATACGTATATTCACACTTTTTTCCTCCCCTGTATCGCTAGAGAGACCAAAGGTGGACAAAGTACCCGACTTCATTACTTAAGTCAAAGTAGAGATCCCGCTGGTCAAACGTTACTCCGATACAAGTGAAAGTTCTCCAGGCAAATTTTTACTTAAGTTAAAGTACTGAAGTACTTGCTTTTAAAAATACTTAAGTATTAAAAGTACATTTTCTGTCAACACATTGCTGTATTATTACCACAACACTTACAAAACCTAATGCCTCTGAAGCAACTTACTGGATTTACAAAAAGAACGCATGCTGTGCATCATGGTGGTTTAACGTTAAGCTAGCTAGTCAGTGAAGCTCCACCTGACATGCTAACAAACTCTTTTCAAACTCTAAATCATATTGTGTAGCTAACGCGTCTAGAAAAGAAAGATTTCTACATTCTGTTTATTTGGCAAGACTATGCTAAAACATTTCTGAAAGGACTTCAGATAAGTTAACGTTATTCATGTTAGCGTAACTCCGTTTTTACATGCTAACTAACAGAGTCCAAGTTAACTAGCTGTGTGTTAACGTTAGCAGTGGACAAGGCTACGGCAACTTGGCGGGCAAATCCATAGAAAGTCGTTTGACTAACCAGACTGCATAGCTATTGTTGCGTTATCGCTAGCTCTAAAAGCACAGACAACTTCACTGCAAGCTTTCTCTTGGAATAAAACGTTTACAGACCTCAATATGCTCCCGCAGGTTGGACGGCAAGTTTCTGTAGGCTGTGATGTGGTTCGTTTTAGGCAAACAAAGCAAACATTTAAAACGAAACGAATCTTTAATCCTTTCAGAAAGCTGAAACATGGGTTCTAGCTATAGCCATGAGTGCGTGCGTTCTCCAGAAGAACCGCCTCGTTCCATTCTGCCATCAACTGATCGTGTTAAATAACGCTGCTGAGAAATCACTGAACTTGATTTTATCCAGTCTATGGACGTGACGTGACCCTCGTGATTACTGATCGGCTCTCAGTGTCACCTGCGAAAAAAACAATCACGTTTTCGAAAAGAAAAGAAAAAAACATCCACTTTCAATGCAGCTTCATAGTAAAGGCCCAGTCACACAGCCAAAACTTACGATTTACGCATGAATTGCGCATAAATTTCGAGTCGTGCGCGAGTCATCAGTGCTGTGCGTAATTCATAAGTTTTTTTTGACGTGGAGCATCAGTAGTTGTCAGTGGATGTTCGACGAATCGGGTTTGTGCGCGATTCGAGGTTTTGAGCTGCTCAAAAATATTGATCACGCACAAGTATGCGCGATTGTGCGCCGTTTAACGTAATCCGTGCGTCCTTTGCCGTAGTTCTGACGCGGACAATGCACGACATATGCGTGGACCGTTAGTGGTTGATCGCAAGAAATTTACCGCTACTGCGCACGTCGATGACTTTTCACTGACGAATAACGCACATATCACGCATGTCTCGCTGTAGTAACACGTACATTTCACTGATATCCACTGACATGCGCGCTCTATGCGTCGTTCATCAGTGCTAGTGTGCGGTTCATGCGTGCTTATACGTGGTTCATACGCAGTTTATGCGTGGAGTGTTCGTCAATAAAAAACAGAAATTGTCCCTCTTTTGACCCTATGCGCTGATGTGCGTGATTTGTACGTAGTTCATGCGCAATTAATCGGTGATTTTCGACCACGCACCCCCCCCAAAAAAAATGGTCAATTTCTCCACTGACAATCATGCACAAGCCAACTTTATACGTGATTTATACGTGATTTATGCGTGATCGGCTGTGTGACTGGGCCTTAACGAGTAACGAGGAGCTTGATAGAAATGTAGTGGAGTGAAAAGTACGATATTTGCCTTTCAAATGTAGTGAAGTGAAAGTCATAAGTTTCCCCAAAAAAATACTCAAGCAAAGTACAGATATTCAAAAAGTGTACTTAAGTACAGGACTCAAGTAAATGTGCTTCGTTACTGTCCACCTCTGAAAGAGACACCAGCTGCCGGAACCAAATTCCTTGTGCGAGTCAACAGACTTGGCCAATAAACACGATTCTGATTCTGAAAAGACCCGATTCTGGAAACAAACAAGAATTGGCAGGAGTTTAAATGATGAAACAAGGCAAAGGTTAGACACAGAGCTGGGAAGTTTTATTTCGGTTCTTCAGTCTCCTGATTTATTCATTCATCGAACTTTAGATCTCACCAACTCTGAAGATGGACCAAAGGGAGGTTTAAGCTCCTGTACGGAAGAAATACGGGACCGTAACCAAATGGACAAACACTCTAATATTCTTACGGTACACGCTGTCACGGACACACCCTATTCCTGATATAAATGCCAACACAGACTGTATTATCCGAACACTTCCTTTGCAAGAAGACAACCGTGATTTAAGAATACTGTAATGCGGTTTTCTTTATAAGCTGTACAGAAAACGTTTCTTCAATGTTCTTCAAGCCTTAAAATGACCGTTGGCTGCTAGAACCACCAGGTAGCACAGTACTTCCTGTCTACGTGTCTATTATGCATCTGAGAAGAAGACAGAAAAAAAATCGCTCTTTAATCGCACACTTGGGTGTTTTTATGACTTCTACATTTTCAAGGTAATTGTGTTCTATATTTTATTATATACTTAAATCTAATTTAAGACACACGCTGCCATGCTGCAGTGTATTGGCTTTGAGCAATCGCGCTGCCATTCTGCTTTCAGGTCACATCGAAGGTAAGTGGATTCAAATTAATCTCAAAACAGCTGATTCTCTGGGCAAGTGATCAAATCCTGGCACCACCACGCTGCCAGTGCTGGGCCATTAACACGCAACTGCTTGGTTACTGCCTGTCTTAATCCGAAGTTACTTTGGATGAAAGCATCAGACACGTGAGATAAATAATTCCAGGCAGCGACGTCGATTTGGCACAATGAAAATGATTCGCGTCATGCAAATACAGCAACCAAAGTGAATGTAGCATCTCAGTGTTTCAGTTCGTGAGACAGTCACGAGGTGTTGAGCTTTGTTTTGGGTTTTACTGATCGGACGTGGACGAATCAGGGTTTAAAGTGCAGGTCAGGCTTCGTCTCATAGTGATCCAGACCACTGGTGCATCATGAGTCATACTGCAATATAGAAGTTATTAAACTACCATGGAACCTTGAAAAAATGTGCGGAGCCGTGAGACATTATGTCAGTTTGTGTGTTTTGGCATCAGTGCTTGAAGCTTTTGAATGAGCACTTGATGATTTATATGATGTCAGGAATATTGTATTATTTCAGTTAGTGAGATTGTATTTACTCAACCTTTAAGCAACGTGATGCTTTGCGACGGGTTATCGATGAAAATGAGGGGTTTTCGTGGCGATGCATGGCGAGAAAATTGAGCTGAGCTAAAAGTTGTGGTCACACAGCAGGTGAACACTTGATGGTCACGCCTTCATGCGCTTGAGTCCAGCCTTGCTCGCTCACGGAGAGACTTTGTGAAGTATTATCATTACCACTGTCACGTTTGTTTCTAGCCATGTTTAAGACGCTGCTTAAATACATACATGTTATTTACCAGCTGGGAGGTCCGTATGGTGAAATACCGTGACCGAGGTCTTGAAAGTACTGAGCGAGGCCCTCTGGGCCGAGGTCAGTATTCAGGGCCGAGGTCACGGTATTTCACCATACGGACCGACCTTAAGCTGGTAAATAATATATATTTTTTTTCTTTACCAAATTCTAACAGAAAACGAGAGCGACCGAAAGGGAAAACCGAGCCGAGCCGCCATTTTGAATCCTCATTCACGGCTGTAATGCAAATGGCTTCCTCCTCGGTATACAAGTGCACTTCCATGGCAGGAAAAAACTACATTTTGCCGCCTATGTAGTCCCCTATTTATACAAAATTGAGTCATTCAGGATTCAGCCATGTTTTTGCTCAGCGTTAGCAAGTTACAGGTTTTTAGCTTTCTCCTGAAATGTTTTCTTTTATTTCTTCTTCCTCAGGGTAGTAAAACTCGCTTTCGCTGTGAACACTGTCGTTATCGCTATCCATGCTGTAAAATTAATGCTATTCTCCTGAGAAATGCTGGCAAAAAATTATAAGATTTTTGATAATCTTATAAATAAATCTTATAAAAAAAAATATAAATCTTGACAAAAAATTCAACTATGTTTGTTGTTGTTGTGAACGAGCGAGTCGCCAGAGGTCTGTAGCTGGGGTCCGTAACTGGGCTCCGTATCGTAGGATACAGACCCGCTCGCCAGCCAGTCAGAGCGCAGGATTTGATGGAAACCAGACCGCGAAAAAAAAAAATCTGCTTTATGTTTTGTTTTTGTAAATATCTCATCTCATCTCATTATCTGTAGCCGCTTTATCCTGTTCTACAGGGTCGCAGGCGAGCTGGAGCCCATCCCAGCTGACTACGGGCGAAAGGCGGGGTACACCCTGGACAAGTCGCCAGGTCATCACAGGGCTGACACATAGACACAGACAACCATTCACACTCACATTCACACCTACGCTCAATTTAGAGTCACCAGTTAACCTAACCTGCATGTCTTTGGACTGGGGGGGAAACCGGAGCACCCGGAGGAAACCCACGCGGACACGGGGAGAACATGCAAACTCCGCACAGAAAGGCCCTCGCCGGCCACGGGGCTCGAACCCAGGACCTTCTTGCTGTGAGGTGATAGCGCTAACCACTACACCACCGTGCCGCCTTGTTTTTGTAAATATCACGCCTGCTAATCAACACTCTTCCTGCACTTAGAGCCATCTCCCGCCGCATACCTGACACAATACTTTGCAAAATCTCTGTGAAAACAGCATCCTCATATGCGTGTGCTGCTTGCATTCAAATCAGCATCAGGTGTTTTCCATAACGACTGGGTCCCAAGAGCGCACACAACGCGCTCTGAAGGATCCTCGGATGCAAATACACTTTTTAAGTCTCAGGAAGTTTCGGCTATGCCGAGCTGCTGTGTCACCGAGGCTCCCGCGAGCATCAGGGACATGGATTTGAGAGAAATACATCTCAAGAGGCTTGGTGATGCTTCTCCGAGCTTCAGGAAGTATTCCCAAATCCATACACCGTTTTCCGTTTCTGGTTGAGAGTATGCTGTGTGCATTCTGGCTGCCGCTTCTCACTGGAGCTTTTTATTTTATTTTCTCTTTTGTTTTTCTTTTTTGTGTTTGTGTAGTTTGATGTTTGTTTTTTGTTTTTGTTTGAATGTTTTGTCCGCTATTTGTGGTGTAGCTCCGGGCCCAGTTTTGGGTGTCGGTTCCCTCCAGGCCTTGGTTCGCCGTGGGTGATGCCTGTGCTCCTTGCTATGGACTGCACTGAGCTCGTTGCTCATTTTAATATTGGAGTTGTCCAGCGCTCTGTGCGGTGGTGCTTTTGTGCTTGGCGTGGTGTTCCGAGTGATGTTGCTCAGTGGCATTGCGGCAGCTGTGCAAGCAGTTTGAGACATACCGGCGCTCTGCGTGGCGGTGCTTCTGTGCTTGCTTTGTGGATCCATGGCGCGATGTTTCGGACGATGCTGCCCAGCGGCGTTGCGGTGGCGGTGCAGGCAGTGTGGGACTTGTTTTCGTTCGCCTTTTGGTGGGACTGTAGCTGTGACACCATTGGAATGACATCCTGACCTTTATTTAGTGGACTTTTTTTTCCTATCCCTTTCTTTATAATTGTACAGCAACCCTGGGTCTTGAGAAAGGTGCAATATAAATTTAACTTATTATTATTATTATTATTATTATTAATATTAACTGCACGGGCGGCACGGTGGTGTAGTGGTTAGCGCTGTCGCCTCACAGCAAGAAGGTCCGGGTTCGAGCCCCGTGGCCGGCGAGGGCCTTTCTGTGTGGAGTTTGCATGTTCTCCCCGTGTCTGCATGGGTTTCCTCCGGGTGCTCCGGTTTCCCCCACAGTCCAAAGACATGCAGGTTAGGTTAACTGGTGACTCTAAATTGACCGTAGGTGTGAATGTGAGTGTGAATGGTTGTCTGTGTCTATGTGTCAGCCCTGTGATGACCTGGCGACTTGTCCAGGGTGTACCCCGCCTTTCGCCCGTAGTCAGCTGGGATAGGCTCCAGCTTGCCTGCGACCCTGTAGAACAGGATAAAGCGGCTAGAGATAATGAGATGTTTTTGACCACTCACGAGGCGGAGACATGAGAAAACAAGCTCGGAGAACATTCACCGTGCGTCACACGATTGGTGTCGATGCTCCCAATTTTTCATCGCCAAGTATTCGCGAGCTATAGTGTGACCAAGGCCTTAGTATCAAACTATTCCACCGGAATCCTGGAAACAAATTAGTTTCGGCTATATTTTTAAAACAATCCAACTGAGATCTTACTGAAATTTTCGCCAAGAACTCAACGAGACATCGATCTGAGCTCAAACACCAGTTCCTAATTGCCTACAGCGATGTTTTTCCATCCTCAATCTCCAGCCATTGCAACATGTCCACAGGCTGAGTGTACACAGCGAGTGAAGGTAGTGTTTATAAGGTCCAGACAGCAGTAGAAGTAGCCACGGGCTGAATAAAAGCCTGCACACAAACCCAGCTTGTAGTCTCCCAGGTCCAGACTGATCCCAGGTGAGAGGACAGGAATTGATATTCTTCTGGCCACTAGATGTGTATATGGCAATGCAGTGATGGTTACAGAGGCAGGACAAAGGCTTAACGCGGCCCATATCGATCTAGCAGCCTCCTTTTTGTCGCAGTCGAGAGGAGCAGAAATAATAGCGACAATAAAGAAATCCATAGCTGTGCTCTGTTCAAGGCAGGGACATTAAATAGGGGAAAAAAAAAAACAATCAAAAGGAAACTGAGTAACAGTCCAGGCTGTTATTTAAGAGTTATCAGACGGTGATGTCCCTGTGCTGGCCTTCTTTTCTGTTCTGTCGGAAAGTCCAACGGTGAGCAGGTCTGTTTACTGCGAGGAGTTAAAAGCACTGTTGTTCTGTTGCTTGGTAGGATACTCATTCATGTCCCTTGTCCGTGGAAGGCTCGGCTCCACATGAGCTGAGCTACATTTAAAAGGTCTGCTGACCGGTCAATGCAGTTCCATTAAACCGGACAGGCTCATCCATCTCCAACGACACCACTGTGACTGACTGTGTGTGTGTGTGTGTGTGTGTGCGCGCTGAAAACAACCACACAGTCCGATCACAAATCTCTGATCTGACTTGTTTTTTTTCTGACAAGCTCGCTGAATAAAAAGAGAAAAATGTTCGGAAACAAGTCTACGATGTGTGGACAGACCGAAGCTTCGGTAAAGCTTTTCACACACAAAAGAACACCTCTGTGTCCATGGGGAGGGCATGGGGGTGCGACTCCTACATGCAGCGTGATGCAGCGCAAAGCCTTTTTCCAACTGCTAGAAAGAAAAAATAAGTATAGGGCCACGAGCTAGTGAACGGAAACAGGAAGGTTGAGTGAAGCGATCAGACAACGACGTGTCCTGACACACAGCGCTTTCAGAAACACGTCCACAAGCACTTGGGAGGCAGGGAAAGAGTCCACTTCACAGAAAACCTGTGACAAGAAAATTTCTACTTTGACTAAAAGCGTCTGATGAATGCTTTGTGAAAGAAAACAGTTCCAAGAATAAAATCAATCCCTGCTGAAATGTCAGTAAACAGTCCTGCTGTACAACTGTGATGCAACAAACGATAGATCTACTTCAAATCACATATTTACTGTACGTGAATACTAGGGCTGCCAAGGTTAACGCGATAATAACATGTTAACGCAAATTCCTTTTCACACCACTACTCATCTCATTATCTCTAGCCACTTTATCCTGTTCTACAGGGTCGCAGGCGAGCTGGAGCCTATCCCAGCTGACTACGGGCGAAAGGCGGGGTACACCCTGGACAAGTCGCCAGGTCATCACAGGGCTGACACATGCCCCTTTTCCACCAAAGCAGTTCCAGGGCTGGTTCGGGGCCAGTGCTTAGTTTGGAACCGGGTTTTCTGTTTCCACTGACAAAGAACTGGCTCTGAGGCCAGAAAAACCAGTTCCAGGCTAGCACCAACTCTCTGCTGGGCCAGAGGAAAGAACCGCTTACGTCAGCGGGGGGGCGGAGTTGTTAAGACCAACAACAATAACAAGACCGCGAAAGATCGCCATTTTTAAGCGGCGAGAAGCAGCAGCTGTACAAACGCAAAGTCAGCCATTATTATTATTGTTGTTGTTGCTGCTGCTTCTTCCATGTTGTTTTTGCTTCAATATTCGTGCCAAGACGGTGGTGTAGTGGTTAGCGCTGTCGCCTCACAGCAAGAAGGTCCTGGGTTCGAGCCCCGTGGCCGGCGAGGGCCTTTCTGTGTGGAGTTTGCATGTTCTCCCCGTGTCCGCGTGGGTTTCCTCCGGGTGCTCCGGTTTCCCCCACAGTCCAAAGACATGCAGGTTAGGTTAACTGGTGACTCTAAATTGACCGTAGGTGTGAATGTGAGTGTGAATGGTTGTCTGTGTCTATGTGTCAGCCCTGTGATGACCTGGAGACTTGTCCAGGGTGTACCCCGCCTTTCGCCCGTAGTCAGCTGGGATAGGCTCCAGCTTGCCTGCGACCCTGTAGAAGGATAAAGCGGCTACAGATGAGATGAGATTCGCGCCAAGGTTTATGCAAACGCAGCGACGTAACTGACGTATACAGCGACGTAATGACATGGCTTCCCTTAGCACCGCGAGCTATGGAAAAGCAAACTGGTTCTCGGCTGGCTCGCAAGTTGAATGAGTTGTGAACCAGCACCAGCACTGGCCCCGAACCAGCCCTGGAACTGATTTGGTGATTTGACACAGACAACCATTCACACTCACATTCACGGTCAATTTAGAGTCACCAGTTAACCTAACCTGCATGTCTTTGGACTGTGGGGGAAACCGGAGCACCCGGAGGAAACCCACGTGGACAACATGCAAACTCTGCACAGAAAGGCCCTCGCCAGCCACGGGGCTCGAACCCGGACCTTCTTGCTGTGAGGCGACAGCGCTAACCACTACACCACCGTGAAGCCCCTTTTCACACCACTAATTTTTTATTTTGGCACGGAATTAACACATGCACGTTCTGTGCCCCTCCTCCGTAGTTTGGGAAATCACGACGTGATGTAGCACGAATGCGCGAGCGATGTAGCGAGTAGCTGGTCGGCGTAAGTCGTGATAAAGTGCACTTATGTACACAACTTATATTGTTGCATTCTGACTGTTTGCATACAACGTGTGTATTTTTATATGCTTTCGATGGTCCAGAGAGGAGAAAAGACCAGAACGTCAAGGCCGTAGTAGCTCATCCGGCCCGCCATCAAAACAACCACGACAGCCAAAACATCCAACAGAACTGAAATGTGACAATGTGAGAGAGGACCGACCTCCACGACAAACTGTTTACAACAGGAACATCGACAAACAAATGACCAAGTTTTGTTCCCCGACGCAAGATCGACCCAAAACATCGATCAGAACTGAATTCGCATGAGAAATGAGAGCGGAGATACAATTCTAATGAGAAGAAAATGTATTAAGTTGACCTGATTACTAATTAGTTAGCAAAAAATTGACAAAACAACGACCGAGTGTTGTGCACAAGGTTGAGTTCTTTCAAATAAAACGGAGGGAGGGAGGGAGGGAGGAGACACGATTTAACTGGAAATAAATGCAATTGGAAACAAATTGTTTACAACAGGAAAATCAACAAAACAACCAACCAAGTTTTGTCCTTGGGGGAAGAGCTACTTAAACCATCGATCAGAACTGGAATCGGATGAGAAATCAGAGATCAATTCTCATGAGAGGCCTGGGAAATTCGTTAATTTGGCCTGATTAGTAACTCGTCAGCAAAAAAACAACAACCAGGTTTTGTTCGGAGTGATGAGTGCTTTCAAACAAAACAATCGGAACGGAAATCCGTGAAGAACTGACGGAGGCGTTACGATTTAACTGAACTCTGGACGACGGACGCCACGCCACGGCAACAGCTCAGCGGCCTTACGGAGAGATGAGCGAAAGACGTGTTAAGTTCCGTGTGTGCGTACGTGAGAGAGTTTGTTTTATTCTGAGAAATGTACGAGTTCTAGAAAAGTGCTATAAATGCAGGTTTTGCTCCTGAATGTTCTGTACATTTCCCAGCGAGTTACTGCATTTTGCTGGAAAACGTCTCTATGAGCTGCGTGCCTTAACGAATATATTTATTTGGGTTTTGTATTTTTATTTTCTTTATTTAAAGACAGCCACTCCTGTTGTCCAGAGTCCATGTCGCCGAGGGCGTTTAGTTTAGTTTATTGCATAGTTTCAGGCTGGAAGTTAAGGACAGAACTCGAGGAAAATACGAGATTGTTTTGTTCGCACTGAATTGTGCGAAACCCTCAATTTGTATTATTATTATTATCAAAGCTGCTTTGCTATTATTATTTATTTATTTATTTATTTATTTTTTAAAGGCAGTGGCGGAATAAAATACCCACAAAAATAATGTTTGCTGTGTCCAGGGCTTTGAACCAGAATTTTTTTCCTATTGGTTCGTTCCGAACAGAAACGGAATTTTAACGTTTCCGGTTTTGGGTTCCACCATTAAACAGACGTTCCCGAACCGGTTAGAACAAAAAAAATTTCGTTCCCGGAACGGTTAATTACGTTCCCTGTCAGCTGTTTAACAAATGGCTATAAAATTATGTCTCTGTCTCATCCAGCTTAAGCCAAATGTAGGCTAATTCTATTACAACCTTCATTAAATAAGACAAGAAATAATTCAAAACAATTATTATTTCAAATGTTGGCGATTTGGATTCTCAGTATGTCTTCCCATCTACACAAACAGAAAAAGTGCCAAAAATGAAAGATAATTCGTTTAGTGCAGACCTGG
Organism: Neoarius graeffei; assembly: GCF_027579695.1. Lineage (NCBI taxonomy): Eukaryota > Metazoa > Chordata > Actinopteri > Siluriformes > Ariidae > Neoarius > Neoarius graeffei. Next base: position 90,414,287 of record NC_083575.1, on the reverse strand, counting down.
GCATTTTACGGCCCGCGGGCCGCATCCGGCCCTTTGGTTCATTCTGACCGGCCCGCGTAAGGTTAATTAGAAATTACAAAATAAACGTATTTTCTAATTTTACCTCATGCATGGACTGAATGTGCATTGCTTTTATTTTGAAGTTGTGTTCAACAAAAACGCAATGCGCGCGACATGAACATGACATGAAATCCCACGAAACCTAATCCCGCGATAACTACTTCCGTAATTTGTCCAGACCAACCACAAACTTGTACGTCATCCTTCAAACGGTCCAGCCAATCACATAGTGTGACGTCACCAGCAGGCGCCGGAGCCCGAGCCGATCTGTAGATCTGATTCCTACACCGAATCGACACGGCATCATTATTATAATATGACGTATCTTGCTTGATATTTGGAGCAGAAAGACAATATTGTGATGTCTTTATTGTGTTTTGGGCTGAATGTGACTGAAAAAAAATGGTACAAACGTTCACATTTTGTTAACCATTGTTTTGGGAAATTTGACTGAATAAATGACATTTTTTTGAAAGGCAACCTCGTTTTTTCCAGACTCTTACCAGTCTTAGCAGCTTGTAAAAACAATGTTATTTACTGCTTTATATAAAGAAATACAATTAATATCATGCAGAATTTAGTTCAGCCTTTTGGTCCGGCCCTCCACTAAATTTTCTGTTTCTCATGTGGCCCCATGGAAAAAATAATTGCCCACCCCTGGTTTAGTGTGTTACCAAAGGCTAGTCAGGCCCTATCCATTGATAGGCTAACAGAGGTTAACGTCATTTAATGTTCGCGAGCCTCTCATTAACGTGGACAAATATATTGATGTCTTGTTTGAAATTGACGTTTTTGAATAACGATAGACTGCAATATTTACCTCTTATTTAAGATGTGGAGACGTGATCGTAGTCCACCCTCCCGCTCTCTCCATTCAGTCAGCGAACGTCACACAGGAAGTGAACCCCAGCGGGTCATAGAAACTTGCGCAGGAGAAGAATGACTTTTTTATTTGTAGGCTACGGAAACTTTGAGGAACGAAATAAAAACCGGTATTAACCGGTTACCATTATTTTTAATAAGCGTTTCTGTTCCGGAACATAAAAAATAATAAAGTTTCTGGTTTCGTTTCTGTTCCATGTGAAATAGAAAAAGTTCCCGGTTTTCGTTTTTGTTCCTTGAACCGGTTCAAAGCTCTGGCTGTGTCCTGCCTTCTCCTTCCTGACCCGGCTGCATACATTTGCATAAAGCAAGCAGATTAGTCCACTCCCACTCGCCAATATCTTGAACAGATAAAAAAAAATGTGCGATTAATCGTGATTAAATATTTTAATCGATTACACACATGGATATTTTCTCGGTACTCACCGTTCCCTAAACATACGGTAACAAGACTCAAAGTCCTGCTTACAAACTTAATATGATTTATATACAACTTAGTAAGATAAGCATGGGAACAGTTCTCTTGTAGAAAGCTGGTATCGAGCAGTAATAAGTAAATAAGGAATAAAACCTGACAGGCCATGCTGTTATCGGGAAACGATCCACAACAATATGTAAATGTGACAAGGTTACGACTCAGAAGTGAGTTATTTACCCGTAAAAGCACTTTTTTTTCTCTCTCTCTCTTATACGACAGCAAATTTGACAATTGCAGTTTTTAACTGATTAACATTTCAATAATTTTTTCTCCATTTAGAGTTACATTTAAAGTTTCGAAACGTCTGTGAAACACGTCCTGGTCTCACTTCAGTTCAATTATATTTGTATAAAACTTTCAACAATGGACAAAGCAGCTTTACGGAAATATTTAAATTTCTGGTATAAATTGTAACTTTAAACTTTTTTTTTTAAATGAAGTAAACATTACAATACAATACAATAATCTTTATTAGGTTCCCAAAATGCAGTCTTCATACCTAATTTACAAGTGCTGAAAAAACATAAATAATAATTACGGCGGCACGGTGGTGTGGTGGTTAGCGCTGTCGCCTCACAGCAAGAAGGTCCTGGGTTCGAGCCCCGGGGCCGGCGAGGGCCTTTCTGTGCGGAGTTTGCATGTTCTCCCCGTGTCCGCGTGGGTTTCCTCCGGGTGCTCCGGTTTCCCCCACAGTCCAAAGACATGCAGGTTAGGTTAACTGGTGACTCTAAATTGACCGTAGGTGTGAATGTGAGTGTGAATGGTTGTCTGTGTCTATGGCCATGTTTACATTAGACCGTATCAGCGGATCATCAGATTAACGTTTTTAAAACGATTAGTGTGCACACAGCAACACCAATACACGATTTGCGTGCACACAGCAACACCAATACACGGATACGCTCGGCTCCGCAGGCATCCTGCGCTCCAAATCACTCCGCCCTGAACAGCGAGTGCCCTCTGGAGGGTGCGCACTCCGGCCCTGCGCAGCTCACAGAGTGCGCGAGTGAAGTGCACGAGCAGTGATTCGGGACTGAGCCGCTGTGTGTGTGATCCCAGCGCATATCACTTACCACTTGCAAGTGGAAGGATGGCAAGCCTAAAGACAATCATAACTACACAATGGGCAGTATTTGCATCAGTATTTGCAGTATTTTCATACTTTTATACTCTTTAATGAAAGGTGATACAAGGCGGAAGTCCGCGCTGTTTTTCAGCAGTCGCGTCACATGACCAACGCCAACGAATCAGGAAGGTGGATGTCACAGTGACGTTGTCCAATGACGACGCCAGCTAGAGCTCAGCACAGCGTATCCGCGTATCTCAATGTTTACACAGCACCGGATCAGACACGATCTGGATTGAATACATGGACCCTGGCGGATTCCCGTTTCCCGGCGTTTCCAGGCGTTTTAATGTAAACGGACAGTGCATCCGCGAAGAAAACGAGACAGATACGGTCTAATGTAAACTTGGCCTATGTGTCAGCCCTGTGATGACCTGGCGACTTGTCCAGGGTGTACCCCGCCTTTCGCCCGTAGTCAGCTGGGATAGGCTCCAGCTCGCCTGCGACCCTGTAGAACAGGATAAAGCGGCTAGAGATAATGAGATGAGATGAGATTCCATGGAAGTATATAAAAAAGAGTGATTATCAAAACCTAATGAGAGTACTATTGACAAATGCGATCATCAAACTTATCAGAATTAGGTGTGCAGCCACCTCTCAAAATAATATAACTAAGTTACGTTTAAAAATGGATACTGATAGAGACTTGGAAATTGTCTGAGGGAGTGAGATCCAGACAGAGACCCATCTATAAAGAAACAAGTTGTGTGTCTTGGCTGACTTAGGGATATTCAGATTGTTATTATCCCTAGTATTATGTTGATACAGGGACATGAATGTCATCTTGGATATGAATGTCATGGCACGATTTGGTCTTTCAGTAATTTCTTTGAACTGTTCTTTTTCTGTGGCAGAATGATTGTACAGCATACATCTTTAATTAAAAAAAAAACACTAGAATTCGGTGCACAAGTTTTAATTTTCTTTGGGTTTTCTGAAATCAATACAGGGTCAAAAATTTACATACGCTCACTTAGATTATGAATTCAAAGGTGCTGAAACTTCCAAAATGTCTCTTATCTTGCCAAGGCCGAGGTCTCTTAACTTCCTGTTAGTGATCCTGATTGACTACAGCTGGTAGCTTCTCTGTACCTTCATAAAAAGGGTTTGTTTACTGCACACATTGGCTTGACCAACACACAGTAAAATGGGAAAGTCCAAGGAGCTCAGTGCAGATCTAAGAATGAGGATCGCAGATGTACACAACTCTGGAATGTCTCCTGGAGCCATTTCTAAACAACTGCAAATTCCAAGATCAGTTCAATCAACTATATCCAAGTTATTGTAAGGTGTGGTCACTTTGCCAAGCCACTTTGCTTCAAGAAAACCCAAACTGTCACCCTCAGTTGAAAGGAAATTGGTTTGGATGGTCAGGAACAACCTGGTACAGCCCTGCCATGAATTGGAAGCTGATGGATCACTGTCTACAGTTCAGATCACCATGGACGAAGAGGCTGCTATCCAAGAAATAACCCCCTGCTCCAAAATTGACACCTTCAAGCTCAACTAAAGTTTGAAGCTGACCAGACGGACAAAGAAAAAGCCTTCTGGAGGAAAGCTGTATGGTCAGATGAGACAAAGATTGAGTTGTTTGGCCACGATGACCACCGTGTACAGAGGGACACTGTACCAGCTGGTGGTGGTGGTGGTAGGATCATCATGCTCTGGGGCTGTTCTGCTGCCAGTGGAACTGGTTCATTGCACAAAGTGGATGGAATAATGAAGAAGGAGGACTACCTCAGAATTCTTCAGCATAAGCCATCAGAAACTCGAACATGACTTGGGAGTTACAACAGGACAGTGAACTCAAACACGCATCAGAGCTGGTTGTGGAGGATAAAGCAAGCTAGCATTAAGCTTAAAACAAGTCCTGACTTCAGCCCTGTTGAAAATATATGGACCGTGCTTATAAGTCGAGTCCATGCCAAGAAAAAAAATACATAATTGAACTCTACCAGTTCTACAATGAAGAGTCATGAAATATCCAACCAGAATTCTGCCAGAAGCTTGTTCATGGTAAACAAAAATGTTTGGTCAAGGTGAATCTTGCAAAGAGACATTTTACCCAAATATTAGGTGTGCTGTATGTATAATTTTGACCCTGTGTTGATTTCAGAAAACCCAAAGAAAATTAAAACTTGTGCACCAAATTCTAGTGTGTTTTTTTTATTAAAGATGTATGCTGTACAATCATTCTGCCACAGAAAAAGAACAGTTCAAAGAAATTACTGAAAGCCCAAATATTGCCATGACATTCATATCCAAGATGACAGTCATGTTACTGTATGTAAACTTCTGGCTATAACTGTAAGTATGGCATCTCTTATGGTTAATAAATCAGACACGGGCAAAAGCTTCAGTTCCTTAAGAGTAGGTGTTATGTGATCGTATTTGTGCTGCTCAGATAGAATTCGGGCAGCAAAATTTTGGACTAGCTGTAACTTGAATATTTGAATTGCTGAGACCCGACCAGACAGTAGAAGAGTAAAAAAAAAAGCTGAGTAAAAATTAAAGAGTTAATGATTGTAAAGAGTGTTAGTTGATCAAAAAGGTGACGGATCCTCGTCTCGTCTCGTATTCTTCCGCTTATCCAGGGCCGGGTCGCGGAGGCAGCAGTCTGAGCATGGAAGCCCAAACTTCCCTTTCCCCAGACACCTCAGCCAGCTCCTCGGGAAGAACACCGAGGCGTTCCCAGACCAGCCGAGAGACACAGTCCCTCCAGCGTGTCCTGGGTCTTCCCCGGGGCCTCCTCCTGGGGCGACATGCCTGGAACACCTCCCCAGGGAGGCGTCCAGGAGGCATCCGAAAGAGATGCCCGAGCCACCTCAGCTGATTCCTCTCGGTGACGGATCCCACATATCATTACTAGTTTGCTTATTAGATCTGCGGTTAGAGTCCTGATATGTTCATTGAACGACAAGTTCTTATTGACGATAATCCCGAGGTCTCTAACTGACTGAACGACGAGTAGCTCCTCTCCAGAAACGTAATAGATGGAATAGGTGTCTGAGTGAGCATCTTGCTTGATCACAGAACTTGGTCTGGTCAGTAATTGATCAGCAAACTGTTCTCACAACATCAAGCAGTCACCTGCAGTAGATTTTGCTTGAGGTCATTAAGCCCTCCATTGATCTCTTTGTTGGAGAACGAGACGTACGGTAAAGCTTGATATCGTCGACATACAGTACGACTCCAGATTACATGTCTTGCAAACTGATGGGAGATCATTAAATGGGGACTGAAGGCAAATTTTTTATTATCAAAACTCGGTTTCTCTCATTTTATAAAATGTCGGAATGCATTTTTGGCAGCTATTTTGTCACTGCTGTAGCAAGTTATGAGTGTTTGAAATACGCTCTGTAATATATCGGTCCATATGTCAAAGCAATGGCCGTAAACGAGGTTCATTGAGACGTGTGCGAGACATCGTAGGACGGAAGTAAAATGTACAGCGGAAATCAAAGTCACCAACATCTGCCAATGTTGTCAAAAGACGCGCACGCCCTCTTTTGAACGCTGAAGTTTTCCGTGTGTCCGAAATCGCTCCCTACTCACTACAGTACATAGGGCACTATATAGCGGGGACGCCATTTTGTAGTGTTGTCCAAAACCTTAGACTACGTTCAGACTGCACCCTGAAACGACCCATATCTGATTTTTTTGCCCATATGCGACCTGTATCCGATTTGTTATTGACAATCTGAACGGCACAGATCCGATTTTTTTTTCACATGCGACCCAGGCCGCTTGGATATGTGGTCCTAATTCCGATTCATATCCGTTATTTTCACATGCGACTGCAGTCTGACCGGACAGGTCGCATTCATCCGACCTACATGTCATCAACAAGAGACAAACGTCACTATTCTGCGTTGGCTAATCCCGCCTCTTTGGTGGAAAACAACAACATTTGTACAGTTTTCAGAATTTAAATAGACTTTTATAGAATTGATCAAGCTAATGGTGGATTTGGTAGGGACCTGGATGTTGATCTGTTAGCCTGATTAAATAAAACAGTTTCTATAACTGATTTATAACTTAAACCATCCTGTATTACAAGATTATAAGATTGTTCTGGAAATTTCCAGTAATTTGACACCTTCGGTCTCATTAGTCTGCTGCCCACATTAATCAGATTATTGTGTGAGTTCCGCCGCCGCCGCCACAAAAACCACATCGCCAGGTCTCGCCTCATCTCCATCGCAAACTGCACTGGTGTTTCTGCACCTTGAGCCAGCGCTGAGAGAAGTTGCAGAATTCAGCTGGCTATAAACAATCTAAATAAATATTTATAAAAATGTAGAAAAAGTTTATTAATATGACGAAATAAATATGTGCAAATTATTAAGCCTGAATTAAGAGTTTGGTAATACAGCGGCCGTATCCCAAATGACTGCCTACTGAAGCTCGAGTGCACTATATAGAGTTTAAAAATCCATTACTTCCTAGTAACATGTAGTGCACTTATATAGAAATTAGAGAGACATTTAGGAGTCAACCCTCGTTACCAGGCTACACGTTTTCATTTCAGTTCAGAAACAAAAACACACACGAGACCTCACACTTTAACACTAACCAGATAATTAAACAAACAAACAAAAAATAAATCATTAAACATGAAGAGTGCGCTTTTTTTTGTTTGCGTATTACGTAGATGTGCTTATTACGTGTCAATTTGCGCATGCGGGACACTTTTGGGTCGTTTTCCGTTCATATTGGAGATCGCATACAAGTCTCATATAATTGGTAATGTGAACGGCCTAACAAAAAAATCGGATTTCACAACAAATCGGATATGGGTCATTTCAGGTTGCAGTCTGAACGTAGTGTTAGTGAGGGAAATGCGCTCAGTATAATCTGTAGTGATTACAAAAATACATGCATGTATTTATTATTTCGAAAATCCACCAGCCACCTGATCTGGCACGTTTTAATTGTGCGACAGTAATGAGGTAAATACCAGCGCGACGGACTGGTCCTTATCCTGTCGTCTTTCCAACTCTTCTCTACTCCACGTTGGTTTGAAGTCGTATGGAATAATCTCATCACTGATGAAGCTGGCAAATCTCGAAATTAATCTAAATTGGAATGATATGGCGATCTGGCCGCTGTGTCAACAGTTTTCAAAATGGCGGCGCTGACACTTCACGTTTGAAGTCTCGCACAAGTCTCGTGAAGATCGCGCGGATAAGCGACGCCTGCCGTGGACCAAACGAACATGGATAAAAAACGAAAAGGCTGATAAGTATAATATAATATGCCAATACGAGTCACGATAAATAAGGTTAATAAAACCGGAAACATAATTGAATAACACGTTAATTAAGAAATAAAGGAAGTTTAAAAATGACTTCAGTTCCCGTTTAATATACAGGTTGAAGAGCAAGGGACCGAGAATGGACTCTTGCACAACACCATGCTTTAGGCCAAGTTTACATTAAACCGTATCTGTCTCGTTTTCTTCGCGGATGCACTGTCCGTTTACATTAAAACGCCTGGAAACGCCAGGAAACGGGAATCCGCCAGCGTCCACGTATTCAATCTAGATCGTGTCTGGTCCGGTGCTGTGTAAACATTGAGAATACGCGGATACGCTGTGCTGAGCTCTAGCTGGCGTCATCATTGGACAACGTCACTGTGACATCCACCTTCCTGATTCGCTGGCGTTGGTCATGTGACGCGACTGCTGAAAAACGGCGCGGACTTCCGCCTTGTATCACCTTTCATTAAAGAGTATAAAAGTATGAAAATACTGCAAATACTGATGCAAATACTGCCCATTGTGTAGTTATGATTGTCTTTAGGCTTGCCATCCTTCCACTTGCAAGTGGTAAGTGATATGCGCTGGGATCACACACACAGCGGCTCAGTCCCGAATCACTGCTCGTGCGCTTCACTCACGCGCTCTGTGAGCTGCGCAGGGCCGGAGTGCGCACCCTCCAGAGGGCACTCGCTGTTCAGGGCGGAGTGATTTGGAGCGCAGGATGCCTGCGGAGCCGAGCGTATCCGTGTATTGGTGTTGCTGTGTGCACGCGAATCGTGTATTGGTGTTGCTGTGTGCACGCTAATCATTTTAAAAACGTTAATCTGATGATCCGCTGATACGGTCTAATGTAAACCCCACCTTAGATCCAAGGGACTTGAGAGGGCCATCTCTAGAACCATGCTAGGGCCATCTTGGAAACGTTGAGGTCTCGTAACTTCATAAGTAACTTCTGATGGTCGATACTATCGAACGTCTTGCTAAGGTCTCGCAGGTGAACAGCAGTCACCTTTTTCTCATCAGTGGCCTTATCCAAATGACGAGTAAAGAACAATTCACTTACGTTAAAGAAGCCATGAGACTCTTTACGTAAACGTTAAACAAACGTCTACTTACAGAAACCTTCAGCGAATGAACAATTAAAAAAATTTTTGGTTTTATGAGCCATATTATTTTTAGCCTTAGTTTATGCAGAGTTGCTGTGTAACTTGTTACAAGAGAAACGATGGCATCTTCGAATCTTCAAGAATTCACCTTCACTGTGGTCTAGAGTTTAATAAACGTTCCTAAATGGATTGTATGATGTTTTCGGACAACGATACATGAGGTACAATCAAAAACTTCCGAGACTGTTCCTGTTGCGAACAAAAGGAGGTCATGCACATGCAGCAAGAGCGAGTCACTTTCATGAGTCAGTACACCATGTGATGTCACTCTGTCGACATCGGGACCTGTATTACACACGACAACGTAACAACGTCAATTTGTTGCGATTTTAGTTTGCGTAACAACGTCAATTTGTTGCGACTTGAGCCGAGAGCAACCAAATTCTGCGTCAAACTCAGGAAATTGGAGACGGAGACCCCTGAAATGCTTCACAAGCACAACTTCATGAGCACACGTCCAAGGAATTGAGCGCACTGTGAATTGTCATATCGCCCTGATTTCTGTCCATGTTGAGGCGTGAATTTGACTCAAAACACCTCATCTGGAGCATTGCTTCGTAACTGTAGGCTTGCTGAAGTATCTCTTGCTGATTTTCTGAATTTGACACAGAATTTCATGTTTGATTTCTGCGTAAAATGACAAATGTGCGTGCAAACGTTGTAAAAAAAAAACATACGCATAATATCCGTCCAGATGTTGAAAACGCAATGGCATGCGACATACTGACTTGTGAAAGTTACTGCTCACTCCTGCTGTATGTGCATGGGACGTGTCACTTTAAAATGTACAGTGGTTGGTGCTTGAAAGTTTGTGAACCCTTTAGAATTTTCTATATTTCTGCATAAATATGACCTAAAACATCATCAGATTTTCACACAAGTCCTAAAAGTAGATAAAGAGAACCCAGTTAAACAAATGAGACAAAAATATTATACTTGGTCATTTATTTATTGAGGAAAATGATCCAATATTACATATCTGTGAGTGGCAAAAGTATGTGAACCTTTGCTTTCAGTATCTGGTGTGACCCCCTTGTGCAGCAATAACTGCAACTAAACGTTTGCGGTAACTGTTGATCAGTCCTGCACACCGGCTTGGAGGAATTTTAGCCCGTTCCTCCGTACAGAGCAGCTTCAACTCTGGGATGTTGGTGGGTTTCCTCACATGAACTGCTCGCTTCAGGTCCTTCCACAACATTTCCATTGGATTAAGGTCAGGACTTTGACTTGGCCATTCCAAAACATTAACTTTATTCTTCTTTAACCATTCTTTGGTAGAACGACTTGTGTGCTTAGGGTCGTTGTCTTGCTGCATGACCCACCTTCTCTTGAGATTCAGTTCATGGCCAGATGTCCTGACATTTTCCTTTAGAATTTGCTGGTATAATTCAGAATTCATTGTTCCATCAATGATGGCAAGCCGTCCTGGCCCAGATGCAGCAAAACAGGCCCAAACCATGATACTACCACCACCATGTTTCACAGATGGGATAAGGTTCTTATGCTGGAATGCAGTGCTTTCCTTTCTCCAAACATAACGCTTCTCATTTAAACCAAAAACGTTCTATTTTGGTCTCATCCATCCACAAAACCCTTTTCCAATAGCCTTCTGGCTTGTCCACGTGATCTTTAGCAAACTGCAGACGAGCAGCAATGTTCTTTTTGGAGAGCAGTGGCTTTCTCCTTGCAACCCTGCCATGCACACCATTGTTGTTCAGTGTTCTCCTGATGGTGAACTCATGAACATTAACATTAGCCAATGTGAGAGAGGCCTTCAGTTGCTTAGAAGTTACCCTCGGGTCCTTTGTGATCTCGCCGACTATTACACACCTTGCTCTTGGAGTGATCTTTGTTGGTCGACCACTCCTGGAGAGGGTAACAATGGTCTTGAATTTCCTCCATTTGCACACAATCTGTCTGACTGTGGATTGGTGGAGTCCAAACTCTTTAGAGATGGTTTTGTAACCTTTTCCAGCCTGATGAGCATCAACAACGCTTTTTCTGAGATCCTCAGAAATCTCCTTTGCTCGTGCTATGATACACTTCCACAAACATGTGTTGTGAAGATCGGACTTTGATAGATCCCTGTTCTTTAAATAAAACAGGGTGCCCACTCACACCTGATTGTCATCCCATTGATTGAAAACACCTGACTCTAATTTGACCTTCAAATGAACTGCTAATCCTAGAGGTTCACATACTTTTGCCACTCACAGATATGTAATATTGGATCATTTTCCTCAATAAATAAATGACCAAGTATAATATTTTTGTCTCATTTGTTTAGCTGGGTTCTCTTTATCTACTTTTCGGACTTGTGTGAAAATCTGATGATGTTTTAGGTCATATTTATGCAGAAATATAGAAAATTCTAAAGGGTTCACAAACGTTCAAGCACCACTGTAGCTGAATATGCGTCTTGTGTCTTATATTTGCTATTTTGTATTCAAACAAATGTCGTGTCGGTGTTCTACATGATTCCCCCGCTAGTCTGGGCCTGGCATAATCATCATCATCATCATCATCATCATATCTGCTCATGACTGACTTCACACTGTGTCCCACAATAACCCTGGTACTTCTATACTTGCTAGATCAACAGAAAAGTTCCAGAGAACAGCAGCCAGAGCCAACAATAAGAGCAGCAACTGATCAGAGATGATAAAATGTCAAGGGACCTGGAGGAATGTGAGACAGCAGTGACGGACGAGCTCGTGTGCACAGAGACGGGGGAGAAAACACTACGGCACGCTGCACAAACCCAGCTATTCCATCTCATTACAGAAATATGATGGAGCAGCAGAATGTCGAGGCCTCTGATAAAAATATAGATGTGTAATGAATAGCTCTTCAAGGTTTAGAGAGAAACCATGTCCCTGTGTGCTGGTTTTATATTCCCTCATTTCATACGCTTGATACAAAAAGACAAGAAAAGTATCAGACCGGAAACAAAGCAGCGTTGAAACGTGCTACTAGAATACGCCTTGTATTGTATTGATCGACTCGGCTGGACATCTCGCTCTCGCCCAGGTGTGATTTTAACGCTTGGTATGATCTGAAGGAGGAGGACGTCCTCGTGAATCTGCCCCTTTTTACAAGCCGTTTCATTTGGCAGTCCTATTAAAACACTGCGCTTTCCTCTGATCTAATCCCGAGGGCTGTGCAATGGTTTTCTCCTGCTTACTGTTCAATAAATGCTCGAGCATGAAGAGCTGGGATTTTAAAGCAGCACGCTGGTATATGAACGCGCGGATAAAATATGCGCAGGCTCACTTTATATGCTAACTGCGTGGAAAGTAATGCCTCGTTAAATACAGCGCTTGTTAATCAATGACAGACTTCCATACTGACGAAATGCTCGATATAATCCATACATGTCAACCTATACGGAATGTCCGTATTTTATCCGGATTTGATTCAATAAACGTAGTATACGGGCGTGCAAATAAAGTTATACGGATTCTTTAAAAAAACTTCAATATTTATTTAGAGCTATAATCAATTCCCACGATGATAAAAGAGCGCATAACACTTACAAACGTACTGTACACCACAGACAGCCAGTAAAGAGTCTTATGAAATCGCGCGTTATCTTGTGGTAGCGAGACTTCGTTCCACTTCTGATCATGCGCACACCGCATTGCGAGAATCCCGCCAACCGGGAAGTAACATTTTGTTTGAAAAGCGTATTTCCACCTGAGCGACTTTGACTAGCGACTGAAAAGATTCTGAATGGGCACTCCGTCAAGATCAACACAGACACTTGCTGTGACATGCAGCCTCGTGAGGTATTGGTGCAGAGCGCTAAAAAAGCTGTCATGGAGTACAATTCAGAACATTAGAGTGACGCTTTGTGTTTTTGTCGAACATTGGAGCTTTGTATTCATTCTGAAGGTTTATTGTTATTAATATTGAATAAAAAGTAACTGGGATATATCATTGTTAATTATCATTCAAATTTTAGGTAAATTATTTTAATTTGCATCTTATATGGATTTTATAAGGGAAATACGGATTTTGGAGGTTGGTTATACAGGTTTGATTGACCAAAGGTTGACATGTATGTAATCTGAAGTGGAGAATGTTCTCAGACGGAATGTGGTTCAACATGAAACAGGAAAACAAGAAAAAAAAAAAACAGGGTTGCTGGATAAAAAGAAGTAATTTTATTAACAATTTATTTTCTCCACGTTCACTGGATATGAGCAATCGTGCGCTCTGATTGGCTACTCTACTACTAGGCTATCAGCTCATATACCATGAGTAGAGAAAAACAAAATGGCGGAGCGTGTTGCTGAACCAACCGAGGACGAAACAAAAACTCGACTTGAAAACAAAACCCAAAAAATTGTTATCAAGTATTTAAAATAAACAGAAATAAATAAAAGAATATCGGTTTTGGTCCCCCCCCCCCCCCCCAATATCTCCTGTTCCACACTCCAGCCCAGTCGGTGGCGATAATGCACCTTTAAGTTGGTTTGCCAACCGCCAAAAAACCCAAAAGAAGAAGAAAACCCCCCAAAATAAAACAAAGCACAACAAAGTATGGAATAAAAGTATTTGATGGTAAAAACTTTTTTTCCAAGAATTTCATTCTTATCACATTTTTCACAACTTGCTCCTGTCATTTCGCTGGTTTGTTTACATTCCAAGCGGAAATGGTTTTGTTGGACGTTTTGTATAAAGTTTTTATTTATCGAATTTGCAAAAAAATAAAAATAAAAATACTCCGTTTCTCAAAATCCAATGAATGTGGATAGAATCAAACAGTTATTCCATGAAATCTCGTCGTACGCAGCTTATAGCCAACCCTGTGCTACGCGCCTCGTCGGTTATCAGCTCGTGTACGACTCGATTTTGTGGAATAACTGTTAAATATTGGTTATAAATTGATTTTACTTGATCAATTGAATTATCGCGAAGGACATTATTCTAGGATTAACTGTTATTTTTAAATTGATGCGTAAATAATTTAATCGGCTAGCAAGGTGAGTTTTCAGTAACTGATGCTTTTAAAACTGTGAACATACACTCATGAGAAAAAGAAAGTACACCCTCCTTCCCTTCAACTCTATGTTTTTATGAATCAGAGCTTATACCTCAACAATGTCCTTTTTTCTCAGCATGATGAAAACACACACCTGAGTGTTCCAGAACACCAATCTGCCAAATCTTGGTACAGTATGTCACGTGGCATGGGATCATAAATCCAAAAGCCTTTATCAAGGAACTTGATATTGTGCCATTCCATACTCGAGTAAAACACATGAAATGTACCTTAGTGTTCAAGGTTCTTAATGGGCTTACTCTCTCTCTCTTTGTGTATGTATATGCGCATGTTCACAACTTTAGATGGTTTAAATGCAGAGGAGGAATTTCATTGTGCTTGAGTATACATGTGACAAAAATAATGAAAAGGCTTCTTCTTCTTCTTAATTTACCCACAAGTGTACACTACCGTTCAAAAGTTTGGGGTCGCCCAGACAATTTTGTGTTTTCCATGAAAAGTCACACTTTTATTTCCCACCATAAGTTGTAAAATGAATCGAAAATATAGTCGAGACATTTTTCTGGCCATTTTGAGCATTTAATCGACCCCACAAATGTGATGCTCCAGAAACTCAATCTGCTCAAAGGAAGGTCAGTTTTATAGCTTCTCTAAAGAGCTCAACTGTTTTCAGCTGTGCTAACATGATTGTACAAGGGTTTTCTAATCATCCATTAGCCTTCTGAGGCAATGAGCAAACACATTGTACCATTAGAACACTGGAGTGAGAGTTGCTGGAAATGGGCCTCTATACACCTATGGAGATATTGCACCAAAAACCACACATTTGCAGCTAGAATAGTCATTTACCACATTAGCAATGTATAGAGTGGATTTCTGATTAGTTTAAAGTGATCTTCATTGAAAAGAACAGTGCTTTTCTTTCAAAAATAAGGACATTTCAAAGTGACCCCAAACTTTTGAACGGTAGTGTATTTATTCCACTTGAAAAGTGTTCAGCAAACCAGCTACCGGATTTAGGACACTACGACATCCTGAACTATTTTGTATTTGGGATTTCTAAATACACCAGAGATGCTAAAGACAGACAAAAATACAGATGCCTACCGATATTTCGAGGCAGGTTTTGTGCCAGAATGTTATGGGAACTTCCCGATAAAGAAAAATACCTTATTATGACAAAGCTAAGCTCAAACATGGACTTCTAACATTAATAAACAAGCCAGGGCCTAGATCTAGCATATTTTATGGCGTGTAGCCTCGTCTACATTATCAGTACATAACAAACATGCTGCTAGTTGAGCCAAGCGTTCGGTCTAATAAAATATATGTCCAGGTCTACATTTTAACGTTACACAGAGCTTTCACACTAACCTGATACAAAATGTTATACACACACACATGGGAATGTTTTCCTTCCTGTTTAACTGCAACTCGCCATTTTTCTTGTCTTTCTGGGTTTGCTGGGAAGTGGGGAAAAGTTAAATTTGGTTTATCTCCACGTCTGTTATTACATCCCAAAGCACTACAGGTCGCTGGCATTGTTCTTTTAGATGGAACTTGTACAAGTTTATCTGTAGATGTTTACTGAATTGGACTTACAATCACCTGCGTACACTTGCGCCGGTCGTTGTCCAACACAAAGCTCACCAGGCAACATGGCTGCGTAAACAAATCCGCAGTTGCAATGACGTCACATGAAAGCGACTACGATGTTGTGACCTTGTTATTCTGTTCACTTTTGCTTTGTTTGTTTAACAACAGAATCGAACAGGTTTGCCAAGGCAATCGGGGGGAAAAAAAAATCTTCAAGTAGGAGCCCTGCGTCCCAGGATGCATAAGAATTCCCAACATGCATTTTTTTTGGCATTTTTGATCATAAAAATGCATGATTTCTGTGTTAATGCGATCCCTGAACAGAGAGGCTGTCGAGTCAATCCACGGCTAGTGGATTATAGAAGATCAAGGCCAGGGAAGATTCGCTCCTCAAACGAGCAGACCAATTTGATGAAAAAAAATAATAATAGTAAAAAATAGTGCACCACCTATTTGCATTTGTATCTGCTGCGAGTTAATTATCTGTTTATCCATTTCTGTATTAGGTTACATCTCCGCTCCAGGCCGACGCTAATTAGATTATTAATCAAATCTTCAATATTACTGAATATGCAGATATGAATATGAAACGCTTTAAGGGGGAAAAAAAAAAAACTCGATGACTGACAGGAATCTCACATGTTTTCATAAAGAGCATGAATGGACTGGCAGCATGAAAAGCAGTCATGAGCTAAATCTCGTCTGAAAGCTTTCCTCTCAGCTGTTACTAACAAAAAAGCACAAATTGGATGCAGCCAAAGTCAATCACTGGTCCATACAATGGAAAGAGGACGGATAAACCAGCTTGAGCATTCGCCAGCTAATTTATTGAAATGATAAGTTATTTCAAGCGTTATAAGTCCCAGATGCGCCAGCCGACAGCTTGAGTGCCACCCCATTATCTGTCCATTTCACAAAGTGCTGCTTTTAAATGGATTCTTCATTTGATGAAGACATGTTCGTGTGAAAGGGCGGGCGGTGGCTGTACAAACAGCAATTTGCACAGTTTAAGCAATACGTGTTGTTTTTATTTAGTAAACAAGAGAAGGTTAAAGATGTCAAATGTGTTTCATGCCATCAACGCACAACTGCAGCTTAGAAGTATTTGTGCAGAACAGGAAAATATTTAATCGTGTTTGGAGAAAGGAATATGACAAGACCGGATAAACGCCAGGAAAAAATGCACTACGGATGTGAGGAGTCTGTGGAAAAATAATCGATGGATCCTGAAATGTGCTGCCAGGTGAGCTGATGGAAAGAGTTTACCGGAAAATAAAAAGCAAGTTATTGTTAATGTCAGAGATCTAATTATAGACTGTATGTGTAAAGATAAATGAAATAAAAAATCAAATGTCTGGAATGAAAATAAAACAAACAAAAAACCTGCTAGTTTTTGGTATACAACTGAGTGCAAAAGTTTGTACGCCATGTGGTTTGTGGATGGAAAAGAGGCTGAACTTTCAACATTTACTGTACACCTGGGACCGGAGTTCAGTACGTTATCGATCATTAAATAATACTGCCTGGCGTTGAGTGGTATATCAGATATATTCCATTCAGTGAGCATGATACTGAACGAGTCAAAGATGGGGCGGCACGGTGGTGTAGTGGTTAGCGCTGTCGCCTCACAGCAAGAAGGTCCTGGGTTCGAGCCCCGGGGCCGGCGAGGGCCTTTCTGTGTGGAGTTTGCATGTTCTCCCCGTGTCCGTGTGGGTTTCCTCCGGGTGCTCCGGTTTCCCCCAAAGACATGCAGGTTAGGTTAACTGGTGACTCTAAATTGAGCGTAGGTGTGAGTGTGAATGGTTGTCTGTGTCTATGTGTCAGCCCTGTGATGACCTGGCGACTTGTCCAGGGTGTACCCCGCCTTTCGCCCGTAGTCAGCTGGGATAGGCTCCAGCTTGCCTGCGACCCTGTAGAAGGATAAAGCGGCTAGAGATAATGAGATGAGATGAGTCAAAGATGAGTAGCTGAATGGAATATACCACAAAAAAAGAAAAGCTAGCCAATATTATTAGTATTATTATTATCCATACGCGTTCCTTTCAGGTGTTCAGCGCGTCTTTCTCTTTCAAAATTCTCTCAAAACCTTCTGGATTTAATGACGCAAACCTAGCAGCCATGTTTGTTTACAAATTGTCCCAGTCGCTCGCTAGCACGGACGTTTTACATCTCCGACGTGTGATGTGTCATGTTGTCTTGACAACCATGCAATATCGTAAACCATACACTTCCGTTCAAAAGTTTGGGGTCACCCAGGCAATTTTGTGTTTTCCATGAAAAGTCACACTTTTATTTCCCACCATAAGTTGTAAAATGAATAGAAAATATAGTCGAGACATTTTTCTGGCCATTTTGAGCATTTAATCGACCCCACAAATGTGATGCTCCAGAAACTCAATCTGCTCAAAGGAAGGTCAGTTTTATAGCTTCTCTAAAGAGCTCAACTGTTTTCAGCTGTGCTAACATGATTGTACAAGGGTTTTCTAATCATCCATTAGCCTTCTGAGGCAATGAGCAAACACATTGTACCATTAGAACACTGGAGTGAGAGTTGCTGGAAATGGGCCTCTATACACCTATGGAGATATTGCACCAAAAACCAGACATTTGCAGCTAGAATAGTCATTTACCACATTAGCAATGTATAGAGTGGATTTCTGATTAGTTTAAAGTGATCTTCATTGAAAAGAACAGTGCTTTTCTTTCAAAAATAAGGACATTTCAAAGTGACCCCAAACTTTTGAACGGTAGTGTATTCAACGCTCATTCTCCACTGGGTCGAGTGATGTAATACACGTAAGATAAGCGATATGCTAACAATACTGCATGCTATCAAACCAAATGAATGAAACCTGCTCGAAGGGAATAGAACATTTCACAGTTATTCCATGAAATCGAGTCGTACAAGAGCTGATAGCCGACAAGGCGTGTAGCATAAATCATTTCCACTTAGCAGATACGTGACAAATTGCATGCATGCGTGGCAAAACGTTCAAATTTGACAAGATTTACATCAACACTCGATCAATGAAAACACCTCATCTCATCTCATCTCATTATCTCTAGCTGCTTTAACCTGTCCTACAGGGTCGCAGGCAAGCTGGAGCCTATCCCAGCTGACTACGGGCGAAAGGCGGGGTACACCCTGGACAAGTCGCCAGGTCATCACAGGGCTGACACATAGACACAGACAACCATTCACACTCACATTCACACCTACGCTCAATTTAGAGTCACCAGTTAACCTAACCTGCATGTCTTTGGACTGTGGGGGAAACCGGAGCACCCGGAGGAAACCCACGCGGACACGGGGAGAACATGCAAACTCCACACAGAAAGGCCCTCGCCGGCCACGGGGCTCGAACCCGGACCTTCTTGCTGTGAGGCGACAGTGCTAACCACTACACCACCATGCCACCCCCAATGAAAACACGCTTTATCAAAAAAAAAAGCTACAAACTTTTCGAGTGGAGTTTTTATTTCATCCTCAGTTGGTTCAGCAATTTGCGCCGCCATTTTGTTTTTTCTCTACTCACTGTATATGAGCTGATATCGTAGTAGTAGGAATGTTTTTATTCCATTGAAACAGTGTCTTTTATGTATAATAATCAGGAATATGAGACAGATACGAGAGTACTTCAAAAAGTTCTCGGCCTCACCCAGAAATCATCACAGGAGAAAGCTTGCTCTTGTGTTATTTTTCTACATCGTCTCCTTTAACTTCAGTGCACTTGGTCCACCGATGCTCAAGCTTCGCTATCCCTTTGTGGAAGAATGTGGTCACATCTTGAGCTTCCAGATCCTCCTCAACAGCATGGATGGCTTCATCATCACTCAGTAAATGGCGACCATGCAAGTGGGATTTCAGTTTGGGGAAACAGACAAAAGTCAGACGGTGCCGGGTCGGGTGAGTAAAGTGCATGGGGTAAGAGTTCAAAGCCACATTTGGCTGCTTTTGCCGCTGCCAACTGTGCTGTGTGGACGGGCACATTGTCCTGGAGCAACAGCATGCCAGCTTGAAGCTCTCTTTCTTCTCCTTTTTTCTTCGATTGCTTCTTTCATTTGAGTTTTTGTGGACAATGATATAAAACTTTATAGTATACATCTTATATAATAAGCAGCAAAGTTTGTTTGTCTTGAGCTAACGTCACCATTTCTTGACAGGCTTTCACCAAATTTGGCAAGTAGGTCCGGGGATGACCCGGAATTTTGCAGATATAAACAAAATTCATGTACGGGCCCCAGGGATGTCCCTGGGGGGCACAACATCCACCCACCCCCTCCCTCAATGCCTTTCACATTACATTTATCAACACAAACTCTTGACAGATCTTCACTAAACTTGGCAAGTAGGTACAGGAGATAGCCACAATTTGGCAGAACTCAGAAATTCCATATTTGGGTCCCAGGGGGTCCTTGGTGGGCCTCTGGGTGGTGGATGTATGGATTTTTGTTTTGTCTTGGGTTTGCATCACCATTTCTCGACGGATCTTCAACAAATTTGACATGGAAGTCTGGGGGCAACCCAGAATTTTGCAAAACCCGGGTAATGCCAGGTAAGCTGCTCTGCTAGTATCATATATGCCCCAAAATGTGAGTTACGCCCCTTGTTTCCGAGAACTTTTTGACATACCCTCGAAATAGATGTGGACTTACGGGTTATAGATTTAATAAACATTAGAACATTCGTAAACAGTCAAACATTTAAATAAAACAAGTGAATTAATACACATGCTAACATACTTTCTAAACATTACTTATGGTTTATTTATGCTGGTTAAGGCAAACGTTATTTAAGATGAGAACAATTAAATCAGTTAAACCAAAAGTCTTTTTTTTTGCTCTAACCCTTTCGGTCTCCAGATCTGATGTTGCTCATGTGAAAACTAACATAGTAAATACTACATCAGCATTAACTTATCTCTCGTCTTTATTTTGTCCCAAGGCTGTGCAAACTTTTGAACTGGACTCTATGTCAAAGTAACTCCAATGACCTGCCGTTGTAGTGATTGCTCTCCTGGCCTCCTGAAACCCCAACAGCATAGAACAAACAACTTAAAATAGCCTCTCTGTTGTGATGTCCACACACATTTGTAGGAAGATTGTATCTCAGAAGGCACCGCTACCAACAACACCAGGAAATAGATGGGACACAGCACAAACAATAAACATCAGCGCAAGAGGCAAAAGCCAAATACGGAGAAACAAACAGAGAAATGGAGCAGCTACGCGAATTGTACGGGTGGAACAGAAATCCCATTGTTCCGCTCCGCTGATGAAACAAGCCTCGAATGAGTGCAAACATTAATTTTAGGCTCTTGAGTCCTGTAAAAAGAAGGATTACATAAAAAGACTCGAATGGCTCCTGAAAAATTTCACAGTCCGTCTTAAAATAAAACAGCCACAACAATAAGAAGGAGACCAAAGCCGGCTCAGCGTGAGTCTCTTATCTCGTCCTCGCCAGGTGATATTTTCCACACTGTAAAAAAGCCAGAAAAGAGGAATATAATGGACTGTCTGCCTAAATAATGGCTTAATTAGCCGCTGGCTTCATGGCTCAAGCCAGCGCTGAGCAGATGGAGCTGGAACAGGACGAATAAAAGTCATCTGAATAGCAGGAAAGAGAGAGGAGAGAGAGAGAGAGAGAGAGGGGAGCTTGGACGAGATAGAAAAGGCAAGAACGTTCCTTGAGGCGAGGCGAGATGAGAACGTGGAGTGCTGCTTTTAGGTCAGAGGAAAAAGACGGCAGGTGTGAGGTGGCTACCTGCGAACCTGACCTTTCAGCAGTGGCCAAATTTCACAGGAGGACAGGGACATTGTGGAATATGTGGAACTGTATGTGAATGCTACGTAAGATCTTCATTTCCCCTCGTAGAGCAAGAGAAGAGAGACCAAAGAAGTGGAAAGTACATTCAGTGAATTCTAACTCGTGTACCGAAAAAGAGGTTTAAAGTGGAGAAAAAATGATATGCTCATGAGCACAAAGCGCCGGCAGCCAATCAGGAAAGAGAGAAAGAGAGAGAGAGAGAGATGTGAGAGTGTAAGAAGCTAGTGAATGATTTGAAAATTGGTTACATCAATATGTAACATCTGCGCTGTGGATGTTATTAGCAGGCTAGCCATGTTTAACAGGCTGTGAAACAAAATACACAGATCGGGCAATAACATACACAGAGAACACAGACTGGGTAATAAAAACACACACTACTGGTCTGGAAGGGGTTTCTATGAAGCTATGTACTGTATCTCTCCTGCAGTCAGCTAGCAAGTTAACGCTAGCTAACTAGACAAAATACAGTGTAAAGAACAAAACC
Organism: Neoarius graeffei; assembly: GCF_027579695.1. Taxonomy (NCBI): domain Eukaryota; kingdom Metazoa; phylum Chordata; class Actinopteri; order Siluriformes; family Ariidae; genus Neoarius; species Neoarius graeffei. The sequence continues at coordinate 90,392,394 of NC_083575.1, read as the reverse complement.
ATCACATCTGCCCACTAAAAGATCCAGATCAGCGTATGAATTACATACACCCAGGAGTCAAAACATTATGACTGCTCAGAGATAATATGAATAATGTTGATTAACTTGGAAAATTGATACATGTAAAGGTCTGGGCTATATTAGACGCTAGTTTCCATAGTTGATGTGTTGGATGCAGGAAAAATGGGCAGGTGTGAAGACCTGATTGACTTTGACAAGGGTTAAATCATTATGGCCAGGTGATGGGGTCGGAGTATCTTTGAAATGGCAAGGCTTGTGGATGCAGGAAAAATGGGCAGGTGTGAAGACAAGATTGACTTTGACAAGGGTTAAATCATTATGGCCAGGTGATGGGGTCGGAGTATCTTTGAAATGGCAAGGCGTGTTGGATGCAGGAAAAATGGGCAGGTGTGAAGACCTGATTGACTTTGACAAGGGTTAAATCATTATGGCCAGGTCATGGGGTCGGAGTATCTTTGAAATGGCAAGGCTTGTGGATGCAGGAAAAATGGGCAGGTGTGAAGACCTGACTGACTTTGACAAGGGTTAAATCATTATGGCCAGGTGATGGGGTCGGAGTATCTTTGAAATGGCAAGGCTTGTGGGGTGGTGAATACCTTTCACTGCACAAGGGCAATGAAGGCCATCCTGTGTGGTCTGAACTGACAGAAGGGCTACTATGGCACAAAAAGTCAAAGTCCTTCCTATGCCAGGACCTGGTCTTCCCAGGCAGTCTCATGAACCAGGACTAACCAGGACCTTAAGGTACACTGGGTGGCACCAATCTCCATAGCCCTCAGTCTCTTGCCTATACAGCTAGGGTTACAGTGGGGGGGGGGGGGGGGGGGGGGGTCCTCTGGTAACCACAAGACTTTGACTCCCTACTCATATCTGTATTGCAGTGTGCCTTGCCAGGAGGTACCATTTTTCATAATGGTCTTTAGTATGATCCGACTGGGAATCGAACTCGCAATCTCCCGATCGAGAGGCAGACACGCTAACCACTAGGCCAGCTACTGTGGCACAAGTCGCATAAAATTTCAATGATGGTTACGATAGAAACGTGTCACAACACACAGTGCATCATAACCAGATTGGACCGAGTGCCCAAGTTAACCCATATCCACCATCGAAAGCACCTACAAGGACATGCAAGTGTCGGAACTAAACCTTTGATGAGTCCTGTTCTCTTTTATACTGTGTGGACGGCCAGATACACGTGCATACATGACAACAGGATGGAGGAGACAAGCTGGTGGAGGGAGTGTGACGCTCTGGGCAATGTTCTGCTCGGAAACCCTGGGTCTGGGCATTCATATGGATGTCAATTTGACATGTCCAACTGACCTAAACACTGGACCAGGTAATGATGGCAGTGGCCTTTTTCAGCATGATAACGCACCTGCTGAGGGTTTGAGGAACATAATGAAGAGCTCAGGGTGGTTGCTTGGCCTTCAAATTCCCCATCGAGAATCCAATCGAGTGTCTGCGGGATGTGCTGGAACAAGAAGTCTGATCTGTGGTTACTCAACCTGACAACTTACAGGACTGAAAGGATCTGCTGCCAGATACCTCAGGCATCTTCAGAGGTCTTGTCGAGTCCATGCTTTGGCAGGTTGGAGCTTTGTTGGGGTATGCAAAGGACCGACAGCATGCTAGGCAGGATGTTATAACGTTTTGTCTCACACAAAACACAAGTTAACCACTTCCTATTTAGATAAAACACTCCACAACTGGGTAATGATACGAATCCCATCAAGAAGATAAATCAGATGGCTATCATTCGCCAGCTTCTCACCAAACTAGAGAACAAATAAATGCCAAAAACTCAATCAGTCGTGAATCCTTTTCCCTCCTAGAGTATAATATTATGCTCTCTCTCATTCTCTGCTCTCATTTTGTGCCTAAAATTGTATGATGAATGCATTCGAATGTCCCTCTGAACATGGACTAACGCCACCTACACATCAAATTATAGATTTTTGTCTCTCCATAAGAGAGCACTTTTCAGATGAAAACAGAAAATATAATGAAGGCTGCTGGGTTTTGGTGCGAGTGTGACAGTCAAAGTGTCCAGAAGAACCGCGTCTGGTTCTGGAAGATGCTCAGTAAAACCTACAGCTCATTTCCGCATAAAACTGACCTCGCTGGACCTCAGACTACTTTTTTTTTTTTTTTTTAAAGCAAAGGGTCGTCTCACGCCAAATATTGACTTTGTTTCATTTATTATAGCTTACTGCTTGCAGTTTATAGTATTTTTTAATGCTGAAAAATTCCATTTCATTATTTTTAAGCCATTTTTAGTTGACAGCATTTCTTTACAAGTGCCTAAGACTTTTGCACAGGACTGCATATAGATGTAATCATGCTTCATAATGAAGGTAAATTCATACAATTCAAGACTACGATCTACTTCATGTTAAAACCATAATATTAGGTACCCCAAAGCATTGCACTTTCTCACACAATATAACACATTAAAGGAGAACTGAAGACATTTTTAAACTTGCTTTATTTCTTAATAAACGTGTTATTCAACTACATTTTCGGTTTTATTAACCTTATATCGTGACTCGTATTGGCGTATTATATTACACTTATCAGCCTTTTCGGTCTTTAGCCATGTTGAATGTAGTTCGCTTGGTCCACGGCAGGCGTCGCTTATCCGCGCGATCTTCACGAGACTTGTGCGAGACTTCAAACGTGAAGTGTCAGCGCCGCCATTTTGAAAACTGTTGACACAGCAGCCAGATCGCCATATCGTTCCAATTTAGATTAATTTCGAGATTTGCCAGCTTCATCAGTGATGGAGATTATTCCATACGACTTCAAACCAACGTAGAGTAGAGAAGAGTTGGAAAGACGACAGGATAAGGACGAGTCCGTCGCATTGGTATTTACGTCATTACTGTCGCACAATTAAAACGTGCCAGATCAGGCGGCTGGTGGGTTTTCAAAATAATAAATACATGCATGCATTTTTGTGATAAATCCATATTATACTGAGCGCATTTCCCACATGATCGTCACTAAGCACTACAAAATGGCGTCCCCACTATATAGTGCCCTATATAGTGAGTAGAGAGCGATTTCGGACACAGGGAAAACATCCGGCTTGATTACGTCAGCGTTCGAAAGAGGGCGCGCGCGTCTTTTGACAACGTTGGCGGATGTCGGTCACTTTGATTTCCGCTGTACGTTTTACTTCCGTCCTACGATGTCTCGCACAGGTCTCAACAAATCTTGTTTACGGCTGTCGCTTTGACATATGGACTGATGTATTACAGAGCATATTTCAAACACTCATAACTTGCTATAGCAGTGACAAAATAGCTACCAGAAATGCATTCCTACATTTTATAAAATGAGATAAATAGAATTTTGATAATAAAAAATGCCTTCAGTTCTCCTTTAAGATAGCTTTATCGGTTTTGAAATCAAGTCAAGTCGAGTCAAGTTTATTTGTATAGCACTTTTAACAACAGACATTGTCGCAAAGCAGCTTTACAGAATTTGAACGACTTAAAACATGAGCTAATTTTATCCCTAATTTGTCCCCGATGAGCAAGCCTGTGGCGACGGTGGCAAGGAAAAACTCCCTCAGACGACATGAGGAAGAAACCTCGAGAGGAACCAGACTCAAAATGGAACCCATCCTCATTTGGGCAACAACAGACAACATGACTATAACATTAAGGGTAGTATCTCACTGGGCTGCGACAGCCCGCGACTGGCTAGAGACACAACAATTGTGATAAAACATGCGAATTAACGACAATTTTCACTTGGAATCACACTGAATTGATATTCGCATATTTTACCGCAATTGTCACGTCTCCAACTAGTCGCAGGCTGTCGCAGCCCGGCTTCCCTCGGCAGGCAGGGAAGTAGAGGAAGCCTCACGGAAACTGACTTGAGAAGGGTTCGCGACGGCTTTGCGACACCAGCGACGCATTTGCAGCTATTTTGAGAGAAATTTTGTTGCGCAAATTTTTTGAACATGTTCAAAATTTCAGCAACGAAGGAGCGACACTTTGCGACTCATGCAAGGAAACTGAGAAGCCCCGCGAATGTTTCAAGACACTTTTGAAACTCTCTCGCGAATGACGTCCGCAATTTGTCGCAAGCTGTCGCAGCCCAGTGAGATACTGGCTTTACTGTTTTTTTCAAATAAAATCACAGCATTTTCAAATATTTAAGAATACACTGTTTCGAACTTGGTTTTTACACTAAAAGAGCCAAAATGCCCAAAATGGCATTTTCAAAGATCAGTAAAATTATAAAAAAAATGTTAAAATACCTGTTGCTATTGATTTTCTAACACATTTTGGTGCATATTTTAGGTGTATTTTTTTCCCCCAAGTTATGATGTGAAGGATAAAAAATGGACACATATGGGTCCGTCTCAGAAACTGCTCTCTCATTTGGGACATTATGGTCAAAAAATAAATTTTCTAATTTTACTATTGTATTTACCTAACACTCAATGTTTCTTTTGTCATGTTTAATAAGAATAAAGATAGCATCTTGCTTTATCTGGCCTCCACTGTGGAAAATTGTTTTGAGTACAATTCAAATGCTTTTGTAAAATTGATTTCCATATAAAATAACGACATCATGAAGAATTAAAGCCCGTCCTTCACAGATGAATGAAAATATTGAATAAATTTCCTCTTTTTGATTGCTTGGGTTAAAAATGCCAAGTTATGATGACTGAATTGATTTTTCACTTAAATATGAACAATATGATACAGTTTGGGTATTTGATATGGCGAAATAGGACACGATGGAAAAATCAAGAACACACCGGAAAGATGAGAATAACGGCGGTGGTAAAAGAACAGCGACCGTACCGGCTGAAGGTCGCGCAGGTCTCTGCTGCGGCGCGCGAGCAACGGGACATCACTACCGCACCGGACGGAGCGCGAGGCGGGGGCGGGGCAAAATGACTGGCCGTAGATTCTATCAAAAGTTCGATCTAAATCGACCATGGTTGCAAAATATTGGCCAAAAATACGCAAACACTACGAAATATGAAAGTAAGATGAAAATAAACATTCTATTGCCTTATACTGCAAGACTAAAACAAAATAAAACCGTCAAAACTCACCTTTTCAGCGATAACGTCCGAACAGATCACCCGCGTAACAGAAAGACCGCAAATGGAAGCACGATCAACTTCTCACTGTTGGAGTGGAAAATTCCATTCTACACATGCAAATTGTTAATGCGTGTCCTTCCCCGCACACAAATAACACACTACGGTAAAAAATAGACCACGACTCATTTTATAGCTCAGAAATTCATACAAGACCAGCTACCATCGTAACATATTCTGTAAGAAACATATTCTATACCTAACTTTCAGCTTTCGTTTTAAAAAAACAAAATCGCAGATTTATAACTAAATTTTTATACGGCGTAGTGATTTTAAGTTACTACTTTTGGTGAGGTCGTGACCTTGACCCTGAGGCTTTCCGTTTAGATCAAAACACACGATCGTATTGGTTTTGGGTTTGCGGAAAATGGAGTTACGACGGTGATGAAATATTTTGCATGATGTTTTATTACGGTTATGATTATTCTGTGAGCGCACCAATCCTTAGGCGTATAAAGTTACAACTTAAAATACAATTAGTGATAACTGTAGACTTTTCAGTGGACTACAACCTTTTTAAGGGAACGCGATGTAGTCGACCGTTTATCATGTCCCAGATCAAGCCGCCATTTTTCCACAAATTTGCAGAATTTTTGCCAAATTCTGAATAGAGTATTCACATCAAAGATTTACTTTTATCTGTATTATTTCTTTATTTCAAATTAAAACCAACATCACCATTCAAAACCGTATAGTTTATTGACTGGGAGTATATTTAGTGGGGGACCCCCACAGTACCCAGTTTCTGAGACAGACCCATATATAAAAATAATGGTAAAAACGTGGTCTTTGCTTTCATCGAAAATTAAAATGAATACTACAACTTTTGTGTATAAAATAACTTGATGAAAAATCACTTTTTCCCCCACGCGTGCTGCAGTAGCCCTTGGAGTAGGGTACCTACGAATAAACTCAACAAAAATCACATCTTTCCTTTGTCCCTACTGACTGTCTGGTTCTTCTGCTTTTGGTTCATACGCTGCAAAGAAGAGCTCTGTACACGTCTTTCAAATCAAAATACTGACATTCGTCTCTGCGAGCCGATCACGCAGATTTAATACTTGTGTCATTTTTAGGGCATACCTAACAACCTGTGTTCCCCCCCAATCTGTCCCTCTGAGTTACATGTTGATCCTGGGATTGAGATGCTGGCCTCTTCTGCCCCTCGGACCTGCTTGATCCATCCTGGTGCCCTGTGTCTGGTCGGAGTTTTATCGCATCGCTCCTGTGAAGGACGGCCCCATGAGGACAGTTGAGGGTTACACCTGGAGGACGCTCTGGACTCTTACAGTAATGCTTTTATGGCTGAGGACTACAGTTGACTTGCTAACTTTAGGACTGCAGTTGTCATGAACAGTTTTGCACTCAAGTTTCCATCAATGAAGAGTTTATAACATCAACGAAACTGTCTTTATGTTAAACTCATCTCATCTCATTATCTCTAGCTGCTTTATCCTGTTCTACAGGGTCGCAGGCAAGCTGGAGCCTATCCCAGCTGACTATGGGCGAAAGGCTGGGTACACCCTGGACAAGTCGCCAGGTCATCACAGGGCTGACACATAGACACAGACAACCATTCATACTCACATTCACACCTACGCTCAATTTAGAGTCACCAGTTAACCTAACCTGCATGTCTTTGGACTGTGGGGGAAACCGGAGCACCCAGAGGAAACCCACGCGGACACGGGGAGAACATGCAAACTCCGCACAGAAAGGCCCTCGCCGGCCACGGGGTTCGAACCCGGACCTTCTTGCTGTGAGGCGACAGCGCTAACCACTACACCACCGTGCCACCTCATGTTAAACTGTTAATGTTATAATCATGCAGTCTGTTGTTGCCCAAATGAGGATGGGTTCCCTTTAGAGTCTGGTTCCTCTCGAGGTTTCTTCCTCATGTCGTCTGAGGGAGTTTTTCCTTGCCACCGTCGCCACAGGCTTGCTCATCGGGGATAGATTAGGGACAAAATTAGCTCATGTTTTAAGTCGTTCAAATTCTGTAAAGCTGCTTTGCAACAATTTTTATTGTTAAAAGCGCTATACAAATAAACTTGATTTGACTTGGCATTCAAATGAATACACAGACCCTGAGTGTGTGATTTGTATGGTAATGATGTACACACGTACAAATAATAAGCGAGCTGGGAGGATTCTACGGTATATTTTCACTCTTCCAGACACAAAAAAACCCCACACCATCTCAATGTACAACCTACACTTTATTTCCAACAGCAAAAAAAAAAAAAAAAAAATGCTGATTAACGACAGACATGCAAGGCTGAATGTGCTTCTTTGGAGATAATCCAGAAAGTGTAGGCGTGAGGCACACGTACAACACAGCACACGTCTTTTCCCATTTCTGTTTGCCTGCTCTGATTGCAGTGTCCTCACGTACCTCGAAAAGAGCTTTCACCACACAAAGTTCTTCACAAGACACTTCCTTTTCTCTCTTATTTATTCAGACCCACCTTCTTCCTTCGGTGCAATATTTCAACAAATCTGAATGCTGTGGCACGTGGCCAGGTTCATTAGGCAGCACGGGGAAGAAAAAAAAAAAACAAAAACGAACAACAACAACCTCTCACAAACACAGTCGCGCCTCGAGTCCCAGTTTACACTCATCATCATCTGCTCCTTTCATATAAATCCAAACAAATCGGTGTGTTCATACACCCAAGCGCTGACTTCCTTCCCTCCGCAGGGCAAACAAGACAAGGAAGGTTTGTTTGAATAGGTTTGTTTGAACTGAATAAGCGTTTGTTGGTTGACTGCTCAGTTTAGTTTTGTTCAATTAAGTGTAAGATGCACTTCAAAGTCTTTACAGTGCAACAGGACAAAGGAGGAACATGACCTCGAGTCGTGAGGGAGAACAACAACACGGCGAAAGCAGAGACTCCCAAACTAGGGGTCGCTTGAAATCACAATGTCCTCTGCTGTTTCATTCGTTTTGTAAATTAAGAGTAGAAATATCGTAGACGGATTCTGTGCGCGAAAATTTTGAAACATTACTGGAGTGACGTTCAGAAAAGACACATTTAAATGCGTGCTATTTTCGTCTTTACGTCATCGTGACTTGTTGCACAAGTGTAGTTCACAGGCATGGAACGATATATTCTGCGATGATAAATCACGATACAAATTCATGATTTCTCGTATCGATGAAATATAAATGAATCACGATTATTATCAGGCTGTGTAATCTTTTAGGTTTTTTTTTACAAGCTGTAATTGTGTCGTTTGGACAGCAGAGGGCGCAATAATATACAGTTGTATCAATACGGAGGCGCTTAAAGGAAATCGTGTGTGCTGATTGGTTGAGAAATTCGGACTATTTCTCGATAATCACCCCGAGCGACTCGGCAAAATGTTGGCCAATTGCTTTGTCACCGTAAGTGAGGAAGAATTATAAATGATGAAAGAAAATGCTGTTCCTAAAAGCACTAAAGATGCTACGAAGTTCGGTTTAAAACTATTCAAAGGTAAGATGGGGTTGTGATTTATTTCATCGATTTCAAAACAAAGTATTTTGCGACTCGGTGTAGATAAGTGAGAAGTTTGTGCCGCATGGTTATTACATTTGCATGCTGCTTTTGAAGATTGACTTTTTTTTTTTTAAATAACCATCCATATATTTATACGAAAACAATTATCCATCTCAGGCTCTGTGAATATCAGTCAATAATAACCGAGATTAAGTCACGATCACCTCACTTTCGGCAAACAGTTGTTAAATAGCGTAAAATACACTTGACTTCACCGTAGGCGGAAGTAACGCAGCTCTAAAAAAGCAGATCTAAAATGGGAAAGAGCTGTTGTGTGTGTGTGACTGTATAAACAGATTTAACAAGAAATCAGAGCTCTCTTTTTACAGACTGCTGAAAGATAAAGAAAGGAGAAGCAAACTGAGGCAGTGCAAATGTTCATAAAAGTTTATTAAGAAAAGACCCATTTGTACGGAAGCCGAGAGAGGCCCTTCATATAATCTTTTTTTATTCACCTTGTTATCCCGAGATAACGACATAATTAATTCAGGATCTCGAGAAAACAACACAACTAATTCAAGATCTCGAGAAAACAAAACCGTTATTTCGAGATCTCGAGAAAACAAAACCGTTATTTCGAGATCTCGAGAAAACAAAACAATTATTCCGTGATCTCGAGAAAACAAACCAATTATTTCATGATCTCGAGTAAACAGCTGAGAAATGGTTCATTCAGGTGCGCCAAGAGACTTGTGATATGCTGACTTTGGGGCTATTTCTCATTCTGTATAGACGCAACTTTGGTCATTAGAATGTCTGGAATAATCGATCACCTAATAAGGCAATATTTTGATCAGGGGTTGACACAGGGAGAGATTGCATTAAGTCTTTTAATAAGGGATCATTTCAAAATTACATGTCCGCCAATTTCTAAGTCTTCGTTGTCTGACCCACAGGGGGCGCAGCTCTGCTAGAAATCTCAGCTGTTTTCTCAAGATCATGAAATAATTGTTTTGTTTTTTCGAGATCACGGAATAATTGTCTTGTTTTCTCAAGATCATGGAATAATTGTTTTGTTTTCTCGAGATCTCGAATTAGTTGTGTTGTTTTCTCGACATCCTGAATTAATTATGTCGTTATCTCGGGATAACAAGGTGAATAAAAAGAGATTATATGAAGGGCCTCTCACGGCTTCCGTACATTTGCTATTAACTTTCATTTTTAATAAACGGAATATTTTAGTTAACAGGCTGTTATATTTTACTCTAACCTGTATAAATGTGGTTAATAAGTATTGTTGGTTATTTAGAAAATAATTTTTTTATTGACAAAAGGAATATTTAAGCTGATAAAGAATAAGAAAATAAATGTAGCAATTTTTTTTGGTAAGAAAATTTTCTTCGTTTAATATTTTTTTTCAAAAATATCATGGGGAAAATCGAATCGTGTCCCCAATATCATGAATCTTTACATGCCTAGTAGATCAGCAGTAAAAATGGACAAATTCCCCGTCCGGATCTCGACTGTTATTGAGTACTAAAACGAACCGGTTTTCCTATTACAGTTTAAACCTCTCATGTCACCTTCACTTACAGAAGGCTCTAATTTGCGTCCCGTCCGACTGGATTTTTCAGATTAGTGATTCCTTTTGGATGTAAAGTCAGAGTTTTTGATTTGAGCCACAGCTCATGACAGCAATCACGACGACAGCTGAATGTTCCACAGAGAAACAGAGCTCTTCAGTGTCTTAACCATCACTGAATAAAAGAGCTAAACATTTTTTAACAGCTTTACTGGCCTTCAAACAACAAAACTACAAATTTACAAGACGCGCAAATGAAACAAGCCAACGAAAACAAAGGAAGATCCGAAAGAGTAGGTGCGAACGGGATCTAGAATCCCATGCAAGGCGCCTCCCTAATAATACGTTAAAAACCTCAAAGGACTTAGGCAAAAGAAAAACACAAGTAAAAGCTATTGTTGCCAATGGCAACCACAATTACGAGCGACGCTCCATGAGCAAGGCCCGTCAGTATCGAAAACATTAATTAACTGATCCTTGTACACGTTAGTAACAAAAACCTTGGAAGACTTTAAACTAAGGAAGTTACTAGGTGTAGCTAATTTGCATATGAGGTTCCGGAGTTTAGCACCGCCACTGAAAAAATAGGGACTGAAAAGTAGTGCTTTTACAAAAAGATGCTTCTCAGTACTTAATTTCACTAGACTGGGATTGTCGTGTGCGATCACGACTTACATATTTTAAGAAACTAGCATCAGTGTCAACATGTCCATATAAAGCCTTACAAAGAAAAACTAAGTCCTTGACTTTGCGGTCAGAGGTGAGAGGTCACGGATCGATTGAATAAGTCTTTGTACGATAGTTCTCCTTGTTTGACTTGGAGGATCCAATGTGTAACTCTTCTCGAAAAGTTCGACTTGGAAACCTGATGGACAGGAACGTTTTGGCTCTTAAATGTGCTACATGACGCGTGTTGTGGTACTAAGATAATAAAATGTTCAAATACAGTTGTGGTCAGAAGTTTACATACAGTGACATGACTGTCATCTTGGATATGAATGTCATGGCAATATTTGGGCTTTCGGTAATTTCTCTGAACTAGACCCCGAAGCCGTTTGTTTTCAGGATAATGGCTGGCTGATGAAATTATTGGCTGGCTAGCTGACTCAGCCAAAACCTTAATGGCTGCTGCAGCCACCAAAATGTTTATGGCTACAAATGGCTGATACTGTTTCTTCACACCTATGGTCTACATTCAATTGATTATAAGATGCAGTGTACTGGTTACACAGATACATAGGCTATTTCCACAACACAGTTTGGTTAAAAAACTGATTGTACTACAACAAATGGTGTATTTATGATAGCATTTATTGATAAGTTATTTATTTATTACATTTATTTATTATAAGTACTTAGATGTATTATTATTATCTCTCTCTCTCTCTCTCTCTCTCTCTCTCACACACACACAAACACACATACACGGGTCATTTAACGTGAAATCATATTTACCACAGGTCCCCTGGTCTCTTACTTCATTGTAAATATAAATCTAGCAAGATTGTAGTTCAATGCTAATAATAAGCTAATCTGGATTGTTCGAGGAAGGCATCTAGCTATCTACTCTCACTAGCAATGACCAGTGAAGGACTGGCAGCTATCTTACTATGATGAAAGTAGAGTGGTGGAGTACTTTTTTTTTATCAATCTCGAAGTATGTGAAACAAACAAACAAAAAAAAATACCTTTACACTTTCCTTCAGCAGCGGCAAAGAATGCAGCCATCTCGTCGATATCGGAGTCGATTGATGCTCTGGGTGGGTTCCCGGGTTCCCCAGTGTATCGTGGTAACGGTGCGAGGGGCGGGAAGCCAGACAGGTAGTCACAACGGCAAGCTTGTGGTGGCTCTCTGTGCTGTGATATCAGTTCTAAATCTCTACAGTGTATGCCTATACGTCTCTATTGTGTTACTACTAGTGTGTACAGTTGATCATGTTTGTGTCACTTTTCTTGTAGCTCATGATGTGGATAAACCCATTATTTGATGTACACAATTCTTAGTGGCTCAGCCAAATTTTATTAGATAGCGGCTCAAATTGGCTTACAAAATTATTGGCTGGCGGCGGCTCAAATTCTAAATGGCGGTTTTAGCGGCGCCTGGCGGCGGCTTCAGGGTCTACTCTGAACTGTTCTTGTTCTGTGGCAGAATGTTTGTACGGCATACAGCTTTCATTAAAAAAAAAAAACCACTAGAATTTGGTGCACAAGTTTTAATTTTCTTTGGGTTTTCTGAAATCAGCACAGGGTCAAAATTATACATACAGCACACCTAATATTTGGGTAAAATGTTTCTTCGCAAGATTCACCTCGACCGAACATTTTTGTTTACCATGAACAAGCTTCTGGCAGAATTCTGGTTGGATATTTCACAACTCTTCATGGTAGAATTGGTAGAGTTCAATTTTTTTTTTCTTGGCATGGACTCGACTTATAAGCACGGTCCATATATTTTCAACAGGGCTGAAGTCAGGACTTGTTTTAAGCTTAATGCTAGCTTGCTTTATCCTCCACAACCAGCTCTGATGCATGTTTGGGTTCACTGTCCTGTTGTAACTCCCAAGTCCCAAGTCGTGTTCAAGTTTCTGATGGTTTATGCTGAAAAATTCTGAGGTAGTCCTCCTTCTTCATTATTCCATCCACTGGCAGCAGAACAGCCCCAGAGCATGATGATCCCACCACCACTACCAGCTGCTACAGTGTCCCTCTGTACACGGTGGTCATTGTGGCCAAACAACTCAATCTTTGTCTCATCTGACCATACAGCTTTCCTCCAGAAGGCTTTTTGTTTGTCCATATGGTCAGCTTCAAACTTTAGTTAAGCTTGAAGGTGTCAATTTTGGAGCAGGGGGTTATTTCTTGAATAGCAGCTTCTTAGTCCACAATGATGTAAAACTCACTGAACTGTAGACAGTGATCCATCAGCTTCCAGTTCATGGCAGGACTGTGCCATGGTGGTTCCCAGGTTGTTCCTGACCATCCAAACCAATTTCCTTTCAGCTGAGGGTGACAGTTTGGGTTTTCTTGAAGCAAAGTGGCTTGGCAAAGTGACTACACTCACAATAACTTGCATACAATTGTTTGAACTGATCCTGGAATTTGCAGTTGTTTAGAAATGGCTGCAAGAGACATTCCGGAGTTGTGTATATCTACGATCCTCTTTTGCAGATCTGCACTGAGCTCCTTGGACTTTCCCATTTTACTGTGTGTTGGTCAATCCAATGTGTGCAGTAAACAAACCCTTTTTATGAAGGCACAGAGAAGCTACCAGCTGTAGTCAATCAGGATCACTAACAGGAAGTTAAGAGACCTCGGCCTTGGCAAGATAAGAGACGTTTTGGAAGTTTCAACACCTCTGAATTAATGATCTAAATGAGAGTATGTCAATTTTTGAATCTGTACAGTATGTATAATTTTGACTCTGTGTTGATTTCAGAAAACCCAAAGAAAATTAAAACTCGTGCACCAAATTCTAGTGTTTTTTTTTAATTAAAGCTGTATGCTGTACAATCATTCTGCCACAGAAAAAGAACAGTTCAGAGAAATTACTGAAAGACCAAATCGTGCCATGACATTCATATCCAAGATGACATTCATGCCACTGTATGTAAACTTCTGACCACAACTGTACATTATTATAGCAGTCCTATATTATCAGACTGAATTAAAAAAAAAAAATCGGAATGTCCAATTGGAGTCATTTGGACTAAACGTTTGGGGAGTCCTGTTCTAGACTAGTAATAAAGAGTAATGACGAGTTCCAATATCCAAAAAAAGATTAAAAGATAAATATCAGGCTTAATCATGTACTGGGAAAGCAATAGCATGCTTTCTTAAGGCAGGTGAATGATTTTCTCATCTCATCTCATTATCTCTAGCCGCTTTATCTTGTTCTACAGGGTCGCAGGCAAGCTGGAGCCTATCCCAGCTGACTACGGGCGAAAGGCGGGGTACACCCTGGACAAGTCGCCAGGTCATCACAGGGCTGACACATAGACACAGACAACCATTCACACTCACATTCACACCTACGCTCAATTTAGAGTCACCAGTTAACCTAACCTGCATGTCTTTGGACTGTGGGGGAAACCGGAGCACCCGGAGGAAACCCACGCGGACACGGGGAGAACATGCAAACTCCACACAGAAAGGCCCTCGCCGGCCACGGGGCTCGAACCCGGACCTTCTTGCTGTGAGGTGACAGTGCTAACCACTACACCACCGTGCTGCCATAAATGATTATAAGAATGCTATACATTTGTGGAAAAGCTTAATAACAAGACTTACTTTAGGAGGAACAAATACGTCAAGGGCGTAGTAGCTCATCTGGCCTGCCATCAAAACAACCATGACACCCAAAACATCAAACAGAACTGAAATGTGACGATGTGAGAGAGAGACAGAGAGAGAGAGAGAGAGAGGACCGACCTCCACGACAAATTGTTTACAACAGGAAAATCAAAAAAGGACTAAATGTTGTTCCCTGAGTGAAGATCGACCCAAAACATCAATCAGAATTGAATTCGCATGAGAAATGAGAGAGGCGATACAATTCTAACGAGAAGAAAATGTGTTAAGCTGACCTGATTACTAATTTGTTAGCAAAAAATTTGACAATACAACGACCGAGTTTTGTGCAGAAGGTCGAGTTCTCATCTCATCTCATTATCTCTAGCTGCTTTATCCTTCTACAGGGTCGCAGGCAAGCTGGAGCCTATCCCAGCTGATTACGGGCGAAAGGCGGGGTACACCCTGGACAAGTCGCCAGGTCATCACAGGGCTGACACATAGACACAGACAACCATTCACACTCACATTCACACCTATGCTCAATTTAGAGTCACCAGTTAACCTAACCTGCATGTCTTTGGACTGTGGGGGAAACCGGAGCACCCGGAGGAAACCCACGCGGACACGGGGAGAACATGCAAACTCCACACAGAAAGGCCCTCGCCGGCCCCGGGGCTCGAACCCAGGACCTTCTTGCTGTGAGGCGACGGCACTAACCACTACACCACCGTGCCGCCCAGGTCGAGTTCTTTCAAAAGAAACAATCAGAACTGAAATTCATTGAGAACTGACGGAGGGAGGGAGGAGACACGATTTAACTGGAGATAAACAAAGTTGTCAACAAATTGTTTACAACGAGAAAACTCAACAAACAAATGACCAAGTTTTGTTCCCTGAGGGAAGATCGACCCAAAACATCGATCAGAACTGGAATAAGGTGAGAACTGCGAGATGCGAAGTCCCAAAACTAGTTAAGGTGACCTAATTAGCAGTTCGTTAGCAAAAAAAATAGACAATACAACAACCGAGTTTTGTGCAGAAGGTCGAGTTCTTTCAAACGAAACAATCAGAACTGAACTCCATTGAGAACTGAAAGAGGGAGGAGACACGATTTAAATGACAAAACAAAACAAAAACAAAGTGGTAAACAAATTGTTTCCAACAAACAAATGACCAAGTTTTGTTTCTCAAGAGAAGAACATCGATCAGAAGTGGAATCGGGTGATAAATCACAGAGGAGATCCAGTTCTCGTGAGAGGCCTGGAAAATTCGTTCATTTGGCTTAATTGCTAACTCGTAAGCAAAAAAAAAAAAAATTGACAAAACAATGACCAGGGTTTGTGCAGAGTGATGAGTTCTTTCAGACAAAACGATTGGAACGGAAATCCGTGGAGAACTGATGAAGGAGACACGATTTAACTGAATTATGGATGACGGATGCCACGCCATGGCAACAGCTCAGCGGCCTAAATGGCCAGACGAGCTAAAGATGTAATAAACGACTCTTCATTGTATTTTGTCTTGTACTTCTCACTGTATGTTCGTATGCAAGGAACAAAAAAACACTCCGTGTCATGCGGTTACAGGAAAAGAATCAGCGAGAGGGTGGTGTGATGAAGCCGAGCGACTGTTCCCAGAGCAAACTTGATTACTTTCGTATAAATGCAGTTATATTTCTTTCTAGTGATATTTAATGTTGTGGATGTTCTGCTGTACAAGTCCCAGTGAATGAGGTGTTACTATAGCAACAGGAATGTACTACACCGAGCACATTGATGTAAACCTGTGATCTGCAGCTGCTCTTACAGTAAATTAATCAACAATCTGACCAATCAGGTGAGACAACTGAACAGCAGTGTGGTTCAATACAGGGGTTCTCAACCTTTTCTGCTTTAAAGGAACAGTCCACCGTACTTCCATAATGAAATATGCTCTTATCTGAATTGAGACGAGCTGCTCCATACCT
The DNA here is from genome assembly GCF_027579695.1 of Neoarius graeffei. Classification (NCBI taxonomy): domain Eukaryota; kingdom Metazoa; phylum Chordata; class Actinopteri; order Siluriformes; family Ariidae; genus Neoarius; species Neoarius graeffei. The sequence goes on along the minus strand of NC_083575.1, from coordinate 90,375,916 downwards.
CTCCGAGCTTTGCGCGACCTCCCAGTCAGTCAGACGCAGTCAGACGCGCTGTCACTCCTGTTAGCAATGTAGCTAGGCTCAGCATGGCCAATGGTATTTTTTGGGGCTGTAGTTAGATGCGACCAAACTCTTCCGCGTTTTTCCTGTTTACATAGGTTTATATGAGCAGTGATATGAAACAAGTTCAGTTACACAAATTGAAACGTAGCGATTTTCTATGCTATGGAAAGTCCGCACTATAATGACAGGCGTACTAACACCTTCTGCGCGCTTTGGCAGCGCATTGATACGGAGCTCAGATATCAATGCGCTGCCGAAGCGCGCAGAAGGTGTTAGTACGCCTGTCATTATAGTGGGGACCTTCCATAGCATAGAAAATCGCTACGTTTCAATTTGTGTAACTGAACTTGTTTCATATCACTGCTCATATAAACCTATGTAAACAGGAAAAACGCGGAAGAGTTTGGTCGCATCTAACTACAGCCCCAAAAAATACCATTGGCCATGCTGAGCCTAGCTACATTGCTAACAGGAGTGACAGCGCGTCTGACTGCGTCTGACTGACTGGGAGGTCGCGCAAAGCTCGGACAGGTACGGAGCAGCTCGTCTCAATTCAGATAAGAGCATATTTCATTATGGAAGTACGGTGGACTGTTCCTTTAAGGCCCACCTATCCATACTTGTACCGAGTCGGGGCACATTAAAAACAAAATCCCCAATTATTTTGGCTCATCTATTCTATGAGAATCTAATAATCTATTAATGGGATGCGACATCACTCCCTGTTAAATAAATGCAATAAAAACAAACTGTTTTTAACTGTAGGTATTGTATTTAAAACTGTATGGATGTACCAGAAACCAACGCATGCATGCAGGGCATTCTCAGTCAACAGGGATTAATGATCCTTTGCTCTTTCACCCTTTGTTTATCACTTCATGGGGAACCCAGAAGAAACTTTTATCATTTTCACGGTTTGTTTGATTTGAGCAGCCCAAAACAACGCAAGCGTCAGGCATTTTAACGACTAACAAGACACCGCAGCAATACTAACGCTTTGTGAACAGTGAACTTAGCTGACCACCACTTCATGTCTTGCATATCTAATGAGGCGGATGTGATGTCGGATGCAACCAACTTCAACTTCAGGGTTCTCCAGAAAATCTGAAGTCGCCGGCTTAAAAAAAAAAAAAGTATTCAGCAACTTTGGAATTTGCGTCGGTGAAGCCGCCACAGAGGGCCAAAGGCGCACTCATGCTGGCATGCCCCAGGACATTTTTAAATTTACATGCCTTCTGCTGGCTTCTGGTGCATTCTCAGCTAATAAATTACGAACCATTTCCCTGCAAAATGCTTGCAAAATATGTACGAAATTTCCCTCCAGATGTGTGTGTGCTTGACTTTCTCAGTTCCCCTTTGTAGTACGCTGCCTGGCTTGGTAACATGACTACATGGTGAGCTTATTTAGTGCAATGTACTCGATGTGCTTCTGGTGTGGTATTGTGTATTGTATAGTTTTAATTTCAGCATATTTGCACACAATTAGTTATTTGCACTTGGACTTTATAAGTACGAAGCTTTAGCTAAGGGACCGGACATCTCTATGGGAACTCAGGCACTCTGGGTAGCTTATGAATAGGATATGAAAATTACAATTCTTAGATATGAAAATATTAATTCCGATTTATATGTAGAAACCTGGGCGGCACGGTGGTGTAGTGGTTAGCGCTGTCGCCTCACAGCAAGAAGGTCCTGGGTTCGAGCCCCGGGGCCGGCGAGGGCCTTTCTGTGCGGAGTTTGCATGTTCTCCTCGTGTCCGCGTGGGTTTCCTCCGGGTGCTCCGGTTTCCCCCACAGTCCAAAGACATGCAGGTTAGGTTAACTGGTGACTCTAAATTGAGCGTAGGTGTGAATGTGAGTGTGAATGGTTGTCTGTGTCTATGTGTCAGCCCTGTGATGACCTGGCGACTTGTCCAGGGTGTACCCCGCCTTTCGCCCGTAGTCAGCTGGGATAGGCTCCAGCTTGCCTGCGACCCTGTAGAACAGGATAAAGCGGCTAGAGATAATGAGATGAGATGTAGAAACCTGCAGAAAACATCGACTTTATATTTATTTGACTCATGGAAGGTTTTCGTTTCTTCTTTGGTGGCATTTTGTGAAAACTGAGTGAAATCGTCTGCAACAACCACCAACTGCGTCTTTACCGTCTGCTACGGCGTGGTCACGTGGTCCGGCCCAGCCAGTCAGATTGCTAGAATCGATCAATAAATATGCCTTCGCTTCCGGTCATGACCCCAACCGAAGAGAATTTCGTTGTGAAATAATTGGATTTGGAGCAAATCATGGTCGGCGGAGACGATATAAATTGCTTGAACATGGAAAGGCAAGTTTTGATTTTTTTCTGGGATCGAGTAGCCAGCGCAAACCGTCTGTATAGGTGGAGAAAACTGCCGGTCGTTAGCGGTTGGGGAAATCGCTGAACTTGAAAAAAATAAATAAAATGTGGCCCACTAGATGGCGCTTCACAGCCCACTGATGAGCTGCGGCCCAGTGGTCGAGAAACGCTGGTTTAATATGAGATACATTACAGCACTGTAACTCTTGGCATTGCAAAACTTTCCCCTTTTCCTTCCTCCAACTTTGCTGTACGATTCCTGAAACGGAAACATAGTCATCTGGCACTTGCATCGAATTTGGCTTGTACTTGCCTCACTTGTAGGTCACTTTGGATGAAATGTTTCTGCCAAATTAAGATCATGCTTCACTGCTGAGGTAAAAAAAATAAAAAATAGCAGCAGGCTGTAACATAGTAGGAAGAGCTAGAATGAGTTCAGAATAATTCAAATTTATGTGAGATTCTACAACTAGCTGTTGATTTTAGACTTCGTTTTTCGTTAGCTATTTACGACAATGCTCTCAATTTAAAAAAAAAAAAAAAAAAACAGATATAGTGCTATCCTATGAGCTAAGACATACTGTCATACTGACACAAGTCCAAGAAAGGAAACTGATAAGGATATGGATGTGAGTGCCAGGAAAGTTTATTCAATTGAGATGTTCCATGAAACAGCTGGCATTGCTGAGAACAGGGGCCTCTATCAATCCCAAGCAAAACTAATCTCATTCTTAACAAACAAAATATAGATTACTACGATTAGCAAGGGGCAGCACGGTGGTGTAGTGGTTAGCGCTGTCGCCTCACAGCAAGAACGTCCTGGTTCGAGCCCAAAGACACGCAGGTTTGGCTAATTGAAGGCTCTAAAGTGAATGTGGGTGTGAATGGTTGTTTGTCTCTATGTGTCAGCCCTGTGATGACCTGGGCGCCTCTCGCCCATAGTCAACTGGTATGGGCTCCAGCTTGCCTGCGGCCCTGTACAGGATAAGCGGTGACAGATAATGGATGGATGGATGGATGGATGGATGGATGGATGGATGATTAGCAAGATCACTGAAACAACTGCTTATGACAGACAGACAGCAAATATGAAACCAAACCAAACTGCTGAACATTCAAAAAATTGTTGAATCAAAGTTATGATAAGAGCTCCTGCACGTCTACGGCCCGTTCTATAATTGCAGGTACATTTCAACTGTTGACTCTGTTAAGCCTCGGTCACAACCGGCCATACGTGCTCCTACGGCCGGTCCACGTGCAAAAAACGCAAGAAACGCACGGAGGGCGCGCGTGAAACGTGCTGATTTTCGAGCCGTAGACTGGCCGCAGACCGACCGCAGAGGTTCTTTGTCATGTCAAACAAACTCTACGGGCACTTACGTTTTTTTCAGGTTGTAAGACAAACGTACGGCCAACGTGCGTCTTTCTCCACGAACAAAAAAAACCCAGCAATTTGGGAAACGCCAAAAATCGCACGGCCAAAAAATCGTACGTCCGGTTGTGACCTAGGCTTTAGTCATCGTCAACTCTGTTGTCATTAAACTGGGCAATCCATTGACAGAGTCGACATTTTCCACCATTTTGTGTCTTAACTCCACAGGCTAACCTCAAACTAGCTACCACACAGCATGTATATAAACAGAATTTTATGGATTTAAATTATTATATATAAACGATATATAAATTATTATTATTATTTTTAATGAGTGAGAGACTGACTCCAATAACAGATTTGATGAATAATTAATCGACGGTGTAAAATCCGCAACATTTTGCTCAAATTAACGAAAGAAGAAACAGAACACACCTCACTGCCTTTCTGAAGTTTCCCACCAGAGGAAGTGACATCACTCGGTGCAGGTGTCATGCGTAAGTCTTTGTGGATTTTATGCGGTTTTATAACAGAGTTAACAGAGTTGACAAGAACATTGGGACGGATTAAAAATATATTTATATTTTTTTATGACTGAAATTTCACATAATACAGAAAAAAAGACTTTCTATGTAATTGATTTGATGACAGTTAATAGAATAAGCCCCACAAAATAAAACGGATTGTTAGACTGAATCACTTCCTGTTTATTCGAGTTGAATGGATGAATCAGGAGTCGAAGAAGGCCAATAATCTGGGGGGAGGGGTGGGAGTCATTTAGTGAATGTTTTATGGATAAATTGGGTCTAAAATGTACATCAAGCATCGCTATTGGTGAAAGTTTGCCATAATTTGCATAATTATTCAAAACTGATTCAATAAAGATTTCTTTTGTGGGAAAGAACAAAAGGTTTATCTCGGAGACGTGAAATGTTCCCCGAATTCCAGAATGACCCGTATACGGTATATACAGTGGGATCCAAAGTTTTCTTTCCTGTTCATATCCCATTAATGAACTTGCGACTGATGATGATGTAATGATGAAAGGTTGCCAGGGTTGACGTATTTACACTACATTGGGCTTGTTTTGGAGCAGTGTTAAAAAGCTCAATTTTCTGGAAACAAAGAGGCAAAACAAAGATGACGCACAGACAGAGTACCGTATCTCAATTGTACAGAAGGATTTCTTCCAAAAACATTCAGAGAGGGAAAGAGAGAATATAGAGTGTATATGATCCATGTACTGTACATACTGCAAATCAGAAAATGTGTGCGCTATGGACTATGGATGGAGGGATAACCATAACAGGAAATGGCTCGGACAGAAAGTTAAATTGCAGAAAGCAGTCTAAACATCAACAAGACTGATATATAAACAGGTCAGGAAGGTATCAGACCAGGGATGGAGCATTTACCAAAACAGGAAGTGGTTGTGATGGAGGTAGGATGTGCATGAGACATACCTGAATCTATTTAACTGGTTTATTGTAAGATACGAAACTAAACTGTACATGACACAAAGGTCAAACAGACGATAAAATGTTTACTTGGATGAATAACACGTGTATTACGGTACCATTTCGCTTCTAGGAGCGCCAGCAAAATTATACGATAGAAACAATCCAGACTGGGCACCCACTCAGAAAATGGGCTACGTTTCGTCCAAGGTCGGACTTGATTCTTCAGCAGCCGAACCAGATAGAACGCGATATATCTGGGTACTTGATGGTCGGTAGAAACGTCTTATCTTCAGAAAAGTCTGACTTTTTTAATAATACAGGTCAAAACCCACACATATCGATCTTCTCTTTATACCAAATCTTCGCTCAAGGGTTCAAATCGTGGTAATACTGAGACAATTCAGCATTGTTTACAGACACGCTTTCAGCGGCTGCCGTCCTACTCGCTTTGTATATCCACCATCACGGCGGACGCTCATGACGTAGCACATTTCGATCACATGGTTGCAAGTCGTCTATACCGTGAGCACAAAAAAAACAAAATGGCGGGGCATTTTGCTGAACCACCCGAGGACGAAATAAAAACTCTACTTGAAAACAAAACCACAAAAAATATGGTTGTAGCGCGTGGAACCCAGAGTATCGACCAAATTGAAATGGTCCAGCGTCGCGCTGCACGATTCGTCTACAATGACTATTCTCGTTTTATGGTGATGATACACGGGGCAACTTTTTGGGCAATGTTGCCGAGCAATGTTGCTGGGCAATTGCGTTTTGACTCTTTTCTATTGAGATTGGGCAACATTGTTTCTTTCTGAATGGTTTTGATAATCTCTGGCAACTTTTTGAGATAAGCCAATCAGAACACGAGTATCGAGTCATGTGACCTCCGGTGAGGTTTGGATCAGAAATTTCAAACAAATATGGCGGCCGCTCAGTGTCAGTGGAGTGAAGAGATGGAGAGACTCCTCATCTGTTTTTACGCCGGTAAGTTGTTATTTTAATATTCTATATGGAGGAATTTACCTCACCAAAGCTCTAAAAAACAACAGACAGCTTGATTAAATGGTCACAGCAAAAATTAAGACATCGATTTTTTTAGCTAACTGTAAACTGCTGTTGCTAACTGTTGTTGCCCATTGTTAGTTGCCCTGAAAAGTTGCCCTGTGTCTCACCTAGTTGCCCGTTGCCAGCAACATTGCTCGGCAACATTGCCCAAAAAGTTGCCCCGTGTATCATCACCATTAGTCACGTAACTCCAATGATGGAGCGTCTTGGTTGGGATTCTCTTGAAGATCGCAGACTTTTCTTTCAAGCCAGTATGTTCTACAAGATCTTAAATGGACATGTTGGCATTTGTTTCCCTCCTGAAGTGCGTCAAATTAAAAGAGCTACTAGACTACCAAACACTCGTCCTTTTCATCAAATCAGTGTATCAAATAATGTTTTTAAGTTTTCTTTTTATCCAAGGACGACAATAACATGGAATAATTTACCTATAAATGATGTAAATTTAAATAATTTTAAATCCATTGCTCTTGCAGTCATTACGTCATAAGCAAGTATTTTATATACATTTTTAGATTATATTGTAAATAGATTTTGTTGACCATTATATTTAAATATTTTATGTATATATATATATATGGCGGCACGGTGGTGTAGTGGTTAGCGCTGTCGCCTCACAGCAAGAAGGTCCTGGGTTCGAGCCCCGGGGCCGGCGAGGGCCTTTCTGTGTGGAGTTTGCATGTTCTCCCCGTGTCCGCGTGGGTTTCCTCCGGGTGCTCCGGTTTCCCCCACAGTCCAAAGACATGCAGGTTAGGTTAACTGGTGACTCTAAATTGACCGTAGGTGTGAATGTGAGTGTGAATGGTTGTCTGTGTCTATGTGCAGCCCTGTGATGACCTGACGACTTGTCCAGGGTGTACCCCGCCTTTCGCCCGTAGTCAGCTGGGATAGGCTCCAGCTTGCCTGCGACCCTGTAGAAGGATAAAGCGGCTAGAGATGATGAGATGAGATGAAAAAAGCAACAAAATATGGAATATTAGTTTTTGATGGTAAGAATGCATCTTTTTTTATTTTTCCAAGAATTATTATTATTATAGCATTTTTCAAAAATTGTTACTGTCACTTCACCGGTTTGTTCACGTTCTTCATCTTTAAGCATTAAAATTTTCTGAAATTTTTTAGACTGGTTGAAAAGCTCAAATAATTTTTTTTTTTTTTTGAAAATTACAGAACTGAAATGTCCAAGGAAGAATTAAATAAATGTCTAAAGCTATTCTATGCCTTGGCACGACAGCAAGACGGCACTTTCTCCAAAAAACAAAACTAAAGTCAATTCGTGCAGCCATCGATAGGATTTTAAGAAGTCTGACTAAGCGGAAATGATTTTGTCAGACATTTTGTGTAAAGTTTTTATTTACCAAATTTGCAAAAAAAAAAAAATGTTCTGTTTCTCAAAATCCAGTGAAAGTGGATAGAATAAAACAGTTATTCCACTCAATCTTGTCATACGTGACTTATAGCCGACGCGGTGCTATGTGTCTCGTCGACTATCAGAGCATACACGACTCGATTTCATGGAATAACTATTAATACTTTTTTCGCGATGTGGTTTCCATCAAATCCTGCGCTCTGACTGGCTGGCGAGCGGGTCTGTATCCTACGATACGGACCCTAGTTACGGACCCCGGTTACAGACCTCTGGCGACTCGCACGTTCACAACAACAACAAACATAGTAGCATTTTTTATCAACATGTATCTTTTTTAAAATAAGATTTATTTATAAGATTATCAAAAATCGTATAAATTTTTGCCAGCATTTCTCAGGAGAATAGCATTAATTTTGCAGCATGGATAGCGATAATGACAGTGTTCACAGCGAAAGCGAGTTTTACTCCCCTGAGGAAGAAGAAATAAAAGAAAACATTTCAGGAGAAAGCTAAAAACCTCTAACTGTTGCTAACGCCGAGCAAAAACATGGCTGAATCCTGAATGACTCAATTTTGTATAAATAGGGGACTACATAGGCAGCAAAATGTAGTTTTTTTCCTGCCATGGAAGTGCACTTGTATACCGAGGAGGAAGCCATTTGCATTACAGCCGTGAATGAGGATTCAAAATGGCGGCTCAGCTCGGTTTTCCCTTTCGGGAGCTCTCGTTTTCTGTTAGAATTTGGTAAAGAAAAAAAATTAATATATTATTTACCAGCTTAAGGTCAGTCCGTATGGTGAAATACCGTGACCTCGGCCCAGAGGGCCTCGCTCAGTGCTTTCAAGATCTCGGTCACGGTATTTCACCATACGGACCTCCCAGCTGGTAAATAACATATATCTCGTAATGTAGCGTGAGCTGATAGTAGTACACTGCACCATGCTAAAGGCAGGAGTAGAAATTTTGTACTCGCACTCTAGCTCCAACTCCAACCATCACTACCTTGAGAGGACAAATCAGTTCTTCGCAAGCCGAACACAGTCCACTAAGTTCAATGAGCTGCTGTAGGTGTCACACACCTCCCCAAATGTCACATAATGTTAAAGCAAGCTTTACAATAGCCTGGCTTCGAGTCATCCTGAAAAAGCACTCTGCTCTTTTGTGTGTTAAAATATGGCTCCTCCTGAAGGCCTTGCTACAAGCCTACACAAGGAGTTGCTTTTTTTGGCAGAGAGCAATGCGATTCGGGGTTTTTTTTGGATCTTATCAACGGGATTATTTGTATTGTTATAGTCTCTGCAGTGTTGTTGGGCAGTTTGGCTACAGCCGCCGCATTTCACACGACTCCACAGGCTCAGTGGGTTAAACCCAAGCAATCGTGTGAGAGAGAGAGAGAGAGAGAGAGAGAGAGAGAGAGAGAGAGAGAGTGGCCATGCAAGGATGAGACAAACACTCATGGTTTAATGAGGAAGAAGTGGACCGGTGAGGACGAGAGCAGGCCAGGAATGGACCTGCGAGGACGAGGCTAATTCTTGTGCTCCTGCCTGACGTTTCCCTCAGGACTTCTCAGAGGCTGTCCGCTCCAATAAATCTGTCCTTCGTGGGACATGCCTGACTGAACCCCACAGAAAATCACCTCGGGCTGAAAATCTGGAATTTGTCTTAATCACCGGCAGCTGCCCGTGGCGCAGCCTCTCCGTGCCAAGGCTCATGAGCATCTGCCGGACAAAAAATAATTTCACTAGAAGTTCGAGAAGAAAAGGACTCTGTGACACACGCCAGTCTAATTTTCTGCCCGTTAGTCAGAGAAGAAACTCTGACCTCTGCTAAGCTGAGCAGACAAGAACCTAGAGAGAGTGATGGATCTCAAATAAAAATGCTCAAGAGGTAGTGTTTCGACATCCAACGGACATCCAGTGTGTGTGGTTCCATATGAGGAATACGAAAGTGTCAAGGTGATGATACACAGGGCAACTTTTTGGGCAGTGTTGCCAGGCGACTGCGCGTCGACACTTTCCGACTGAGGTTGGGCAACGTCATTTCTATCTGAACGATTTTGATCGTTTTGGGCAACTTTTTAAGATCATCCAATCAGAGTGCTAGGAGCAATTCACATGACTACCTGAGTGAGAGCTTCTGAAATTTTCAACAAAGATGGCGGCATCTCCAGCAGTGGAGCGAAGAAAAAGAGAGACGACTTATATCTTTTTATGCCGCTAAGTTGTTGTGTGTGTGTGAACCGAAAGTGCTGAATTTACCTCATCAAATGATGAGAAAACCAACAGACATCTATTTTCATGCTCAGGTTGGAATTAAGACATCGATTTGTTTTTTCAGCTAAGTGTAAACTGCCGTTAGCTAACCACCGCTCCATAGAGACTGAATAGGATTTCGCTAACTAGTGGTGGTTTTTGCTAACATAGTTAGCTGAATGTTATCTATGTCGGGATAATGTTAGCTCTCTTGCGTCAAGTTAAAAGTGGTCAGCAGCTCATACATACATATATATATATATATATATATATATATATATATATGGGCGGCACGGTGGTGTGGTGGTTAGCGCTGTCGCCTCACAGCAAGAAGGTCCGGGTTCGAGCCCCGTGGCCGGCGAGGGCCTTTCTGTGTGGAGTTTGCATGTTCTCCCCGTGTCCGCGTGGGTTTCCTCCGGGTGCTCCGGTTTCCCCCACAGTCCAAAGACATGCAGGTTAGGTTAACTGGTGACTCTAAATTGAGCGTAGGTGTGAATGTGAGTGTGAATGGTTGTCTGTGTCTATGTGTCAGCCCTGTGATGACCTGGCGACTTGTCCAGGGTGTACCCCGCCTTTCGCCCGTAGTCAGCTGGGATAGGCTCCAGCTCGCCCGCGACCCTGTAGAACAGGATAAAGCGGCTAGAGATAATGAGACGAGATTATATATATATATATATATATATATATATATATTTGTGAGTTGTAATAGAGATTGTCGAACTTATCGTCTGATCTAATTCGCATCCAGAGCACGACTACTTGTGGAACCCGAGGGTGAAACAGTCCAAACTTCAGGATGTAAAAAAGAAAAAAAGTCTTTCAGGAGCTCTGCCACGCCCTTTTCCTCCTCAGCAGCATCTCCTGGTCCGTGTCCTTTTGCCTTTTTTGCCGAGATGAGAATTAAACGATGATGTTTTTGTGATGTCAGTTATTAGCTACAGCATATGTGACTGACATGAACGAGATTTAAAAAGTGTTTATTATTCACAGAATAATGCGGTTATTTCGACTTATAATTGTTCAAATAAATGGCGAATTATCTTTTGACCAGAGGATCTGTTCAGTTTTTCTTCCAGAAGCCAGACTTACTTGAGCGAAATAAATCAAGGCTGAAGCCGAGACAAAAGAAGTGACAGCTGGAAATGTTTCGGTGTCCATCTTTGCGGTGTCCGTCTCCCTGGCAACAGATTTGCTCTGATCTGATTGGTTGCTGAAAATTGTCTGTTGCCCTAATTAGTTGCCCAAAAAGTCGCCCTGTGTATCATCACCTTAAAGTGCCATTCCACCATTGGATGTATTCTTTGGCATAAAATACAATATATTTTATGACAACATGACTAGACAGAGAAATCTTTTAGCTTCAAAATGATATATCAAACATCATTTTTTGACAACGACAAGTATATTAATTTTGCGACCAAAGTCACCTACCCTTTTAATTTCCGCGCAGTAGTGAAACGTGATGTCATCGGCAGGTTCCCCTTCTTGTGTACCACGTCACGTGTGACGTGGCACAGATTATCAGCAATGGCGGATAGAACGCGATTTCCACTTGTCGATTGCTGTGCCGATATTCACCATCGACCGTCTCCTTTGGGCATCACTTGCTATTTTCCTTCGCTTCTTTTCTGAAGCTGACAATCGCGTTCTGTCCGCCATTGCTGATAATCTGTGCCACGTCACACGTGACGTGGTACACAAGAAGGGCAACCTGCCGATGACATCACGTTTCACTACCGCGCGGAAATTAAAAGGGTAGGTGACTTTGGTCGCAAAATTAATATACTTGTTGTCAAAAAATTATGTTTGATATATCATTTTGAAGCTAAAAGATTTCTCTGTCTAGTCATGTTGTCATAAAATATATTGTATTTTATGCCAAAGAATACATCCAATGGTGGAATGGCACTTTAAGACTGTAAAATAAATCTGACGCTAAAGCAGTGCAGTGCTGTTATCTTTATCCTGAACTGATTATGCTGACACTGGAGACTCATTCCATTAATGTTAAAAATAAAAACATACCCTGACAGAAAGATTCACCGCATCAACAATGACATGTTTTTCTTGGTTAACCTTCATCCTACCAAGTGGGGTCCATCTGGACCCCGCACCTATATGTTTGTTTGCCATTTTAAAAATATGTGACATACTGCCTCACCGTTTTATGAATTTGTCAGAATTTATGTCTTAATTAAAACACTAAAGCACCGGAAGATCAGCTTTTTGCATTGTGAAGGTATAATTAATTTGTTACTGGGGTCCAACTGGACCCCAGAGTAAAGTTTATCTGTCTTTCATTTTATAATTGAATAGCACACTGAAAGTTAACTTCTTTTATTTCTTTTATGTTCCATAATGAAACTACCAAGGCATTCCTTCTTGGGGTCCGTGTGGACCCCACTGCTGCAATAAGCACAGGCTGCAAAACAAAAGCCCGAAATTATTTTACAATTACTTTTTTGTTTTAAATTCTGTAAGAAAAGACCTAAGTTGTAATCCAGAATGTTTTACAGCTGCATGAGCTGCAAAAATCATGGATATAATGCCAATTTTTTTTTTGTGGCGCTATAATTTGCTACATGTATGCTAGTTATTGCAATGTTATTGCATTTATAATACATCATTGATATTCAGCCATAGTGGATTTTGTTCTTCAATAAAGTTATGTCTGTTTGCTGCATTGAATTGGTTCTTACTGCATTGATTTCAAGGTATTCCCTCCTGGGGTCCATACGGACCCCGCCTGGTAGTTTGTGTATGTAAAATTGGCTGGTAGGATGAAGGTTAAGTGTGTTCTTTATGCCTTGGGCCCTTTAGTGTATTGCTGTTATTAATACAAGATGTTCTGAACAAAACTTATCCGGTGATTTTGTCTTTATAAGCTTTAATTTTAAAGAAAAGTATTGGGGTCCAAACGGACCCCGCATGGTAAGATTAAGGTGTAAAATAGCATGGTAGGATGAGGGTTAAATAACACCACATTTTCTGTGCATTTATTATTAACTTTTGGCGATGTGGAATCTCCGTTATTCAAGCCCCTGTGACCGAGTGGTTACTATAGAAACGAGAACATATTACAAACAAAGAGTGCATGAATTACAGCTCATGAGGAAGCCATGGCCTAATGGTTAGAGAAGCCTGCTTCGGGACCAAAAGGTTGCCAGTTTGATTCCCTGGACCAGCAGGAATGGCTGAAGTGCCCTTGAGCAAGGCGCCGAACCCCCAACAGCTGCTCTGGGTACGTTGTATGTCGCTCTGGAGAACAGCGTCTGCTAAATGCCACTAATGTAATTTTACAGGAAATTAATCAATGGTTTTGAACCAAACAGGTTTCAGACTTCGACAAAATCTCTTTTATTCATTAAAAGTGAATCCTGACGAGCGTGAAACATTCAAGAATGGGATAAAAAGCGTGCTATGAATGGTGTCTGAAGGGAATGAAGTCCTCAAGCACAGGCACTCACAAGCATGTAGGTGTGTGGAAGGATCCGGGCTGCTCAAAGACCCACATGCAGTACAAGTGATAAGTGATCATGTTTGCATCCCTTTCCCATCTGGGTAGTTGCTGAGGATGAAGTGGAAGAAAACAAGCAGCGAGACATGTTGAGAGCGGTATTGAGGGAAATGAATGCGCAGTAATTGCAGCTGCTTTGTGGTTTTGATGCCTATTTTGCCCACTCTATGCTGAGATGCATTCGTTCCTGCTGTATGCTTGGGGAAAAGAGCTCTTAATGGCTCTCTGTGCTTGGCCGTTACTCTGTGATGGACAGACGCTACCAGTTATACGCTAATGTGTGTGTGTGTGTGTGTGTGTGTGTGTGTCACAACTAGGCCACCTGCGTTCCGCTCCAGGTTTCCTATCTCCGTCAGAACCCGTCTGCCTGCCGTACTCAATTATAGCCTATCATGTGCTGCGCAGCCTGGATGCTGATTTCCAGAAGCGCTGTGGGAAAGGGCTAGGCCCGAGCCTCTCATCACAGCTGATGTTCGCTGTCACACAGGAAAAAAATGACAGCGGAATCTGGTACGGACCTGTGCATGACGCGCTCATCAATTCCCGGCCCAAGCGTGCCACACGTTCCCGGCAATTATCCTTGACATCCGTCAGGGGAAAACAAACCCTTCAAGGTCTGTTTAAGAACAATCAGCGTGCCTAATTGAATATGTCGAGGGTGATGGATGGGGTGAACGGATGGGGAGGAAACTCAGGGGAAAAACCTGAGACAATGTCACGCTCCCCTGAGCTCTCGTGGGCAGCACGTCAGTCTCGGCGCTCCCGCCGTGTGCACACAGCCACGTGTGTTTCCTACCGCACTTGGAGGCCATTTACACATCTGCTGCTTTTACGCTATACAACAAGTTGCACTACATTATTCACAACTATGTTAACTGTCGTCGGGTCATTTGGATGGGGAAACGTTTGACAAGGACACTGTGTCGCTAAAAGGCATATTAAGTATTTAAAGAAGATTCAGAAAAGGCTGCAGTTCAAGCTTTGTTACTTTTGCTGAACCCTTTTCTTATTTATACTGTGTTCAGCTAAGGTCACACATAGGGTTGCCACCATTCAGAAATGAAAATAAGGGACGCCCACCACGGCTCCTTGAGGCCATGACCACCACGGGCACGACTCCCATGGGGTGGGATGCCCGCAGCAGTGGTATGCTTTATTTTGTAGGTGTTTTTAGTAAAGGGGTGATCAAGAAAGCAATTACTCATACTTAAAGCTCGAAATGCTTTATTGGCAATGCTGTACAAATGTATAATGTACAAGTGGGCAACAATCCCGGAGTCCCGGGTGCAGCAGACATTTTTAAAAGGCCCGGGTTTTTTGAGCAGCGCCGGTGTGTGTTGTCTGTCTCTAGGCAACCGTGACAGCGCCACACGCAGTGACGCAGGCAGCCAGGCACAGACGGACAGAGCGGGACGCAGAGTGGAGGGGTTTGCGTCCTGGGTAGATCCCGCCACGTAGTATTTCCTGTTTTATTTTGTTGATTATTGTTAGATTTAGTGTTGATATGTGTGAGACAGACATATGTATTGGACATTTATGAAAATACGGAACAAATCGCGTCCCGTATCGGTTCAATACGGGACACGAGATTTAACTGCCAAATAAAGGACGATTCCGTATTTTACGGGACGGGTGGCGACCCTAGTCACACATAGCCGGTTGAGCCATGAGAACCGTGGCTGGGGCTACCGTGGCCATTCTGGCAGATTTTCAAGGTGATCTGTTGTATAAATTTAGGCACAGTCAATATGCAAATGAAGCCACGGTAGCTGCTAGTAAAACCAATGGCAGCAGCGACGTATGGCTAACGTGTACGCTTTTCACGGCTACAGTGCGGCATGGCCATGGCAAGATGAAATAAGCAGAGGTGGACAAAGTACCCGACTTCATTACTTAAGTCAAAGTACAGATCCCACTGGTCAAACGTTACTCCGATACAAGTGAAAGTTCTCCAGGCAAATTTTTACTTAAGTTAAAGTACTGAAGTACTTGCTTTTAAAAATACTTAAGTATTAAAAGTACATTTTCGGTAAACGTATTGCTTTATTATTGCCACAACACTTACAAGTACCATCATGGTGGCTGAACGTTAAGCTAGCTAGTCAGTGAAGCTCCTGACATGCTAGCAAACTCTTCCCAAACTCAAAGTCATATTGGGTACCTAACGCTACTAGAAAAGAAAGATTTCTACATTCTGTTTATTTGGCAAGATTATGTGAAAACATATTTCTGAAAGGACTTCAGATAAGTTAATGTTATTCATGTTCGCGTACGGTAACTCCGTTTTTACATGCTAACTAACAACGTCCAAGTTAACTAGCTACGGTATGTAGTGTTGCCACCTGTCCCGGTTTTTCCTGATTGTCCCGGATTTTCATGGTCTGTCCCGGAAAAAAAAAAAAAAATCCGGGACACTGAATGTCCCGGTTTTTTGTACATAATGGGCAAAATGTGTATTTCAACTTGCGAGCCAGCTGAGAACCAGTTTGCTTTTCCGAGTTCGCCGTGCACGTCATTACGTCGCTGTATACGTCAGTTACGGCGCTACGTTTGCATAAACCTTGGCGCGAATATCAAAGCAAAAACAACACGGAAGAAGCAGCAGCAACAACAACAATAATAATGATGATGGCTGACTTCGCGTTTGTACAGCTGCTTCTCGTCGCTTAAAAATGGCGATCTTTCGCGGTCTTGTTATTGTTGTTGGTCTTAACAACTCCCCCCCCCCCGCTGACGTAAGCGGTTCTTTCCTCTGGCCCAGCAGAGAGTTGGTGCTAGCCTGGAACTGGTTTTTCTGGCCCCAGAGCCAGTTCTTTGTCAGTGGAAACAGAAAACCCGGTTCCAAACTAAGCACTGGCCCCGAACCAGCCCTGGAACTGCTTTGGTGGAAAAGGGGCAATGGAGGATGCTTGGACTGATAAAAGAAACAGACTCTCTGTTGCAATGGTGAAGGCTGAGCTTCAAGTCAGGCTAAACTTTCAGTTGTCCTGTACTGAGTTCAAGACATTCATTGAAAATCAGCCAGGACTCATAGCAGCAGCAAAGAAAAACACCAAATATAAATGGAAGATTAGGTAAGGTTTTGGTGAATTAAATGAAATAGTGTAGTGTAGTACATACTCCTGTATGTGCCCAGTTATATCAGTTACATGTCCTCCTATGTATTTGTTTAGCCAAGAGCAGCAAGCAGCAGAGCCACCGGCAAGCACAAGCAAAGCACACACCACACTCTAAGCAACCAGGTAAGCTGTTTGACACTACACCTTACATTGTTACATTCAGGTATTCTTAGATACAATGAAAAATTAATTATTTTTATTCCACATAAGCAAACAAACAGAACTTAATTATGTATTCCCCTTTTACCTGTGCCCACTACTGCCCCCAGGTGTCCACAACCAAAAACTGTTGGAAATAAACCAAAATAATGAAGACCTGCTTTATTATGTAAAGCAATTAACTAAACAAATAACTAGCAAAAGCGTCATTTTTACTAATTAGAGCAATACAATTTCAGCGTAGAAGGACGATTTTTGTCTTGGGTTAGATGTGCGAAGGGTGCCGTTGCTTACAAGCAAAATGGTCGATTGGATGGTCGAAATGTCCAGGATTTTTGTCAGACACAGGTGGCAACCCTAACGGTATGTGTAAACGTTAGCCGTGGACAAGGCTACGGCAACTTGGCAGGCAAATCCATAGAAAGTCATTTGAGTAACCAGACCGTATAGCTACGTTTGCAACGTTATCGCTAGCTCTAAAAGCACAGACAACTTCATTGCAAGCTTTCTCTTGGGATAAAACGTTTACAGACCTCAATATGCTCCCGCAGGTCGGACGGCGAGTTTTTATAGGCCGTGATGTGGTTCGTTTTCGGTAAACAAAACAAACATTTAAAACAAAACATATCTTGAATCTTTTCAGAAAGCTGAAACATGGGTTCTAGCTATAGCCATGAGTGCGTGCGTTCTCCAGAAGAACCGCCTCCTTCCATTCTGCCATCAACTGATCGGGTTCAAAGAAAGCTGTTGAGAAATCATTGAAATTGATTTTATCCAGTCTACGGACGAGACGTGACCCTAGTGATTACTGATCGGCTCTCAGTGTCACCTGCGAAAAAAACAATCACGTTTTAGAAAAGAAAAGAAAAAACATCCACTTTCAAAGCCGCTTCATAGTAACGAGTAACGAGGAGCTTGACAGAAATGTAGTGGAGTGAAAAGTACGATATTTGCCTTTCAAATGTAGTGAAGTTAAAGTCATAAGTTTCCAAGAAAAAAAAATACTCAAGTAAAGTACAGATACTCAAAAAGTGTACTTAAGTGCAGGACTCAAGTAAATGTACTTCGCTACTGTCCACCTCTGGAAATAAGCCACGTCCCCCTAGGCAAACTTCTCACTTTCTGTAGAATGTTGTTCCGTGAACATTTTGAGCTCGATGGTTAGAACGGTAACCCCTGGTAGCCCATGTAAACCTCACGTATGCCTCAAGGATGCTCACGGATGCCTTCACGGTTGTGATGGATGAATTCATCCGACGCTTGCCTCATGGCAATTTTCAACACAATTAAACTTTCCGGGGATGGAAGCCACACCTTCTTGGTGGTCAAGTTAGCTCCCTGGCTCTCACGTATACCGAACGAAGGCCTGGAACACATGCTGGTTGGCCCCTGGAAGGCTCAAAATCATCTACCAGCGTCTCCAGCTACCTGAGACCTTAGCTTTATGAGGTGCGACAGCAGGTTCAGTCCACCTGTGTGTAAAGCCAACAACCGATCACTGATTATCATGGCTAATCAAATTGCTTTCGTACATATCTGAGACCAGAATTTAGGTAATCTGATCATTTTTTTGAAACGCAAATTCTGTGGCAAATCACCGGATATGCTAATTAGTCTGTGACATCACTTAGTCGGTGACTTCTAGCTACTTTATTGAGTGCATTTTAGCTACTTTCCCCATGAATACAGTTTCAACCCTGATCTTAAGGGATTCTTTGAGGTTAAAGGTCAGCGGTTCTGAAGCAGATTGTGGATAATAGCATTAAAATGGCAGTGATGAGCTTTATTAGCTATTTACTAACATTGTTTCCACTGGATAAGCCATGCCCCCTCAGCAAACTTTTCACTTTCTGCAGAATGTTGTACCATCGTTCCATCCATCCATTATCTGTAACCGCGGGCAAGCTGGAGCCTATCCCAGCTGACTATGGGTGAGAGGCAGGGTACACCCTGGACATGTCGCCAGATCATCGCAGGGCTGACACATAGAGAAAAACAACCATTCACACCTACGGTCAATTTAGAGCCACTAATTATCCTAACCTGCATGTCTTTGGACTGTGGGGGAAACTGGAGCACCCGGAGGAAACCCACGCAGACATGGGGAGAACATGCAAACTCAACACAGAAAGGCCCTCATCGGCCACTGGACTCGAACCCAGGACCTTCTTGCTGTGATGCGAGTGTGCTAACCACTACACCACCGTGCCGCCACAGAATGTTGTTCCCTGAACATTTTGAGCTTGATGGTTGCGACGGAATCCTACAATAACCCCTGGTAGCCCATGCAAGCCTCACGGATGCCTTCACAGTTGCGACAGATATTCATTCATTGATGGAAACCACGCCCTCTCAGTTGTCAAGGTAGCTCCCTGGCTCATATTGACAGAAGGGTGCTGGTTGACCCCTGGAAGGCTTGAAATCATCTACCAGCGTCTCCTATGAAGTGATTCCGGCATTTATATTTGGGATTAAAAGAAAAGCTTGGTTTTGAGGAAGTACATTGTAATTAGGTAGGCATGAGTCAGAGAGAGAGAGAGAGGAACACAGTATGAGATGATTTTCAGATGACCCCTCTATTTAAGTCTAAAGTGCTGGCAGGTTTCAGAAAGCTTCCCCGTGGCTGCAGGCCATCTCTCATCCTGCATGTGTGAGGCTCTGATTAAAATCTGAATTGCAGTAACATTTGCTTTTCAGTTCACATTCCTTGAAATGAATACTGTCCTTTAGGCATGTTTCCAGCTCCTATGCACGCAAGACAGTTGAGCTCACAGTATAATAGTGGGTGGGAAAAAATATATATCCATCCATTATCTGTAGCCGCTTATCCTGTCCTACAGGGTCGCAGGCAAGCTGGATTTGAGCTGACTCTGGGCGAGAGGCGGGTTACAGTACACCCTGGACAAGTCGCCAGGTCATCACAGGGCTGACACATAGACACAGACAACCATTCACACTCACGCTCAATTTAGAGTCACCAGTTAACCTTCATCCTACCAAGTGGGGTCCATCTGGACCCCGCACCTATATGTTTGTTTGCCATTTTAAAAATACGTGACATACTGCCTCACCGTTTTATGAATTTGTCGGAATTTATGTCTTAATTAAAACACTAAAGCACCGGAAGATCAGCTTTTTGCATTGTGAAGGTATAATTAATTTGTTACTGGGGTCCAACCGGACCCCAGAGTAAAGTTTATCTGTCTTTCATTTTATAATTGAATAGCACACTGAAAGTTAACTTCTTTTATTTCTTTTATGTTCCATAATGAAACTACCAAGGCATTCCTTCTTGGGGTCCGTGTGGACCCCACTGCTGCAATAAGCACAGGCTGCAAAACAAAAGCCCGAAATTATTTTACAATTACTTTTTTGTTTTAAATTCTGTAAGAAAAGACCTAAGTTGTAATCCAGAATGTTTTACAGCTGCATGAGCTGCAAAAATCATGGATATAATGCCAATTTTTTTTTTTTTGTGGCGCTATAATTTGCTGCATGTATGCTAGTTATTGCAATATTATTGCAATGTTATTGCATTTATAATACATAATTGATATTCAGCCATAGTGGATTTTGTTCTTCAATAAAGTTATGTCTGTTTGCTGCATTGAATTGGTTCTTACTGCATTGATTTCAAGGTATTCCCTCCTGGGGTCCATACGGACCCCGCCTGGTAGTTTGTGTATGTAAAATTGGCTGGTAGGATGAAGGTTAAGTGTGTTCTTTATGCCTTGGGCCCTTTAGTGTATTGCTGTTATTAATACAAGATGTTCTGAACAAAACTTATCTGGTGATTTTGTCTTTATAAGCTTTAATTTTAAAGAAAAGTATTGGGGTCCAAACGGACCCCGCGTGGTAAGATTAAGGTGTAAAATAGCATGGTAGGATGAGGGTTAACCTAACCTGCATGTCTTTGGACTGTGGGGGAAACCGGAGCACCCCCACACGGACACGGGGAGAACATGCAAACTCCGCACAGAAAGGCCCTCGCCGGCCACGGGGCTCGAACCCGGACCTTCTTGCTGTGAGGCGACAGCGCTAACTACTACACCACACACGTACACACAGACACACAAGACGCTGGCTCTGACTAACAAACTCTATTCAGCTGAAATTGCCGTGGCGACACTGCTCTCTGGATGGTTCGAAGAATGCCGTGACATTGCTATAATTGCCTACGAGGCTCTCTTGTACAGGCAAAATTCTGGCATGTAGGAAATGGCCTTTATCGCTTTCTTAATTGCAGGTGTAAATATTTAGTATCACGCCGAGTCCGCTGATCCGCCGGCTTGCATAACGATGCGAGTGCCGATACGGACACGCTGCTCCACGAGCAGTCGAAATGGGGGCAGTTTTGTAAAACATAATCGCTTGCTTAAGACACAATACTGGCTGGCAGGCGCATGAACGGGTTAGCGTTTGGCACACAAACGAACATCCAATCATTCTTTACTGGATTATTAGAGTGATAAAAACGAGCCAACACATCTGATTTCTTTTTTGTAGCAGGACATGACCCAAAAGAAAATGTTTATTTCTTTACAAGTCGACTTTTTTTTTTAACAAATGCCTGATGAAGGATTCGGGAATGAATCAGGCTTGCTGCGAGTTCTTAATCAGCCGATCGGCTTTTCTTCTTGCTTTTTTTTTTAATAGTACTCTTGTTCTTGTCGAACATCCCTGTTTTTAATGCGAGTAGTTGGAAGCAAATGACTTGATTATGCTCCTGTAGTGCACTTTTACACCAACTACCCATTATCACTACTCACCCCCTGACAACAGAAGCGGTTTATGGACGGTCGTAAGATGGCACGCGAGAGCAATCATGCGGTCCATCAGTGTGAGAGAAAGTTTACTCAGAAAATATTACGCAACAAGTAGTAACTGTTGCATTACTTCGAGAAGTTTCAACAACCTGAGACAGACAGAGAGAGAGAGAGAGAGAGAGAGAGAACGAGCGAGTCTTTCAGCTCCATGTCTGGCACCAAATCAACTCAAATCTTTACAAGGTTTTATCAACGTGCACTATTCGACATATTAATTTAAAAGGAACAAATCACACACTTCAGAATGAGCGACATTCATAAAGAAATTATTTTGTACTCAGTTTTTTTTTTTAAATAAGAAACCAAATCAACATAACATTCATCCCGACAGTCAGTCAAATAAAGCCCACACGGTAAAAATCATATCTTAGCAAACAACGCTTTCAAAAAACATTCTCTAATCTTTCTCATTATGAAATTCTAACAAATATAAGTCCATCAATCTTATTTCTAAACATAATTTTAGATATATTCGAGATAATCTTCTTTGCCGAGATCATATCATATTTGCACTGCATGCTGACAGCTCCTTAATGGACATGTCTGTGATCGTAAAGTGGAAAAGGAGAGAACTGAAGCTGCTTGCAGTACAGTATTTACACCTAGAGATTAGAGTTCAGGAGGTTTAGTAAGGAGGGAGAAATCGATCGCTAAGTTTAGACAGCAAGTCTCAAGTTCACTCGCTTCTTCGAGATTTTGTGCTATTAACTCTCTCTAAGACCACATCACATATGGACAAGTTCAAGCTATCGATGGCTTCCTCACTACTTTTGCTTTTGTTGAAAAGCATATAATTTGTTTTTGAGATGTTGAGCGACAGTCTGTTGCTCCTGAACCAATCAGACATAGATTCAAGGTCTAAGTTTACGTTAGCATAAAGCTCGTCGATATTGTGAGCGTGGCCATATATGGTTGTATCATCGGCATACAAAATAGCCTTTGAGGTTCTTAAACTTTGAGGCAGATCATTCATATAAATAATAAAAAGAAGAGGCCCGAGAACTGAGCCCTGCGGCACCCCACAACTAAGATCATGCTTACACGAGTCTATTCCTTTATAGCGGACAAAATGCTTTCTGTCAGATAGATAACTCCTAAACCATTCATTTGCCACTCCTCTCACACCATAGAAGGCCAGCTTCTGTAATAATATATCATGGTCTAGTCTAGTGTATCAAATGCCTTCGATAGATCTAAAAACTTGGCCAAAGTATTTTGGCCTTTATCAGAGGCCGTAAGCGTATCTCCAACAAACTCCAGTACGGCTTGTTCAGTTGAGTGATCTGCTCTAAAGCCATACTGACTTTCAAAGAAGGCGTTGTTTTTACACAAACAAATACAGCCGCTTATGCATCGCTTTCTCGATAATCTTAGATATGCTCGATATGAGCGATATCGGTCGATAATTGTTGAGCACGTGACTCTCCTTGCCCTTGTGTATTGGAACAACTTTTGCCAATTTCAGCTTGTCTGGAAAATACCCATAAGAAAAGGATTTATTTATTAATTGCGACAAAGGATCTGATAGTTCATTACAGAGATCTTTAATCATTTGCATGCTCAAGTTGTCGTGACCAGAACTTTTTTTAGGCTTAAACGAGGAGATAATCTCTCCAACTTCTTTTGCAGTTGTCGGGTTCAGAAACAATGAATGAGGATTATTTCTGTTCCCCACATAATGTTCAAAAGTCTTAATACTCCCCGTTATTGCTCGAGCGTATATCGGGCCGATACTGGCAAAATATTCTGAGAATTAATTCGCAATTTCAGACGGATTAGTTATAGTAATGCCGTCAGTTTTTAGAAACCCCACGCCGGTCGATCTTTTCGCTTTGCGTCCAATAATAGAGTTTAAAACACTCCAGGTTTTTCTAAGATCAGATTTATATTTAGAGAGTAGTTCTTTATAATAGGTCTCCTTTGAGCACCTTTTCAACTTATTAAATAAGTTGCGGTACTGCAGAAACTTTACCCGAGCCCGATCAGAATTATCCTTCCCCAATTGTTTTTTAAAGAGTTTGTCTCTCATTTTGCAGGACTTTAAAAGACCTGCAGTCATCCATGGTTCCCTGATAACAGATTTACGAGGGATTTTCACAGTTTTTTCTGGAGCAAACTTGTCAATGTTATTATGCAGTGTGCCAATAATGCACTCGTAAATTTCATCAGGGGACGAATCTTTCAAAGAAGTCCAGTCAGTGGACGATAGCGATTCTTGAATAGCGGCGATGGCGTTTGCATCACACTTTCTTGTCTTAAGTACCAGGAATTTGTCTTTATCCTTGACAAGTTTAATGAAATTGCAATATGTGTTTTACTGCCATATAACAAAGAATCCGGTCAAGTTTCGTGAAATTTATCCAAAAATTCTAAGAGGAGTTGATTTCAGAAGGTGAGTACCCTTCCCGGGACGGACGGACGGACGGACATCACTACGACAAAATCCCCCTTTGGGGCTTTCAGCCAGCGGGGGATAAAAATAAAATTGTGAGGGAAGTTGATTTCAGAAAGCAAGCACACCTTGATGAAATCACCAAAGTACAAGTTTGTTAATAATCAAGGGCGTAACTCTGGGAAAATTTGTCCAAATTAAACGTAATTTCAATCTGCGTATCACTGTCATATAACAAAGCCTTCTGCCAAGTTTGGTGAAATTCCTCCACAAATTGTGAGAGGAGTTGATTTCAGAAGAACGTACACCCTCATGAAATTGCCAAAGTACAAGTTATTTAATCAAAGGTCAAAACTCTGGGAAAATTTTCACAAATGAAATTAAACTGCAATCAGCGTGTTACCGTCATATAACAAGGCCTTTTACCAAGCTTCGATAAATTCGTCCAAAAATTGTGAGAGGAGTCGATGTCAGAAGGAAAACACACCTTCATGAAATTGTCAAAGTATAATTTTGTTAATCAAGGGCTGGAACTCTGGGAAAATGTGACCCAATTTAACGAAATTATAAAATGCGTATTACCGACATATAACAAAGAATCCTGTCAAGTTTCATGAAATTCCTCAAAAAATTGTGAGAGGAGTTGATTTCAGAAGGTGAGCACCCATTCCAGGACGGATGGGCGGACAGACGTCGCGACGACATAATCCCCCTTCGGGCCTTTCAGCCAGCGGGGGATAAAAAGCACAGGAAAATTGGCTATGTTTAATTCTGAACGCAAAATCTTTTATGAAGAAAGCAAAGTCAGTAACGGAGTTACGTCAGAAAAAACCTGAACTTTCATTTCTTAAAATTCAAACCAAGATTTCTCTGAAGCGACACTGCTGTAATTGGGGTTGTGATGGTTTTCAGTCCATTTTGCCTTGGATTCCATACTTTAGCAATACCACTGAGCTGACACGTGAAGGCAATCTTAATCATTTCATAATTTTGACCTCTGTGCTGAAGAATTGCCAACTTTTAAAGTCATTACAGCTTGCGTTTGAAGGTTGATTTCTGATCAAAGTGTTAGTCGATTTCTTGCAGTAACGCCTCCTATATCCAGTGACGTCAATGATTCCAGCTTTTTGGCACTAGCGTCAGTCTTTTTTTTTTTTTTGGGGGGGGGGGGGGGGGGGTGAAATGCGTGGAACCGGTTCTAGATTAGGCACTGGTACCACATCGGTACAAAAAGTCAAAACGTTCTGTGGACCAGGACTTCTTCATTTTCCCAGGAAACCAATCACGTGGACCACAAAATGAATCACAAAGAAACCTTTACACTACGTTCAGACTGCAACCTGAAACGACCCATATCCGATTTGTTGTGAAATCCGATTTTTTTGTTAGGCCGTTCACATTACCAATTATATGAGACTTGTATGCGATCTCCAATATGAACGGAAAACGACCCAAAAGTGTCCCGCATGCGCAAATTGACACGTAATAAGCACATCTACGTAATACGTAAACAAAAAAAAGCGCACTCTTCATGTTTAATGATTTCTTTTTTTTTGTTTAATTATCTGGTTAGTGTTAAAGTGTGAGGTCTCGTGTGTGTTTTTGTTTCTGAACTGAAATGAAAACGTGTAGCCTGGTAACGAGGGTTGACTCCTAAATGTCTCTCTAATTTCTATATAAGTGCACTACATGTTACTAGGAAGTAATGGATTTTTAAACTCTATATAGTGCACTCGAGCTTCAGTAGGCAGTCATTTGGGATACGGCCGCTGTATTACCAAACTCTTAATTCAGGCTTAATAATTTGCACATATTTATTTCGTCATATTAATAAACTTTTTCTACATTTTTATAAAGATTTATTGAGATTGTTTATAGCCAGCTGAATTCTGCAACTTCTCTCAGCGCTGGCTCAAGGTGCAGAAACACCAGTGCAGTTTGCGATGGAGATGAGGCGAGACCTGGCGATGTGGTTTTTGTGGCGGCGGCGGAACTCACACAATAATCTGATTAATGTGGGCAGCAGAGTAATGAGACCGAAGGTGTCAAATTACTGGAAATTTCCAGAACAATCTTATAATCTTGTAATACAGGATGGTTTAAGTTATAAATCAGTTATAGAAACTGTTTTATTTAATCAGGCTAACAGATCAACATCCAGGTCCCTACCAAATCCACCATTAGCTTGATCAATTCTATAAAAGTCTATTTAAATTCTGAAAACTGTACCAATGTTGTTGTTTTCCACCAAAGAGGCGGGATTAGCCAACGCAGAATAGTGACGTTTGTCTCTTGTTGATGACGTGTAGGTGGCATGAATGCGACCTGTCCGGTCAGACTGCAGTCGCATGTGAAAATAACGGATATGCATCGGATTTAGGACCACATATCCAAGCGGCCTGGGTCGCATGTGAAAAAATCGGATCCGTGTCGTTCAGATTGTCAATAACAAATCGGATACAGGTCGCATATGGGCAAAAAAAATTGGATATGGGTCGTTTCAGGGTGCAGTCTGAACGTAGTCTTAGAGGGTTCATTTGTGGCGTTTTCATATCAGTCATCAACCTGAGACTAAAGGGAACAATGAAGAAAAAAAAACACCCTTAGAAACAAGTAATAATGAAGTTTTTAGTATTAACGTTAACTAATGTAGTAAATAATGTTCGTTCAGGAAATCTTAATGTAAATCACTATCAGATTATATTTACACACAAAAAGTGTGCTCTCAGGAAACACGCCTCAGAGATATTGTAACGGAACTGAATTGGTTGTGGTAAAGTCTTCGACTTCTGTTAGAGTATTTTTCTTCTCTCTTATTATTTGTTTTCCACAAATATATCTCCATGCACATGCAGAACTCTCAACATCTATGCCATGTCACAAAATGTGTATTATATCCTTTATATAATTTGTGCCCAAAATATCATCAGTAAGCATCTCAGCATACACGTCTATCCTTGAACAATTCTGAGGTTTAAAAAGCATAAAAATAAAAATAAAGGAAGCTGTTGCTTGTCTTATTAGATTTAATGTGTGTTTTTTTTTTTTTGTAGGATACTTCAAAACTTTTACTTCATAAATAACCAATTTGTGAGTGCACGCTTTCATAAGATCTCACTAGCGTGTGTTGCCGTCCCTGCTTTTCAGCAATGATGCACACAAACACGACTTGAGCAAGGGCACTTTTCTGCGGGAAAAGTGAAGGAAATACATTTGCATGTAAAAACGTATACAATCATGTTTACTTACGCTTCGAGATCTGACATTCTATACTGCTAAAGGGAAAAAAAGACTTTTCTATTAATTAATCATCTATATTAGATTTTTGTAGGAAAATGGCAAAATCAAAGGAAAACATCTAATTTCCAAGCCTACCAGTTCAATAACAATCACATCCTGAAGTAGTATTTTATTTTATTTTATTTTAATGATTGTGATTTTATATTGGATTTTATATTGTTTTTTGGGGTGCGAATGAACAACTCAAGACCATCTCCCACCCCCACGCTGGCGCACCCTGGGCAACGCACTGTAACAAGATCTGCAGATAAGTTGGCTAAGCGTGAGATGGCTCGCAGTTGACGGCCAATCCCCGCCTCTGCTGATAAACTATGATTACGAAAGCCAAAAGTAAACTAAACCACCCTACATCCTCTTGGATGTGTCAAGTTCCTTCTGCGGCACGAATGAAAGCTTCTGGGGAATGTGCCAACCCCGGGACTCAGAAGCCTGATGGACAAAGAAAAGATGATAAGATCAATACCAGAAATATTTCCTTTTCCACCTACAACACTCAAATGCTTTTCCAAGCTGGAAAATTCGACCAACTAGTTCGACCAGCAAGAGATATCCTAGCAGTTGACATCATTGGTATCCAAGAGCACAGATGGACAACGTAAGAAGTTCTTGACCAACAGTGGAGTGATGGCCAAGAGTTTCTATTTATATTCAGCTCAGCTTCAAAAACCAGAGTTGGAGGAGTAGGACTGCTCATAAGGAGGAAGCATGTGTCAGCTTACCGATCTGCTGACAACGCCAACTATGCTTCCTTGGCCAATCCCTATGGAGACCCAGAAAGTATTTGGTGTCAGAGTTTGCTTTAACCTCTCTAACTCATGGGACCATATCAAGAGGAAGACCAAAGTTGCAATTCAACAAGTACACCTCTCAGCTGCTGTGTAATGAACATGAGATAAGCTCAGAAGAGATCGGGAATGCTGCCCAAGACATTCACACCAAGAGTGACGCAACTGACAGATATCCATCCATCCATCCATCCATCCATCCATCCATCCATCCATCCATCCATCCATCATTTGTAGCCACTTATCCTGTTCTACAGGGTTGCAGGCAAACTGGAGCCTATCTCAGCTGATTATGGTCAAGAGGCGGGGTACACCCTGGACAAGTCGCCAGGTTATCGCAGGGCTGAGCAAATGATAGATAGATAGATCGATAGACAGACAGACAGACAGACACCAGTGTTGTAGTCGAGTCACTAAACTTCGAGTCCGAGTCGAGTCTTGAGTCCCCAGTGTTCAAGTCTAAGTCAAGTCCAGGTCATTAAATAAAATTTCGAGTCAAGTGCACTATGGATCCGAGTCAAGTCCGAGAACAAGACTCCACCCACACCATTTGACGGTGGCTGTTGCTGCCTTTATGTGAAAGCGTCTCTGCTACTGTGTTGGACTAACGTTCCTGCTTGACTGCCCCATTTTAGTTAATAGGCTACAGATAAAAAACTTGTTCATCGCTCAGCAAGCCCCGCCCACTATCAACAGGGCAAATAACATGAGAGGGTTAACACTAGCTAGTTCATTGCTCAGCAATCCCCACCCACTATCAACAGGGCAATGAACACAGCATGTCACTTCCTTCTCTGGGTGGAATCTTACCAAATGACGATTGAAGTTCGAGGTTGTCCCCGTCGTCTCCTCGATAGTTCTTCTACATATGGAACACATCGCAGTGCATTTTTTCCCACTGCACGAGAAGTCTGTATAAGCAAAGCGGACAATCCTGGGGTGTTCTCTCCAGGCATTTTAGCGCCGTTAACGTTAGTTTGTTCCTGAACATGATGTATGTGCATTCTCTTGCATGAAATTAGTATAAAAAATAATGTAGAAATATCTGATGCCAAATTATTATGGCATTTTACAAAAAAATAAAAAATAAAAGAAAAAAAATCAGAGTCCCCGTCTCCAATTTACGAGTCCGAATGCAGTTAATGCACGAGTCCAAGTCATCAGTGCTCAAGTCCAAATCAAGTCACAAGTCCTTAAAATTAGGACACGAGTCCTGGACCCAAGTCTTATAAGCCTGATTTTATACTGTATGTAACCTCCTGAGAACCAACCCATAGACTTGTGTCCTCTGTAGTTGACATTTGTTTTACGTGCATACCCTCTTACTCTTTCAAACTATTCACTTGAATCCTGGTGTCTTGTAAAGAGTACATCCTGGGCTTTCCAATGATATATCACGTGACGAGAAGGGTTGCTGGGAAATTCCTCGTAAGGAAATCACAACAAAAGAGAAATTGAGAGACACATTTTTTTTTCTTGGTTCCCAGGAGATATATCGAGGTTGTGCCATTCTTGATGCAAACATCTTGGGCAGCGTTCCTGTTCTCTTCTGAACTCATCTCATGTTACACAGCAGTTGAGCAATGCACCTGGATAGATAGAGGAGGGTTGCATCAAGAAGGGCATCTGGTAAAAAAAAAACTGTGCCACATCAAATATGTGGCACATACAGTGGCCTGCAAAAGTTTGGGCACCCTTACTGACAATGTCTGTTACTGTGAATAGTTAAGTGAGCAGAAGATGAACTGATCACCAAAAGGCATAAAGGTAAAGACGACATTTCTTTTCAGCGTTTTCTGCAAGATTTGTGTATTATTTTTGTTTTGTACAACTGGAGAGTGAAAAAAGAAAAGGAACACCACACGAAAGTTTGGGCACCCCAATACATTTGAGTTCTCAGGTAACTTTTACCAAGGTTCCAGACCTTAATTAGCTTATTGAGCTGTGGCTTGTTCAAATTCTTCGTTAGGAAAGGTCAGATGATGCAGATTTCAAAGCTGTATAAATTCTCCGACTCCTCAAACTTGTCCCTAAAATCAACAGCCATGGGCTCCTCTAAGCAACTCCCTCGCATTCTGAATAATAAAATAATTGATGCTCACAAAGCAGGAGAAGGCTACAAGAACATAGCAAAGTGTTTTCAGGTAGCTGTTTCCTCAGATTGTAATGTTATCAAGAAATGGCAGTTAACAGAAACAGAGGAGATCAAGGTGAGGTCTGGAAGATGAAGAAAACTTTCTGAAAGAACTGCTCGTTGGATTGCTAGAAAGGCAAATAAAAAACCCTGTTTGACTGCAAAAGACCTTCAGAAAGATTTAGCAGACCCTGGAGTGGTGGTGCACTGTTCTACTATGCAGCGACATCTGAACAAATATGACCTTCATGGGAGAATCATCAGAAGAAAACCTTTCCTGCGTCCTAGCCACAAAATTCAGCGTCTGAAGTTTGCAAATGAGCATCTAAATAAGCCTGATGCATTTTGGAAACAAGTCCTGTGGACTGATGAAATCAAAATAGAACTTTTTGGCCACAACGTGCAAAGGTATGTTTGGAGAAAAAAGGGTGCCAAATTCCAGGAAAAGAACACCTCTCCAACTCTGAAGCATGGGTGTGGATCGATCATGCTTTGGGGTTGGGTTGCAGCCAGTGGCACAGGGCACATTTCACTGGTCGAGGGAAGCATGGATTCAAATAAATACCAGCAAATTCTGGAAGCAAACATCACACCATCTGTAAAAAAGTTGAAGTTAAAAAGAGGATGGGTCCTACAATAAGACGATGATCCAAAACACACCTCAAAATCTACAATGGAATACCTCAAGAGGCCCAAGCTGAAGGTTTTGCCCTGGCCCTCACAATCCCCTGACCTAAACATCATTGAAAATCTGTGGATAGATCTCAAAAGAGCAGTGCATGCAAGACAGCCCAAGAAACTTGTAGAACTGGAAGCCTTTTGCAACAACGAATGTGTGAAAATCCCCCAGGTAAGAACTGAAAGATTATTAGCTGGCTACAAAAAGTGTTTACAAGCTGTGATACTTGCCAAAGGGGGTGTTACTAGGTACTAACCATGCAGGGTGCCCAAATTTTTGCTTCGGGCCTTTTTCCTTTTTTGTCATTTTGAAAATGTAAAAGATGAAAATTTAAAAAAAAAAAAGTTTTTGCTTAAAATATAAAGGGAATGAGTCGTCTTTAACTTTATGCCTTTTGGAGATCATTTCATCTTCAACTTGCTTAACTGTTCACAGTAGCAGCAATTTTGACCAGGGGTGCCCAAACTTTTGCATACCACTGTATCTGCTGTGGTGACCCCTAAAGGGAGACACCAAAAGAAGAAGAAGAGGGTGATTCAAAGGTGATTGTGTATCTGAATATTTTAGAAGAGAACGTATTATTCTTTCTGTACTATTATCCATAAACATAAACAAGTTTTATCCATACTAGTATCCATAAACAGGTTGGTGGAGAAGTCCTGCCTCAAGTGGAGGAGTTTAAGTATCTCAGGATCTTGTTCACGAGTGAGGGAAGGATGGAGCGTGAGATCGACAGGCAGATCGGTGCAGCCTCCGCAGTGATGCGGTCGCTCTACCGGTCTGTCGTGGTGAAGAAGGAGCTGAGCCAAAAGGCGAAGCTCGCGATTTACCGGTCGATCTATGTTCCGACTCTCACCTATGGTCATGAGCTTTGGGTAATGACCGAAAGAACAAGATCGCGGATACAAGCGGCCGAAATGAGTTTCCTTCGCAGGGTGGCTGGGCGCTCCCTTAGAGATAGGGTGAGAAGCGCAATCACTCGGGAGGAGCTCGGAGTAGAGCCGCTGCTCCTCCACATCGAGAGGAATCGGCTGAGGTGGCTCGGGCATCTCTTTCGGATGCCTCCTGGACGCCTCCCTGGGGAGGTGTTCCAGGCATGTCCCCCCGAGAGGAGGCCCCGGGGAAGACCCAGGACACGCTGGAGGGACTATGTCTCTCGGCTGGCCTGGGAACGCCTTATTCTTACGACTGCATCCCATAACCCTCGCAACGTCAGTGACGGATGTTCCCATATTCAGCATGCCAATGGCACGTTCACGCTGAATGTTTGACAGTCGTGGCATTGCAAATTAACGAATAATTAACCATAAAACCTTGTTTTTCTGAGATGACACTCTACTCTGCTACCGTGAGATCAATTGCACGTGTATCAATAGGTCACGTCACTTGTGTCACGTGGAAACGTGATTTTCGCGTGCAGTGCTCTCGCACGCGCTACGTAGGCCCGACCAGTAGAATGAATGTGTGACGTAATGCCCTTGACAATGCATTTAACCATAATCACAACAAGAACTCTTTCAAGAAAAGTTTCTAAACACTATTTGAAAAATAACCAGTGTCAAGTTTTTATTTTTGCCGAGTATAATAACAAGCACAAATAAGAATAGAATTCATTCGTGCTGCTCTGCGCCTGCATTTCATTTTTATACTAATCATTTAATTTCTAGTACCATAGTTCTCATTTTAGGTCTTTTTTGTCTTCAGTGTCCTGCGTTTCTGTGTTTGCACCATGGATTTGCAATTTTAATGTTGTTGCTTACATTTACAATGACAATAAAGGCAATTCAATTCAACAAGGCCTTCACCAGTGTGCACCAGTCACCCAAATGATCACCCATCGCTCTTCTGATTCCTCTCCCCTTCCACATTGACGCTCACTGTGCGCTCTGTTATCTCCTAATCGAACCCCTCCACCTTGGCCTTGCCCTAAGCTCTGTACTTAAGGCGAGCTCAAATATTATCTCTCATTCCCTCTCACGCTTCATTAACAACTCCCTTTAATCTGCTACATTCCTCCCTCCGTTCAAAATGCCGTGGTTACGCCAGTCCTCGAGAAACGTGCTCGTTATCAAAGCGAATGGATTCTTCATACTCGCCTGCATATTTTGATCAACTCTAATCACCTAATCACCTGGAAATTACTGAGCACATGCATGGCACAGCTGATTAACATTCTCTCCTGATGCCCATAAGAGCTCGAACAGACTTGAAAATGATAAAACGGGAACTACATGCTGAATCTTCTAAGTGCAGGTGCACTAATTCTTCCTGTCGTGCTTTCATTAATTTAAAATAACTCACTTAACTTCTTTACTCAATTGGTGTGTGTGAATCAAATTCATATACCCGATTTAAACCTAACAGCATCAAAGCATCCGTATATCCGTAGGCTGAAAACATATCTGTTTAGTCAAGCCTTGTGTTAATGGTGTTTATGAGGTAAAGGAGTAGATCTGGAGGGTCCTCAGACAGAGTGTTTTGGTAAACTGGGATGTATGGATGCTGTCAGTCCCCACTCGCTTGCTCACTCGAGTTTGTTGACGGTGTAGTGGCTGCTGCTTTATGTCCTGGGGCTCCCTCATGCCTGTGTTACCTTCTGGCTCTCTCCTTTTAGCTATGCTGTCATAGTTAGTTGCCGGAGTCCCTGCTTGTACTCGGTGCAATATGTATACTGTTCCTACTTATTCAGGTGACATTGGGCATACCTAACCACCTGTGTTTTCTTTCCCTCCCCCCCACCCCAAATCTGTCCCTCTGAGTTACATGGAGTCAACAGGAAATCTTTTGGTGGAGAGGGTGGAGACCTCGACTGGCTATCGTAGCCTGCAGGGAATCGGCCGTCAGACATTCTGTCGCATGTCCCAGACCCGGTGAAATGTAACTGAATTGTCTTGGCCAGCCCTAAGGGTCCCATCTGCATCTCATCATTGCTGAGGAGTGTGCTCCCATCACCCAATCAAGCATCCGGCCAGAGCAGGTCATATTTTTTACCATATTAACATGCCATTGTTGTGTGTTATGCCTGATGTAAAGACTCTCGTCTCTGCGAGCCTACCACACAGATTTAATACTTGACATTTTCAGGGCATACCTAACAACCTGTGTTCCCCCCCCCCCCCCCAATCTGTCCCTCTGAGTTACATGTTGATCCTGGGATTGAGATGCTGGCCTCTTCTGCCCCTCGGACCTGCTTGATCCATCCTGGTGCCCTGTGTCTGGTCGGAGTTTTATCGCCCCACTCCTGTGAAGGACGGCCTCATGAGGACAGTTGAGGGTTATACCTGTTAAAACTGTTAATATTATAGTCAGGCTGTCTGTTGTTGCCCAAATGAGGATGGGTTCCCTTTTGAGTCTGGTTCCTCTCGAGGTTTCTTCCTCATGTCGTCTGAGGGAGTTTTTCCTTGCCACCGTCGCCACAGGCTTGCTCATTGGGGATAGATTAGGGATAAAATTAGCTCATGTTTTAAGTCATTCAAATTCTGTAAAGCTGCTTTGCGACAATGTTTATTGTTAAAAGCGCTGTACAAATAAACTTGATTTTGATTTCATTTTATATAAAATTGCATAACATCACATAGGATTTGAAGCTGATCATTTGAGGTTCACATTATTGAGTCACCGTATATACAGGAGGAAAATATACCGTAGGATACGAATGTTTCTCGACCTACAACCAGGGGCGTCGTAGTGGGGTGAAAAGTGGGACTGACTTCTTAGGGCCCCAAGTAGAGGGGAGGGCCCTTGAAAAGTCTGGAATATATTTTCTTTTGTTTGAATATGTTAATTTCATAATTAAATGTCAAAAAACGAATGTCAGACCAGTGTGAGAAATAAGGCCGGACTGGCGGACATTTACTGGTAATTTTCGCATTTGTCCATCTGTATTTCAAAAGCATCGGACTGGATGGCCAACATAAAATTGTAAAGATATAGGTCTAATCTACTTCTAATTTTCTTCCAAATGTTACACTGGGCGAATACATTATGTCAACAGTGAAACAGGGGCCCCCGTGGGCGTGACTTTAACAGAGAACTGAAGGCAATTTTTTTTATTATCAAAATTCTATTTCTCTCATTTTATTAAATATCGGAATGCATTTTTGATCGCTATTTTGTCGCTGCTGTAGCAAGTTGTGAGTGTTTGAAATATGCTCTGTAATATATCAGTCCATACGTCAAAGCAACGGCCGTAAACGAGATTCGTTGAGACCTGTGCGAGACATCGTAGGACGGAAGTAAAACGTACAGCGGAAATCAAAGTGACCAACATCTGCCAACATTGTCAAAAGCCGCGCGCGCCCTCTTTCGAATGCTGATGTAATCAAGCCGGAAGTTTTGTTTGTTTTGATAGCGATCAGGAAAGTTTGAAAAAAGCAGGCAGTAATCATCATTTAAACTCGTTTTTGTGCAATATTTTGTTTGGAAAACAGTTTTCAAAATGGCGGCACTGACACCTGGCTGACACTTCTTCACGTTTCGAAGTCTCGCACAAGTCTCGTGAAGATCGCGTGGATAAGCGACGCCTGCCATGGACCAAACGAACTAAATTCAACACGGCTAAAAAACGAATAGGCCGATAAGTATAATATTTAATTGCAATTAGTTGCCGATACAAGTCATGATATAAGGTTACTAAAACTGAAAACGTAATTGAATAATACGTTAATTAAGAAATAAAGCAAGATTAAAAATGACTTTGGTTCCCCTTTAAAAATTCATAATGCAGGCACCGATGGTCCTCGCCCCACCAAAATTTACAAGCAAGTAATTCTCTCTGGGACCTTTCGATCCAGGCCAGGCACAGCCTGCTACGGCCCCGCCTCGGCCCGTTATTCGCCCTGGAAACCCCCGCACAAGCACTGCTCGCTGAAAACTTTAATATGAGCCCTGGCTCAAGCCAGCGTTTAAAAATTCATAACTCGGCCACCGAAGGTCCTAGTAGGCATCCGTAAATCCCACGGATTATGGAGTTGTGCCCTGGGCATCTATCTGGGAACGGTGTCTGTTGTGACTATGGAGTCCAATGCGGGAGTGGCCATCCCTGCTACAGTGGGTGCAGGTTAAGGCTGAGGCAGGTCTCTCCGATGGTGGCAGGGCCTTCTGGAGTCGTTTCTCCTCAGCTTGCTGCATCAGCTCAGTTTCAAACTGTGCGAGTCGCTTTGGCACTGTCTGCAGCGACTGCCTCCCATGTGTTGGTGTTGATGCCAAGTGCCTTGAGGGGTCGCATTTACAAGTTTCTTTGAAAAGCAGCTGGGGTCTTCCTGTTGGCCGTTTCCCTGCTGCCAACTCTCCATAGAGGAGGTCCTTGGGGATACGGCCGTCCTTCATGCGAGTGGGATTTGCTGTTGTAGCTAAAGCCACATTGCCATCACATCACTGGCATAATTTGATTAAAACAAAATGAATATGAATGTCCCATTGTTAATCAAGTTGTACATGCCCGCACATAACAATCATATGCGTCTAAAGACTTGTAGGCACGAAGTTTTTCGTGGGTGTACACTGAAGTCTTGTCAATAAGGTACGAGTATATATCTGGCCATTGTATCCCAGGGAACTTACTAACATCGTCCGTCCACTCTTTAATTAAATACGGATCCGGTAGGCGATGTCCACTTGTTAGAGTTAACTTATTTATGTAGCATTCTCGATCTTGTAACGACAATTGTTTGGCATAATCTGAAAGCTCATAATGCCGGTCTATGGGCAGCGCCATTGTTTCTGGGTCCAGGCTGCGCGCACATCCTGGCAACGGTCGGTTTGTTTACAAACATGCGAAGGGGTCTATTAGGTTAAGTTCCAAACTGCCAATCAGTGGTTATGTTGTTATTATTATGTGCATTTTTTTTCCATTCATAATAAGAATGACAGTCAGTCGTATGCTTTGTAGGATGTAAATTTATATTTTAATCAGGGCTTTGAACCAGAATTTTTTTCCTATTGGTTCGTTCCGAACAGAAACGGAATTTTAACGTTTCCGGTTTGGGGTTCCACCATTAAATAGACGTTCCTGAACCGGTTAGAACAAAAAAATTTAGTTCCCGGAACGGTTAATTACGTTCCCTGTCAGCTGTTTAACAAATGGCTATAAAATTATGTCTCTGTCTCATCCAGCTTAAGCCAAATGTAGGCTAATTCTATTACAACCTTCATTAAATAAGACAAGAAATAATTCAAAACAATTATTATTTCAAATGTTGGCGATTTGGATTCTCAGTATGTCTTCCCATCTACACAAACAGAAAAAGTGCCAAAAATGAAAGATAATTCGTTTAGTGTGTGACCAAAGGCTAGTCAGGCCCTATAGAGGGCTACCGCATGACATCACCGCGCCGCAAGATTTTGTTAGGCGCCATATTGGAAGACCAAGTACACATCTATGGAAGTACATACATACATAAAACAAACTACACCTGAAATGTAGCCAGGGCCGGTTCTGCCCTAATCTGGACCCGGGCGCAACATCGCGCAACCCCCCCCCCCCCCCCCCCCCCCCAAAAAAAACAGTCTAAATCAGGACAACCATCACATAACTATAACTATAAACATTTTATATCAACTATTTTAACTAAATGGGCTATAATAAATAAGCCTGCAGGCAGCCACGGCGGGCTGCCTCAGAAAAGTAACCATTCAATGACACAACTGAAAGCCTGCAGCCACGGCGGGCTGCCTTAAAAAGTAACCATTTGTCCTACCTTAAAACTCATTTTGCATTTTCTGCCTCTTTTTTTGTATTTTCGACCCTCCGTTTATTTTCTTTCCTTTTCTGAAAACCCGATTTGTGTCCAGACATTTTGTTCTGCTACCAACGAACTAACTCGTCAGGTCTCGTCTCTCGAGCCCGCGATGATTCGCGTGGGAAGGGCAACAACTGATACATTTTTACAAACAGCCAATAGGGAGGTTGCAACGTTCAGGCTCTTCTTTGCTCAGACACTCAGTAATGCACTTACTCACTTTATCACGTGGAGACGTGATAGCAGTCCACCTTCCCGCGCTCTCCATTCAGTCAGTGAACGTCACACAGGAAGTGAACCCCAGCGGGTCATAGAAACTTGTGCAGGAGAAGAATGACTTTTTTATTTGTAGGCTACGGAAACTTTGAGGAACGAAATAAAAACCGGTATTACCCGGTTACCATTATTTTTAATAAGCGTTTCTGTTCCGGAACATGAAAAATAATAAAGTTTCTGGTTTCGTTTCTGTTCCATGTGAAATAGAAAAAGTTCCCGGTTTTCGTTTTCATTCCTTGAACCGGTTCAAAGCCCTGATTTTAATAGAGTTTTTATTTTCTTCTCTTTTCTAAGTTCTAGTGCAGCAGATTTGAGTCTGAATGCCAAATGATATGACCATGTCTAGTTTTGAGTCATTTTAAGTCATTTTGTGACAAAGTTACTTGGAATCTCGGACTCAAAATTTTAACTCTGTTATGTAAGAATAGCTGTATTGTTAATTACTACAGTACATTTCTTATAGACTTATTATAAACATAGTATAAAAATAGTCATTGTTGACATAATGTTTCATGAGTGTTATTATAGTACCTATATGAGGACCAACTGGAACATCCTTGGCCCCTCATACTTTTTTCTAAACATGGAACTGACCTGTGTGTGCGACTGTTTTCTTGGGTAGAACTTTAAGCATGTTTTTCTTGAATCTTCTGACATTTTCTTGTAAATTACATTCAATTTGTAGTGCAATTTGGCCTTTGAAGATCACAAAAATGTGCCTGGAAATAGCCGAGAAGCCATCTCCAGGCATCTAAAGCCCTTCAGCTTCTGGGGCCCTAAGGCGGGCCCCGGACCCCCAGCTGCATTGTTAG
Source organism: Neoarius graeffei (assembly GCF_027579695.1). NCBI lineage: Eukaryota > Metazoa > Chordata > Actinopteri > Siluriformes > Ariidae > Neoarius > Neoarius graeffei. The sequence continues at coordinate 90,337,261 of NC_083575.1, read as the reverse complement.
AGCTCGGTGGAACGCACTTTCCCTCTGTAATAAGCATAAACATGTCTGAAAGTGATTTCTTTAGTCTAGTCCATTTATTTCGAATGATGTACACACTCACCGGCCATTTTAATCGGAACTCGTGTATGCGCATGCGCAGTGTGCGATTGTTACACTCTTACAGCACGATGACGTAGTGGCCAAGGACTCTACATGAGACAGTAGCCACAACAAAAAAGATTTTGACCTTTTTGGTGACCTTGACCAGACGACCCTCAAAGTGTTGGAGGTTCTATCTGAGACCAATGCCCATCTATCCTGAAAGTTTCACGAAGATTGATCCAGCCGTTTTCCCGTAATACCCTTTACCAACACCTCGCCCCCTGGTGGACTCCGTCCCGGGCAAGGTAATAATAGGCTCATCAGTGTCATAGGGAATGGCACGGTGGTGTAGTGGTTAGCACTGTCGCCTCACAGCAAGAAGGTTCTGGGTTCGTGGCCAATGGGGGCCTTTCTGTGCGGAGTTTGCCTGTTCTCCCCGTGTCTGCATGGGTTTCCTCCGGGTGCTCCGGTTTCCTCCACAGTCCAAAGACATGCAGGTTAGGTTAACTGGTGGCTCTAAATTGACCGAATGTGAGTGAGTGGTTGTTTGTCTCGATGTGTCAGCTCTGCGATGATCTGGTGACTTGTCCAGGGTGTACCCCACCTCTCACCTATAGTCAGCTGGGATAGGCTCCAGCTTGCCCGCGACCCTGTACAGGATAAGCGGTTATGGATAATGGATGGATGGATGGAATGTCATAGGTAGCCTAGCTAGGCTATGTCATATAACATAATAGATATCAGATTTACTTCGTAGCAAACCTTAACTTGCGAAACACATGGCCCTCAGTTTCAGAAACTGTCACAGTGCATGGAGCAGCAACGGACCCCTCATCATCCTCCGATTATACTGTGGACTTGAAACAAGGTGAGCTTATACAGTTTTTAAGAGGCTAATATCAGTCATATGCTTCATGCTTGTACAGGGTTCTGTCCTTGTAGATAGAGAAGATGTGATGAAGGATGATGGAAGTGATGCGAGTGAGAGCAGGGAGTATGAAGGTTGCTCTGAGTACAGTGAGAAGGATGAAGAGAGGACAGAAGAAGAAATGGGGCAATGCAGAACAGTTTTTGCCAGAGGATCCAGGACTATCTCATCTCATCTCATTATCTCTAGCCGCTTTATCCTTCTACAGGGTCGCAGGCAAGCTGGAGCCTATCCCAGCTGACTACGGGCGAAAGGCGGGGTACACCCTGGACAAGTCGCCAGGTCATCACAGGGCTGACACATAGACACAGACAACCATTCACACTCACATTCACACCTACGGTCAATTTAGAGTCACCAGTTAACCTAACCTGCATGTCTTTGGACTGTGGGGGAAACCGGAGCACCCGGAGGAAACTCACGCGGACACGGGGAGAACATGCAAACTCCGCACAGAAAGGCCCTCGCCGGCCACGGGGCTCGAACCCGGACCTTCTTGCTGTGAGGCGACAGCGCTAACCACTACACCACCGTGCCGCCCCGATCCAGGACTATGGCCACAGAAATTAACTAATGAACAGAGAGACACAATAGTACGCAGACTGGCAAGTAAAGGTGCAGGGGGAAAAAATAAATAAAATGAAATACCACCTAAAGATTAGCCTGGGAAATCCCATGCTGCTTTGCACAATCATTCCGATCTGAAAAGACAGCATGGAAACTATGGTCTAAAGGCTCGCCTGAGTTAGGGAGCCAATCAGAGAGTGGGGAGGGGTGGAAGGACGGTGACGCGTACTACTCGACAAACGGAAGCTTGTAGTTTATTTGGGACTGTTTACGGATCACATTTAACATGGCGGCGAGCGATACGAACCAAACTTTCGATCAAGCTTTAGACACTGTTCTGAATAGTTTAGAGCGAAAGTTTGTTTTAAAAAAAGAACAGCGTTTGGCGTTACAGTCTTTCTTCGCCTCTTCGTCGCTCTAACTACGTCACCGGGTACAACTGCCATGATTGGCCATGGGCTACGTATACGCCAAATGATAGACATTCGCAACGTCCAATAAACGGCCGTTGACAATCGTAAACCACACCTCCCCTACGAGAAATTCAATAGGCGGATTCCAGACCATATTTCACTTGTGATATGGTCTGGTGTTAACCAGACTACCTAAAGATATGGAAAGGAAACCATTTCCCCAGTATCTTCAATTTGCCAAGTCAGCCAATGGCCGTGAGAAAATCCAAAGAGATTGGCTTGTTTATAGTGAGGATGCAGAGGTTCTATATTGCATCCCATGCCTTCTGTTTTCTCATGAGCTGACAAAGCCATCCTAAAGTGCATAGATTGACTTAAATTAGCACACATTAAATGGCAAAGAAATTTACAGATTCATGTTTTCAGTGGCTCGATTATTTTTTTGGGGAAAAAAAAATGTATGAGGGACATGGATCGAGAGAGGAGGGGGTCCGTCAAGACTACTTATGTATAGGGCCCGGAATTTTGTGCTACACCCTTTCCGATAGCTAACTGGATTTTCAAGAACACCGCATTTCTTCGTGCGAATCCTTTATGAATAAATGCAGGCTGAAACACTGATGCTGGTTCTAAGTTGTCAGAGTTCCTAATGATCTCCTTTCTGCTAAAACTTCTGCTCTTAACATTCTTACTCTGCTACTTTCCTAGTTTTAGCCTTTGACAGTATAATCCAAATCATTCTCACATCTCGGTTCTTATATTTTTTGGTATTTCTGGCACAGAACGCTTTCTTTTACTCAAGAGAGTAATTATGCTCTCGTTTGCTTTATATCTTCGCACTGGCAAGTTTTACTTTGTATTAAAAATCCTTTTCGGTCCTGATCTCAAGGATTTTTTCCCCTTTAAATAAATAAATAAATAAATAAATAAAATTACATCAGAACACAGTTTTACTTTTCCTTCAGATGCCAAGCCTGCAGATTACCCTCTCGTCCCTCAGTGTTCCCAGGAAATTCACAGCGACCCTGACCAGTAGAAAGTGCTTACTGGAGATGCATAAATAAAATAAGATGGCATTTGATTGCTGGTGTTTGAGGCCAGCTGGTCTTTCATTCTGAGAAGCTCTCCTAGTGCGGCAAATCCGTCTCGAGAAGATGAAGCGGTGCGATTTCTATATTTGCTCTACCAGGGGTCATCGATGGAGGACCCTGGCTCGTATGTGAACCCAGTTAAATATTTCAACCGGTCAAACTGTGCTCTTAAAAAATATTGCAAGCAGAACTGATAAATGTATGAAAGAAACAAGCCGTAGTTCAGTGACTCCAGTTTGTTCATCTCATCTCATTATCTGTAGCCACTTTATCCTGTTCTACAGGGTCGCAGGCAAGCTGGAGCCTATCCCAGCTGACTACGGGTGAAAGGCGGGGTACACCCTGGACAAGTCGCCAGGTCATCACAGGGCTGACACATAGACACAGACAACCATTCACACTCACATTCACACCTACGCTCAATTTAGAGTCACCAGTTAACCTAACCTGCATGTCTTTGGACTGTGGGGGAAACCGGAGCACCCGGAGGAAACCCACGCGGACACGGGGAGAACATGCAAACTCCGCACAGAAAGGCCCTCGCCGGCCACGGGGCTCGAACCCGGACCTTCTTGCTGTGAGGCGACAGTGCTAACCACTACACCACCGTGCCGCCCTTGCATTAATCTATTTAAATGATTTCACTGAAAGCAGCTCATCAAGTTGCATTTTTTCTCAGATTTTCGTGAGCGAGTGAATCTGAATATAACCACTTCAAATTCTCTGTCTTATAGCCATAAGATAATCATTAATAGTTAATGGGAAACTCTGGGATTTGTTTAACCTGAGCCCATTTTCCTATTTTATAGAGGCCTTTCACATGACATCATCGTAACTGAGGATTTGTTTACGCGGCCACGTTGCCTGGTGAGCTTTGTGTTGGACAACGACTGTAAGCCCGATTCAGTAAACATCTACAAATAAACTTATACAAGTTCCATCTAAAAGAACAATGCCAGAGACATGTAGTGCTTTTGGATGTAATAACAGATGTGGAGATAAGCCTGGTTTAACTTTTCACCACTTCCCGGTGAACCCAGAAAGACGAGAAAAATGGCGAGCTAGGGTTAGTGTGAAAGCTCTGCGCAACATTAAAATGTAGATCTGGATGTGGGCTTTGGACGCGATATATTTTATTAGACCGAACGCTTGGCTCAACTAGCAGCATGTTTGTTATGTACTGACAATGTAGACGAGACTAAACACCAGAAAATATGCTAGATCTAGGCCCTGGCTTGTTTATTAATGTGTTTGAACTTACCTTTGTCAAAATAAGGTATTTTTCTTCATCAAGAATTTCTCACAACATTCCGCCATGGAATCTGCCGTGAAATATCAGTAGGTATCTGGACTTTTGTCTGTCTTTAGCATCTCCGGTGTATTTAGAAATCCCAAATACTAAATAGTTCAGGATGTCGTAGTGTCCCAAATCTGGTCGCTGGTTTGATGAACACTTTTCAATTGGAATAAATACATTTGTGGCTAAATTAAGATGAATAAGCCTTAAATAAATGATAAATAAACACATTTGTGGGTAAATTATATGGATCTGTGATGCCTGTATGTTTCAGCATTTCGATGTAACGCGATCTGATGGGATAAAATACATTTTTTATCGTTTCAGAAAGATTGTACTGACTGCAGTCATCTGGATTTTTATTATTAACTGTCGCAGCTATGTTTCTTTGTTTGCCCGGCAATATAGTGGACGCTGCGCGATAAACAAAAATCTGCGACATTGTTGAAGGCCCCTATTGGGTCCAGATTTTTACTCAGGACAAACACAACTGAAATCAGTCCAGTACTGAGTTCAAACCCTACAACCAACAATCACAAAATGGCTACACCATGTTATCCTATGGGTCGATCATAAAATTTCCCTTTCAGCAATAAAAAGTAACTGCTGTCACCATTCAAGCGAGTTAGTGAGTCATTTTTAGCAGCTTGAACCTTCGGTCTGAATACCCCTGTGCTCCACATACACATCTACACATAAAGAAAACACGATGTGCTTCAATCATTATGGTCAGATACAGATTTTTTTGAACCTAATCATCTAAATTCCTCATTATGTTCCAAAGAATACACTGCTGGAATCTCGGTGGAATCTGGGCCGTAACTATCTGAGGCTGTAAGGGAAGTGCTGTCACCTCTCACACTCATTTGGTTTGATTTTCCAAAGAGCTTTCATCAGTATAGCGTTTGTGTGACAGCATAAAAGCTGCTATTAAATCAGCCATCTCATGTGGGTGTCTCATGCACGTATACAAATTGACAATCGCTCTAGAAAAGTATTAAAATGGCACATAGTGCTGAATTCGCTTCGAGACATAATCGTTAAGTTGCTTCATCTCTGTAGGAGTGTGAAACTGAATTACTGCAGAGTGACGGATGTTAACAAGACAGTTAATAAAGTTCTGATCAAGAGACACCAAAACACCACTCTACCCACATCAACGTTAGCTCTAAGGTTAAGAGTTCAGACTCCGATGATTGCCGACTGTCACTATGACTGATGGGAATGAGAGTAACGCCGTCCCTCCACCCCAGACAGCACGGCAACTTTTGCTCTAGTAGCATCATCTGGATTCGACTGGCAATCTCCTGATAATAGGGCGACCTCTTTTCAGTTGTCCCCCTTGACAGCCCGAGGATTTGGTTTGTTTTCATATGACTTTATTTACTTACTTAAGGTGGCTTAATCGTCCGAGATGCTATGGTACACCACCACGCATGTCTGTCTAGCATCAGGCTCTCTATCTCAAGTTTAGTGTTCCTGTAAAGCACGTCAAAGAATGTAAGCTGGGGACGTCCGTGTCCTCGCTGTCCATGCTTCGGGTCCCAGAACAGCAGCTTCTGCGCCAGTAGGTCGTCATGTCTTATGTGGCCTGCGAGCTTCATCCTTCTCTCTTGGATTTTGGTGGTAGCTCTTGGTAGGTTTCCATCGACTATTTTGTTGCCGATCCTGTCAAACCAGCTGATGTTAAGCGCCATTCGTAGCACGTTTGTGTACCAGCCATCAATGCGCTTAGCGAGTGCTTTAGGTATCGTCCATGTTTCTGACCCATACAGGAGAATGGACTCGACTGTGACCTGGAAAAGTCTGCTCTTTAACTCTCTTCTCATTGATGACTTCCATATCTTGGCTTTCTGGACTTCAAAGTCATGTTCAGAACTGTTAATCCAGGATCCAAGGTAGACAAAGTCCTGTACTCTCTCCAGCTCTTGACCACTCTGTGCTCTTAGAGTTTGTAGATCATTTAGGAGGGTGTTGACTCCCACGTACTTGGTCTTTGACTTGTTGAGGTGCAGTCCGATGGACTTTGCTGCCTCTTCTAGACTAAACAGCAATGTTTCCGCTAGGGGTCGACCGATAATCGGCCTGGCCGATATATCGGACCGATATTCTGCATTTTTAGGGTTATCGGTATCGGCCATAATTTCCACCGATATGCCGATAACATGCCTTTTTGCAGCAATTTCGTTCCTAACGCGACTGTCACTGCATGTCCTTTCCTGCACTCGCCTCTCTGAGTTCAAGAACACGGTCCCGCCCACCACAACATCTGATTTGTTTGGCACAAGAGATATAGCCAATCGACACGCGCAGCTAAACACTCTGAACTGTTTCAAGGCGCCCGGATCAAGGTAAGGACACGCTGCTTTTCCCGCAATAAGTCACAAACACACAAGTTGCAAAAGCACAACACCATTATATGTTTACATTCTTCATCTACTACTCGTTAAAATTGTCCATTCGCATCTGTGTAGCCAGGCAAACTTAGCTTACGGAAGGAAGCACTTGAATTAGCCTACAACCAACTAGTCTTGCTGAAACAGCATAACGTAGGCTGCAGTCATTTTTAAATCCCCGTCTGGAAACGTTGTGAATGTGTCAGTAGTTCTACTCGAACAGTAGAATGACAGCCACACAGAGAGGTGGTCAAGGGAAGACGAAATAAAACGTAGTGTTTGTGTTCTGTAGGCTAGCGCAAGCCTAGCCTACAGAAGGCTATTTGTTATGGTGATGAGTAAACTTCATGACGTGACTCGTGCTCAAAAAGCGCATTGCACTTGTATATGTTAGGTAACTTTATAAAGCGCTATTTGAACATTTAAACAAGCCAGGTGTGACTAGTATTTATAATTCTTGCGTAAGTGATTCTCCTCGCTAGCGCTTCTGATTCGGAAAGCGATATACTCTTAAAGGAGCAGCCGCTCCTAATAGGGAGTGATAGCCTACTTTACTGTATGTTTGATTTTACTTTTTAAAAAATGCTGCAGGCAGCTCCCTACACTTGGTTTGTTATTTAAAAACTACTTGAAGTTGGTAAGTCTTACTTAGTTCTTAGTGTAAAAGAATCCAGAGTGTATTTTCATTTATTTTCCACTGAAAATGGTGAGCTGTAATATAGTAGGGAGTGATTTTATTTTTTTATTGGTGAATATTTATTTTATTATTATTTTATTTCTCATTTTATTCTAACTAATGTTTGACTTTATTGTACAAATGCTGCTGGCATCTCCCTGCGCAAAATTTCATGTTCAATTTTACAATTAAACATACATTTCATGGATATGAAGGTCTGTGTCAGTGTGTACTATGTTTAATTTCATGTGAATTATAATGTTTACATTTATCGGTTGCACATATCGGTTATCGGCATCCCAATTCCATAATAATCGGTATCGGCCCTGAAAAAAACATATCGGTCGATCCCTAGTTTCCGCCTCCTGCACTGTGTCTGTCAATAGAGCCAGATCGTCAGCGAAGTCCGCATCTGTGACCTTTTCAGCAGGGTACCGGGAACTGTGTCGAGGTTGAAGGGTGAAGCCAATGTCCTTTCCATCTACCGCTTGTATCATAATATAGTCTACGGCTATTATGAACAAGCAGGGAGCAAGGGTATTTTCATATGAACGAACTCATAAAGAAGAAATGTGGACACTAACCCTGCTCCTAACCCTAACACAAGTCATGAAAATGTTCAAGTTGGAAAAATAACACTTTCAGCATGGCTTCTGAAGTTTCTTCTGGCAGTAAAATAGCTTATTGATGGAGCCTGTGCAATTTGTTCCTTGTATAATCGATTTTCCAGATGAGGATTTGAGCAGCTTGTTTTGCAGACCTTTCCTAAATGGTTTCTCAGTGCTTTGTGGTGGGGGAACTTCTTCACACACACCTTAAACCTTCGTGCATTTTCATGCTTCTTCTTGAATATGGTAGAAAATTAAATTTACTCATCATTCAAGACTGATGCATGTTATTAAAGCAATGTTTGTGTGTTTGTGTAAGAGGCAATTTCATAAACATCTATTTTGTATTTTATAGTGCTTTAAAAGAGACTACCAACACGGAAATGCAAATCACTCCGAAATTTCCCTCACTGCCACGCACTGAATGAAATATTCATGACTGCATCATTAAAATTAAGTAATGTTTGCTTTACTGATTAGAACCTACTGACGACTTCAGATCTGGGAGAAAAGGAAGTGAAGTCAATGCTAAGCATCTCTAATGGGTTTTGTTAATAAAGCATGAAAGACGTGAACACTTTTCAGTCTGCCATCACTCAATAAATGCCAGGCTCTGCATGTAAAAACCAGCAATTAATCAAACGTAGCATCTCACTGCATTGCAACAATTAAAAGAAATCTGGCTTAATAGAGTCAAACAATATGCTTTCTCTACAGTCAAATGATGAATTCAAACGGTGTATATTCACCCTGTTTAGGCATTACTGTACTTTGAATACGATTTGGGAGCATAACGTATTAATTATAAGCAGAAAATATTTATCTACCACTAGAGGACAAGAGATTCAGATTTTGGGAGTAAGCCAACTCAAATCATCAACAGCCTGCCTTTTGAAATGCTAAAGTCCTCTGTTTCTGTGCATGTGTAATCAGAGAGAGAGAGAGAGAGAGAGTTTCTGTAAAGCAATGGCAATTTAAACACACAGTCTCCAAGTGCAAGCTCTCCACAATACCTTTTATCCCAAACCTTTCACACACAAAAAACCCACAAACAAACAAACAAACAAACAAAAAAGGCCAGGACTGTGTAAGTCTGTCTACAGTATTGACAATCCCAACAGCTGCCATCCCACTAACAGTGGCCTCTGCTGCTGAATTCACACAAGCAACTAATCCAGGCTAGGTGAGCAAACCTGTGCCTAGCAAGATCCACAAACTGGAGTTCCAGGGCCCAGTATGAGGCATTGCCCCAGAACCAGTGTCAGGTTCTTCCCAAGACCCAATGCCAGGTTATCCTCACCAATCAGTGTAAGATTCTTCTCTTGAATCAGTATCAGCTTCTTCTCTTGACGCAGTGTCCGCCTCTTCTGATGAATCAGTATCAGGTTCTTCTCAAGACCCAGTGTCGGCCTCTTCTCAAGACCCAGAGTGGGCCTCTTCTCAAGTCCCAGCGTCCGCCTCTTCTCAAGACCCAGCGTCTGCTTCTTCTCAAGACCCAGCGTCCGCCTCTTCTCAAGACCCAGAGTCGGCCTCTTCTCAAGACCCAGCGTCGGCCTCTTCTCATGATCTAGTGTCGGCCTCTTCTCAAGACCCAGAGTCGGCCTCTTCTCAAGACCCAGAGTCGGCCTCTTCTCAAGACCCAGAGTCGGCCTCTTCTCAAGACCCAGAGTCGGCCTCTTCTCAAGACCCAGAGTCGGCCTCTTCTCAAGACCCAGCGTCGGCCTCTTCTCAAGACCCAGCGTCGGCCTCTTCTCAAGACCCAGCGTCGGCCTCTTCTCAAGACCCAGCGTCGGCCTCTTCTCAAGACCCAGCGTCGGCCTCTTCTCAAGACCCAGCGTCGGCCTCTTCTCAAGACCCAGCGTCGGCCTCTTCTCAAGACCCAGCGTCGGCCTCTTCTCAAGACCCAGCGTCGGCCTCTTCTCAAGACCCAGCGTCGGCCTCTTCTCAAGACCCAGCGTCGGCCTCTTCTCAAGACCCAGCGTCGGCCTCTTCTCAAGACCCAGCGTCGGCCTCTTCTCAAGACCCAGCGTCGGCCTCTTCTCAAGACCCAGCGTCGGCCTCTTCTCAAGACCCAGCGTCGGCCTCTTCTCAAGACCCAGCGTCGGCCTCTTCTCAAGTCCCAGCGTCGGCTTCTTCTCATGACCTAGTGTCTGCCTCTTCTCAAGACCCAGAGTCGGCCTCTTCTCAAGACCCAGCGTCAGCCTCTTCTCAAGACCCAGAGTCGGCCTCTTCTCAAGACCCAGCATCCGCCTCTTCTCAAGACCCAGCATCCACCTCTTCTCAAGACCCAGCATCCGCCTCTTCTCAAGACCCAGCATCCACCTCTTCTCAAGACCCAGCGTCAACCTCTTCTCAAGACCCAGCATCAGCCTCTTCTCAAGACCCAGCGTCAGCCTCTTCTCAAGTCCCGCGCCAGCCTCTTCTCAAGTCCCAGCGTTCGCCTCTTCTCAAGACCCAGTATCAGCTTGGTTTCACATGCTCTCCCTGTATCTCAATGTGTTTCCTCAGGACTCTCAGATTTCCTCAAACCACCCAAAACCACACTGGTGGGTGAATCTGTGACTCTAGATTGCACCTATTTGTACAGGGTACCCTGGGATGCTCCAGCAACAGCCATCCACAGTGTATTCCCACCTCAAGTGCAGTTTTCCTGGGATACACTTCAGGAGACACTTACAAGGATAAACTGCTTACTAAAGGTGAATGGATGAAACAATTAATGGATAATATCTTTCAGACAGCGGATGTCTCCATTTTATCTGTATGGCAAACCAGTTGGTATGTGGGAATTGATGGAACTATTCTATTTTATTTACAGTATGTCACCATGTCAATACCATAACAGTTATTCATGATTTGTTATATACATATGTGATCTACTATTGGGTATGCCCTCTAAAACACATCTCTGGCTTACCATACAGTGGTATGTTTTAGGTAAAATTCGTGCACTGATTGACAGGCATGGTTTGCATTTTTAATACTTATTCCTATAATTTATTGAGTGATAGAATGAAGGACAGCAAGAGCAAATGAGGTCATTGCCTTTTATCAAATATGGACCGGATGCTGACAAGTTAATCCTTAGCATGAGAAGGATGTCGACTCAATATTCACCAATGTGTACATAAATCGACTGCTCATCTGTCCCTCGCCCTTCTGTTGCGGTTATTGCATTTTGAGAAGCTAGGGATATTTACGCTTTAGTGCCTATAATTCAGGATGAAGAGAAATATTCTCATAAGCTGTGAAAGATATCAAAAGGTCACGTACTGCAGACATATATCTACTGCACAAGGCCATCAACTTGTAATTCATTGTGCGATCACAGTATTTTTTCCCACTTTTGAATCTGGATTCATTATATTCCTAAATTACACACACACACACACACACACACACACACACACACACACACACACACACACACATCTCCATTTTCAAATAATCAGTAGTCAGATAGCAGCCATAAAGGACTATCTGATTGAGGGTTTTGATTATCGTCTCATAACGACCCATAAATTGCTTTTATTTGAACAATGATGACTAAAAAGAGCAATGAGTAATTTAAGGAGATGATAAACAGATTTTGCATTTTCTGCCAAAGCAACGTCACGCAAAATGCACATCCTTTTCCTGATCAAATTCATAGAAACGGAGATCAAAACAAGGTGATAAAAAATGCATTGCCTCTGGCGGTGTCTGGGCTTGGAAATGTTCTGTATACTTGTGTGTGTGTGAGAGAGAGAGACAGAAAGAGACAGAAAGAGACAGAGACAGATGAACGTCAGTGTATGCTTTGAGGCTAGATTTAATATTTTTGATAAAAACATATCTGTGTGTAGGAAGGTATCTCTGTTCTCTCACACCTCCAGCGTAACGACCAGACAGCATAATGATCATTAAACGCAATCTTGTATCATTAAACACTTTGAGGTCAATGAGACTTTATGGGATTAGTGACCTGGATTAGGCCTGCTGCGTTTGTGGATCCGGATTCGTTTGCTCCATTCGGCTAATTAAAAAGCGCAGATGAAGGTGAGGTCAACAGCAAATTCCACATTGGATGAACATTAATTACCCTGACCATCATAACGCTCTCGCCTCTTCTCTGCCATACACCACTATGACACATTTAATGATATATTCTCGAATGCCAGTATGCTCGCGGTGCCATAAATGCACCAGACTGAGTTTAAAAGTCTTAGAAAGCGCGCGAGAGAAAGCATTAGAGCGACAGAAAACAGGGGGTTGTGATCTATCATGTTTTTAGTCTAAGTGCTAAGAGGTAATAACACTAAAATAGCAGCTATTTTCATGTTTGCATGTCAGAGTGAAGCACAGAAATAAGACAGACTGACGGCAGGAGAAAGACAGAGAAGACGGAGAAGAGAGCGATGGCTGAGTAAAAATGCCATTTGTTTTGTTTTTTGGCAGAAAATAGAATGACACCACGTTCAAAGAGTGTCATCAGAGAACACAGCCACCTCCCGAGTCCAGTCAGACATCGGCATGAAAGAGCAAAAAAAAAAAAAGCTGCAGCGGTGCTGGCTGAGTTTGATACAGTTACACTCATCAGCTTCACTCAAAGCGACTGCAATATCAGTGCCTTCTAAATAAAGCACCATGACTTGAAGCTTTCTCTGTCTGGAGAAGCTGGAGTATGATGGAAGAATAGAGAAAAAAATATATATATTAGTGCTGTCAAAAATGTCGCGTTATTAACGCGTTAACTTGACTAAATTTTAACAGCGATAATTTTTTTATCGCGAGATTAACGCTCTGTGACATGATGCCACGCCCCGCACAGCCAGAGTCCTCTGCCCTCCCCCGAAGAGCCACGGTGCTCGGCTTAGGTTTCGTTTTCCCATCGGCGGCTCCAGCCCTACTTTGCAGTGGCTGTGACAAGACGTGTTATGCTCTGCAATAAAAAAAAAAATGGTACAACCAGTGTTCGAACTATGCCGATATTTTCGGGGGGTCCCTTTTTTTTCCCTTGGGGGGTGCTTGGGCTTGTCTCAGAGCGCGGATCTCCATCGCGCGCTCACTTCGGATATGCAAATGCTTCCCGTTACACACGATTGCTATGTCAATAAACATCATTTTGCCAATATTTTAGAGACCCCCCAACATTTCCCAAATCATGTTTTCGAGGGATCTCATGTCTGTTTCAGGGGATCTCGGATCCCCCGAGTACCCCCGTAGTTCGAACGGTGAGCAAGCCCATTCACTTTTTTATGCTGATAAGAGAATTACAATGGTTTTTCATGTGACAAAAATGTGCGATTAAATTGCGATTAATCGCGAGTTAACTATGACAGTCGCAACATTAATTGCGATTGAATATTTTAATCGCTTGACAGCACTAATATATATATTATACATACAGGACACGTTTTCGATGGAATAAAAACATCCCTTCTTGTGAGTTTCATTCATTTGGTTTGATAGCATGCGATATTTGTAGCATATCGCTTATCCGACGTGGATTACGTCACTCTATCCAATGGAGAATGAGCGTTGAATATGGATTACGATATTGCATGGTTGTAAAGACAACATGACGTCAGAGCCGATGAGAAACTTTTCTGCTGCGCATGCATGCTGTGTTTGCTGGGAAAGAGAAAGACGGGTTGAACACCGAAAGCTTCATGAGATATTCGTCACGCATATTTACGAGAGAAAAACATACCAACGGACATCGAAAAACTGGAAAAGGGACACGTCGGAGATGTAAAACGTCCGCGCTAGCGAGCGACTGTGACAATTTGTAAACAAACATGGCCGCCAGGTTTGCTTCGTTAAAAGTGGAAGATTTTGAGAGGATTTTGGCTGCCAGGTTGCTCCGTTGTGTGTAGTTGTCAATGCTGATTTTGAAAGTAACTAAGTGAATTACTGTGTGAGCGTGCAGCGTGGAAGAAGAGTCTGGAGACAGAAATCTTAGTTTCTCGGTCGTTAGCCTGTGCTACTTGCTCTTGATAGATAGCACTGGCTTTACTGCTTTATTAGCATTCGCTAACACTACTGATGAACGCTAGACCGGCTGGAAGGTGACTTCACTGCTGCACTGACGGCACCAACTTGCCGGTAAGCTAGCACTGGCTTTCCAGACTGCTGATATGAAGAGAGTGTGCATGAATAATAATAATATTGGCTGTTTTTTTTTTTCCTGGTATATCAGATATATTCCATTCAGCTACTCAACTTCGACTCGTTCAGTATCATGCTAGCTGGATGGAATATATCTGGTATACCACTCAACGCCAGCCAATATTATTTAAATAAGACACATGAATTTGCCAACAAGTCCAACTTTTCATTTGTTAATGAACAATACATCGCTTTTTTTTTTAACCATTTATAGTTACATTTAATGTTGTAGAACATTAAAGCCCAGTGAATGAGCTGTTACTATACAGTGGTGCTTGAAAGTTTGTGAACCCTTTAGAATTTTCTATATTTCTGTATAATTATGACCTAAAACATCATCAGATTTCCACACAAGTCCTAAAAGTAGATAAAGAGAACCCAGTTAAACAAATGAGACAAAAATATTATACTTGGTTATTTATTTATTGAGGAAAATGATCCAATATTACATATCTGTGAGTGGCAAAAGTATGTGAACCGTTGCTTTCAGTATCTGGTGTGACCCCCTTGTGCAACAATAACTGCAACTAAACGTTTGCGGTAACTGTTGATCAGTCCTGCACACCGGCTTGGAGGAATTTTAGCCCGTTCCTCTGTACAGAACAGCTTCAACTCTGGGATGTTGGTGGGTTTCCTCACATGAACTGCTCGCTTCAGGTCCTTCCACAACATTTCCATTGGATTAAGGTCAGGACTTTGACTTGGCCATTCCAAAACATTAACTTTGTTCTTCTCTAACCATTCTTTGGTAGAACGACTTGTGTGCTTAGGGTCGTTGTCTTGCTGCATGACCCACCTTCTCTTGAGATTCAGTTCATGGACAGATGTCCTGACATTTTCCTTTAGAATTCGCTGGTATAATTCAGAATTCATTGTTCCATCAATGATGGCAAGCCGTCCTGGCCCAGATGCAGCAAAACAGGCCCAAACCATGAAAACACCTGACTCTAATTTCACCTTCAGATTAACTGCTAATCCTAGAGGTTCACATATATGAGAGGTTCACATATATCTAGAGGTTCACAATAAATGACCAAGTATAATATTTTTGTCTCATTTGTTTAACTGGGTTCTCTTTATCTACTTTTAGGACTTGTGTGAAAATCTGATGATGTTTTAGGTCATATTTATGCAGAAATATAGAAAATTCTAAAAGGTTCACAAACTTTCAAGCACCACTGTAGAAACAATAACATATTAGAACGAGCGCATTAATATGAACCTGTGATTTATATCACAGCCAGAACTCCTGTTACAGCTGCTGTTATAGAACATTAATCCACTTTTTTATGATCTGAGAAATCAACAGAACTGTGGTACAGGTATTATACTCTGTGTTCCAGGATAAATAACAGTAAAAGGTATCTGAAAAAAAAAAAAGATATAGACCAAAGGGGTTAATCAATTGACAAGCTGTAGTACTGTAATATAGGGAAGTATTATTTTGCAGTATATGTGTGCAAATGACAGAATTTACGAGAGAGTCTTTCATGCGAGAATGCAAGGAAGTATCCATGATGAATTTGATTAACATTCAGGATCCATGTTTGTAGAACCAAGATGTACAGAGGACAGAAATAAATGAACAATCGACATTATTCTATCCACATTCACTGGATATGAGCAATCGCGCGCTCTGATTGGTTACGCTACTACTAGGATATCAGCTCTTATACCACGAGAAGAGAAAAACAAAATGGCGGCGCGCATAAAGTCAGATACATCACTTTGCTCTCAATGATTTAAAAGAAACAGAAATAGCTAAAAGAATATGTGCCCAAATCCAGAATCCAGGGACACATGTCGGCCCGGGGGCATTTTGAGTTATTGACAGATTCAGAAAGTACAGTTTCTAAGCTTTCCAATGATGCCGTCCATGTGGAGATCTGACAATATTTGAAGAATGTGTGGCCTTTTGAAAGTGTATACTTCTTAAAACAGAAAAGGGAGAAAATCGCCCTCAAAGTTTTCCATCTCAGCTACTCTGGGTGTAGGGCGGGCACATAATGGTGCTCATTTGCATGACATTAAGGAAAGCCCTACCCCCTACGAGCTAGCACGATACTACTTTCATGTAAACAAAGATCACCACGTCAATTTTCCTTCCATGCAAAGTATGCCCAACACAATTATGAAGTACAAAAATAAGTCCTAAAGTATACTTTAATGTTTTGTGGTTGAAAAATTACTCACACCGTAAGAAAGAAAGATAGCACGATGATGACACAACTAACACAACACTAGTTTCATGTAAAGCCTCGGTCACAACCGGCCGTACCGCGCTCCTACGGCCGGTCTACATGCAAAACACGCAAGAAATGCACGGAGGACGTGTGTGAAACGCACGAGAGCGCGCGTGTGACGTGCTGATTTTTGAGCCGCAGACCGGCCGCAGAGGTTCTTTGTCATGTCAAACAAACTCTGCGGGCGCTTACATTTTTTTCAGGTTGCAAGACAAACTTACAGCCAACGCGCGTCTTTCTCCATGAACAAAAAAAAAAAAACGCAGCGATTTGGAAACGCCAAAAATCACACGGCCAAAAAATCGTACGTCTGGTTGTGACCTAGGCTTAACCAAACCACAACACTCTCCGTTACATGCAAAAATAACCACACAGCCTTAGATTAATAAACTCACCCCATCAGAAAGAGAAACGGCGCCTTGCACACACCATTGCCTCCGATGGAATGTAGTCCTAACTTCCTTTTGGTTGGGTTTTTTTTTTTGCTAGAAATGGTTATCTCCGATGTAAATACCGTGCGTCTGTTTGCTTCGCGGTGTTTCAGCTCCTCTGCGCTCTGTTTAGCTTCCTCATTCCATAGTGAAATTACACGCCTGTATGCAGCTTAAGTAGCCACGAGCTCAGCTCGTATCATACAGCTGATTCGCGGAAAAAAAAAAAAGACTTAAATCATCATGTGAATGGCCCATATGGTAATTTACCCCCCCCAGCAGGCTACAGTCCTGACAAAAACGAGACAATTTGCAACAAAAAATGTATGCTTTTCCAACAAAACAATCTATTATCTGAAATACTGATTGCATTCTTCAAGATCTCAACTTGCACATGATGGAAAAAAACAAAAATCACAAATTTAAAAAAAAAATGCTTCTTTTGCGATTATCTCGGATTCGTTTCGGCCGACATGCGTCCCTGGATTCGGAGAGGTGTCACATATAGTCCTCTCCCACAATATCTCCTGTTCCACACTCCAGCCCAGTTGGTGGCGGTAATGCACCTTTAAGTTGGTTTGCCAATCGCCAAAAAAAAAACTAAAGAAGAAAATGAAGTTAATGGCGGCGCGTGTTACTGAACCAACCGAGGACGAAATAAAAACTCTACCTGAAAACAAAACCCAAAAAAATACAACAACAAAAAAAAAGCAACAAAATATGGAATAAAAATATTTGATGGGAAGAACGGATCTTTTTAAAAATTTTTCAAGAATTATTCTTCTCATCTCATTTTTCACAAATTGCTCCTGTCGTTTCGCCGGTTTGTTTACATTCTAAGCGGAAATTATTTTGTCGGACGTTTTGTGTATGGTAAAGTTTTTATTGATCGAATTTGCAAAAAAATAAAAATAAAAATGCTCTGTTTCTCAAAATCCAGTGACTGTGGATAGAATAAAACAGTTATTCCACTCAATCTCGCTGTACACGGCTTATAGCCAACTTGGTGCTATGCGCCGCGTCGGTTACCAGCTCATGTACGACTCGATTTTGTGGAATAACTGTTAAGTGTAACTGTTCTCCATGACTTTCAGTCATCGTCGCACTAAACTTGACTGTGACCTCTGATGAGACCGTTGTCGCACAAAAACAACCCGACTACCTCCTGGTGATGTCCGCTTCTCATTTGCATAAAAAAGTGAGACTTTTTTTTCCGCTCTGTCCTCAACTGCTTCGTGATGGTTTTGCTCCTACAGTCGTCTACACGCCATTTTGGCTTGCGTCCATAGAAAATGAAGGGGAAGTGAGATGAAAAACATGTGAATGTACCTTCAGTGTCAAGCCGTGCCCTTGGATCAGCCTCAAACTCCTCGTCTTGACCATTTACTCAGCTACAATCCCTGCTCCTGCTCCTGTGACAGTCTCAATCCCTGCCCCTACCTATGCCCCCATGATAGCTTTGCACACTGCTGTTGCCCTTATATCAGCCTCAGGCCTTTGAGGCCATCTGAAGTCCGGCTCCTACTCTACACCATGCTGTAAATACTGAACCATGCGCTTTTTCAGAAAGCACGTCTTCCTGAGCCAACGACTCTGCTTGTAGCTTAAGGGATTAGCGATGTATCAATATTCGTAAAGCAAAAAACAAATTCCAATATCCAATATCATGTGATACTATATGCCATAGGCCTGATATTGATCTGGACATATTTCAGGAGTAACAATGGCAATCAAAGCAAAGCAGACTGCAAACCGGGCTCTGTTAATGACAATGCTACCCGATAAAACAGTTATGGCAGTTAAACAGAATCTGTAATGGAGAGAGAGAGACAGAGAGAGAGAGAGAGAGAGAGAGAGAGAGAGATGCATCATTGAGCAGGGTAATTAAAGGTGCCATGAATTGCATGCACACAGAGCTCTAGGTGAAAATGTGAATTTAATTGCTATTAACCTAAACCTTAAAGGAACCTCAAATTTCGTAGTAAATTTAAGTCCCTTTACTGAACTTTTTAGATTCATTAACTATACTAGTAACTTTAAGACACTTTACTGGTATTCTTAAAAGTAGCATTGACTTTAACAACATCTCATCTCATTATCTCTAGCCGCTTTATCCTGTTCTACAGGGTCGCAGGCGAGCTGGAGCCTATCCCAGCTGACTACGGGCAAAAGGCGGGGTACACCCTGGACAAGTCATCACAGGGCTGACACATAGACACAGACAACCATTCACACTCACATTCACACCTACACTCAATTTAGAGTCACCAGTTAACCTAACCTGCATGTCTTTGGACTGTGGGGGAAACCGGAGCACCCGGAGGAAACCCACGCGGACACGGGGAGAACATGCAAACTCCGCACAGAAAGGCCCTCGCCGGCCACGAACCCGGACCTTCTTGCTGTGAGGCGACAGCGCTAACCACTACACCACCGTGCCGCCACTTTAACAACATTTAAATGTGAAATTTAGTAACTTTAAGTGACATATTAAACGTTCTTCTTAACAGCATTTTGTTATCTTTAAGAAGTCATCAAAAGTCATTGAAAGTTTCACTATAACGAGACCATCAATGACGGCGTAGCTCACTCCGGCCCCGTCTAGTCCAGAAAGAACGATCGAAAGTGGGACACCTTGCGCAATAAATGTTGCAAGCTATCTGTATATACACTATATATAGAAGCGATATCCACCCTAGGAATACCCTAGTCTGGTTAACACCAGACCATATCACAAGTAAAATATGGTCTGGAATCCGCCTATTGAATTTCTCGTAGGGGAGGTGTGGTTTACGATTGTCAACGGCCGTTTATTGGATGTTGCGAATGTCTATCATTTGGCGTATAAGTAGCCCATGGCCAATCATGGCAGTTGTACCTGGTGACGTAGTTAGAGCGACGAAGAAGACGAAAAGGCAACTCTTGATAGCATTTTCCTGCTCTGGACCAAGCTGTGCCGCAGAAATCCCGAGATCGCTTGCCTCCTTTACCTGGTCTTCCACCAAGGCAGTCAGTGGCGAGACTACCGCAACGACCGGGGTTTGGCTAAACCCCATCTGCTTAGCCACTAAGGGGGCTAGTTGGTAAATGAGACTTTTACCAAACCCTGTTGGGAGCAAGGCAAAGGCATCTGTCTTCGTGTCAACGAAAGACTGTAACGCCAAACGCTGTTCTTTTTTTTTTAAACAAACTTTCGCTCTAAACTATTCAGAACAGTGTCTAAAGCTTGATCGAAAGTTTGGTTCGTACCGCTCGCCGCCATGTTAAATGTGATCCGTAAACAGTCCCAAATAAACTACAAGCTTCCGTTTGTCGAGTAGTACGAGTCACCGTCTTTCCACCCCTCCCCACTCTCTGATTGGCTCCCTAACTCAGGCGAGCCTTTAGACCATAGTTTCCATGCTGTCTTTTCAGATCGGAACGATTGTGCAAAGCAGCATGGGATTTCCCAGGCTAGGAATACCCTATTTACCAGAAAGAATCCAAAACGGCGAGGAATCGACCGAGAAGAAGCGATTTTTGTTGAACTGCTGTTGAATTAAGGCTTAATTAGTCCATAACTTCATTAATAATTGTAATGAAGCAAATCTGGGTAGAAGTTCTATGCACCCTAGGTACCCCTACCTTCATGCCAGAAAGAATCAAAATTGGTGAAGAATTCAGGAAGGAGAACCGATTTGTGTGGAAACTGCTCATTAGGGACTAATTAATTACTCCATATCTTCTTCATTATTAATTGCAATTATACAGATTTGAGTAGAAGGTATCTATATGCACCTCAGCCAGACCTACCTTCCTGCCAAAAATAATAAAAATCGGGGAATAATTGACAGAGAAGAAGCGATTTGCGTGAAATGTGGACGACTGTCGGCTGGATGAGATAATAATTCTTAAAGTTATCAGTAAATACACTGAAGTTTAGCATTTTGTAAGCCTTTAGGATACTTTAAGAATATCTTAAAGCTGTTAATTCGTCTAGTGGAGGATGCGGAGAAACGGTCACATCTGAGAAAGAGTACTTCACTTATGCGAGCACTGAGACACGCTCGCTCGCACATTGCTCTTGAGACAAGGTGGAATTCATGGCACCATATACTGTTTAAACACCATAACATCTAAAACGTCAAATTCGAGGAGTTCATTGCGAGCAGCACAACACAGCACCTCATATAAACAGAGCGAAATGACTGGTTGCATGATGCCCCTGATTCCCTGATTCGATGTGTGTGTACAGTATACCAGGCATAACATTAAAACCACTGACAGGTGAAGAAGTGAATTACATTGATTATCTCATTACAGTGGCACCAGTCAAGGGGTGGGGTGTATTAGGCAGCAAGAGAACAGTCAGTTCTTGAAGTTGATGTGTTGGAAACAGGAAAAATGGGCAAGCGTAAGGATCTGAGTGACTTTGACAAGGGCCAAACTGGGATAGCTAGATGACTGGATCTGAGCATCTCCAAAATGGCAGGTCATGTGGGATGTTCCTGGTATGCAGTGGTTAAGACCTACCAAAAGTGGTCCAAGGAAAGACAACTGGTGAAGCAGTAACAGGGACATGGGCACCCAAGGCTCATCGATGCACACGGGGTGTGAAGGCTAGCCTGCCTGGTCCAATCCGACAGAAGAGCTACAGTACTTTTGCACAAACTGGTGAAAAAGTTAATGCTGGATATGATAGAAAGGAGTCAGATCACACAGTGCATCACAGCTTGCTGCGTATGGAGCTGCCTCGCTGCAGACCGGTCAGAGTGGCCATGCTGACCACCTGTCCACCACTGGAAGCACCTAGCATGGGTACACGAGTATCAGAACTGGACCATGGAGCAATGGAAGAAGGCGGGCTGGTCTGATGAATCATTTTCGGATGGCCGGGTGCATGTGAGTCACTTTCCTGGGGAAGAGATAGCACCAGGATGCACTATGGGAAGAAGTCAAGCTGGTAAGGGCAGTGTGATGCTCTGGGCAATGTTCTGCTGGGAAACCTTGGGTCCTGGCATTCATGTGGATGTTACTTTGACATTTACCACCAACCGAAACATTTCTGCAGACCAAATTCACCCCTTCATGGCAACGGTTCCCTAATGGCACTGGCCTATTTCAGCAGGATAATGCTCACAGACACACGGCAAATATTCTTCAGGAACGTGACAGAGTTCAAAGTGTTGACTTGGCCTCCAAATTCCCCAGACCTCAATCCGATCGGGCAGCTGTTGGATCTGCTCGATGAACAAGTCCAATCCATGGAGGAGGCCCCACCTCACAACTGAGAGGACGTAAAGGATCTGCTGCTCACGTCTTAGTGCCAGATACCACAGCACACCTTCAGAGAGCTTGTGGAGTCCATGTTTTGACGGGTCAGAGCTGTTTTGGTGGCACAAGGAGGAACCGACACAACATTACTTGGTTTCCTCCACTTATAATTAGAGAAAAGCTGGTTACAGATCAGAACTTTGGCTTTTCATTGACATATTAAAGGAGAACTGAAGGCAAATTTTTTGTTCTCAAAATTCTATTTATCTCATTTTATGAAATACAGAAATGCATTTCTGGTAGCTATTTTGTCGCTGCTATTGCAAGTTATGAGTGTTTGAAATATGCTCTGTAATATATCAGTCCATATGTCAAAGCAATGGCCGTAAACGAGATTCGTTGAGACCTGAGCGAGACATCGTAGGACGGAAGTAAAGCGTGCAGCGGAAATCAAACCCTGGGTCTGAAATCGCTCACTCCTCCCTATATAGGGAATTACTATATAGAGGACTATATACCGAGCTCATTGGTAAAATGAAAAAAAAAAAAACGCTTACGGACACTAGTCCGTCGCGCTGGTATTTACGTCATTACTGTCGCACAATTAAAACGTGCCAGATCAGTCGGCTGTTGGGTTTTCAAAATAATAAATACATGCATGTGTTTTTGTGATAAATCCATATTATACTGAGCGCATTTCCTACATTAATCAATACAAAGTCCCTGCGTCTTTCAGTTCTTTTAAATCAAGGCTGAATCCTTTCTTTCTTCTTTGCCGCTGCCTTTTATTAAATCAAATTTGAGACTTTTAATTTGATTTCTTTCAACGTGACCGCAATGCATGATGGGATATATTGCTTTGGTTAGTGACCATCATTGTACACTTCTTTTCGTGATGCATTGTGGGATACTTTGAGTGCACTGTATAGGGTGTAAATAATCCTAAGGTTTCAGACAGCACTATAAAATGGCGTCCTCGCTATATAGTGAGTAGGGAGCGATTTTGGGCACAGAGAAAGTGACCAACATCTGCCAACATTGTCAAAAGATGCGTGCGCCCTCTTTCGAATGCTGACGTGATCAAGCCGGAAGTTTTGTTTGTTTTCATATCAATCAGGAAAGTTTGAAAAAAGTAGGCACTAATTGTCATTTAAACTCATTTTTGTGTAATATTTTGTTTGGAAAACAGTTTTCAAAATGGCGGCACTGACGCCTGGCTGACACTTCTTCACGTTTCGAAGTCTCGCACAAGTCTCGTGAAGATCGCGCGGACAAGCGACGCCTACCGTGGACCAAACGAACTAAATTCAACACGGCTAAAAAACGAATAGGCCGATAAGTATGATATTTACTTGCCAATACGAGTCAATGCAATTTCTTAAATAAACTATACAACATGGCAAACATGTTAGATTTCTGTTATAATTACGTGAAAAGAAGCTGTTGTTACGCAAATATCCAACTTTTAATTGCACAGCGCAAGAAAACTGGGTCCGTGGCTCGCGGCCATGTTGTGACGTCAGCGGGAGAACACGCTGCGGTTCACTGGCTGTTCTACTCTGGTTCTACTCAATGGAAATGGCGCATGAAAACGCCGGTGAACTCTCTAGTGCTAGCTCTTCCTCTTCTGGGAGTCTAGAATTGTGTTGATCTCTTCTGAATAGAATCTATGATAGCCTACCCTCTGTACCCTTTGCCTCTCGTTGCTAGGCGGCAGTTACATGAAAGCCGCAAGCTTTCACAAGCAAATACATGACTGATATCACGCCGACTTTATGATTACATTTATGATTATCATGTAGAATCTATAGCTCTACGTACCTTTATCTTATGTCGTTTCACAACACATGTTCTGACAGGAGGACTGTCTTTGGATCCGGCATAGCTACTAGTAGACCCCCTCCGGAATACTGGCAGTGTTGCCAGATTGGGATTTTTCCCGCCCAGTTGAGCGGTTTCAAGTGCATTTTGGTGGGTTTTGAACATATTTTGGGCTGGAAAACGTCAGCAGTATCTGGCAACACATACTGCTGACGTTTTCCAGCCCAAAATATGTTCAAAATGCACTTGAAACCGCTCAACTGGCAACACTGCGTAGGCACTGCTGATGGTAGTAACAAACGTTTGTGCTGAACTGCACACCCAAGAGATTCTTTTAAGCTGGGAAGGGTGTCAAAACAATCCAAATCGAAGTGTTCAGAGCACAGGACGGATGTTGGTGAGGGCTCCCACTTGTCACGAGTGCGCCTGACTTGCTTCACCCACTTCGCATGCAGCTCGGGATCTCTGGGAAACTTGAATAAACTTACCCCATCCTTGTGGGTTTTGGAGCAAAAGCCGGCAACACAACGCGAAGGCATAATAACTAATATAATAATGTATAATAATAATACTAATAATGACAAACTGAACACCTGTCGCATCAACAATAAACCGGTAAGTTAGGAGGAAGGTTCTTTCGCTGACGTCATATAGCTCCTCCTCCTCTTTCGTCTCCTGGGTGCTGCAGCCCCGTCAAATTTGCCCAAATAGCCGCGTTTATCATCATAACTTGTAAAATAGGCGCCTTCGTGAATTAATATATGGATCATCGGGAATTACTTTTTATGTTATAAAACACCGCCAAAGATGTCAAAAACGTGTCATCAGCACTTTAAGGACGATGAAGCATTATACTGCTGTAATTAATAAACCAATTCGGCTTTAGAGTTCACTTTAAACAGATGGAAGAGAGTCGAGCATTTTTCTCCGCTGAATGCATGAATGGCAGAACTCGCACGTCGCATCCTGAGCTTCAATGATGTGATGCCAGCACAGATTTGTATTTTATAGAAAAATAAATCCCATACTGTTGTTTTTCTATCAGTGTCTCTGAGTAAATATTGGATCGTATTAGCATTTTGTGTCCCACAAGCTGTGTCTTTATTGCCTGTGTTGTTTTCTTTCAAATCAAAGCTGCAAAGCTCTGAAGACTGAAAGCTCGCTGCGTGCCGATGATACGAAAAATGCTATTTTTCTGTCGGAAGGCAAACAATCAAGGGTTTAATTAGATTTTATTGACTGTGCGCTACCGTATATTTGCCGAATCATTTATTTGTTTTAATTCATTCAGACATGTTTGTTTATCTGCTTGAAGGGAATTGATGCTGGTGTGTAATTAACGGCTCTTTACGAACAAATTAAATTCATATTTTTGAATTTCTTTCTGAATGTGATTTTTAAGTGTTAGCTCGGTGCTCGCAAGTAAACATGGAAAGTCTGACTTGGGAGGGGAAAAAAAAAAAACCCACAGCAGAATGTTACATAAAAATAACCTGTTTCATAACACTACCAATTTGTGTCATGTTTGCCGCGGATAGCGAAAAACAAGGCTTTACACTTTTTCCATTACAATAATATGATTTTACACACACACACACACACATAGGAGCATTTACACAACAAATGAAAATCTAGTTGTCTGGCAAAGCGTTCATATTCTACAGTACATTTCCCTTCTTTAAGATATTTTTGGGCTTTTTTTCACCTTTATTGGATAGGACAGTGTAGAGACAGGAAATGAGTGGGAGAGAGAGAGACGGGGAGGGATCGGGAAATGACCTCGGGTCGAAATCGAACCCAGGTCCACGGATTTATGGTATGGCGCCTTATCCACCTGAGCCATGACGCTCCCGGTGCATTTCCCTTCTGACGATGTGTGAACTGATGTATAAGGAAATTCACTCAAGTTTAAATCAGTAATTACTTCAATCACACACACACTGAATGGAACTTTTGTGAAACTGTTATTTCACAAGAAACCCATCCAATCCAAAATGCGTAAAAGAAGGAAAGACACTAGCTGTTCTTTTATTTAAAAAAAAAAAAGAAAAGAAGGAAAAACTAATGACACCCCATAAAAGAAGGAAAAGGTTGTGAATCTATTGCTGGGTTACACGTGACGTCACATCCGCCTCATTAGTTATTCAAAACTTTAGCTGGTGGTCTACCAAAGATCAGTTGACAAAGCGTTTGTACAGAGAAGGTGCATTGGTCGCATGAAAAACGCCTGACGCTTGCGTTGTTTTAGGATGTTCTAATCAATTAAACCGTGAAACTGATAAAATTTTCTTCAGGGTTCGCCATGAACTAATAAAAAAGGGTGAACGAACACAGGATTTCACAAAAAGACGTGGAGAAAGGTGGCTTTTGAACGTCTGACTGAAATTGAAGCGAGCCGAGTCGAAGCATGCCCGAGTTTGCAGTGATCACTTGGTGAAAGGTTTGTATTTCCCTCTCAGCTCTGTCCTTAGTGTTTTCAAAGTACTTTTCTTGCTATGTGTCGTTATTTTATGGGACTTTTTTTCGTCACGAAGTGCTAAAGTCCCCAACTGTTTCTTTATTTCCTCCTCACAAAGCCCACATGCATGAAGGGCGCGACAAAATTCTTCCCCAGCCGTACAGTTACAATGCGCCGTGATCACTTCTTCTCCGTCTTTAAAGATCCAGGTCTTTAAAGGGGTTTCTGATGATCTTTGTGAATGATTTACGGTACCTGAGCGATAAAAGCCAACACAAGTCAAGCAAACTGTTGTTTGTTTACACTTCAACTTGCAGCGCTTTGTGGTGAAGACGTGAACGAAAAGCTTTAAAAAAAACATACTTACACGGGCAAAAACAATCCAGGATTCATTGGGCAGCGACTTGATCCCGAGGTCCTTTACCCAGCCCTCATCCTCATCATCTCTAGCCGCTTTATCCTGTTCTACAGGGTCGCAGGCAAGCTGGAGCCTATCCCAGCTGACTGCGGGCGAAATGCGGGGTACACCCTGGGCAAGTCGCCAGGTCATCACAGGGCTGACACATAGACACAGACAACCATTCACACTCACATTCACACCTACGGTCAATTTAGAGTCACCAGTTAACCTAACCTGCATGTCTTTGGACTGTGGGGGAAACCGGAGCACCCGGAGGAAACCCACGCGGACACGGGGAGAACATGCAAACTCCACACAGAAAGGCCCTCGCCGGCCACGGGGCTCGAACCCGGACCTTCTTGCTGTGAGGCGACAGCGCTAACCACTACACCACCGTGCCACCCCTTTACCCAGCCACATACAAAAAAGTTGTAAGCCTCCGTACTCTTCCACGCTTTCATCTGTTTTGCGGTGTAGAAGAACGTCTGCAACACCAGATAGTTCGAGATGTCGGGGAACTCGACTGAAGGGTCATTTTCGAGATCGTATGACAAATCCTTCTTTCCCAGACTGTAGGGGCCGATTCCATTGCACATAGCAATCTTCTGAATATATCTAAAGCCAGCAGCGGCTTCTAGATTACGAGCGTACTCTGATAAGTTATCGCTAGTTGTTTCCACCACAGCAGCCGTTTAGACCACCAGCTATTTCACTTCCGGTAAAACTGCTCAGAAAAGTCACATGACTGAAACCCAGCAACAGTGGATGATGTACCGCATTGGCTGAGCTGCATTATTGGAAGGCGTGCTTAAGAGGCGCTTGTTCCTATTACAATTGTGCAATATCTGCCTACACTGCAATTCCTCCACTTACTTTATCTTGTATTTTATTTATATTCTTTTTATTGCTGCTTTTTTCCCCTCTGAGTGCTACCAAACTATAACTACAACAGAGCCTAATCTAGGAATTTGAAAATAGGGGACAGATCCCTCACTAGTTGTAGAAACAGGGGACAGAAAATATTAACATGGGTAAAAATATCCCTCATTTGTTCCAGTTAGTGGGGACAGAAAAATAAGTAATACATTGGTAGATCTTTTCAAGAGTACATCTATAAACAGAACAGTTTTATTAATCTTTACTTGTAGAATACCATTAACATAATACTAAATTGAACTTTCAACAAGAAAAATTAAATAAATTACTAAAAAAAAAAAAACTAGCAATCATGTAGAATGTGTAAGATGACCAGGACTACAAAAATGCAGAAAAATAGGCTTTACTTATCCAAATGCACCTGTTGGTTCAAAAGTTAAAGTGCAGAGAACCTCACAGCACAACATGAAGTTACCTTCAAATATAATATAAATGCCTCAGCTTTCATGTAAGAAAAAAAACTATTAATACTAGTACTGTGTGCAGGCAGTCTCTCCTGAAGACTAAATTAAACAATAATTATAAACTAATAAAATAAATGGCTCAGGCTTCATAGAAGAAAAAAAAATTGAACAGAATCTCACAGTATGATGCTGAAGCTGCCTAAACAATGGAAAATAAAATACCATTTTGGCAAAAATGTTGGCATCCATTAATTTTTAAGTAAAAAAAAATAAAGTGCGCACAGTGCTTCACTGTAAACATAACACACTTTCAGTAACAGAATTTAAGCCTATTCATGCAATGTTGCCAGATACCGCTGACATTTTCCAGCCTAAATATGTTCAAAACCCGCCAAAATGCACTTAAAACCGCCCAATCTGGCAACACTGCGCACATGCTGCTTCTCTTGAACGTATACACGGAAGTAAGACGGAAGGTAGTTTGTCGACGTCACCGCAAGACGACGCCAACGATTGGTCAAATTTGCGGGAAGGTTGCGGTGATTGGATAGAATTGCAACACCGCCCTGAATTCACGGGGATTGGTTGAATTTGCGTTGATGTTGCAAATCGCGAAATCCTGGAGGGTCTGAATGTTATGTTTGGATGAGACAGAACGATATGCCATGTGCTTTTGGGTATTTTTAAAACACTTCACACGATTGGTTGAGATACACTGTCTTCCGGTTCAGTGACCAATGATATAGCGTTGTTTACACACCAATCGGAAAATATCGGAAAAGACCGAAGTATTCTGAATGGTTTATTTAGCGGGTAAAACAGTTTTGTGAACTATTATATCATTGGTCACTGAACCGGAAGACAGTGTATCTCAACCAATCATGTGAAGTGTTTTAAAAATACCCAAAAGCACATGGCATATCGTTCTGTCTCATCCATACATAACATTCAGACCCTCCAGGATTTCGCGATTTGCAACATCAACGCAAATTCAGGGCGGTGTTGCAATTCTATCCAATCACCGCAACTTTCCCGCAAATTTGACCAATCGTTGGCGTCGTCTTGCGGTGACGTCGACAAACTACCTTCCGCCTTACTTCCGTGTATACGTTCAAGAGAAGCAGCATGTGCGCAGTGTTGCCAGATTGGGCGGTTTTAAGTGCATTTTGGCGGGTTTTGAACATATTTCTGGAAAACGTCAGCAGTATCTGGCAACATTGCATGAATAGCGTTGTTTACACACCAATCGGAAAATATCGGAAAAGACCGAAGTATTCCGAATGGTTTATTAAGCGGGTAAAACAGTTTTGTGAACTATTATATTTACCGCAGTGCTTGCTAGCTGGTGCTGACAAATTGATACGCACAAGATTCAGTAAAACACGACTGCACGCTCTCTACTTATAAATGCGCGACAAAATGAATAGATACGCGATATCACTCTCGCGCCCAAAAAGTGGATGTGCGACAGACAGATAAAAAACACGTATTATCGCGTATTACGCGCCCTAGATTAGGCTCTGCTACAATGACAAAGTCCTGTCTGTCTTATCTATCTTCACTTTTTAGTTGTCATTTTCAGCTCTCTGTAAGCTTTTCATTTTATGGAGCATTGTGGGCGTATCTAAATATAAAATCAGCATCCCCGTGAATGCACTTGGTATCATGGGTGACTGGTATCATGTTTCAACATGTGCATCCGAGTACAAAGAAAAACTGAACATTTGTAAATATGGTGAGAATTTTGACACCGGTTTCGCCAGTGTTCAGCAAACATTTACACACGGATTTATTAAAAGAAGGATTAACGAGGCCCCGTGCATGAAAAGCAATGTATCACTTTATGATCCGAGTTTGTTCTCAGTGTGTGAGGAGATAATAAAAATGAAAAGGCCGTATAATTCTAAAGAACAGAAACAAAAGAAGAACACAATTAGACTCATTTATCAAAAAAAAAAATGTAGCTGTCGAGGGGAATAAAGGAAAATAAAGAGATGATGTGGCTGAGACGAGAAGAAATGAAGCGTTCGTGTCAGTGGAATAGAGTCGGAAATCCAAGCCCACACACAGCACACAAAGACAACAGGCTCTTTCAGTCTGCGCTGTGATGGAGACGCTTCAGAAGAAGAAAGATAGCCGTAAACCCAGAGGAAAGTGCTTGTCTTCGATTTGCATTTTTTTTTTTTCTGCAGCATTCAGTCTGTAAACCTGCACGATATGGAAAAAAAACAAAAAAAAAAAACCTGCTTACCACGCCCAAGAGCACCGCCATCTGATTGGACCATTAACAAACATCGTAAAGCTTCCTGTTTCAATTATTTTTCACTTTCTTTCTTCTGTCATTAATTACACTTCACCAACCAGCTCATCCATGGTTATTTTCCAAAACCGACACGCCTCCAAGTGTTTTCTTCGCTACCTAAAGACAGTCTGTAATGCAGTTCATGCTGTAATGCAGCTCAGTGGTGTGGAAGCACACGGCTCGCGCTCTGTGTCTGACAGCAAGACAGAAGGTGGAAGTATGAAAGGAGCTCTGAAGAAACCTGCAGTTTCCAAAGCTCCGCTAGCTGAGGCCTCAAACGCGCAACGGTACTGTATAAAGACGAGGCTACGCGTGCTGACGTAAGAGCGCTGCAACACCGTCGACAGGAATTATTTCACAGGAAGCACTGAGGGTGCCGGGTGGTGCTGGAGGGCAGACACTCATCACTGTCCTCAACACATCGCTGAACTTCTGTGCCTCTGTGTGTGTGTGTGTGAAGATAAAGAAAAGGATGGAGAAATTCTGCAGGGTAGAGATTTTTGTGATAGAGAGAGAGAGAGAGATGGCATGACTGACAAAGAGAACAACAGGAACTGTCTCGCTGCAACAGGCATCAGCAATGATGAACCAATCACATTCCGACTCATGTTCAAAACTAATCATCACACACTTTATTTGGAGTTCTTCATTTTGGATGAAGAACTCCAAATTAAGATCCGCTGCTGCTGTAGGATTTTCGTCACATCGTCTCAGTTTCATCTGGCTGCTGAAGCCACCCCTTACAAAAGAGAATTCTATTCAAGTGCGCTTCTCGTCTACTTCTTTTACACTAAAAATAAAAGCGTATATATAAAATATATATATATAATAAAAGGTTATACATACAGTAAGTATACTTGGCTTATACTGAAAAGTATATAGAAAAGTCTAAGTACATTAAGCTTATACTTCAACTTTTGATCAAGATATACTTAACAAAAGTGGAACAAAGTATTAAAATATTTGTGCCTTGTGTTTAAGGCCAAGTTTACATTAGACCGTATCTGTCTCATTTTCTTCGCGGATGCACTGTCCGTTTACATTAAAACGCCTGGAAACGGGAATTCGCCAGCGTCCACGTATTCAATCCAGATCGTGTCTGATCCGGTGCTGTGTAAACATTGAGGATACGCGGATACGCTGTGCTGAGCTCTAGCTGGCGTCGTCATTGGACAACGTCACTGTGACATCCACCTTCCTGATTCGCTGGCGTTGGTCATGTGACGCGACTGCTGAAAAACGGAGCGGACTTCCGCCTTGTATCACCTTTCATTAAAGAGTATAAAAGTATGAAAATACTGCAAATGCTGATGCAAATACTGCCCATTGTGTAGTTATGATTGTCTTTAGGCTTGCCATCCTTCCACTTGCAAGTGGTAAGTGACTTGCGCACAGCGGCTCAGTCCCGAATCACTGCTCGTGCACTTCACTCGCGCGCTCTGTGAGCTGCGCAGGGCCGGAGTGCGCACCCTCCAGAGGGCACTCGCTGTTCAGGGCGGAGTGATTTGGAGCGCAGCCGCTGAGGAGGAAGCGATGAGCCGCACTGACACATTTCTCAACTTACGTGCCGAATTAGTCATGTGATTAGCGTATCCGTGTATTGGCGTTGCTGTGTGCATGCTAATCGTTTTTTAAAACGTTAATCTGATGATCCGCTGATACGGTCTAATGTAAACCCCACCTAAGTGGACCTGCCCTGTAGTTGTGCTTATCCTTTTGATAGTAACCTAAAAAAATACTTATTTTTCACATGTATCGGCTTCTTTGTGATACACAGCAGCGTGTTTTAAATCCCATCTTTTAAACCTACACTACCGTTCAAAAGTTTGGGGTCACCCAGACAATTTTGTGTTTTCCATGAAAAGTCACACTTTTATTTACCACCATAAGTTGTCAAATGAATAGAAAATATAGTCGAGACATTTTTCTGGCCATTTTGAGCATTTAATCGACCCCACAAATGTGATGCTCCAGAAACTCAGGCCATGTACACACGTAGCCGGGTATTTTTAAAACCGAACATTTTCCCCCCCTCCGTTTATAAAAATGTTTTATCCACACCACCTCGTCTTCGAAAAAAATCCCTTCCACGCATAACCGAACATCTGCGTTTTCAATCACATTCATAAGCATTCCAAACCTGTAGATGGCATTATTTCCCCAAATCCTACCCCCTAATCACATCAGAATAGCCCTCTGTTGGCGTCACTTCCGCCTAAACATAAAACATGGCGCCAAGCTCGTTCGTCTGGACAGACTCGGAGACAGAATTGCTTCTAAACACAATTTTGGAGTATAAACTTCAAAAGACGCAAGAAAACGTTGATTGGGAATCTTATCAGTAGTTGGGCTTCTAAAATTAAACATGTAAATAGCACCTGCACAATAATTAACGCTTTCAAGGCACTACTCCGATCCATTACTCTTTGTCCACGCTTAATCTGGCTTCTGCAGTAAACAAAGGTCGCACGTTTGACGTCAGGGCAGATTTGTTGTCATTTTTTTGGCGCAGATTGTGACGTTCTAAAACGCAAAACTCCGGTTATCTCTGTCTACACGAAAAGGCATGCACGGAGTTTTCAAAAATCTTCACTTTGCCCGGAGTTTTTTTTTAAATATTCGTTTTTGATGTGTTTTCATGTGGATGACAGGCCAAAACGTAGAAAAATATCTTCGATTTAGCAGATACCCGGCTACGTGTGGACGGGGTCTCAATCTGCTCAAAGGAAGGTCAGTTTTATAGCTTCTCTAAAGAGCTCAACTGTTTTCAGCTGTGCTAACATGATTGTACAAGGGTTTTCTAATCATCCATTAGCCTTCTGAGGCAATGAGCAAACACATTGTACCATTAGAACACTGGAGTGAGAGTTGCTGGAAATGGGCCTCTATACACCTATGGAGATATTGCACCAAAAACCACACATTTGCAGCTAGAATAGTCATTTACCACATTAGCAATGTATAGAGTGGATTTCTGATTAGTTTAAAGTGATCTTCATTGAAAAGAACAGTGCTTTTCTTTCAAAAATAAGGACATTTCAAAGTGACCCCAAACTTTTGAACGGTAGTGTACATGTACCATACGTTTGTGGTCAGCTCAAAATACTTCAGTTGTCTCCTGGTCGTGAGCATGAGGTAAGGGTTAGGGCGAGAAAAGTAATAGTATACCTAGAAGGGTAATTGCAGTAAACTTCAAAACTAAAAAGTGGACTAGATGTATATAACCAGTAACTAATAGTATATTTCCGATATGCTATAAAGTATACTTTTATAAACTAAAAAGTGGACTAGAAGTGTGTAACAAGTAAACCAACAGTATATTTCCAGTATACTACAAAGTATACTTTAGTAAACTTAAAAAAAGTGGACTAGAAATATAAAACAAGTAAACTCGTAGGATATTTCCAGTAAACTATAAAGTATACTTTAGTACACTAAAGACTGGACTCCAAGTATAGAACTAGTAAACTATTAGTATATAAGTTTACTTGTGGCATACTTGCAGTACAAAATGAAAAATACTAGTTGTATACTCAGAGTTTACTTCTCTTAGACTTAAAGTATACTTTTAATAAACTAAAAGTGGGCCAATTTAGTCCCAAGAAGTATTAGATTAGTTTACTTACAAGTATACTGTAACTACATTGATATCAGTATAGTGCTTGGTACACAAATGTATACTTAAGGAAATATACTTTAACTTTACTGAAGTACACTTCATAAAATGAACTCGAAATAGACTTCTTTTTGATAAGGGACGGCCCACAAAGCGCTTACAGAGCATATGCGGGATCATACTTACTTTACAGGTGCGCTGTTAAGGCCATCGTCAACAAGTGGAGAAAATTAGACACCACAGTGACATTACAAAGATTACAGGAGCTGCAGGAATATCTGGACAAGTCCTGGTGACTCCCTGCAACAACCTTTTGGATTCTTTACGTTTATCCGGATTGAAAACATCCAAGTCCGTCTAAATTTTGGCAAAACCATGTGGAAAAAATGTGTTATGTCGAGATGCCAACACTGACAAATGAAAAGGAGTAGCATGTCTGAGTGCAGTGAGGTGAAGCTGAGCAAAACGAGGCTTCCTATTAAGCTGGGGGTCTGGGGGCGGCCGAGGCCCCCAGAAACCAAATTTCAGGGAAGCTCAGAGATGCAATCCAGGCCATTTTGAGCTACTTTCTGAGGAAAATAAAGCAGGGTTTACTGCCCAGTATAAGCTCAATTAACCAAACTCTCTGGGGAAAAAGTTTGTCTGACTAACAGGATGTTCAGATAAAGGGGGTTCAGATAACTGAGCTTGTCCTGTAATACCGTGTTTCCGTAGTTTCATCGTGATCAACAACAAAAGTCAGAGTAAAAGACAAAAGATTTATGTCTAGGTCTTTCAATAACAGCAACATTAATACTGCACTGTATTTACAGTGGTGCTTGAAAGTTTGTGAACCCTTTAGAATTTTCCATATTTCTGCATATACATGACGTAAAACATCATCAGATTTTCACACAAGTCCTAAAAGTAGATAAAGAGAACCCAGTTAAACAAACGAGACAAAAATATTACACTTGGTCATTTATTTATTGAGGAAAATGATCCAATATTACATATCTGTGAGTGGCAAAAGTATGTGAACCTCTAGGATTAGCAGTTAATTTGAAGGTGAAATTAGAGTTGGGTGTTTTCAATCAATGGGATGACAATCAGGTGTGAGTGGGCACCCTGTTTTATTTAAAGAACAGGGATCTATCAAAGTCTGATCTTCACAACACATGTTTGTGGAAGTGTATCATGGAACAAACAAAGGAGATTTCTGAGGACCTCAGAAAAAGCATTGTTCAGGCTCATCAGGCTGGAAAAGGTTACAAAACCATCTCTAAAGAGTTTGGACTCCATCAATCCACAGTCAGACAGATTGTGTACAAATGGAGGAAATTCAAGACCATTGTTACCCTCCCCAGGAGTGGTCAACCAACAAAGATCACTCCAAGAGCAAGGCGTGTAATCATCGGCGGGGTCACAAAGGACCCCAGGGTAACTTCTAAGCAACTGAAGGCCTTTCTCACATTGGCTAATGTTAATGCTTATGAGTCCATCATCAGGAGAACACTGAGCAACAATGGTGTGCATGGCAGGGTTGCAAGGAGAAAGCCACTGCTCTCCAAAAAGAACATTGCTGCTCATCTGCAGTTTGCTAAAGATCACGTGGACAAGCCAGAAGGCTATTGGAAAAATGTTTTGTGGACGGATGAGACCAAAATAGAACTTTTTGCTTTAAATGAGAAGCGTTATGTTTGGAGAAAGGAAAACGCTGCATTCCAGCATAAGAACCTTATCCCATCTGTGAAACATGGTGGTGGTAGTATCATGGTTTGGGCCTGTTTTGCTGCATCTGGGCCAGGACGGCTTGCCATCATTGATGGAACAATAAATTCTGAATTATACCAGTGAATTCTAAAGGAAAATGTCAGGACATCTGTCCATGAACTGAATCTCAAGAGAAGGTGGGTCATGCAGCAAGACAACGACCCTAAGCACACAAGTTGTTCTACCAAAGAATGGTTAAAGAAGAATAAAGTTAATGTTTTGGAATGGCCAAGTCAAAGTCCTGACCTTAATCCAATGGAAATGTTGTGGAAGGACCTGAAGCGAGCAGTTCATGTGAGGAAACCCACCAACATCCCAGAGTTGAAGCTGTTCTGTTCGGAGGAATGGATTAAAATTCCTCCAAGCCGGTGTGCAGGACTGATCAACAGTTACCGGAAACATTTAGTTGCAGTTATTGCTGCACAAGGGGGTCACACCAGATACTGAAAGCAAAGGTTCACATACTTTTGCCACTCACAGATATGTAATATTGGATCATTTTCCTCAATAAATAAATGACCAAGTATAATATTTCTGTCTCATTTGTTTAACTGGGTTCTCTTTATCTACTTTTAGGACTTGTGTGAAAATCTGATGATGTTTTAGGTCATATTTATGCAGAAATATAGAAAATTCTAAAAGGTTCACAAACTTTTAAGCACCACTGTACTTCTTGAACTGGGCACCAGTCGAATACTGGACTTAACTTCATAAAGCCAGTACTGAAAGATGGCCATCCATACAACATTTAATTAAACTGAACATGCGGAAGTTACTGAGATAATTCGTTGTACGTAGCTGATTTTGCTTTCTCCAGTGTCCTTCTGTTGTATTACTCTTCACTTCACACCTGACACTAGTTTGTGAGAAAAATTGAAAGTTTCAGTCCTGAAACATGACCGACGAAGACGGTTTGCTTCCAGGAAGACGACTACGCATTTCTGAGCATTGCATTTAACATGCGCTGTGATTGGCCGAGAGTACAAATCAGCTCATCTCTCGGCCAATCACAGCACAGCTAACATAAGGATAAAAAAATCCCTGGAATTATCCCAATCAGTGTAAACAATGATACATGGAGCATTCCGAACGGCGAAAATATTTTGATCCGATCGATACACGGGCAAAACTCGTTGAAAAACGTATTATTTTCAGGTCTACGCGTAGCATCATAATTGTGCTTCAAATCCCTAGCTGCTACGCCCAAATCGTGTATGCTGGCATCTCTGGTTATGGTCTGAAGAAACCAAGGTAGATCTCTGGGGCATAAAAAAACAAGACCACTCAAAGAACACCATACTTGTGGTGAAGCATGGTGGTGGCAGCATAATGCTGTGGGGACTGGGGCTCTAGTTCTTCTTGCTCTAACTACCAAAAGGCATCTATTTAGACAGCTGCTGATGAAAATAAATTACCTTCCAGCACGATCCATACAGTTCCGTGCATAATTATTGACCACCTTGAACTTTTCCACAGTTTGGAGAGTTACAACCTGAAATTGACTCATCATTTGATTTACACAACAAACCTAAGTCTAACACTTGACGATGCACATCGTACCATTTTAAATTTATTTTATTTTATCTAATTGTGACACAAAGGTTAATTAAACCAAAAAAAAAAAACAGGTGGTGGTGGTTGCATATGTATCCCCACCCCCACCACCGGCTGCAAGTCTTCTGGGATACGATGTCTATTCGTTTGTATTAGCATCTGAATTCTGGTATTTTTTGCCCATTCTTCTTGGCAAAATTGTCAGATTATAATGTTCAAAATATTGTGGAAATCAAAGGATAGACAACCAAATTAAGTCCTTTTTCAATTTCTGGTTGACAAGTTCAATTGGGTGAATACGTATGTAAGGCAATGTTATGTAAGCAGTGGCGATCCTAGAGTGATTTACTCCCCAGGCGAAACCCCCTGCTGGTGCCCCCCCGTCTTGTTTTTTTTTTTTTTTTCAGGGTTTTTTTTTGGGGGACCACTTTTTTTTTTTTTGGGACTGTTTTTTTTTTTCGCACCCGCGCTCGTGCCGCCCCCCCCCGCATTGGGCTCTGTATTAGCCAACAGAATGTTAACAGCTTTACATGGTCGTTTAAACATTTCTCGTCGTGTGTTGTACGTCGCGGACACGGCCCATTATAAATTTGCTGTTACCAGAATGGCAATGATCAAGTCGTAATGTATTACTTAAGACTCTGTGTAATGTCATAGTAGTGTAGTACTATGGTAGTAAAGTCTTTTTGATGACTAGTACAACGTTCCGCTGGCGGGATTGTGCATATTATGGGGCTACGACAAGTTAGGCACACACACACACTGATGACGTCACCTGCGCAACTTTGGTATTGGGCTTCCCCATCCAAAATGTTCACCACCCCCCCCCCCCCCCCCCCCCCCCCCCCGCCTGTCTTGTTTTTTTTTTCGGGTTTTTTTTTTGGGGGGGACCTTTTTTTTGGGGACCGTTTTTTTTTTTCCCGCCCGCGCTCGTGCCGCCCCCCGCAATGCCGCCCCGGGCGGCTGCCCAGTTGGACCGCCCCCAGGACCGCCCCTGTATGTAAGTTTCAGTACATCTACTCAAATATCCAAACTACTTTGCCACATAAATTGTTCATATTTGGCTGTTAAAAAAATAATAATAACGTGATAGAGTTTGTTTTGATCTCGAGGTAGGTCTCATCTCATTATCTCTAGCCGCTTTATCCTGTTCTACAGGGTTGCAGGCAAGCTGGAGCCTATCCCAGCTGACTACGGGCGAAAGGCGGGGTACACCCTGGACAAGTCGCCAGGTCATCACAGGGCTGACACATAGACACAGACAACCATTCACACTCATTCACACCTACGCTCAATTTAGAGTCACCAGTTAACCTAACCTGCATGTCTTTGGGGAAACCGGAGCACCCGGAGGAAACCCACGCAGACACGGGGAGAACATGCAAACTCCACACAGAAAGGCCCTCGCCGGCCACGGGGCTCGAACCCGGACCTTCTTGCTGTGAGGCGACAGCGCTAACCACTACACCACCGTGCCGCCATCTTGAGGTAGGTGATATATTTATTAAATTTATTTTCTGAAAGTTAATAAATCAGATCAGCTCACACTGGGCCTTCAAATCTATCTGGGATTGGAATTGGCACTAAGCATGCACTGTCTTGGACAAACCCAGCGGCTGGGTCTTTTACTGAATCTGCATGTCTTTGGCCTGTGGGGGAAACCCACGCAGACACAGAGAGAACATGCAAACTCCACACAGAAAGGCCCCCGTTGGCCAAGAGATTCAAACCCGGAACCTTCTTGCTGTGAGGCAACAGTGCTAACCACTACGCCACCATGCTGCCCAAAAGGTTCACTATGACAAAAAGCCACAGCGTAATGGTAAAAGAAGCAGCTTTGGGACTGAAAGGTTGCCGATTCAATTCCCTGGACCAGCAGGAATGGCTGAAGTGCCTTTGAGCAAGGCGCCTAACCCCTAACTGCTCCTCAGGCTGCTCTAGGTCTGTTGTATGTCACTGTTGTATGTCTGCTAAATGGCATTAATGCAGGGGTGTCCAAACTGATCCATAAAGGGCCGTGTGGCTGCAGGTTTTCATTCCAGCCATGCAGCAGCACACCTGACTTGGCTCATTCAATCAACTGAACTGTCTTCACACAGTCAAATAGACCCCTTTCACTGATGTCACCCGAAACCGGAAGTAAACAGACCCTGCGCCATTTTGGAAGACCAACAAACTCATGATAACGGCAGCGGTATGTGAACCCACGAGAATAAAGTGGAGTGGCAAACGACTTAAACAAACAAATCTGAGCTGTTTTATTTATGATTTATTGGCCCAACAGTAGACTTGAAAGAAATCTGTGTGAGACTTGGCAAAAAACTGTGGATATAATGGATAAGTCTGTGCATGATCTGCGGACACTTTGAGGTAAGCAAACGCAAGAAATTCAGATTTAAAACATGCTAAATTGGCCTCAAGTTGATAACTGTATGAGGAGCAAGCCTCCCAGACTTCTACAATTTAATAATAATAATGATAATAATAATTTAGGATGGTTTGGGGCTTGCTCTCCCTCCTATTATATAAATAAAACATAGTTGTTGTGTAGGCATATATCATAAATACATATGTATAATTTGGATAAATTAACCTAAATTATGGATACCTTAATAGGAACAAAAAGTATTAATTTTTCAACTGAAAAGATATATTATTAAAAGATAAATATCAACAAGATTACCTTGGCCATAACTATGTGTAGGTTATTCTTAATAACAGCTGTAATATCACGAATCAAGCCACTAACAACATAATTGTAAGCCTGTAGCCCTTTGTAGGCTTTCAAGTCATCAGCAGTGTAGGCACTGGGTGTAAACAACAAATAGTTTACAATGTCTGGGTAGCAAACAGATGGCAGAATTGGTGTCCGGTCCTCCTTATGTATCTGACACGGAGAAATAATATCAATCGCGCTGCCTACCAGATTACAGTCGTCTGTTTTATTGTATCAGTACTAGTATCACGTACTATACCCATCAGTCATAGATTAGTCCAGTACAACATGACCAGCTTGCTTTTTTTTTTCCATTTGACTGTCGCAAGTTTTTTCAGGCTGGTACAGTCAAAAATTGAAAAAAGTTTTGGCCTACTAAACTAGTCATCGATTTTACTAGTGTATTAATTGGAGTCGACATGAAAACGTTCGGTAAAAACTTTAAACCAGTACAATCTCTTCTTCAAAGTTTCACCAAATGGTTTTATTTATTTATATTAATTTAAAGCTCATAATACTGTATAACTTTGATCGAGTAAAAACACGGAGCAAAAACATGGCTGAATCCTGAATGACTCCTATTTGTTTAAACAGGGGACTACATAGGCGGCAGAATGTAGTTTCTTTTTCCCAGCCATGGAAGCGCATTTGTATACCGAGGAGGAAAGCAATTTGCATTACAGCCGTGAGGCGGCTCGGCTCGGTTTTCCCTTTCGGGCGCTCTCGTTTTCTGTTAGAATTTGGTAAAGAAAAAAAAAATATATTATTTACCAGCTTACCGGGTCCATTAACATAAATCTGACAGCTGACAAGGTCGGGATATAAACGAACTTTTGCGTTAAACCGTGTGCTTGGATTCACAATTTTTTCTGAGTCTTATCATATGGGTCAAACCCATCAATCACAGCCAGTTTCTCCACATACCGTGCCCTTTCTGCAGCTGGTAATGTACTCACATAACCCGAATTATCATCCATCGTGTCACTTTACTCTCGCTCGTACTTTGCTTTATATTGTGAGTGCATGTACTTGGTCTTCCAATATGGCGCCTAACAAAATCTCGCGGCGCGGTGACGTCATGTGAAAGGGGTCTATACTTGCAGCCACACCCACCCTTGATTAAAGGACGGGTGTGTCAGCTGATTGAATCAGCCAAATCAGGTGTGCTGCTGCATGGCTGGAATGAAAACCTGCAGCCACACGGC
Source organism: Neoarius graeffei (assembly GCF_027579695.1). Lineage (NCBI taxonomy): Eukaryota > Metazoa > Chordata > Actinopteri > Siluriformes > Ariidae > Neoarius > Neoarius graeffei. Next base: position 90,295,963 of record NC_083575.1, on the reverse strand, counting down.
CCTTTATGGATCAGTTTGGACACCTCTGCATTAATGTAATGTATCCACCACTTAGTGATACTTTAAGCCGTTTCTGCAAGACATCATACGCACATACTATATATAGATGATGGTGTTTGATGATACTCTTATTTAATGTCAACTAAAATGAAAGAACGTTGACGACTAATGGAAAAAAAAATCCGTTTTACGAATGTAAATATTCGGATTAAAAAACGAAATCACCATATTCTGGAACACACACACACACACAAATCCTCGTTAAGGAAACAGCAGCAGACCACTAAACTCAAGTAGACTGTGTATATTTATACAGCTCCTGTCAGCAGGAGCTCAGAAGTCGGAGTGTGTGTAGATGAATGACTAAAGCTCTATCGGGCGCCTCATACACCTCATGCTGCTCCAAATCCAGAATGATGAAACTCCATACAGCAGGAATGCTGTCGAACTGAGTCAAAGTGCTGATTACACAGAACCCTAAACACCTGAGAGGGCTGTGAAGAAGAAGAAGTACAGAGGCTTGCTTAAATATTCACCCCCTTTCACAGTGTGTGTGTGCGCACGCGACTACAAATTTGCAGCCTGCTGCTTTTGTTTCTCATAACTCGTTCTGTTGATGCTGTCCAACAATCCAAGCTGCCAATCAAACAGTCAAAACACCCCAAAGTCCAACCTCTCATGAATATTTATGAGTGGAGAAACGGGCACGCGAGTCTCAATTGTGTATCTGCGTGTGCGCATGTTTAATCGGCATGTATCGTATGTATCCGTACAGCTTTGATATGAGTGACAGAGGACACGCCGACATACGGACTGATGGACGGATGAGCGTAATTACACGCAACCCATATACCATGCAGGATCACTGAAGAGAATTTAAAGAAAAATAAATTAAAATATCCGAGCTGAAATGATGCTTGTGCTACTTAAACTGACACTTCTCCCTCGGTGGAACTACGGGGAAGGCGTGAGAAACGGAATGCCATCAAGATTCATCAATTATTCACTTGTGACAATATTAACACAGCTAACGGGCTTGAGATAAGGCATTCACGATCACACTTCCACTTCGGAGAGCAAACAGTGGCACGTGTCCAAAGAGCTGCAGCTGCGCGCATCAGCAGAACATCAGCCAGTTTGGGCGTAAACGGCCTCCGCGTTGGAGATTAAATAGCGTTAGGTTATAAACACCTACACTTACCTGCTAATCATAACTCGACCTACTGAGTAATTTTATTCTGGGTAAAAAGTGCATTTTTACAAACTATAAATGTTTCCTTTTCCTTTTACTGTATGAGGACTGTAATGATTTCTTTGTGTGGGAAGTATCTGCGTGGTCTGTGATCACCCGACATGGTCACCTCGCCGAAATACACTGTAACAGCACGTATAAATGTCAGGGATGATGGGATAAACTACAAATAGGCTATTTTATTATCAGGCAGCTTGAAGTAAGGTTGCCCTGAGAAAAATGCACGTTAACCGCCAAGGCTGGGTGATATAATGATAATATAACAGCGATATTATTATTATAAACTACTCTATATCACTGTATTCTCTGTTTTAATTAACTTGCGCTAGCAGTGCTGGCACAAATTGTTACTCTCACTCGGGATCTTTCTACTTTATTATTATCATCATCATCATCATTATTATCCTAATGTTCTTTAGGACGCTATTTCTCCCTCGGTTTTCAACCAATCACCAAATTTCACATGCAGAATTAGGTTGCTATGACTTTTGGTGCTGATCTGGATCACTGAACCAGAAGGATCCATGAAAAATGGGCTTTTTCTTCACTAAGCGTCATTCTCGATCTCTTACCGTTCTGGATCTATAGGTTACAGTGACCAGACGCCCTGGTTTGTGACAGCTAGCGCAAATCACTGTCCCTGTGTCGGAAATCGCTCCCTACTCACTATATAGGACACTATATCGTGAGGACGCCATTTTGTAGTGCTGTCCGAAACCTTAGTGAGGATTATTTACACCCTATATAGTGCACGCAAAGTATCCCACAATGCATCACGAAAAAGTAGTGTACAACGATGGTCACTAACCAAAGCAATATATCCCATCATGCATTGCGGTCGCGCTGAAAGAAATCAAATTAAAAGTCTCAAATTTGATTTAATAAAAGGCAGCGGCAAAGAAGAAAGAAAGGATTCAGTCTTAATTTAAAAGAACTGAAAGACGCAGGGACTTTGTACTGATTAATGTTGGAAATGCGCTCAGTACAATATGGACTTATCACAAAAACACATGCGTGCATTTATTATTTTGAAAACCCGCCAGCCAACTGATCTGGCGCGTTTTAAGCCTAGGTCACAACCGGACGTATGATTTTTTTGGCCGTGCGATTTTTGGCGTTTCCCAAATCGCTGCGTTTTTTTTGTTTGTTTGTTTGTGGAGAAAGACGCACGTTGGCTGTAAGTTTGTCTTGCAACCTGAAAAAAACGTAAGCGCCCGTAGAGTTTGTTTGACATGACAAAGAACCTCTGCGGCCGGTCTACGGCTTGAAAATCAGCACGTCACACGCGCGCCCTCTGTGCGTTTCTTGCGTTTTTTGCACGTAGACCGGCCGTAGTGTGACCGAGGCATTAATTGTGCGACAGTAATGACGTAAATATGGACAAGTGGCTGAAAGCGTTTTTTCATTTTACTAATGAGCTCACTAGATAGTCCTCTATATAGTAATTCCCTATATAGGGAGTAGGGACTAGTGAACGAGTGAGCGATTTCGGACACAGGGTGTGACTTTAGTCGAATACCTCTGGGCTGAATTGCGTTGCTATGACTTCTGGTGCAGATCTGGATCACCGAACCGGAATGATCCATGAAAAACAGGATTTTTTTTTCAATCACTTACGTATAACTCTGTCAATTTTCATGATCTTTTTTTTTCTTTTGTTCGGGGTGGCAGGGTGCAACTTTTCCTTGACCTCTGACTGACAAAGGTCAGCTAGTGCAAATCACTGTGACTTTAATCACAGTCTCTGTCGAGATGCATGCTTTCATGTTTGTTTGCTTTTGTAATAATTATTAACTGATCATTAGCAGCTAACGTGATGCTGATATGTTGTATTTAATTTTTTAAACTGTGATGTTTATTTTTTTTCATGAATAAAATATAGTTTTAATATTAAAAATAAAATACATTAAATTCATGGACATTGTATCCAGTAAACCATGAAACAGGTCTCTTTATTTATGCAACACACTTGATTTTCTGTGCATCATAGAAATGCTTCTGAGAATCTGTAATAGTTTTAAATGGAACTTTCGGACTCCTGTCTGACTCGTGGTGAACTGGCGGCCAAGTTCGAGAAAGCTTTTCTCTCTGAGGCGGCAGAACAAAACTCTTCTCTAGGTGGCGCTAGATCAGGGGTTCTCAACCTTTTCTGCTTTAAGACCCGCCTATTCATACTTGTACTGAGTCAGGGCCCATTAAAAAAGATCCCCAATTATTTTGGCTCATCTGCTCTATTAGAATCTAATAATCTATTGTAAAGTGTATTAATGGGATGCGACATCACTCCCTGTTACAGATGGGAGCACAGGAATTAAATAAATTCAATAAAAACAAACTGTTTTTAACTGTATGGATGTGCCAGAAGCCAATATTAAAACCCTGCATGCAGGTCATTCTCAGTCAAAAGGGATTAATGATCTAAAAGTGGAGTCTGGTCCATTAACACAAGAACTTACTGCCATGTTTGTGTTCAGCAAACGAGCAAGTTATTAAAACTGAGAAAGAAGTGGAGATAGAAACCACTCAGTGGGATTAGATCCTTACACGCTAACAAAGAAGGATTTTTCCTACGAGTTGGAAAATTATCCATCTGTCGAGTTCCCCGACATCTCAAACTCCCTGGTGCTGCAGACATCGTTCTACACGGACACACAGATGAAAACCTGGAAGAGCATGGAGGAGAACAACTTTTTATATGTGGCTGGGTTAAAGATCTGGGGATCAGGACACGACAAGATAAATCCTGTACTGTTTTTGCCCGGGTAAGGAGGAATTTCTGGGCTTTTTGTCCGTGTCTTTGTGATGGTTGCTCGGACGCTACAAGTTTTAGTATCACGTGTAGCCAAACCACAGCCACTCGATTCCCAATCCTCCCTGCTCTTGTCTTCCAGGTAAATCATTCACAAAGATCCACAGAAACCCATTTAAAGACCTGGGGATTAGACGTATTCTATACACATTAGTTTACAATCTGGTGATCACGATCAAACAGGAAACAAAAACACATCTGAGGACTGAAGCGTCTCCTGAACTTCGAAACATCACGAAATAACGGAAAATGGCGAGAAAAGTCTGTGATTTGCGAATCCAAACCAAATAAATCAGAGGAATTTACAAACCTTTCCTGAAGTGATCACTGCAAACTTGAGCGTTCTTCGACTCGCCTCCCTTCAAGAGCCACCTTTCTCATCGTCTTTTGGTAAAATCCTTTGCTCTTTCACCCTTTATCACTTCACGGGGAACCCGGAAGAAACTTTTATCAGTGTCACGGTTTGTTTGATTTGAGCAGCCCTAAACAAAGCAAGCGTAGGGCATTTTAACAACTAGCAAGGCATCTCAGTGATAGTGATGCTTTGTGAACAGTGAGCTCAGCTGACCACCACTTCATGTCTTGCATATCTAATGAGGCGGATGTGATGTTGGATGCAACCCAGCAATTGTCATCTCATCTCATTATCTCTAGCCGCTTTATCCTTCTACAGGGTCGCAGGCAAGCTGGAGCCTATCCCAGCTGACTACGGGCGAAAGGCGGGGTACACCCTGGACAAGTCGCCAGGTCATCACAGGGCTGACACAGACACAGACAACCATTCACACTCACATTCACACCTACGCTCAATTTAGAGTCACCAGTTAACCTAACCTGCATGTCTTTGGACTGTGGGGGAAACCGGAGCACCCGGAGGAAACCCACGCGGACACGGGGAGAACATGCAAACTCCACACAGAAAGGCCCTCGCCGGCCACGGGGCTCGAACCCGGACCTTCTTGCTGTGAGGCGACAGCGCTAACCACTACACCACCGTGCCGCCCCCCCCAGCAATTGTACTCGACTAAAAATTAGCTTCAACTTGAAAAAACAAAAAAACGTGGCTCACTAGATGGCACTTTGCAGCCCAGTGGTTGAGAAACACTTCACTAGAAAACAGAAACAAAACGGCAGCAATCAGTTTTCTGTTCGTGACGGAAGGAATTACTGTATTTGGCATTTTTTACCCTGATGCTTGGGATGCAAAATAAATCTCTCATGCTGCCTTCAATTTATCATCAGAAGTTTGTGCGTCTGAGTTCGGAAGTTGCGACTGATGACATGGCGCGTGTTCAAGTGGTTTTAGTCAGAAAGTAAACTAGTCGGTGTGAGACAACCTCCTTATCATCGAAAGCTTATTTTGATCTACTGAAAGAAAATGAAGTCGTGAACAATTACTATGCAAAATTACCAGTTATATCTTCCCACGTGCCATGACTTTTTGTTCCTGACACGCCCTTGAGTCGGAACGTCAGGGCTCGCACAAAAAGTTCAGACACTGTGGCGGCGTTCAAGTGCGCTCATCTCGTAATTATGATATTTTTTTTGATTCAGAACTTGAAGGCAGCAATAAATCATATGAGGTAATGTGACGGCTTTCATTATATGTACTTGGATTCACATTCATCTTTTGGAGTCTTGTTTACCGGGACATGATCTGTAACGAGAAAGTGCAAAGAATGTGTGGTGACTGATAAAGACGAGACGCGTGCAGGACCATGGATGGACTGTAAATCAGAGTGGATGAAATAAGTCGCTGAATAAAACATTACTTAAGTTGGTATCGCTGAGTCATGTGAACTAAAAAAAAAACAAAAAAACACGACACTATTCTCAGGCTGTAATATCACTTCAGTTGCAATTACCAGGTTGAGTACCATATTAGCCCAGTCAGAACAAGCTGTCTTACCCTCTCACATGGAAATAGAGTGTGAGAGCAAGAGACAGATGGAGGATCTGTCTGTTCTGTTACGATACGAGAGAAGGAGCTGCAGCACAAGGTTTAAGAAACACAACTTCTGACTGCACTGTTATCGGAAAACAACATGAACAATCAGGCTTTTTAACCCTTTATGGTTATTTTTAATGCTGTCGAATGTCCGTGATACAAGTTCTCATTTACAATATAGCAGCATTACTTCACTAGACAGAACAAAAATGCATCTTGACACTGGAGACTCCTTCATAATCACCTCGTTGACCCCTTCCCCCGATTCCCACCCACCAGCCGTCTCTTCTGCCCCATCATCCGACATCGATCAACTAGGGAGGGTAACGAGTTAGCCTGGGCCCGCCCATCCTAAGCGTGACGCAACACGAGGGCCTGTTGCGAGCTTAGTCTGGCCAGGCAAGCTATCTACAGCTCTTCCAAGCTCCCGAAAAATCGGGAACCAATCAACTTTGAGCATCTCCAACGGCCCTGGGTAGAGGCCTGTTCAAGGCAGTGACGTAGTAGAACTGCGACCGTAAGCCATAGATTGTTTACAGAATCTATGCCGGAAGCGCTTCATTCACACTTCCGCATCTATTACGCATAGATGCTGTATTGAAAGCATTCAACGGGAAGTTCTCATTGAAAACGGAGCAAAGAGCAGCCCTGGAGGTATTTATTGAAAGGAAGGACGTTTTCGCCTTGCTCCCGACCGGCTTCGGTAAGAGTTTAATCTACCAGTTAGCCCCGTCGCGTCACATACGTCAGAGGAAAGAGTGATGTGATTGGTTTAAGTTTCGTCACAGCCTTTTCTGGCTTCGACCAGTAGCAAACTGAGGCATTTCAGGGAGGCGGGTCAACCACGGGCTCTGGGAAACGGTTGGGCTTAATATCTTGGCCAGACCAATAGCTCGGAGAGCTTTGAAGTCGCGTTAGGCAGACTAGGTAACGAGTGCCTCTTTTTAACTGCTGCTCATGCGGATTCAAAGAACCACAAGCGTAACACAATCTGAGGAAAGCGCTGTCCACCCTCTTCGACAAACATGAACTCACACGCCCACAATTGGCTAGCGCTGATCCCTCCTGTCCTTCCCACATAGAGAGCATTTTCTGGAGAGGGTTCTCCAGAAAATCTTAAGTAACTAGCTAAAGAATTTGTGCAGCAAATTTGTGCCGGGCAGCACGGTGGTGTAGTGGTTAGCGCTGTCGCCTCACAGCAAGAAGATCCGGGTTTGAGCCCCGTGGCCGGCGAGGGCCTTTCTGTGTGGAGTTTGCATGTTCTCCCCGTGTCCGTGTGGGTTTCCTCCGGGTGCTCCGGTTTCCCCCACAGTCCAAAGACATGCAGGTTAGGTTAACTGGTGACTCTAAATTGAGCGTAGGTGTGAATGTGAGTGTGAATGGTTGTCTGTGTCTATGTGTCAGCCCTGTGATGACCTGGCGACTTGTCCAGGGTGTACCCCGCCTTTCGCCCGTAGTCAGCTGGGATAGGCTCCAGCTTGCCTGCGACCCTGTAGAACAGGATAAAGCGGCTAGAGATAATGAGAATGAAATTTGTGCCGTAAGTTTTGAAATGTACATGCCTTCTGGTGCATTCTCAACTCAAATTACTAACCATTTCCTTGTAAAATATGAATTAAATTTCCCTTCAGATGGATGTGTGTGTGGTTGGCTTTCTCAGTTACCCTCTGTAGTATGCTGCCTAGCTCTGTAACATAACTACATATGCTACAGCATGGTCACGTGGTCCGGCTCAGCCAATCAGAGCACAAGAAACGATCAACACATATGGTGTCGCTTCCGGTTTTGTTAGACCCGAATCAGAGACAACTTCATGGTGAAAAAATAATTGGATTTGCAGCAAATTATGGGCAGCAGAGATTATGTAAATCGCTTGAACATTGAAAGCCAAGTTTTGGGGGCTTTTTTCCTGGGATCGAGTAGCCAATGCAGACCGTCTGTGTAGGCGGAGAAAACCGCTTGTGGACATCTCTGATGGTTAATTTTTTCTTTCTTGGATTCCAAGCTCATGCTACATTCAGGCTATGAAGGCTGTTACAGAAACGCAGAGGTGGACAAAGTACCCGACTTCATTACTTAAGTCAAAGTAGAGATCCCGCTGGTCAAACGTTACTCCGATACAAGTGAAAGTTCTCCAGGCAAATTTTTACTTCAGTTAAAGTACTGAAGTACTCGCTTTTAAAAATACTTAAGTATTAAAAGTACATTTTCTGTCAACGCATCATTGTATCATTGCCACAACGCTTACAAAACCTAATGCCTCTGAAGCAACTTGCTGGATTTACAAAAAGAACGCATGCTGTGCATCATGGTGGTTTAACGTTAAGCTAGCCAGTCAGTGAAACTCCACCTGACATGCTAACAAACTCTTTTCAAACTCTAAATCATATTGTGTAGCTAACGCGTCTAGAAAAGAAAGAGTTCTACATTCTGTTTATTTGACAAGATGAGGCTGAAACATTTCTGAAAGGACTTCGGATAAGTTAACGTTATTCATGTTCATGTAACTCCATGTTTACATGCTAACTAACAGCGTCCAAGTTAACTAGAATCAGACACAGTCTCAGCATTTAAGTCTAGGCTGAAAACATATCTGTTTAGTCAAGCCTTTTGTTAATGGTGTTTATGAGGTAAAGGAGTAGATCTGGAGGGTCCTCAGACAGAGTGTTTTGGTAAACTGGGATGTATGGATGCTGTCAGTCCCCACTCGCTTGCTCACTCGAGTTTGTTGACGGTGTAGTGGCTGCTGCTTTATGTCCCGGGGCTCCCTCATGCCTGTGTTACCTTCTGGCTCTCCCCTTTTAGTTATGCTGTCATAGTTAGTTGCCGGAGTCCCTGCTTGTACTCGGTGTAATATGTATACTGTTCCTACTTATTCAGGTGACATTGGGCATACCTAACCACCTGTGTTTTCTTTCCCTCCCCCCCCCACCCCAAATCTGTCCCTCTGAGTTACATGGAGTCAACAGGAAATCTTTTGGTGGAGAGGGTGGAGACCTCGACTGGCTATCATGGCCTGCAGGGAATCGGCCGTCAGACATTCTGTCGCATGTCCCAGACCCGGTGAAATGTAACTGAATTGTCTTGGCCAGCCCTAAGGGTCCCATCTGCATCTCATCATTGCTGAGGCGTGTGCTCCCATCACCCAATCAAGCATCCAGCCAGAGCAGGTCATGATATTTTTGACCATATTAACATGCCATCGTTGTGTCCCTTAGCAAAAAGTAGTATACTTAAAGTTCATTTTATTAAGTATGCTTCAGTATAAGTATAGCAAGTATACTACAGACTTTTAGTGTACTAGAAAGTATACAAATTTAATATTTTTTTCGGACTAAATTGGAACATTTCAAGTTTATAAAAGTATACTTTAAAGTTCATTTTAAGTTTGCAAAAGTACACTTTAAAGTATACAACAAGTACACTCATCTATATACTATCAATGTACTTGGTATATCCCTCTCGTATGCTTAAAGTATACCACAAGTACACTTATCAATTTCCTGCCATTGTACTAGTTATGTACTTCGAGTCCCTATTTTTAGTTTATTATTGCATACTTTAAGTATACTGTTATAAACATTGGTAATTTCACTAGTTTACACAGTATATTACTTTTTTTTCCACCTTTATTGAATAGGACAGTATACAGACAGGAAATGAGCGGGAGGGATCGGGAAACGACCTCGGGCCAGAATCGAACCCGGGTCCCCAGATTTATGGTATGGCGCCTTAGCCAGCTGAGCCACAGTCCTTAAAGCATCCTTAAAGTTTACTCGTACTGTATGTACACAAGAGTGTGACGCATTTACAAAATCACAAGACAGAATGTTGAAAACAAGTTTGATATATTTTCAAACATTTCAAAAACAAAGACCTATGAAATCAAGTCCTTCCTTACTGGAGAAAATGAAAGGAAAAAGTGCACATTTGCATGTAAAAATGTAAACATAATGGTCTCTTGATCAATAAAGTCAAGTCAAAAGTTTTTCTGTTTTTGTGTATGATTTTAAGGTACATAAAGATAATGCAATTGAGCACACATACTATATACTGTAAAGTTTTAAACTCCAGCATTATATTATATTAATATCTAAATTAAATGTTAAGCATGAGTCAATGACTTGACCTTATTATGCACTCGGAGCAAGATATACTAAGTATTAGTACTTTGTGGCAGAAAAACGTAAAAAGTATATTAAAGTATAAGTTTTAGTATTAAAGTATAAGTGTAAGTCTTCGTATTAATGTACCGTATTTTCCGGACTATACGTCGCTCCGGAGTTTAAGTCGCATCAGCCAAAAAATGCATTATGAAGACGAAAAAAACATATATACGTCGCACCGGACTATAAGTCGCACTTTTTTGAAGGGTTATTCTATCCATAGAATCTGTGATTGTATCTATAAGCGGCGCGCGGTTACTGCGCGACTGCATTGTTTATTTAATAAACGAACAGCTGAGCAGTGATAACGCGCCCTTTGCCCTGTAAGTAGCCTAGTCTGATTATTTTAAATATCTACTACTATCTTTAATACTATCACTATCGTTATTACTAATAGCCTATATTATTATTATTATAACTAATATTAGTAGCCTATTACTGATGCATTAATCAGTTGGCTTTTAGATTATTTTTACCGGTAGGGCTTATTATCGCCCCATGGCTCTTTCATCTGTGTTATTAAAGCTGTAGTCATCATCGAGGAGTGTCATTCTTCATTTTTGTCGAATTTTATTTCATCAAATCAGAGGCCAAGTAGGCTATAGGTATATCATCTCCAAAGACAACCGTCTAGTGAAAAAAAAACAACAACCGCTTTTAAATCCCCTACTTAAATCCTTAAAAAGAGTAATTTAACTCATGTCTTGTGTGATCTGATCTCCAATGGTGAAATAAACCGGTTGTGATATGAGTACAGTCTGTTATTTTAGAAGATAAATTTAATATATAATTTAATATATAGCCTAATAAAAATAACATTTTATAACATATCACGACATATTACTGTCTGTAACTGTTCGTCACTAAAGCGTTTTCTAAGATCATAATGTCTGATATTATTATTTTTTTACACACACAATAAGCGCGTGTGCGTAAAGTTATAGTAAACCACCCCCCACCTTTTTTTTTTTTGAGTCGCCGGACCCACCCACCTCCTGCGTTCCGGGACCTCCCACTTCACAAATTAAGCACTGCCTAAAATCATTACATAACTTATTTAAATAACTATAGGCCTATCATTAATAATAAAACACAGGTCAATCAAGTTTATCAAGCTGGCGATTTCACTCCAAATCAGCAAATCCATTGAATTCCTCATCCTCGGTGTCGCTTCTGAACAACTCTGCCTCCAGCGGCAGACGAAGCCCCGTTTCCTCTTCTTCTGCGTGGCTGTCGTCAGACTCGGCATCAGCTCCAGTTATTCCGCGGTGAAAAAAAAAAAACCGTATATACGTCGCACTGGAGTATAAGTCGCATGGCTAGCTGAACCATGAAAAAAAGTGCGACTTATAGTCCGAAAAATACGGTACTTAGTCTTAGACTTTTGTTTATACTTTTCAGTATAAGCCAAGTATACTTCACTATACTATTCTTAAGGATATAAAATATAGTTTATAAAAAGTCAACTTCAAGTATACTTCCTCATTTTTAGTAAAAAATAAGTATACTCATTAGTACACTTGAATAAACTTCTTTTTGCTAAGGGGTGTTATGCCTGATGTAAAGACTCTCGTCTCTGCGAGTCTACCACACAGATTTAATACTTGTCATTTTCAGGGCATACCTAATGACGTGTTTTCTTTCTCTCTCCCCCCCCCAATCTGTCCCTCTGAGTTACATGTTGATCCTGGGATTGAGATGCTGGCCTCTTCTGCCCCTCGGACCTGCTTGATCCATCCTGGTGCCCTGTGTCTGGTCGGAGTTTTATCGCACCGCTCCTGTGAAGGACGGCCCCATGAGGACAGTTGAGGGTTATACCTGTTAAAACTGTTAATATTATAGTCAGGCTGTCTGTTGTTGCCCAAATGAGGATGGGTTCCCTTTTGAGTCTGGTTCCTCTCGAGGTTTCTTCCTCATGTCATCTGAGGGAGTTTTTCCTTGCCACCGTCGCCACAGGCTTGCTCATTGGGGATAGATTAGGGATAAAATTAGCTCATGTTTTAAGTCGTTCAAATTCTGTAAAGCTGCTTTGCGACAATGTCTCATCTCATCTCATTATCTCTAGCCGCTTTATCCTTCTACAGGGTCGCAGGCAAGCTGGAGCCTATCCCAGCTGACTACGGGGGAAAGGCGGGGTACACCCTGGACAAGTCGCCAGGTCATCACAGGGCTGACACATAGACACAGACAACCATTCACACACTCATTCACACCTACGCTCAATTTAGAGTCACCAGTTAACCTAACCTGCATGTCTTTGGACTGTGGGGGAAACCGGAGCACCCGGAGGAAACCCACGCGGACACGGGGAGAACATGCAAACTCCACACAGAAAGGCCCTCGCCAGCCCCGGGGCTCGAACCCAGGACCTTCTTGCTGTGAGGCGACAGCGCTAACCACTACACCACCGTGCCGCCCCTTTGCGACAATGTTTATTGTTAAAAGCGCTATACAAATAAACTTGATTTGAAACTTGATTTGAACTAGCTGTGTGTTAACGTTAGCCGTGGACAAGGCTACGGCAACTTGGCGGGCAAATCCATAGAAAGTCGTTTGACTAACTAGCTACGTTTGCAACGTTATCGCTAGCTCTAAAAGCACAGACAACTTCATTGCAAGCTTTCTCTTGGAATAAAACGTTTACAGACCTCAATATGCTTCCGCAGGTCGGACGGCGAGTTTTTATAGGCTGTGATGTGGTTCGTTTTCGGCAAGCAAAGCAAACATTTAAAATAAAGCGACTTTTTATTCCTTTCAGAAAACTGAAACATGGGTTCATGGGCCATGAGTGCGTTCATTCCACAGAAGAACCGCCTCCTTCCATTCTCCCATCAACTGATCGTGTTAAATAACGCTGTTGAGAAATCATTGATCTTGATTTTATACAGTCTATGGACGTGACGTGACCCGAGTGACGTGACCGATCGGCTCTCAGTGTCACCTGCGAAAAAACCATCACGTTTTAGAAAAGAAAAGAAAAACCATCCACTTTCAAAGCCGCTCCATAGTAACGAGTGACGAGGAGCTTGATAGAAATGTAGTGGAGTGAAAAGTACGATATTTGTGTTAAAGTCATACGTTTCCAAAAAATTAATACTCAAGTAAAGTACAGATGCTCAAAAAGTGTACTTAAAGGGGAACAGAGGGCAATATATAGAGTAAATATAACAATAAAACACACATTAACGAACCTTATTCGAGACTTACAAAAGTTTTTTGTTCTAAGGTTGGAAAGTTATAGTGTTTTGAAAGTAGCTCGAGCAAACTATTTCCGCAGTTTGAACAGCCCGCCATGATATTAATTTTATCCAATCAGAATGCACGTTCCTTTTCTCTGCGTAACACTCATGACGTATGTATGTGCCAAGTTGTGTTGGCTCATTGAGGTTGGGAATAGCACGTGTGAAATACCTGTTTCTGCCTCTTGCGACGATTTCGCAAGTCCACGGGTGGCGCCTATCTCATTGCAGCAAATAAATTCTGCTGGACTCGTGAGCAACTCCACGTTACATTTTCCGCACGAGCACCACGCCGTGTCACCTGCACGCAGACGCTCTGCCCCACGCTCGCCATGCCCATGGTCGGCATCAGTCTCATCCTCGCCGTCATCCGAGCTTTCTTCTCTTATTTCATCATCACCGGAGTCGAGAGTACCTCTCCTAGGTTCGAACTGGTACCCTTCTAAGCCATAGCCTGCTTGCAGTGTGTCTTGCGGGATCTCTTCGTATGATTCGACAGAGCTGTCGCTTTCACTTGATGCGCCCGACGCCATGATTACACGCTTATCTCCTCTATTTCGGAGAGTTCCGCTAGTGCAGTGGGTAGCGCTGACGTCACGGTCTTTTAAAAATGCCGACTCTTGTGCGGTTTAGCGTATAAAGTATTATATTTACAATTACCAAGATATTTCGTTGCTTTCTAGTATATAAATTTGATAGAATACTTAAGAATACGTTACTTTGTCACATCAGCAACTGTATATATTATATTTGGTACCCCTTTAAGTACAGGACTCAAGTAAATCTGCTTCGTTACTGTCCACCTCTGCAGAAACCTGACTAGCGCTACGTTCACACTGCAAGGCTTAATGCTCAATTCCGATTTTTTTGTGAAATCCGATTTTTTTGTGAGGTCGTTCACATTAACAAATATATGCGACTTGTATGTGATCCTCAGTATGAACGAAAAGTGACCTAAAAGTGTTCCGCGTGTGCATTGCAGGATACGACGACGTCACACGCAGTGAGCATGGCCAGTGTTTACGGAAGTAAAACCGCCCGGTTGCGGTATGACCCATCCAGTCTAGCTTGAATAGCTGCATCCCCCCAAATGGAAATCAGCTCCCTAACTTCTGCGTCCTTCCATTGAGAAGATTCAGAACCTTCACAGCCCGAAGCGTCCCTCGCATTGATGTCATGCGCAGGGGCGCAGATACGTTTTTTGAACTGGGAGGGACAAAGCTGCCAGCAAACCAACCCCAACCCCGATATGCCTGTCAAACTGGTTGTGGGTTACCATAGCAACCAAGCTCGAGCTCGCAACCTGTGCAGTCTGCGCAGCTCAACCAACCGAATATCAGTCTGTTTTGTTTTATGTGAATTGTTGCAACTATGTATACACTGCTGTGCACCTCAATAAACCGAATGGTAATTAGTCTTTTGATTTTTCCGTGAGGTTTGCCTTATGCAAAGAAAGACAGCATAGACGTTTTTTCCTCCCTATAAGTGGGGGGGACCGAACAAGGTGAATTTAAATCTGGGTGGGACGAATCCCCACCCTCTATCTGCGCCCGTGATTATGCGCCATGTTGTTGTAACTTTTTTTGAGAGACCCGCCGCCTACTTCAGCGCAGAATAGTGACGTTTGTGGCTTGTTGATGACGTGTAAAGGCCTCTGGATGCTCGTGCGACAAGGCTTTTGCAGATAGCTTTTCGCAGACAGTTGTAATTTATTGTTGAGCGGGGAGTAATAGGCGTGCGCGATGCTATTCACCGGCACAACGCAAGGGGGCGCGAAGTCGTTAGGAGTAGTTGGTGGGTGTGGTCAGTGGAGTGTTTATCCTCCGGTTACTTATAATGACTAGAACTGGAGTCGTATAGATGTACGTACTTCCTCAATCAACCGCTCTTCGTGCTGCTCCATCTTCGCTCGTGTTTTTAAAAATGCCGGTCGTGAAAACAAACCAAACCGGGAAAGTAGGGAAGCGGAAGTGCGTGTACAGCGGATGTAGAGTGGACCAATCAGAGCCCTCTTGTCTGCGACGCTGTCAGCGAGGCTTCTGCGGTGGTCACAATTTTTGGGAGGTGCGCGCAGAGCGTCTGCGAAGGTGGGGGGGCTACGCAGACACTGTCTGCGACGCTATCTGCGAGGACTGGGTTGTCAGCATAAATTGGCCTTAAGTCGGATGAATGCGACCTGGCGGTTCAGACTGAAGTCGCATATGAAAAGAGCGGATATGAATCGGAATTAGGACCACATATCCAAACGGCCTGGGTCGGATTTGAAAAAATCGGATCTGTGTCGTTCATATTGTCAATAAAAGATCGGATACAGGTCACATATGGGCAAAAAGATCGGATTTGAGTCACTTCAGTCTGCAGTGTGAACGTAGCCTAACTAATCAGATTTGAGATTTGACCAGCATTGTGTTCTAAAATAAAAAATAAAGCTAATACACACACTCGCTCACTTAGTTTTTACAAAGTTTCCTTTCAAACTTTGGGATAGGAAAAAAAAAAAAATCTGCAAATGACGTTAGAAGAAGTTCCATGTTATCTGCACTTTACTGAATCTTTCTGGAGCTCATATGTTACCAGTGATTCATTATGTTATAAGCCGAGCAGTTTGAGCCTCGGGGAGTGAAAAGTAAGTGGCGCGGCGGTGACTCACAGAGCTGCTACAGTTCACGCAAGCGCTGCTTTATGTTCTGCGCGCTGAAAAATCTGTTTTATTGAACAGCAGTGTGAAGTTGAAAAACTTTTCTCAATCTGTTCAGGTGAAGTTTTCCTTCGTAGTTGCCTTAACTCTATACAGTTTATGAAAACACACACACACACACAAACCCTGAATTTAAAGCCCTCGCTCTCGGATCCTGAGAGCCCTTCACCTGAAAATAAAACAAGAGAGTAATCCAATACACAGCGACAGGAGAACGATGAACACACACCTGATTGAACTTTGATTGGATCGTGAAAAGGGTAGCCAGAGGTGTTATATGAAGCTGAAATTGCTAATCCCTCCTGAAGAAAAGTTTGTCACACTTCAAATACAGCGTTCCGTTCGAGTGTATCCGAGTCTGCGCGGGTCACGCTGAGTAAATATCCAATGACACAG
This sequence comes from Neoarius graeffei, assembly GCF_027579695.1. Taxonomy (NCBI): domain Eukaryota; kingdom Metazoa; phylum Chordata; class Actinopteri; order Siluriformes; family Ariidae; genus Neoarius; species Neoarius graeffei. Next base: position 90,279,455 of record NC_083575.1, on the reverse strand, counting down.
ATGTTCAACCTCCTGAGGAAAAATGGAATCAAATTGCCGCTGCACAAGATGGAGCACGTAGTTAAAGGGAGGTGAAGCTCAGGGTTCAGGATTCACTCCAGTCTAATCCCGAGCAAACCGTTTGACATTAGACAAGGAGATGAGAGGATGTGGGAAATAGTTTATTTTACTTATTTCTTACCCCGAAACGTCTGTAACATGTATTTGATTCCAGTGGTGTACAAGCAAGAGAAACAGATATTCGATAATGTGAAAGAGCAGTGGATAGAAATTGGATTTGTCTAGCAAAAAAAACAAAACAAAAACGTGCGCATGTGTGCACGTGGGTGTGTGTGTGCACGTGGGTGTGTGTGGGTATGCGTGCATAAGATACGAATTACACAACAACTTAATAATGATTTCATAACTGAGGATCGAGTTCAGCAGGCTAATGACTGTGTGTGTGTGTGTGTGTGTGTGTGTGTGTGTGTGGGGTCTACAGACTGCAGAAAATCATCCTGATGTTATTAGTGTGCCAGGAAGGATGCGTTTCTTATTCCTGATGCGGGGTGTCACTCGCCCGCTCGTACTCTCTGGCTCCTGTGTTCTCTGGCTCATTGTCTTCCTCCACCTTGCTCTCTCTCTCTCTCTCTCTCTCTCTCTCACATGTTTATCTTCTCCCTCTCCGCCTGTCTCTCTTTCTCCATCCTGACCGTTCTCTCTTTTTATTTCTCTCAGGCAGCAATCAAATCAGTCAAATCGAATTCCATTGCCCGTATTGTATACGTGGACATAGCGGGATATAATATCGTGCCTCGCTGTCTGTTCAAATTACATGATATTCAAAACAGACAGAATACGTGGGCAGTAGATCAGTAAATACCACACTGTGTGTTTGTGTCTGTTAGTGCGTGTGCGCGTGAGGGGGGGCAGTCATGTCTGGTAGAAGTGAAGCAACAAAGACGTTGCCGCAGCAGGTTTTTTTTTTTTTTTAAACAAGTAAACCAAACCGTCAAGGCCGTAGTAGCTCATCTGGCCTGTCGTTGAAACAACCATGACTCCCAAAACATCAAACAGAACTGAAATGTGACAGTGTGAGACAGGACCGACCTCCACGACAAATTGTTTACAACAGGAAAATCGACAAAGGACTAAATTTCGTTCCCCGAGCGAAGATCGACCCAAAACGTCGATCGGAACTGAATTCGCATGAGAAATGAGAGAGGAGATACAATTCTAGTCAGATGAAAATGTGTTAAATTGACCTGATTACTACTGTAATTTGTTCGGAAAAAAAAAAAAATAGACAATACAATGACCAAGTTTTGCGCAGAAGGTCGAGTTCTTTCAAACAAAACAATCAGAACTGAACTCCATTGAGAACTGAAAGAGGGAGGAGACACGATTTAACTGAAAATAAACCAAGTTGTGGCGGCACGGTGGTGTAGTGGTTAGCGCTGTCGCCTCACAGCAAGAAGGTCCGGGTTCGAGCCCCGTGGCCGGCGAGGGCCTTTCTGTGCGGAGTTTGCATGTTCTCCCCGTGTCCGCGTGGGTTTCCTCCGGGTGCTCCGGTTTCCCCCACAGTCCAAAGACATGCAGGTTAGGTTAACTGGTGACTCTAAATTGAGCGTAGGTGTGAATGTGAGTGTGAATGGTTGTCTGTGTCTATGTGTCAGCCCTGTGATGACCTGGCGACTTGTCCAGGGTGTACCCCGCCTTTCGCCCGTAGTCAGCTGGGATAGGATCCAGCTTGCCTGCGACCCTGTAGGACAGGATAAAGCGGCTAGAGATAATGAGATGAGATGAAACAAAGTTGTAAACAAATTGTTAGCAGTACCAGTTGATAACTTGGCATGGTGTGGTATTTGGTGCGTACAAGCACCATTGCAACATGTCCACAGACAGAAGTTGGACACGTGTAAATGACTGATTTAATGACACAATAAACAGTATATTACCTACAGCTTGCGTGGCACAGCCATCTTGGATTTTGAAGTCAGGGTTGGTCAGGTTCAACCGTGAGTTGGCCTAGTGGTTAGCGTGTCCACCTCTTGACTGCGAGATTGCGAGAGCTACTTGCGGTTGGGTCATACGAAAGACCATTATAAAAACGGAACCTCCTGCCATCTGGCGAAGCACGCTGCAATACAGATGCGAGTGGGGAGTCAAACTCTCACGGTTACCCGGGCTGTATAATAGGCGAGAGGCCGAGGGCTATAGAAATGGAGATCGGTGCCGCCCAATGCGCATCAAAAGCTGGTCAGTACTGCGACAGGAGATTGCCTGGGAAGACCAGATCCTAGCGTGGGATGGACTTTGACTTGACTTAACTTGTTGGTCAGGTTCTTTTTGTCCTGACTTTTTGAGTCGGAAATCCAGGTTCAGGGTGCGTTCCAGTTGACATTTCCAGCTGGGAACTCGGAAATCCCAACTTCCCGAAACAGACATTTCTTTGTCCAGGTTAGTCAGGGATGTTAAAAGTCAGGACACAGTCACCATCTTTGGCACTGGAATGATGTGATGATCTTGATCTTGAAGGGAAAGAGAAGCAGGAGACAGTCGGAATGGGTGGACAACATCAGACGTTTGAGAAGTGGGATGGAGAACGCTAGGAGACTTGACTTGACTTGTTAGTCAGGTTTCTCTGACTTTTTGAGTCATAAATCTGGCTGAGAAGAGTTCTCAGAGTAAGCTGGAGAGATAGGACCAACGCATGGATAAGAGAAACGATTGGAGTGCCTGAGAAAAGAGGACTTCTGGAGATGATTAAAAAGAGGAAACTGACCAAGTATGAACACTGGAAAAGGAGAGGTGACAGTCTAGTCCTTGTGACTATTGAGGGAGAGATCTGTGCGAAGGGAAAGAGAAGCAGGAGACGGTCGGAATGGGTGGACAACATCAGAAGTTGGGAGACGTGGGATGGAGAATGCTAGGAGACTTGACTTGACTAGTTGGCCAGGTTCCTCTGACTTTATGAGTCGGAAATCTGGCTTCAGGGTGCGTTCCAGTTGGTATTTCCAACTGGGAACTCGGAAACCCCAACTTCCTGAAACAGACATTTCTTTGTCCAGGTTAGTCAGGGGTGTTAAAAGTCAGGACACAGTCACCATCCTTGGCACTGGAATGATGATGTGATGACGATGACGATGATCTTAAAATAAAGGAGGTTGATGAGATGAAGATCTTGGTAATAACACTGTCTTCTGAAGCAGTCATAGACGCTGGATAAATTCTCCACAGTAGCAGCCTTCCTGAACATACTCCTGCGCCGGAATGTAATCCAAGGCCTTTAAGAGTTATCTGATAAGCTGATAAGTGAATCGGTGGTCCGTGCACACCATCTCCACGGTAGAGCCCCTGAGGTGTAAGGTGTGCTCACTTCCTGAGAAAGTGAGTGACAGCTCTGAGAGCCGAGTGATGGAGCTGTGCTCCGACACAGAAACACGGAAAACCAGAGGCTCTTTTTTTCCCCTCTGGATACGGACACATCAAACATCACACGATAGATTGAGAAGGCAAGTGGTGCACCTAAAAAAAATACTTCAAACACCACCATTACTGACAGGAAGTCAGACAGGGATAAGAAAATTGCTTCTCCTCTGGATTACGGCTTTACAGAATATGCTGCGAAGCGTTACACTAATGTGTCCATCTGACACGCGCGATGGAAAAATGAGCAATCAAAGGAAGAGAGAGAGAGTTAGAGAGAGAGAGAGAAGCCGAGATGTAAATGAAACATTTCTTGCTTAACGACATGCAAGTCAAATGTTTCCGCTCACCACATGATTTTATGAAGTAAAATTCTCCTCGTGATCTATAATGTCACGTGAATTATTTCGAATTATTTCAGTGAACATGCTGGCTTCTGAAATGCCAAATCGCCATGACGACAATATACATATCTGAACATAAAAATGGGATGTGGAATCCCAAATGGAAATGTAATACACATTTCCATCTGGGATTGGAAATGATCGGTTTTTCTGATGTAAAAAAAATGAGACCACGACAAATAATTTCAAAACTTTTGCCACCTTTGATGCACGGGCGATTGCTCTAAGACAACGAGGGAGGCTCAGCCTCCTCTAAAAATTCTGGATCTGAAATAGCAATGTTATAAGTTATAACATTGCTATTTCAGATCCAGAATCATAGAAATATATGTGCTCAACCCAACTACAGCGCGAAATAATTCCGTTATAACTTTCCCCAGTTCGCCTAATGTGCGCGTGAGTTTTTCCCCCTCGTGACAGCGCGATGCAGCCCAGCCTCAGTGGACTTCAATGGCATTTGGGAGCTATGCGCTTTCAATATCAAAATGCAAGACGGTTATTGGACAAATACTGCGAAAACGCCCGCCCACAGACTCCCAGCCTCACAGTGGGAGGGACATGGCAAAGCTTTCCGCGAGGAGACTGGTGATTGGTGAAAGCGGCCGGATATTTTCTTTGATTGACAGCTCGTTTCAAATATAGACAGGCAGCGGTGAATCTCAGTTCAGTCCCATGCGGATTCGCGAGTGCTGTGGTGTATTGTAAGAGATCAGCTTACATTTCGATTTCATTCATTACATACGGTTTCTACCAGCTTTTTTAGTTTGTATATATTTTCATTGTAAATAAAGTGTAAATATAGTGTTGTCAAGTTTGCTATCTTAGTTCCAGAAATTTAGTTTATTTGAGTGACTGAACTTGAACTTGAGGGGGCTAGTCAGCTAGCAAGAAAGCTGCGCACGGATGCCAAGCATTGCTGATTTAATTTTGGCGAAGCCATTTGCCAGTCTTCCTTTCGAGGAAAAAATTAAAATTAAAGAGCAGGGTAGACCAACGCCTCAAATTGACTTGGTGAAAAAGGTCGGGAATAATACTCGTTCCTTTCAGCTCTCCTGGTACGAGAAAGTGAATTGGCTAACAGCAAGTGACCCACATCAACAACAGTAAATAGGCTACTTTAGTAATATGTCATGGATGGACCAAAAATATAGAATCTATTTAAAATGTTTATGCTGAGTATATTATATTGGAATATATATTTTTCTGGATATGAATTAAACACCGCTACAATTTGGAAAACATTTTTAAACAAAAACACAGCCGAGAACATTTCACACTACAGACCTGGATTAAAAGTGAAGGGTTATCAAAATTGTCAATAAAACATTTCTCAGTCAAAATAAGTAAAATATAGGGAAAGTGTCATTGAATGAAATGTGTGGCACCCAGCTCTATGTTTGGCTCCCCAAGGTCAGTGCTTGTGCCTATTCCAGAACACTCTGCTGTTACTGCTGAGGTTCCTGACAAAGAGCTGCTTTCAATAATGATCAATTTTTAAACAACGTGCCACAATTTTAAAATATAAAATGTGAAAATATACCCCCCCCCAACACCACCATCATGTATATTGGACAGTAGGCTAATGGGCCAAAATAACCTGTTATTTCACAGTTTGTGACGCTGCCAACAATCAGCCAGATCAGAGGCAAGAGTATGGGCAAAACTGATGTGTTTTTTCTTTTTTCTTTTAAAATCTGGAAATATCATAACCGACCAGCCTCCCCGTTTGAAAGACTACCAGCCGCCACTGCTTTGATGTGACCTACAACCTGTACAATTCAGTTGAAAAACAAACAAATCTGTTCGGGGGAAAAACATAAAAAAAAAAACCTACAATAAGCTGGTTGCATAAGTGTGCACACCCTTAAACTAATACTTTATTGAAGCACCTTTTGATTTAATTACAGCATTCAGTCTTTTGGGGTCGGAGTCTATCAGCCTGCCACATCTAGACTTGCCAATATTTGCCCACTCTTCCTTGCAAAAGCGCTCCAAATCTGTCAGATTGCGAGGGCGTGTCTTGTGCACAGCCGTCTTCAGGTCACCCTTTTTCAATTTTCAATTGGATTTAGGTCTGGGCTCTGGCTGGGCCATTCCAAAACTTTAATTTTATTCTGGGGAAGCCATGCTTTTGTTGATTTTGATGTATGCTTAGGGTCATTGTCATGCTGAAAGATGAAATTCCTCTTTATCTTCAGCTTTCTAGCAGACACCTGAAGGTTTTGGGCCAAAATTGACTGGTGATTAGAACTGTTGATAATTCCCTCCACCTTGACTAAAGTCCCTGTTCCAGCTGAAGAAAAACAACCCCAAAACATGATGCTGCCACCACCATGCTTCACCGTGGGTATGGGGTTCTTTTGGTGATGCGCAGTGTTGTTTTTGCGCCAAACATACCTTCTGGAATTGTGGCCAAAAAGTTCAACCTTGGTTTCATCAGACCATAACACATTTTCCCACATGCTTTTGGGATAGTTGATGTATTTTTGTTGCAAAATTTTGCCAGGCCTGGATGTTTTTCTTTGACCCTACCTCATAGTCCAGACATATGGAGAATACGGGAGATTGTTGTCACATGTAGTACACAACCAGTACTTGCCAGAAATTCCTGCAGCTCCTTCAGTGTTGCTGTAGGCCTCTCGGCAGCCTCCCTGACCAGTTTTCATCTCGTCTTTTCATCAATTTTGGAGGGACGTCCAGTTCTCGGTAATGTCACTGTTGTCCCATATTTTCTCCACTTCTTGATGACGGGCTTCGCTGTGCTCCATGGTATATCTAATGCCGTGGAAATGTTTTTGTTCCCTTCTCCTGACTGATACCTTTCAACAATGAGATCCCTTTGATGCTTTGTAAGCTCTCGGTGAACCCTGGCTTTTGCTGGAGGATACAACTGAGTAAATGTCTGAACTTTATTTGGGGTTAATCAGAGTCATTTTAATCAATGGTAGGTGTGAACCCAAAAAGACCGAATGCTGTAATTAAATCAAAAGGTGCTTCAACAACGTATTAGTTTAAGGGTGTGCACACTTATGCAAACAGCTTATTGTACATTTTTTTAAAAAATATATATTTTCCCCTGAACAGATTTGTTTGTTTTTCAATTGAATTGTACAGGTTATAGGTCACATTAAAGGTGGGAAAGATTTCGAAGTTATTTATCGTGGTCTCATTTTTTTTTTTTTTACATCAGAGAAGCCGATCATTTTAATGGGGTGTGTACACTTTTTATATCCACTGTATGAAATACCCATAGTAAAATTTGTATATGTACATGTATTAAAATATCTATATTTTTGGTGTTGCAACCATATAAAACCAATTACTCAAACGCATTCAATTCGGTCTTTCATGAGGCCTTATGGAAAGTACTGAGAGAGTTTGGAGTTCCACAGCACTTTATTTGGTTGGTAAAGAACCTGTCTGATGGAGCAACTGGAGTTGTAAGAGTTCGAGATCAGAGAACGGAACCGGATGTCTAATTTCTCCACTACTCTTCAATGCTGTTGGTGAGAAGGTTATGAGAGAAGTTCAGAAGCGTTTCCCAGACAGGGCTGGCATAGTAATTGGTGGCAGGGCGATCTGGAACATCAGATACACAGATGACACTACAATCATTGCCAATTCCACGGAAGCACTGAGTATCACAGCTGAACAGCTGAGGACAGTGAGCAAGGACCTAGGACTCTTGATTAACAATGCAAAAACAGGTTGTATGACTGTTCATGGAGAGGGAGCGATCAAGATTGGAGAGGACAAAAGAGAAAATGTAGACAAGTTCCTTGGTTCATATATCACACCAGAAGGAGACAGTGAAATAGAGAGCAAGATCAGGCTGGGAATTGCAAGAAGGGCCACATCAGACCGAGTGGAAGTATAGAAATCAAAAGGGTTGAGTTTGAACCTGAAAGTAAAGTTAGCGAAGACCTTGATATGGAGTGTTGCACTTTATGGATGTGAAAGTTGGACATTGAGGAAGACAGAAAAAAGAATGATAGAAGTTTTTGAGCTGCGGTTAGGGAGAAGAGTTCTCGGAATAAGCTGGAGAGGTAGGAGGACCAACACATGGATAAGAGAAACGATTGGCGTGCCAGAGAAAGAAGGACTTCTGGAGATGATAAAAAGAGGAAACTGCCCAAGTATGAACATTGGAAAAGGAGAGGTGACAGTCTAGTCCTTGCGACTACTGAGGAAGAGATCTGTGCGAAGGGAGGCAGGAGATGGTCAGAATGGGGGGACATCATCAGAAGTTGGAGAAGTGGGATGGAGAATGCTAGGCAATTGGTTGTCAAGTGAAATGCCTACGGCTCTCTTTAGGGCTAAGGCATGCTGAACCGAACTGATATAAAACCATATTTGTATGGGCTAGACATACATGTCAATATACAAAATTGTTCCAATTTCTAAAAGGTTTTATACATATTTTATATGTATACGATGGATATAAAAAAGTGTACACACCCCATTAAAAATGATCGGTTTTTCTGATATAAAAAAATGAGACCACGATAAATAATTTCAAAAATCCCCCCCCTTTAATGTGACCTATAACCTGTACAATTCAATTGAAAAACAAATAAATATGTTAGGGGGGAAAACATAATTTAAAAAAAATGTACAATAAGCTGTTTGCATAAGTGTGCACACCCTTAAACTAATACATTGTTGAAGCACCTTTTGATTTAATTACAGCATTCGGTCTTTTTGGGTTCACACCTGCCATTGATTAAAATGACTCTGATTAACCCCAAATAAAGTTCAGACATTTACTCAGTCGCATCCTCCAGCAAAAGCCAGGGTTCACCGAGAGCTTACAAAGCATCAAAGGGATCTCATTGTTGAAAGGTATCAGTCAGGAGAAGGGTGCGAGAACATTTCCACGGCATTAGATATACCATGGAGCACAGTGAAGACCGTCATCAAGAAGTGGAGAAAATATGGGACAACAGTGACATTACCGAGAACTGGACGTCCCTCCAAAATTGATGTAAAGAAGAGATGAAAACTGGTCAGGGAGGCTGCCGAGAGGCCTACAGCAACACTGAAGGAGCTGCAGGAATTTCTGCCAAGTACTGGTTGTGTACTACATGTGACAACAATCTCCCGTATTCTCCATATGTCTGGACTATGAGGTAGGGTCAAAGAAAAACATCCAGCCTGGCTAAATTTTGAAAAAAAAAAAAAAAAAACAACTCTCCCAAAAGCATGTGGGAAAATGTGTTATGGTCTGATGAAACCAAGGTTGAACTTTTTGGCCACAATTCCAGAAGGTATGTTTGGCGCAAAAACAAACACTGCGCATCACCAAAAGAACCCCATACCCACGGTGAAGCATGGTGGTGGCAACATCATGTTTTGGGGTTGTTTTTCTTCAGCTGGAACAGGGACTTTAGGCAAGGTGGAGGGAATTATCAACAGTTCTAAACACCAGTCCATTTTGGCCCAAAACCTTCAGGTGTCTGCTAGAAAGCTGTAGATGAATTTCATCTTTCAGCATGACAATGACCCCAAAAAAGTTTTGGAACGGCCCAGCCAGAGCCCAGACCTAAATCCAATTGAAAATCTGCGGAGTGACCTGAAGGGGGCTGTGCACAAGACACGCCCTCGCAATCTGACAGATTTGGAGCGCTTTTGCAAGGAAGAGTGGGCAAATATTGCCAAGTCTAGATGTGGCAGGCTGATAGACTCCGACCCATAAAGACCGAATGCTGTAATTAAATCAAAAGGTGCTTCAACAAAGTATTAGTTTAAGGGTGTGCACACTTACGCAACCAGCTTATTGTACGTTTTTTATTTTTAATGTTTTTCTCCCTAACAGATTTATTTGCTTTTCAATTGAATTGTACAGGTTATAGGTCACGTTGAAGGCGGGAAAAGTTTTGAAATTATTTATCGTGGTCTCATTTTTTTACATCAGAAAAGCCGATCATTTTAACGAGGTGCGGACACTTTTTATATCCACTGCGTGTACATATATGTTTTTACCTCTTATGTACATATATTTCACATATGGAAATTCAACACATGTACATATATTACATTTGCGTCCGGGATGGTGGATGGGTGTGTGTTTAATGATTTGAGAGAAAATGAGAAAGCACTGGAGTCTCCAAGAGAGCTTGTGATTATAGAGTCAGAACAATCCTGCTGAGTAAAATCAGCCTTAAAATGTCATCTCTGTCACTTGACATGTTTTGAACGCGTTCGCTGTTCTTTTTTTTTCCTCCCCCTACAGTAGAGCCTCACATTGAGCTGCATGATTGCTTATAATCTGACAGTGTGCAACGACTTTAATGAGTTTCATCATTAACTGCTGAAAATTGCACAAACTGTAGTTTAAGTAACGAGTAATTATGCAACAATTAAAGAAGAAAAAGAATATAAATGATTAAAATACTTTCGAAATTGCCCTGATTGCCAAATTACCAAACTATTGTTGTATACAACCTGATATTACACACACACGCACACACTTCAGAATAAAAAGATAATGTATTCAAAACATATACAAATACAGATACAAAAAAAGGCAAGCAAGTGGGAGGTTTATACCGTACGCATTTGAAACCACCACATTTAGGCCACGCCCACGTTGATTTTAAATCCGAATTGAGCTATGCATAGACATGGATATTTGGAGCATTAAACAGATACAGACAGTAGCATTGCTTTCGTATATATAGTGTATACTTGGGGTGTAATGCGATGAATTGGTAGCATACACCCTCCCCCGCTCAATTTTATCCCGGCCCTCTTGCTGTCTGTCATGGTGCATGCTAGCAATCTGACTCGTTCCACTCAATTCCTCTGTGAAATTGGATCTGATCCAGCCATCATTGTGGAACTCATGATGGATGAAAAAGACTAATACACAGGTAAAATAAGTCGCAGTGTGCCCAGCAGGTCTGCGTATTAAAGCAGAGTGAGGCCTGATTACTCACTTCAAATGTGTGCAATGCGCAAGTTAATGAAATACTGCAGGAAATAACAGGGTGACATTCCGCAAAGAGCAGCTTTAATTGAGGAGGAACAGATAAAGAGTAAAAGGGAGGGTGAATGAGAGACAGAACTGCTTTTAGAAGAGGGAATGGAGTGAGTTATGGTGTGAGGATTGATGATTCATACTGTATTTGTACTGTACAGCAGTGTGGAGAGTTCTCCTCACTTTCTGTGTCCTGAACAGACTGTTCAGCTGATCTAAATCGTCCTCGCACGTACTCTACTGTTCAGCTAATCTACGGTAAATCGTCCTCGCGCGTACTCTACTGTTCAGCTAATCTACGGTAAATCGTCCTCGCGCGTACTCTACTGTTCAGCTAATCTACGGTAAATCGTCCTCGCGCGCACTCTACTGTTCAGCTGATCTAAATGGTCCTCGCGCGCACTCTACTGTTCAGCTAATCTAAATCGTCCTCGCGCGCACTCTACTGTTCAGCTAATCTAAATCGTCCTCGCGCGTACTCTACTGTTCAGCTAATCTACGGTAAATCGTCCTCGCGCGTACTCTACTGTTCAGTAATCTAAATCGCCCTCGCGCGTACTCTACTGTTCAGTAATCTAAATCCTCCTCGCGCGTACTCTACTGTTCAGCTGATCTAAATCGTCCTCGCGCGTACTCTACTGTTCAGCTAATCTACGGTAAATCGTCCTCGCACGTACTCTACTGTTCAGCTGATCTAAATCCTCCTCGCGCGTACTCTACTGTTCAGCTGATCTAAATCGTCCTCGCGCGTACTCTACTGTTCAGCTAATCTACGGTAAATCGCCCTCGCGCGTACTCTACTGTTCAGCTAATCTACGGTAAATCGCCCTCGCGCGTACTCTACTGTTCAGTAATCTAAATCGTCCTCGCGCGTACTCTACTGTTCAGCTGATCTAAATCCTCCTCGCGCGCACTCTACTGTTCAGCTGATCTAAATCGTCCTCGCGCGCACTCTACTGTTCAGCTGATCTAAATCGTCCTCGCGCGCACTACTCTTCAGCTGATCTAAATCGTCCTCGCGCGCACTCTACTCTTCAGCTGATCTAAATCGTCCTCGCGCGCACTCTACTCTTCAGCTGATCTAAATCGTCCTCGCGCGCACTCTACTCTTCAGCTGATCTAAATCGTCCTCGCGCGCACTCTACTCTTCAGCTGATCTAAATCGTCCTCGCGCGCACTACTCTTCAGCTGATCTAAATCGTCCTCGCGCGCACTCTACTCTTCAGCTGATCTAAATCGTCCTCGCGCGCACTCTACTCTTCAGCTGATCTAAATCGTCCTCGCGCGCACTCTACTCTTCAGCTGATCTAAATCGTCCTCGCGCGCACTCTACTCTTCAGCTGATCTAAATCGTCCTCGCGCGCACTCTACTCTTCAGCTGATCTAAATCGTCCTCGCGCGCACTCTACTCTTCAGCTGATCTAAATCGTCCTCGCGCGCACTCTACTCTTCAGCTGATCTAAATCGTCCTCGCGCGCACTCTACTCTTCAGCTGATCTAAATCGTCCTCGCGCGCACTCTACTCTTCAGCTGATCTAAATCGTCCTCGCGCGCACTCTACTCTTCAGCTGATCTAAATCGTCCTCGCGCGCACTCTACTCTTCAGCTGATCTAAATCGTCCTCGCGCGCACTCTACTCTTCAGCTGATCTAAATCGTCCTCGCGCGCACTACTCTTCAGCTGATCTAAATCGTCCTCGCGCGCACTCTACTCTTCAGCTGATCTAAATCGTCCTCGCGCGCACTCTACTCTTCAGCTGATCTAAATCGTCCTCGCGCGCACTCTACTCTTCAGCTGATCTAAATCGTCCTCGCGCGCACTCTACTCTTCAGCTGATCTAAATCGTCCTCGCGCGCACTCTACTCTTCAGCTGATCTAAATCGTCCTCGCTCGTACTCTACTGTTCAGCAGATCTAAATCGTCCTCGCGCGTACTCTACTGTTCAGCTGATCTAAATCCTCCTCGCGCGTACTCTACTGTTCAGCTGATCTAAATCGTCCTCGCGCGTACTCTACTGTTCAGCTGATCTAAATCCTCCTCGCGCGCACTCTACTGTTCAGCTGATTTAAATCCTCCTCGCGCGCACTCTACTGTTCAGCTGATCTAAATCGTCCTCGCGCGCACTCTACTGTTCAGCTGATCTAAATCGTCCTCGCGCGCACTCTACTCTTCAGCTGATCTAAATCGTCCTCGCGCGCACTCTACTGTTCAGCTGATCTAAATCGTCCTCGCGCGTACTCTACTCTTCAGCTGATCTAAATCGTCCTCGCGCGCACTCTACTCTTCAGCTGATCTAAATCGTCCTCGCGCGCACTCTACTCTTCAGCTGATCTAAATCGTCCTCGCTCGCACTACTCTTCAGCTGATCTAAATCGTCCTCGCGCGCACTCTACTCTTCAGCTGATCTAAATCGTCCTCGCGCGCACTCTACTCTTCAGCTGATCTAAATCGTCCTCGCGCGCACTACTCTTCAGCTGATCTAAATCGTCCTCGCGCGCACTCTACTCTTCAGCTGATCTAAATCGTCCTCGCGCGCACTCTACTCTTCAGCTGATCTAAATCGTCCTCGCGCGCACTCTACTCTTCAGCTGATCTAAATCGTCCTCGCTCGTACTCTACTGTTCAGCAGATCTAAATCGTCCTCGCGCGTACTCTACTGTTCAGCTGATCTAAATCCTCCTCGCGCGTACTCTACTGTTCAGCTGATCTAAATCGTCCTCGCGCGTACTCTACTGTTCAGCTGATCTAAATCCTCCTCGCGCGCACTCTACTGTTCAGCTGATCTAAATCCTCCTCGCGCGCACTCTACTCTTCAGCTGATCTAAATCGTCCTCGCGCGCACTCTACTGTTCAGCTGATCTAAATCGTCCTCGCGCGCACTCTACTGTTCAGCTGATCTAAATCGTCCTCGCGCGCACTCTACTCTTCAGCTGATCTAAATCGTCCTCGCTCGTACTCTACTGTTCAGCAGATCTAAATCGTCCTCGCGCGTACTCTACTGTTCAGCTGATCTAAATCCTCCTCGCGCGCACTCTACTCTTCAGCTGATCTAAATCGTCCTCGCGCGCACTCTACTGTTCAGCTGATCTAAATCCTCCTCGCGCGCACTCTACTGTTCAGCTGATCTAAATCCTCCTCGCGCGCACTCTACTCTTCAGCTGATCTAAATCGTCCTCGCGCGCACTCTACTGTTCAGCTGATCTAAATCGTCCTCGCGCGCACTCTACTGTTCAGCTGATCTAAATCGTCCTCGCGCGCACTCTACTCTTCAGCTGATCTAAATCGTCCTCGCGCGCACTCTACTCTTCAGCTGATCTAAATCGTCCTCGCGCGCACTCTACTCTTCAGCTGATCTAAATCGTCCTCGCGCGCACTCTACTCTTCAGCTGATCTAAATCGTCCTCGCGCGCACTCTACTCTTCAGCTGATCTAAGTCGTCCTCGCGCGCACTCTACTCTTCAGCTGATCTAAATCGTCCTCGCGCGCACTCTACTCTTCAGCTGATCTAAATCGTCCTCGCGCGCACTCTACTCTTCAGCTGATCTAAATCGTCCTCGCGCGCACTCTACTCTTCAGCTGATCTAAATCGTCCTCGCGCGCACTCTACTCTTCAGCTGATCTAAATCGTCCTCGCGCGCACTCTACTCTTCAGCTGATCTAAATCGTCCTCGCGCGCACTCTACTCTTCAGCTGATCTAAATCGTCCTCGCGCGCACTCTACTCTTCAGCTGATCTAAATCGTCCTCGCGCGCACTCTACTCTTCAGCTGATCTAAATCGTCCTCGCGCGCACTCTACTCTTCAGCTGATCTAAATCGTCCTCGCGCGCACTCTACTCTTCAGCTGATCTAAATCGTCCTCGCGCGCACTCTACTCTTCAGCTGATCTAAATCGTCCTCGCGCACACTCTACTCTTCAGCTGATCTAAATCGTCCTCGCGCGCACTCTACTCTTCAGCTGATCTAAATCGTCCTCGCGCGCACTCTACTCTTCAGCTGATCTAAATCGTCCTCGCGCGCACTACTCTTCAGCTGATCTAAATCGTCCTCGCGCGCACTCTACTCTTCAGCTGATCTAAATCGTCCTCGCGCGCACTCTACTCTTCAGCTGATCTAAATCGTCCTCGCGCGCACTCTACTCTTCAGCTGATCTAAATCGTCCTCGCGCGCACTCTACTCTTCAGCAGATCTAAATCGTCCTCGCGCGTACTCTACTGTTCAGCTGATCTAAATCCTCCTCGCGCGTACTCTACTGTTCAGCTGATCTAAATCCTCCTCGCGCGTACTCTACTGTTCAGCTGATCTAAATCCTCCTCGCGCGCACTCTACTGTTCAGCTGATCTAAATCCTCCTCGCGCGCACTCTACTCTTCAGCTGATCTAAATCGTCCTCGCGCGCACTCTACTCTTCAGCTGATCTAAATCGTCCTCGCGCGCACTCTACTCTTCAGCTGATCTAAATCGTCCTCGCGCGCACTCTACTCTTCAGCTGATCTAAATCGTCCTCGCGCGCACTCTACTCTTCAGCTGATCTAAATCGTCCTCGCGCGCACTCTACTCTTCAGCTGATCTAAATCGTCCTCGCGCGCACTCTACTCTTCAGCTGATCTAAATCGTCCTCGCGCGCACTCTACTCTTCAGCTGATCTAAATCGTCCTCGCTCGCACTACTCTTCAGCTGATCTAAATCGTCCTCGCGCGCACTCTACTCTTCAGCTGATCTAAATCGTCCTCGCGCGCACTCTACTCTTCAGCTGATCTAAATCGTCCTCGCGCGCACTACTCTTCAGCTGATCTAAATCGTCCTCGCGCGCACTCTACTCTTCAGCTGATCTAAATCGTCCTCGCGCGCACTCTACTCTTCAGCTGATCTAAATCGTCCTCGCGCGTACTCTACTCTTCAGCTAATCTAAATCGTCCTCGCGCGCACTACTCTTCAGCTGATCTAAATCGTCCTCGCGCGCACTCTACTCTTCAGCTGATCTAAATCGTCCTCGCGCGCACTCTACTCTTCAGCTGATCTAAATCTTCCTCGCGCGTACTCTACTCTTCAGCTAATCTAAATCGTCCTCGCGCGCACTCTACTCTTCAGCTGATCTAAATCGTCCTCGCGCGCACTCTACTCTTCAGCTGATCTAAATCGTCCTCGCTCGTACTCTACTCTTCAGCTAATCTAAATCGTCCTCGCGCGCACTCTACTCTTCAGCTGATCTAAATCGTCCTCGCGCGCACTCTACTCTTCAGCTGATCTAAATCGTCCTCGCGCGCACTACTCTTCAGCTGATCTAAATCGTCCTCGCGCGCACTCTACTCTTCAGCTGATCTAAATCGTCCTCGCGCGCACTCTACTCTTCAGCTGATCTAAATCGTCCTCGCGCGCACTCTACTCTTCAGCTGATCTAAATCGTCCTCGCGCGCACTCTACTCTTCAGCTGATCTAAATCGTCCTCGCTCGTACTCTACTCTTCAGCTGATCTAAATCGTCCTCGCGCGCACTACTCTTCAGCTGATCTAAATCGTCCTCGCGCGCACTCTACTCTTCAGCTGATCTAAATCGTCCTCGCGTGCACTCTACTCTTCAGCTGATCTAAATCGTCCTCGCTCGTACTCTACTGTTCAGCTGATCTAAATCCTCCTCGCGCGCACTCTACTCTTCAGCTGATCTAAATCGTCCTCGCGCGCACTCTACTCTTCAGCTGATCTAAATCGTCCTCGCGCGCACTACTCTTCAGCTGATCTAAATCGTCCTCGCGCGCACTCTACTCTTCAGCTGATCTAAATCGTCCTCGCGCGCACTCTACTCTTCAGCTGATCTAAATCGTCCTCGCGCGCACTCTACTCTTCAGCTGATCTAAATCGTCCTCGCGCGCACTCTACTCTTCAGCTGATCTAAATCGTCCTCGCTCGTACTCTACTCTTCAGCTGATCTAAATCGTCCTCGCGCGCACTCTACTCTTCAGCTGATCTAAATCGTCCTCGCGCGCACTCTACTCTTCAGCTGATCTAAATCGTCCTCGCGCGCACTACTCTTCAGCTGATCTAAATCGTCCTCGCGCGCACTCTACTCTTCAGCTGATCTAAATCGTCCTCGCGCGCACTCTACTCTTCAGCTGATCTAAATCGTCCTCGCGCGCACTCTACTCTTCAGCTGATCTAAATCGTCCTCGCGCGCACTCTACTGTTCAGCTGATCTAAATCGTCCTCGCGCGTACTCTACTCTTCAGCTGATCTAAATCGTCCTCGCGCGCACTCTACTCTTCAGCTGATCTAAATCGTCCTCGCGCGCACTCTACTCTTCAGCTGATCTAAATCGTCCTCGCTCGTACTCTACTCTTCAGCTAATCTAAATCGTCCTCGCGCGCACTCTACTCTTCAGCTGATCTAAATCGTCCTCGCGCGCACTCTACTCTTCAGCTGATCTAAATCGTCCTCGCGCGCACTCTACTCTTCAGCTGATCTAAATCGTCCTCGCGCGCACTCTACTCTTCAGCTGATCTAAATCGTCCTCGCTCGTACTCTACTCTTCAGCTGATCTAAATCGTCCTCGCGCGCACTACTCTTCAGCTGATCTAAATCGTCCTCGCGCGCACTCTACTCTTCAGCTGATCTAAATCGTCCTCGCGTGCACTCTACTCTTCAGCTGATCTAAATCGTCCTCGCTCGTACTCTACTGTTCAGCTGATCTAAATCCTCCTCGCGCGCACTCTACTCTTCAGCTGATCTAAATCGTCCTCGCGCGCACTCTACTGTTCAGCTGATCTAAATCGTCCTCGCGCGCACTCTACTGTTCAGCTAATCTGAATCGTCCTCGCGCGCACTCTACTCTTCAGCTGATCTAAATCGTCCTCGCGCGTACTCTACTCTTCAGCTAATCTAAATCGTCCTCGCGCGCACTCTACTCTTCAGCTGATCTAAATCGTCCTCGCGCGCACTCTACTCTTCAGCTGATCTAAATCGTCCTCGCTCGTACTCTACTCTTCAGCTGATCTAAATCGTCCTCGCGCGCACTCTACTCTTCAGCTGATCTAAATCGTCCTCGCGCGCACTCTACTCTTCAGCTGATCTAAATCGTCCTCGCGCGCACTACTCTTCAGCTGATCTAAATCGTCCTCGCGCGCACTCTACTCTTCAGCTGATCTAAATCGTCCTCGCGCGCACTCTACTCTTCAGCTGATCTAAATCGTCCTCGCGCGCACTCTACTCTTCAGCTGATCTAAATCGTCCTCGCGCGCACTCTACTCTTCAGCTGATCTAAATCGTCCTCGCTCGTACTCTACTCTTCAGCTGATCTAAATCGTCCTCGCGCGCACTACTCTTCAGCTGATCTAAATCGTCCTCGCGCGCACTCTACTCTTCAGCTGATCTAAATCGTCCTCGCGTGCACTCTACTCTTCAGCTGATCTAAATCGTCCTCGCTCGTACTCTACTGTTCAGCTGATCTAAATCCTCCTCGCGCGCACTCTACTCTTCAGCTGATCTAAATCGTCCTCGCGCGCACTCTACTCTTCAGCTGATCTAAATCGTCCTCGCGCGCACTACTCTTCAGCTGATCTAAATCGTCCTCGCGCGCACTCTACTCTTCAGCTGATCTAAATCGTCCTCGCGCGCACTCTACTCTTCAGCTGATCTAAATCGTCCTCGCGCGCACTCTACTCTTCAGCTGATCTAAATCGTCCTCGCGCGCACTCTACTCTTCAGCTGATCTAAATCGTCCTCGCTCGTACTCTACTCTTCAGCTGATCTAAATCGTCCTCGCGCGCACTCTACTCTTCAGCTGATCTAAATCGTCCTCGCGCGCACTCTACTCTTCAGCTGATCTAAATCGTCCTCGCGCGCACTACTCTTCAGCTGATCTAAATCGTCCTCGCGCGCACTCTACTCTTCAGCTGATCTAAATCGTCCTCGCGCGCACTCTACTCTTCAGCTGATCTAAATCGTCCTCGCGCGCACTCTACTCTTCAGCTGATCTAAATCGTCCTCGCGCGCACTCTACTGTTCAGCTGATCTAAATCGTCCTCGCGCGTACTCTACTCTTCAGCTAATCTAAATCGTCCTCGCGCGCACTCTACTCTTCAGCTGATCTAAATCGTCCTCGCGCGCACTCTACTCTTCAGCTGATCTAAATCGTCCTCGCTCGTACTCTACTCTTCAGCTAATCTAAATCGTCCTCGCGCGCACTCTACTCTTCAGCTGATCTAAATCGTCCTCGCGCGCACTCTACTCTTCAGCTGATCTAAATCGTCCTCGCGCGCACTCTACTCTTCAGCTGATCTAAATCGTCCTCGCGCGCACTCTACTCTTCAGCTGATCTAAATCGTCCTCGCTCGTACTCTACTCTTCAGCTGATCTAAATCGTCCTCGCGCGCACTACTCTTCAGCTGATCTAAATCGTCCTCGCGCGCACTCTACTCTTCAGCTGATCTAAATCGTCCTCGCGTGCACTCTACTCTTCAGCTGATCTAAATCGTCCTCGCTCGTACTCTACTGTTCAGCTGATCTAAATCCTCCTCGCGCGCACTCTACTCTTCAGCTGATCTAAATCGTCCTCGCGCGCACTCTACTGTTCAGCTGATCTAAATCGTCCTCGCGCGCACTCTACTCTTCAGCTGATCTAAATCGTCCTCGCGCGCACTCTACTCTTCAGCTGATCTAAATCGTCCTCGCGCGCACTCTACTCTTCAGCTGATCTAAATCGTCCTCGCTCGTACTCTACTCTTCAGCTGATCTAAATCGTCCTCGCGCGCACTACTCTTCAGCTGATCTAAATCGTCCTCGCGCGCACTCTACTCTTCAGCTGATCTAAATCGTCCTCGCGTGCACTCTACTCTTCAGCTGATCTAAATCGTCCTCGCTCGTACTCTACTGTTCAGCTGATCTAAATCCTCCTCGCGCGCACTCTACTCTTCAGCTGATCTAAATCGTCCTCGCGCGCACTCTACTCTTCAGCTGATCTAAATCGTCCTCGCGCGCACTACTCTTCAGCTGATCTAAATCGTCCTCGCGCGCACTCTACTCTTCAGCTGATCTAAATCGTCCTCGCGCGCACTCTACTCTTCAGCTGATCTAAATCGTCCTCGCGCACACTCTACTCTTCAGCTGATCTAAATCGTCCTCGCGCGCACTCTACTCTTCAGCTGATCTAAATCGTCCTCGCTCGTACTCTACTCTTCAGCTGATCTAAATCGTCCTCGCGCGCACTCTACTCTTCAGCTGATCTAAATCGTCCTCGCGCGCACTCTACTCTTCAGCTGATCTAAATCGTCCTCGCGCGCACTACTCTTCAGCTGATCTAAATCGTCCTCGCGCGCACTCTACTCTTCAGCTGATCTAAATCGTCCTCGCGCGCACTCTACTCTTCAGCTGATCTAAATCGTCCTCGCGCGCACTCTACTCTTCAGCTGATCTAAATCGTCCTCGCGCGCACTCTACTGTTCAGCTGATCTAAATCGTCCTCGCGCGTACTCTACTCTTCAGCTAATCTAAATCGTCCTCGCGCGCACTCTACTCTTCAGCTGATCTAAATCGTCCTCGCGCGCACTCTACTCTTCAGCTGATCTAAATCGTCCTCGCTCGTACTCTACTCTTCAGCTAATCTAAATCGTCCTCGCGCGCACTCTACTCTTCAGCTGATCTAAATCGTCCTCGCGCGCACTCTACTCTTCAGCTGATCTAAATCGTCCTCGCGCACTCTACTCTTCAGCTGATCTAAATCGTCCTCGCGCGCACTCTACTGTTCAGCTGATCTAAATCGTCCTCGCGCGTACTCTACTCTTCAGCTAATCTAAATCGTCCTCGCGCGCACTCTACTCTTCAGCTGATCTAAATCGTCCTCGCGCGCACTCTACTCTTCAGCTGATCTAAATCGTCCTCGCGCGCACTCTACTCTTCAGCTGATCTAAATCGTCCTCGCGCGCACTCTACTCTTCAGCTGATCTAAATCGTCCTCGCTCGTACTCTACTCTTCAGCTAATCTAAATCGTCCTCGCGCGCACTCTACTCTTCAGCTGATCTAAATCGTCCTCGCGCGCACTACTCTTCAGCTGATCTAAATCGTCCTCGCGCGCACTCTACTCTTCAGCTGATCTAAATCGTCCTCGCGTGCACTCTACTCTTCAGCTGATCTAAATCGTCCTCGCTCGTACTCTACTGTTCAGCTGATCTAAATCCTCCTCGCGCGCACTCTACTCTTCAGCTGATCTAAATCGTCCTCGCGCGCACTCTACTCTTCAGCTGATCTAAATCGTCCTCGCGCGCACTCTACTCTTCAGCTGATCTAAATCGTCCTCGCGCGCACTCTACTCTTCAGCTGATCTAAATCGTCCTCGCGCGCACTCTACTCTTCAGCTGATCTAAATCGTCCTCGCGCGCACTCTACTCTTCAGCTGATCTAAATCGTCCTCGCGCGCACTCTACTCTTCAGCTGATCTAAATCGTCCTCGCGCGCACTCTACTCTTCAGCTGATCTAAATCGTCCTCGCGCGCACTCTACTCTTCAGCTGATCTAAATCGTCCTCGCGCGCACTCTACTCTTCAGCTGATCTAAATCGTCCTCGCGCGCACTCTACTCTTCAGCTGATCTAAATCGTCCTCGCGCACACTCTACTCTTCAGCTGATCTAAATCGTCCTCGCGCGCACTCTACTGTTCAGCTGATCTAAATCGTCCTCGCGCGTACTCTACTCTTCAGCTAATCTAAATCGTCCTCGCGCGCACTCTACTCTTCAGCTGATCTAAATCGTCCTCGCGCGCACTCTACTCTTCAGCTGATCTAAATCGTCCTCGCGCGCACTCTACTCTTCAGCTGATCTAAATCGTCCTCGCGGCGCACTCTACTCTTCAGCTGATCTAAATCGTCCTCGCTCGTACTCTACTCTTCAGCTAATCTAAATCGTCCTCGCGCGCACTCTACTCTTCAGCTGATCTAAATCGTCCTCGCGCGCACTACTCTTCAGCTGATCTAAATCGTCCTCGCGCGCACTCTACTCTTCAGCTGATCTAAATCGTCCTCGCGTGCACTCTACTCTTCAGCTGATCTAAATCGTCCTCGCTCGTACTCTACTGTTCAGCTGATCTAAATCCTCCTCGCGCGCACTCTACTCTTCAGCTGATCTAAATCGTCCTCGCGCGCACTCTACTGTTCAGCTGATCTAAATCGTCCTCGCGCGCACTCTACTCTTCAGCTGATCTAAATCGTCCTCGCGCGCACTACTCTTCAGCTGATCTAAATCGTCCTCGCGCGCACTCTACTCTTCAGCTGATCTAAATCGTCCTCGCGCGTACTCTACTCTTCAGCTAATCTAAATCGTCCTCGCGCGCACTCTACTCTTCAGCTGATCTAAATCGTCCTCGCTCGTACTCTACTCTTCAGCTGATCTAATCGTCCTCGCGCGCACTACTCTTCAGCTGATCTAAATCGTCCTCGCGCGCACTCTACTCTTCAGCTGATCTAAATCGTCCTCGCGCGCACTCTACTCTTCAGCTGATCTAAATCGTCCTCGCGCGCACTCTACTCTTCAGCTGATCTAAATCGTCCTCGCTCGTACTCTACTCTTCAGCTGATCTAAATCGTCCTCGCGCGCACTACTCTTCAGCTGATCTAAATCGTCCTCGCGCGCACTCTACTCTTCAGCTGATCTAAATCGTCCTCGCGTGCACTCTACTCTTCAGCTGATCTAAATCGTCCTCGCTCGTACTCTACTGTTCAGCTGATCTAAATCGTCCTCGCGCGCACTCTACTCTTCAGCTGATCTAAATCGTCCTCGCGCGCACTCTACTCTTCAGCTGATCTAAATCGTCCTCGCGCGCACTACTCTTCAGCTGATCTAAATCGTCCTCGCGCGCACTCTACTCTTCAGCTGATCTAAATCGTCCTCGCGCGCACTCTACTCTTCAGCTGATCTAAATCGTCCTCGCGCGCACTCTACTCTTCAGCTGATCTAAATCGTCCTCGCGCGCACTCTACTCTTCAGCTGATCTAAATCGTCCTCGCTCGTACTCTACTCTTCAGCTGATCTAAATCGTCCTCGCGTGCACTCTACTCTTCAGCTGATCTAAATCGTCCTCGCGCGCACTCTACTCTTCAGCTGATCTAAATCGTCCTCGCGCGCACTACTCTTCAGCTGATCTAAATCGTCCTCGCGCGCACTCTACTCTTCAGCTGATCTAAATCGTCCTCGCGCGCACTCTACTCTTCAGCTGATCTAAATCGTCCTCGCGCGCACTCTACTCTTCAGCTGATCTAAATCGTCCTCGCGCGCACTCTACTGTTCAGCTGATCTAAATCGTCCTCGCGCGTACTCTACTCTTCAGCTAATCTAAATCGTCCTCGCGCGCACTCTACTCTTCAGCTGATCTAAATCGTCCTCGCGCGCACTCTACTCTTCAGCTGATCTAAATCGTCCTCGCTCGTACTCTACTCTTCAGCTAATCTAAATCGTCCTCGCGCGCACTCTACTCTTCAGCTGATCTAAATCGTCCTCGCGCGCACTCTACTCTTCAGCTGATCTAAATCGTCCTCGCGCGCACTCTACTCTTCAGCTGATCTAAATCGTCCTCGCGCGCACTCTACTCTTCAGCTGATCTAAATCGTCCTCGCGCGCACTCTACTCTTCAGCTGATCTAAATCGTCCTCGCGCGCACTCTACTCTTCAGCTGATCTAAATCGTCCTCGCGCGCACTCTACTGTTCAGCTGATCTAAATCGTCCTCGCGCGTACTCTACTCTTCAGCTAATCTAAATCGTCCTCGCGCGCACTCTACTCTTCAGCTGATCTAAATCGTCCTCGCGCGCACTCTACTCTTCAGCTGATCTAAATCGTCCTCGCGCGCACTCTACTCTTCAGCTGATCTAAATCGTCCTCGCGCGCACTCTACTCTTCAGCTGATCTAAATCGTCCTCGCTCGTACTCTACTCTTCAGCTAATCTAAATCGTCCTCGCGCGCACTCTACTCTTCAGCTGATCTAAATCGTCCTCGCGCGCACTACTCTTCAGCTGATCTAAATCGTCCTCGCGCGCACTCTACTCTTCAGCTGATCTAAATCGTCCTCGCGTGCACTCTACTCTTCAGCTGATCTAAATCGTCCTCGCTCGTACTCTACTGTTCAGCTGATCTAAATCCTCCTCGCGCGCACTCTACTCTTCAGCTGATCTAAATCGTCCTCGCGCGCACTCTACTGTTCAGCTGATCTAAATCGTCCTCGCGCGCACTCTACTCTTCAGCTGATCTAAATCGTCCTCGCGCGCACTCTACTCTTCAGCTGATCTAAATCGTCCTCGCGCGCACTCTACTCTTCAGCTGATCTAAATCGTCCTCGCGCGCACTCTACTCTTCAGCTGATCTAAATCGTCCTCGCGCGCACTCTACTCTTCAGCTGATCTAAATCGTCCTCGCGCGCACTCTACTCTTCAGCTGATCTAAATCGTCCTCGCGCGCACTCTACTCTTCAGCTGATCTAAATCGTCCTCGCGCGCACTCTACTCTTCAGCTGATCTAAATCGTCCTCGCGCGCACTCTACTCTTCAGCTGATCTAAATCGTCCTCGCGCGCACTCTACTGTTCAGCTGATCTAAATCGTCCTCGCGCGTACTCTACTCTTCAGCTGATCTAAATCGTCCTCGCGCGCACTCTACTCTTCAGCTGATCTAAATCGTCCTCGCGCGCACTCTACTCTTCAGCTGATCTAAATCGTCCTCGCGCGCACTCTACTCTTCAGCTGATCTAAATCGTCCTCGCGCGCACTCTACTCTTCAGCTGATCTAAATCGTCCTCGCTCGTACTCTACTCTTCAGCTAATCTAAATCGTCCTCGCGCGCACTCTACTCTTCAGCTGATCTAAATCGTCCTCGCGCGCACTACTCTTCAGCTGATCTAAATCGTCCTCGCGCGCACTCTACTCTTCAGCTGATCTAAATCGTCCTCGCGTGCACTCTACTCTTCAGCTGATCTAAATCGTCCTCGCTCGTACTCTACTGTTCAGCTGATCTAAATCCGTCCTCGCGCGCACTCTACTCTTCAGCTGATCTAAATCGTCCTCGCGCGCACTCTACTGTTCAGCTGATCTAAATCGTCTCGCGCGCACTCTACTCTTCAGCTGATCTAAATCGTCCTCGCGCGCACTACTCTTCAGCTGATCTAAATCGTCCTCGCGCGCACTCTACTCTTCAGCTGATCTAAATCGTCCTCGCGCGCACTCTACTCTTCAGCTGATCTAAATCGTCCTCGCGCGCACTCTACTCTTCAGCTGATCTAAATCGTCCTCGCGCGCACTCTACTGTTCAGCTGATCTAAATCGTCCTCGCGCGTACTCTACTCTTCAGCTAATCTAAATCGTCCTCGCGCGCACTCTACTCTTCAGCTGATCTAAATCGTCCTCGCGCGCACTCTACTCTTCAGCTGATCTAAATCGTCCTCGCGCGCACTCTACTCTTCAGCTGATCTAAATCGTCCTCGCGCGCACTCTACTCTTCAGCTGATCTAAATCGTCCTCGCTCGTACTCTACTCTTCAGCTAATCTAAATCGTCCTCGCGCGCACTCTACTCTTCAGCTGATCTAAATCCTCCTCGCGCGCACTACTCTTCAGCTGATCTAAATCGTCCTCGCGCGCACTCTACTCTTCAGCTGATCTAAATCGTCCTCGCGTGCACTCTACTCTTCAGCTGATCTAAATCGTCCTCGCTCGTACTCTACTGTTCAGCTGATCTAAATCCTCCTCGCGCGCACTCTACTCTTCAGCTGATCTAAATCGTCCTCGCGCGCACTCTACTGTTCAGCTGATCTAAATCGTCCTCGCGCGCACTCTACTCTTCAGCTGATCTAAATCGTCCTCGCGCGCACTACTCTTCAGCTGATCTAAATCGTCCTCGCGCGCACTCTACTCTTCAGCTGATCTAAATCGTCCTCGCGCGCACTCTACTCTTCAGCTGATCTAAATCGTCCTCGCGCGCACTCTACTCTTCAGCTGATCTAAATCGTCCTCGCGCGCACTCTACTCTTCAGCTGATCTAAATCGTCCTCGCGCGCACTCTACTGTTCAGCTGATCTAAATCGTCCTCGCGCGTACTCTACTCTTCAGCTAATCTAAATCGTCCTCGCGCGCACTCTACTCTTCAGCTGATCTAAATCGTCCTCGCGCGCACTCTACTCTTCAGCTGATCTAAATCGTCCTCGCTCGTACTCTACTCTTCAGCTAATCTAAATCGTCCTCGCGCGCACTCTACTCTTCAGCTGATCTAAATCGTCCTCGCGCGCACTCTACTCTTCAGCTGATCTAAATCGTCCTCGCGCGCACTCTACTCTTCAGCTGATCTAAATCGTCCTCGCGCGCACTCTACTGTTCAGCTGATCTAAATCGTCCTCGCGCGTACTCTACTCTTCAGCTGATCTAAATCGTCCTCGCGCGCACTCTACTCTTCAGCTGATCTAAATCGTCCTCGCGCGCACTCTACTCTTCAGCTGATCTAAATCGTCCTCGCGCGCACTCTACTCTTCAGCTGATCTAAATCGTCCTCGCGCGCACTCTACTCTTCAGCTGATCTAAATCGTCCTCGCTCGTACTCTACTCTTCAGCTAATCTAAATCGTCCTCGCGCGCACTCTACTCTTCAGCTGATCTAAATCGTCCTCGCGCGCACTACTCTTCAGCTGATCTAAATCGTCCTCGCGCGCACTCTACTCTTCAGCTGATCTAAATCGTCCTCGCGCGCACTCTACTCTTCAGCTGATCTAAATCGTCCTCGCTCGTACTCTACTGTTCAGCTGATCTAAATCCTCCTCGCGCGCACTCTACTCTTCAGCTGATCTAAATCGTCCTCGCGCGCACTCTACTGTTCAGCTGATCTAAATCGTCCTCGCGCGCACTCTACTCTTCAGCTGATCTAAATCGTCCTCGCGCGCACTCTACTCTTCAGCTGATCTAAATCGTCCTCGCGCGCACTCTACTCTTCAGCTGATCTAAATCGTCCTCGCGCGCACTCTACTCTTCAGCTGATCTAAATCGTCCTCGCGCGCACTCTACTCTTCAGCTGATCTAAATCGTCCTCGCGCGCACTCTACTCTTCAGCTGATCTAAATCGTCCTCGCGCGCACTCTACTCTTCAGCTGATCTAAATCGTCCTCGCGCGCACTCTACTCTTCAGCTGATCTAAATCGTCCTCGCGCGCACTCTACTCTTCAGCTGATCTAAATCGTCCTCGCGCGCACTCTACTGTTCAGCTGATCTAAATCGTCCTCGCGCGTACTCTACTCTTCAGCTAATCTAAATCGTCCTCGCGCGCACTCTACTCTTCAGCTGATCTAAATCGTCCTCGCGCGCACTCTACTCTTCAGCTGATCTAAATCGTCCTCGCGCGCACTCTACTCTTCAGCTGATCTAAATCGTCCTCGCGCGCACTCTACTCTTCAGCTGATCTAAATCGTCCTCGCTCGTACTCTACTCTTCAGCTAATCTAAATCGTCCTCGCGCGCACTCTACTCTTCAGCTGATCTAAATCGTCCTCGCGCGCACTACTCTTCAGCTGATCTAAATCGTCCTCGCGCGCACTCTACTCTTCAGCTGATCTAAATCGTCCTCGCGTGCACTCTACTCTTCAGCTGATCTAAATCGTCCTCGCTCGTACTCTACTGTTCAGCTGATCTAAATCCTCCTCGCGCGCACTCTACTCTTCAGCTGATCTAAATCGTCCTCGCGCGCACTCTACTGTTCAGCTGATCTAAATCGTCCTCGCGCGCACTCTACTCTTCAGCTGATCTAAATCGTCCTCGCGCGCACTACTCTTCAGCTGATCTAAATCGTCCTCGCGCGCACTCTACTCTTCAGCTGATCTAAATCGTCCTCGCGCGCACTCTACTCTTCAGCTGATCTAAATCGTCCTCGCGCGCACTCTACTCTTCAGCTGATCTAAATCGTCCTCGCGCGCACTCTACTGTTCAGCTGATCTAAATCGTCCTCGCGCGTACTCTACTCTTCAGCTGATCTAAATCGTCCTCGCGCGCACTCTACTCTTCAGCTGATCTAAATCGTCCTCGCGCGCACTCTACTCTTCAGCTGATCTAAATCGTCCTCGCGCGCACTCTACTCTTCAGCTGATCTAAATCGTCCTCGCGCGCACTACTCTTCAGCTGATCTAAATCGTCCTCGCGCGCACTCTACTCTTCAGCTGATCTAAATCGTCCTCGCGCGCACTCTACTCTTCAGCTGATCTAAATCGTCCTCGCTCGTACTCTACTGTTCAGCTGATCTAAATCCTCCTCGCGCGCACTCTACTCTTCAGCTGATCTAAATCGTCCTCGCGCGCACTCTACTGTTCAGCTGATCTAAATCGTCCTCGCGCGCACTCTACTCTTCAGCTGATCTAAATCGTCCTCGCGCGCACTCTACTCTTCAGCTGATCTAAATCGTCCTCGCGCGCACTCTACTCTTCAGCTGATCTAAATCGTCCTCGCGCGCACTCTACTCTTCAGCTGATCTAAATCGTCCTCGCGCGCACTCTACTCTTCAGCTGATCTAAATCGTCCTCGCGCGCACTCTACTCTTCAGCTGATCTAAATCGTCCTCGCGCGCACTCTACTCTTCAGCTGATCTAAATCGTCCTCGCGCGCACTCTACTCTTCAGCTGATCTAAATCGTCCTCGCGCGCACTCTACTCTTCAGCTGATCTAAATCGTCCTCGCGCGCACTCTACTGTTCAGCTGATCTAAATCGTCCTCGCGCGTACTCTACTCTTCAGCTAATCTAAATCGTCCTCGCGCGCACTCTACTCTTCAGCTGATCTAAATCGTCCTCGCGCGCACTCTACTCTTCAGCTGATCTAAATCGTCCTCGCGCGCACTCTACTCTTCAGCTGATCTAAATCGTCCTCGCGCGCACTCTACTCTTCAGCTGATCTAAATCGTCCTCGCTCGTACTCTACTCTTCAGCTAATCTAAATCGTCCTCGCGCGCACTCTACTCTTCAGCTGATCTAAATCGTCCTCGCGCGCACTACTCTTCAGCTGATCTAAATCGTCCTCGCGCGCACTCTACTCTTCAGCTGATCTAAATCGTCCTCGCGTGCACTCTACTCTTCAGCTGATCTAAATCGTCCTCGCTCGTACTCTACTGTTCAGCTGATCTAAATCCTCCTCGCGCGCACTCTACTCTTCAGCTGATCTAAATCGTCCTCGCGCGCACTCTACTGTTCAGCTGATCTAAATCGTCCTCGCGCGCACTCTACTCTTCAGCTGATCTAAATCGTCCTCGCGCGCACTACTCTTCAGCTGATCTAAATCGTCCTCGCGCGCACTCTACTCTTCAGCTGATCTAAATCGTCCTCGCGCGCACTCTACTCTTCAGCTGATCTAAATCGTCCTCGCGCGCACTCTACTCTTCAGCTGATCTAAATCGTCCTCGCGCGCACTCTACTGTTCAGCTGATCTAAATCGTCCTCGCGCGTACTCTACTCTTCAGCTAATCTAAATCGTCCTCGCGCGCACTCTACTCTTCAGCTGATCTAAATCGTCCTCGCGCGCACTCTACTCTTCAGCTGATCTAAATCGTCCTCGCGCGCACTCTACTCTTCAGCTGATCTAAATCGTCCTCGCGCGCACTCTACTCTTCAGCTGATCTAAATCGTCCTCGCTCGTACTCTACTCTTCAGCTAATCTAAATCGTCCTCGCGCGCACTCTACTCTTCAGCTGATCTAAATCGTCCTCGCGCGCACTACTCTTCAGCTGATCTAAATCGTCCTCGCGCGCACTCTACTCTTCAGCTGATCTAAATCGTCCTCGCGTGCACTCTACTCTTCAGCTGATCTAAATCGTCCTCGCTCGTACTCTACTGTTCAGCTGATCTAAATCCTCCTCGCGCGCACTCTACTCTTCAGCTGATCTAAATCGTCCTCGCGCGCACTCTACTCTTCAGCTGATCTAAATCGTCCTCGCGCGCACTCTACTGTTCAGCTGATCTAAATCGTCCTCGCGCGCACTCTACTCTTCAGCTGATCTAAATCGTCCTCGCGCGCACTACTCTTCAGCTGATCTAAATCGTCCTCGCGCGCACTCTACTCTTCAGCTGATCTAAATCGTCCTCGCGCGCACTCTACTCTTCAGCTGATCTAAATCGTCCTCGCGCGCACTCTACTCTTCAGCTGATCTAAATCGTCCTCGCGCGCACTCTACTCTTCAGCTGATCTAAATCGTCCTCGCGCGCACTACTCTTCAGCTGATCTAAATCGTCCTCGCGCGCACTCTACTCTTCAGCTGATCTAAATCGTCCTCGCGCGCACTCTACTCTTCAGCTGATCTAAATCGTCCTCGCGCGCACTCTACTCTTCAGCTGATCTAAATCGTCCTCGCGCGCACTCTACTGTTCAGCTGATCTAAATCGTCCTCGCGCGCACTCTACTCTTCAGCTGATCTAAATCGTCCTCGCGCGCACTACTCTTCAGCTGATCTAAATCGTCCTCGCGCGCACTCTACTCTTCAGCTGATCTAAATCGTCCTCGCGCGCACTCTACTCTTCAGCTGATCTAAATCGTCCTCGCGCGCACTCTACTCTTCAGCTGATCTAAATCGTCCTCGCGCGCACTCTACTCTTCAGCTGATCTAAATCGTCCTCGCGCGCACTCTACTCTTCAGCTAATCTGAATCGTCCTCACACACTCTCGACTGTTCTGCTTATCTGAATCCTCATACACTTTCTGTTCAGATCTAAATTCACCTCCCAACAAGTCTGTTTCATGATCTAAAATAAAAATAAAACCGGATGGGTAAATTATGCAGGGGGGTTTTGCTCTGGAGACGAGCAGCCATTTTCCTGTCTGGTCGCGTTTTTGTGTGGGAGAAAGGTGACGGCTCACTTTTGCCATTTCTCTCTTTTGTGACAGCTGCCACATTCGATCATTGCTGCTCTTTCTCTCTCAGTGAATGGGGAAACGTTGTGGCCACCACAGCCATCATCAGACAGAAAGCATGGCGGGATGCAACATTTAGACCCTGACAGGTTTACTCTACCTTTCATGAGAACTGTGCTGGAGGAGGGGTTGGAGTAAAAAAAAAAAATCTTTAACCACACACACACACACACACACAGTATACTCCATCCCAGCTTCTGCTTTTCAAGGAAGTGAGATGGACCTTCGGCACAGACGGAAAAGCTCCACACCTTCACTCTTCTAAAAGTGTATAATGTGAGTGTGTACATCCGGTTTGGCTTAAACACGATGCAAAAGGATTGCCTTACCGTTGTATTTGCATGAAAATGAAGATCATATCAAGTCAATGGAACTTATGTACATCCCTCCAGAATTTCTTGCTGAACATGCCAGCTTTAAATTTCCTCTCAACACAAACAGCACACGGATCCCACTTTCTCTGTGACCTCGGCTCGCTATTGTAGAATGGAAACACAGATTAGCCTCCTGCTGAAGGTTTTTACCACTAGCAGCCTTGCAATTACGGTATCTCCCTCTCACACACACACACACACACACAGAGTAACAGAAATGCAGTTGCTCACTTTTCTCCCTCTCTCGCTTGATAAAAGATGTTACGAAACGCTTCGGATGTACAGCCATTCTGCTTTAGCACACATCTGAGAATGTATCCTTAATATGAGCTGTCGATGTGTCATGTTTTTCACTTGTGACGCACTTAAAGAGTCTTTCCTGCCTCACACACAAGACGCGGTTATGGACGACTCAGAAATGCATGATGAGTTCATGCAGCGCGAATGATGTGCAGATGTATAGAGGTTGAGGGTTGGCGTGGAAAAGAAAGGAAAAGAGAAGAGCTTCAGCAGGTCATGGGAACACCCTGCGGAGTGAAGCGAAAGTCAGCTTCCCTGTTCGGGGAGATAAGGATTAGGGCCCTTGGCACTCGATGGAGATTTCAGATGATATCACGACCGTGTTATCTCAATGAGAAAATCCTCCAATGAACTTAGAGCAGAGGAAAATCAATAGACCATCAGAGCAGAAAGAGACAACGGATCCTCATAACTCCAGCCTGGGAGTATTGGGAGCGCACACACACACACACGTATATTAAAAACAGACATACAATTATCTAATTTGAAAGTGAGGCCTATAAATAATTGTGTTTGTACTATAATATCACAGTAGATATGTATTTTTTCTTAAATTATTTATTTTCCTCTTCACCTGGTTCATCACACTTACTGTATCACGACATTATGTTCACAAATAATCTTGAAAATTATTCCGTATACCCAATTTATTTCTAAATCACTCCTTTTTCACATTTTCCAGCACACGGGTTAATACATGAGCATCCCTTCATCTTGCTTTCCTCAGGGTGTGCAGGACAAAATCTAAAGTCGATACGCTGGTTGAGTTCATATATATATATATATATATATATATATATATATATATATATATATAATGATGGTGCAAGAAAAGAAAATAGCTCTCCTGGTACTCGAAACTTGCAGGAACATATCTTTTTTTTTTTTCCTTTGGTCTAACTCTCCAACGAAATCCCAGCATGAACCCTTTTCCATTCCATAAACACACGGCTCTGAAATACCATGAAGGCGTCGACTGCTTCGCACGCACTTAGTTAAAGTGCGGAAAAACAGAATGAACGGTTTGATGGGGTCATCTTAAAAACGGAGTCTTGCGGATCTGAAGCACATTATCAATCAGTCCTGTGTGTGAGAGTCACGCTGAGGCTGATTAGCAAGAAAACACACAGAAACCCGCACGATTCATGGAGGAACATGTAATAATGCGGGTTGTGCTGCAGCCCTGTTAATCTCACATCTGCAAATGACAAGTTAATACAGTACACTCTCAGAAAGACTTCAAACGGTACAAGAACACCGAGTCATCTATTGAGGTATTTCACTCACGTGACCAAGTCATGTGATGCTGCCATTTTGGACGGCACGGCTCGAATCAGTTTGAATGCGAGGAAGGCGACAAACGAAAAACATAAGAAAAAGGAGCGAGATGCAGAAAACACCTTCACTATCCAGCGACGTAGGGCATTTACAGGGCGAGCAGAGGGAGAGGTATTTGCAAAAATTGAGGTTAGCAGGCTTAGAGAACGACGTTTACCTGCTTCCACCAGGATTGTTCACTGACGTACGGAAGTACACGAAGCCCTCGTCTTTACCTGACTTCGGCCCACATGATCTGTATACCTATGTCGTTAAAAACCCATCGCCATACACAGGTATTGATCTGAAAGCGTTTAAGAGTTTGGATGCCTACAAATATTTTGTGTCAGGCTGGGTAACATGCCTACATCAGCGGGTCGTCCCTGGAGCCGGTGGTCGCCGTCTTATTACAGCTAAGGTTTGTTCACATTTTCATTTACTTTCGGTCCTCAGGATAAACAAAATGTTATTAAATGTCATTGAAATAACTTCTTAGTCTGTTGAGACATGGCCCGTTATAAATTTGCTGTTACCAGGCAATGACCAAGAACTGTATTATTAGGGTCGGTGTCTGTGTTGTAGCAGTTTACTAGCAGCTAGCTGTTAGCACTAGCTAATGTCAGCAACATCATAGCTGGTATGTTACTGTAGCAATGTTTACGTTCAGTCATTTGGATGACTGTTAAAACCTTTCAGTCTCAAGTTTTTCCTTTCCTGGATTTACTAGTTTACTGAGCTAGCGCGCTAGCTCGGGCAAGCTGGGAGCTAGCGCGCGCTAGCCTGCCGGCGACCGGCGCGCGCTAGCCAGCCGGCGCGCTAGCTCCCAGCCTGCCCGAGCTAGCGCGCTAGCTCAGTAAACTAGTAAATCCAGGAAAGGAAAAACTTGAGACTGAAAGGTTTTAACAGTCATCCAAATGACTGAACATAAACATTGCTACAGTAACATACCAGCTATGATGTTGTTGACATTAGCTAGCTTGACGTCCAAAATGGCGGACACCGGGGCGTCACGTGACCCTGTGACGTCAGGTGAAATACCTCAATATCCCCCGCCCCCTATATACCTACTACTGTACTGTATATACAACCCCGATTCCAAAAAAGTTGGGACAAAGTACAAATTGTAAATAAAAACGGAATGCAATGATGTGGAAGTTTCAAAATTCCATATTTTATTCAGACTAGAACAAAGATGACATATCAAATGTTTAAACTGAGAAAATGTATCATTTAAAGAGAAAAATTAGGTGATTTTAAATTTCATGACAACACATCTCAAAAAAGTTGGGACAAGGCCATGTTTCCCACTGTGAGACATCCCCTTTTCTCTTTACAACAGTCTGTAAACGTCTGGGGACTGAGGAGACAAGTTGCTCAAGTTTAGGGATAGGAATGTTAACCCATTCTTGTCTAATGTAGGATTCTAGTTGCTCAACTGTCTTAGGTCTTTTTTGTCGTATCTTCCGTTTTATGATGCGCCAAATGTTTTCTATGGGTGAAAGATCTGGACTGCAGGCTGGCCAGTTCAGTACCTGGACCCTTCTTCTACGCAGCCATGATGCTGTAATTGACGCAGTATGTGGTTTGGCATTGTCATGTTGGAAAATGCAAGGTCTTCCCTGAAAGAGACGTCATCTGGATGGGAGCATATGTTGCTCTAGAACCTGGATATACCTTTCAGCATTGATGGTGTCTTTCCAGATGTGTAAGCTGCCCATGCCACACGCACTAATGCAACCCCATACCATCAGAGATGCAGGCTTCTGAACTGAGCGCCGATAACAACTCGGGTCGTCCTTCTCCTCTTTAGTCCGAATGACACGGCGTCCCTGATTTCCATAAAGAACTTCAAATTTTGATTCGTCTGACCACAGAACAGTTTTCCACTTTGCCACAGTCCATTTTAAATGAGCCTTGGCCCAGAGAAGACGTCTGCGCTTCTGGATCGTGTTTAGATACGGCTTCTTCTTTGAACTATAGAGTTTTAGCTGGCAACGGCGGATGGCACGGTGAATTGTGTTCACAGATAATGTTCTCTGGAAATATTCCTGAGCCCATTTTGTGATTTCCAATACAGAAGCATGCCTGTATGTGATGCAGTGGCACGGGCACCCAGTATGGTTTTCCGGCCTTGACCCTTACGCACAGAGATTCTTCCAGATTCTCTGAATCTTTTGATGATATTATGCACTGTAGATGATATGTTCAAACTCTTTGCAATTTTACACTGTCGAACTCCTTTCTGATATTGCTCCACTATTTGTCGGTGCAGAATTAGGGGGATTGGTGATCCTCTTCCCATCTTTACTTCTGAGAGCCGCTGCCACTCCAAGATGCTCTTTTTATACCCAGTCATGTTAATGATCTATTGCCAATTGACCTAATGAGTTGCAATTTGGTCCTCCAGCTGTTCCTTTTTTGTACCTTTAACTTTTCCAGCCTCTTATTGCCCCTGTCCCAACTTTTTTGAGATGTGTTGCTGTCATGAAATTTCAAATGAGCCAATATTTGGCATGAAATTTCAAAATATCTCACTTTCGACATTTGATATGTTGTCTATGTTCTATGGTGAATACAATATCAGTTTTTGAGATTTGTAAATTATTGCATTCCGTTTTTATTTACAATTTGTACTTTGTCCCAACTTTTTTGGAATCGGGGTTGTACCAAGTTTCAAGAGATTATTTGTCACATTTTTCAAGTTCTGCTGCAGGAGCCCAACCCGACCTCTTTACACTGACCTCAGCATCCCATGACATAAACCCACCGGACCTTTGGTCCAGGTGAGCTAAAGTTGAAAATTTCTCACATTTCTTAGTATCAAAAGGCACATATACATTACTTAATCAACACATATACCAACTTTCAAGACCGTACCACTCATAGTTTAAGTTCTGCTCCGGAAACAAAACCTACCCCTAAGACTAACCTGAGAGACTAAGTCTGAAATAGTTTCCATGGAAACATGAAAAAAATTTAAATTTCTCAAATTTCTTAGTCTGAAAAGGCACATCGACATCACCTTGTTAACATGTATACCAAGTTTCAAATCTGTATCATGAATAGTTTTGGATATACGCTCCGGAAACCAACATTGCTCTTAGAAACTACGTCATAATCTATTTTTATGTAAATATTTGATAAATACTTCTTTTTTTTTTTTTCAAAAATCCAAAATAGCAAAAGGCACCAGTTCACATGTCGCTTGATATGTATACAAAGTTTCATGAAGACATCTTCAGTAGTTTTAAAGATACGGCCCGGAAACAAAAACATGACCGGACGGACGGAACCTGTTTCTAGATCCCCCACCAAACTTCGTTTGGACGGGGGATAATAACATGCTGTAACTAGTATGCCTAAATAATAATGACATACTCTTTAGTGTGGTAGGTATTTGCTAGCGAGCTAAAATGCAGTGCGAAGAACAAAACTCTCATCTGGTCACCTCTGAAGTGTGCGTTTTATTACCTTATACATTTACTTACAGGTATTTACAGTTACATTTACATTTACAGGAGCCTAACCCGTGTTCGCTCTCCATTTTATGATACATATTTAATTCTCCAGCCTGTTAAAAATGTTAGGTATAAGCGGATTGTAATGTATTGTTGTGGTGCTAGGAGTGCTATTGTTCAAAAATGCGATTCATGCCGTGACCCTAGGTGGCCACTGTGGCTAAATTGATGTTTAGGAAGCGATATAGTGGTTGGAAAAATAAAACTAGCACATCGTGCGGCTAACCTCACCTCAGTTCTTGGCTCAAATTATCTTGCATGGTGTCAGAAGTGTAGTAATGGCTACCCCGCAGTTTGAGTGCCTGAAGATTGCCTGCTGGTTTGTACAGTATCAGGAATTCGACAAATTTAGGAGTCATGCTACTTTCGTTTTTTGCTGGACCGCTGTCTGGACGATCTGCTAAAGAGCAAGCAGGCTGGCTAGGCCCATGGATTGTCGAGCAAGGCACAGAAATTTATAAAACGCTAGACTGGGGTGGAGGGGAGAAAGAGGATCCAATCAAAGTGTTGGAAAAGCTCACAAGATACATTAGACCGAGAAAGAATAAGAGGATAGCTCGTCAAGCAGAGGAAACGAGGTACAAGTGAGCGTTTTGACCATTTTGTGAAGGATTTACGGCTGCTTTTAATGGACTGTGAATATGCTGAACCCGACGATATGCTAATTGACGCCATCATCATGGGGGTCTGTGAGAAACGAGTGCAAGAAAGACTACTGGACAAAGGTGAGGATCTGACGTTAGCCAAGGCCACAACATGAGATGTCTCAGAAACAAATGAAAATTGTCTGAGATCATACTTCATGCTCTCAAGTGTCTACTGTAGCAACCAATGTTTTACCTAAAATGACTGGCCAAAGTCGGAAAGCACGCTATCCAGAACATTCAAAATTTGCACTGCAGAAGCCACCAGCCTACAGCCCGAGTTGTGGCAAGCACCCCAAGCACATATGGAATGAAGGCAAGTGTCCAGCTAAAGGCTCAACATGTTCTTATTGTAACAAGCCCAACCACTGGATGGTAGTGTGCCGTAAACGTGCAGTCCACACATTGAGTGTTGAAACGCCAGAGGAAGCAGATGAAGATATTCCGGACATATCAGAGGATATAGAGGATGTCCCTCCACCTGCAGTGGTATGATTTAACTGTCAGATATAGGAAAGGAAAGGATATGGAGCTGCCTGACACGCTAGTGAGAGCCAAACTGACATACAACACTTCAGAGTTGGAAGGGTTGGAGTGTGTATCCATGAATTATGCATCTGTGAGTGAAGAAAAGTACAGTACATTGAGCTACAAGAATGCACAAGGAAAGAGCTGAGCCATTTGCAATACAGTACAGAATACAGCAAGGATGGCCAGAGCATTGGACAGATGCTCCAGCTGCTGTTTAGACGTACTGGGATTCGAGAGGTCAGCTAATGGTATGTGATGGAGTAGTGTACAAAGGGCTGTGTATAGTAGTGCCACCCAGTATGAGACACCACATGTTAAATCTCATATACCAGGAATTCTGAAAAGCAAGCAAAGAGCTCGTGAAGTGTTTACTGGCCAGGTATAAGTGCTGAGATCAAGGACGTAGTGAGGGATTGCAGTAAGTGTGCAGAGTTCCAAAACAAGCTGCCCAGATTGCCACTCAAACCAACAGAAACCCCAGAACTTCCATTCAAGCAAGTGGCATCATACATGTTCAAGTTCAAAGGCAAGCACTGTGTTATTTTGGTGGACTACTTCTCAAAGTTTATTGAGGTGGATGAGCTTAAAGACCAGCGGAGTCGTACTGCCATTGAAATACTTAAATCTCAGTTTAGTACAGTGTTTCTCAACCACCACAGTGGGCTGCGAAGCGCTATCTCGTGGGCCGTGATTCCCCCCCCCCCCAAGTTTGAAGCCAAATACTAAATAGTTCAGGATATCCTAGTGTCCCAAATCTGGTAGCTGGTTTGACGTACACCTTTCAAGTGGAATAAATACATTTGTGGGCAAATTAAGAAGAACAAGCCTTTATTATTGTCACGTCCCTCCTTTGCATTTAACACCCACCACCACCACCACCATGTGCACGCACAGTGGACAGAAGAAATAAATATGTTTGTAGGTAAATTATATGGATCTGTGATGCCTGTTGGAAGAGAAGAGCAGAGAGGATTGAGAATCAAGCAGCTGTGGTTTGGTTACACCCGATACTAAAACTTCTAGTATCCTAGCAACCATCACAAAAACACGTACAAAAAGCCCAGAAATTCCTCCTTACCCGGGCAAAAACGATACAGGATTTATCTTGTCGTGTCCTGATCCCCAGATCTTTAACCCAGCCACATATAAAAAGTTGTTCTCCTCCATGCTCTTCCAGGTTTTCATCTGTGTGTCCGTGTAGAACGATGTCTGCAGCACCAGGGAGTTTGAGATGTCGGGGAACTCAACGGATAGATAATTTTCCAACTATACAATAACTTTATTTAAACATGATAAGTTGATCGGCAAAGTTGGTGGAGTCGTGCACATGCAAATACAAATAATTACAAATATAAAAGGACTAAAAAACACAATCTTGGAAAAAAAAACACCTTAAAATCTGTTGATTATCTGTTAATTATCTTCACATTAAGTCAATTAATAGTTTGCATAACTATTCGTCTTTGTATTTAGTTCCGGCTACAATAGGATCAAAATTTATTCTACTCATGTCAAATTTAGGTGGGAAATTTTTCTTTCATAGGAAAAAAAAAATCCTTTCTTTGTTAGCGTGTAAGGATCTAATCCCATTGAGTGGTTTCTATATCCACTTCTTTTGAGTGTACTTCTCAGTTTTAATAACTTGCTTGTTTGCTGAACACAAAACATGGCAATAAGTTCTTGTGTTAATGGACCAGACTCCACTTTTGGATCATTAATCTCGTTTGACTGAGAATGACCTACATACATGGTTTGGCTTCTGGGACATCCATACAGTTTTAAATACAATACCTACAATTAAAAACAGTTTGCTTTTATTGCATTTATTTAATCCCTGTGCTCCCATCTGTAACAGGGAGTGGTGTCACATCCCGTTAATACGGAAGCCGAGAGAGGCCCTTCATATCATCCTTTTTTTTATTCACCTTGTTATCCCGAGATAACGACATAATTAATTCAGGATCTCGAGAAAACAACACAACCAATTCGAGATCTCGAGAAAACAAAACCGTTATTTCGAGATCTCGAGAAAACAAAACAATTATTCCGTGATCTCGAGAAAACAAAACAATTATTTCATGATCTCGAGTAAACAGCTGAGAAATGGTTCATTCAGGTGCGCCAAGAGACTTGTGATATGCTGACTTTGGGGCTATTTCTCATTCTGTATAGACGCAAGTTTGGTCATTAGAATGTCTGGAATAATCGATCACCTAATAAGGCAACACAGGGAGAGATTGCATTAAGTCTTTTAATAAGGGATCATTTCAAAATTAGTCCGCGGCACCTCCGCAGAAGACTGGCCCGGCTTCGTCTCTACCGACGGAGATACAGTGATCCAGCTGAGATCATGAAATAACGGTTTTGTTTTCTCAAGATCTCGAATTAGTTGTGTTGTTTTCTCGAGATCCTGAATTAATTACGTCGTTATCTCGGGATAACAAGGTGAATAAAAAAAAAAAAGATTATATGAAGGGCCTTTCGCGGCTTCCGTACATTAATACACTTCACATTAGATTGTTAGATTCTAATAGAATAGAGGAGCCAAAATAATTGGGGATCTTTTTTAATGGGCCCCGACTCGGTACAAGTATGAATAGGTGGGCCTTGAAGCAGAAAAGTTTGAGAACCCCTGGTTTAGCTAGTAGGCACGGCATTCCTACGGTCATACGGACAGACAACGGCCCGCGGTATGCGTCAGAGGAGTTCAGAGACTTCTGTGAGAGTGATGGCATTTCGCATCACACATCATCACCTCGCACTCCTCACTGAAATGGAGAGGCCAAATGAGCGGTACAAACAATTAAAAGACTTTGGAACAAAGCTCCAGACAAACGCCTAGCACTGCTTAACTCCAGAACGACCTCCGACTGGAGTCAGTAGGGTTGTCCTCAGTGCAGCTGCTCATGGGCAGGAGACCCAGAAAAACTGCCTGCAGCTCAACAGCTGCTTATCCCAAAGGCCTACAGAAGGTTTCTCAAAATCAGGTACAAAGCTTCCCAGAAGTACTACCATGATAAAGGCAGGACAATGAAATATCGCCAGGTACTGACACTGGGAGAAGAGGTCAGAATGCAATCGTATCCTGGCAACACAACATAACACAGTCCCCAGCTGTACAGGAGCACAGCAGCACACCTCGGTCCTACACTGTGAACTGTGGAGGCAAAGAGTTCCGCTGAACCATCCAGCATCTTCACAACAGCACTGCCACTGCGAATCAGTCTCGTTACCTCATAAGTCATGAGCCATGGATGGTGTCAGCTCTTCCCTGATTGGCTGCTGGCTCCTGTCTGTCACCATGTAGTCACACTTCTTCTGTGTCTAAATATGAAGCATGGTGACATATGGACATGAGTGTTTTACTAGGAAATACACCACTCATATTTTTCATACGAGCTCCATCCGGGACATGGAGAATGAAAACCGTGACATAAATCTCTATGTGTCACTCGTGAGGAAATCGATGAAGTGTTTTGATAAATTTGGGTACTTTTCGTTTGTAAATGTGTCTATATAATAAAAAATAAAATAAAATCACAAGTTGGCTTGAAGATATAAAGTTGATCTTCTCGTGTTGAAAGGCTCACATTTTTCATACGAAATACATCGCGGATCTGAGTGACATTTAAATAATGTTGCCTGGCTTTTTTTTCGTGGTATATCAGAGATATTCCACTCAGCTAGCATGATAGTGAATCAGTTAAAGATGAGCAGCTGAATGGGATATACGGTGGTGCTTGAAAGTTTGTGAACCCTTTTTAGAATTTTCTATATTTTTGCATAAATATGACCTAAAACATTATCAGATTTTCACATAAGTCATAAAAGTAGATAAAGAGAACCCAGTTAAACAAATGAGACAAAAATATACTTGGTCATTTATTTATTGAGGAAAATGATCCAATATTACATATCTGTGAGTGGCAAAAGTATGTGAACCTTTGCTGTCAGTGTCTGGTGTGACCCCCTTGTGCAGCAATAACTGTAACTAAATGTTTGCGGTAACTGTTGATCAGTCCTGCACACCGGCTTGGAGGAATTTTAGCCCGTTCCTCCGTACAGAACAGCTTCAGCTCTGGGATGTTGGTGGGTTTCCTCATATGAACTGCTCGCTTCAGGTCCTTCCACAACATTTCCATTGGATTAAGGTCAGGACTTTGACTTGGCCATTCCAAAACATTAACTTTATTCCTCTTTAACCATTCTTTGGTAGAACAACTTGTGTGCTTAGGGTCGTTGTCTTGCTGCATGACCCACCTTCTCTTGAGATTCAGTTCATGGACAGATGTCCTGACATTTTCCTTTAGAATTCGCTGGTATAATTCAGAATTCATTGTTCCATCAATGATGGCAAGCCGTCCTGGCCCAGATGCAGCAAAACAGGCCCAAACCATGATACTACCACCACCATGTTTCACAGATGGGATAACGTTATTATGCTGGAATGCAGTGTTTTCCTTTCTCCAAACATAACACTTCTCATTTAAACCAAAACGTTCTATTTTGGTCTCGTCCGTCCACAAAACATTTTTCCAATAGCCTTCTGGCTTGTCCACGTGATCTTTAGCAAACTGCAGACGAGCAGCAATGTTCTTTTTGGAGAGCAGTGGCTTTCTCCTTGCAACCCTGCCATGCACACCATTGTTGTTCAGTGTTCTTCACAATGGTGGACTCATGAACATTAACATTAGCCAATGTGAGAGAGGCCTTCGATGTGAGAGAGGCTTTGGGGTCCTTTGTGACCTGGCCGACTATTACACGCCTTGCTCTTGGAGTGATCTTTGTTGGTCGACCACTCCTGGGGAGGGTAAATAAAACAGGGTGCCCACTCACACCTGATTGCCATCCCATTGATTGAAAACACCTGACTCTAATTTCACCTTCAAATTAACTGCTAATCCTCGAGGTTC
Source organism: Neoarius graeffei (assembly GCF_027579695.1). Lineage (NCBI taxonomy): Eukaryota > Metazoa > Chordata > Actinopteri > Siluriformes > Ariidae > Neoarius > Neoarius graeffei. Next base: position 90,237,184 of record NC_083575.1, on the reverse strand, counting down.
ACATACTTTTGCCACTCACAGATATGTAATATTGGATTATTTTCCTCAACAAATAAATGACCAAGTATAATATTTTTGTCTCATTTGTTTAACTGGGTTCTCTTTATCTACTTTTAGGACTTGTGTGAAAATCTGATAATGTTTTAGGTCATATTTATGCAGAAATATAGAAAATTCTAAAGGCTTCACAAACTTTCAAGCACCACTGTATCTGATATACCATGAAAAAAAGCAAGCCAATATTATTATTATTATTATTATTATTATTATTATTATACATACCGTACACATTCATTTCAGGTGTTCAACGCATCTTTCTCATTCAAAATTCTCTCAAAATCTTCCCTATTTTTGGTAACAAAGCAAACCTGGCGGCCATGTTTGTTTGCAAATTGTCACAGTCGCTAGCTCGCAAGGAAGTTTTACATCTCCGACATGTGACGTCATGTTGTCTTGACAACCATTCAATATCGTAAACTATATTCAACACTCATTCTCCATTGGGTAGAGTGACATAATGCATGTAGGATAAGCGACATGCTAGCAATATTGCATGCTATCAAACCAGATGAATGAAACTCACGAGAAGGGAACAGAACAGTTCAGCGCGTCTTTCACTTTAAATCTTCGGCTTTTAATGAAGCAAACATGGCGGCCAACTTTCAGTCACTCGCTAGCTCGGAAGTTTTACATCTCCGATGTGTCTCTTTTCCAGTTTTTTGATGTCCGTTGGTATGTTTTTCTCTTCTAAATATGCGTGAGGAATATATAATGAAGTTTTGGTAGCCTTTCGGGTGTTCAGTGTGTCTTTAGTTTCAATTTATTTATTTAGTGCTTAAACCGAGCACTGAATTAACCCCATCTTCTCTCTCTCCTGGCCGACAAAGAAATGATTGTGCGCATGCGCAGCAGAAGTTTTGTCATTGGATCTTCGCATGAGCTCCAAAAAGTGATGTCATGTTGTCTTGACAGCATGCAATATTATCACAATATTGCACGCTCATTCTCCATTGGGGAGAGTGTCGTAATACATGGAGGATAAGCGATATGATAACAATATTGCATGCCATCAATAAACCCACTAGAAAGGAACAGAACACTTGTTTTTATTCCACGGAAAAAGTGTCCTGTATGGATAATAATGCCTGATATTTCACTTTGATGATGTCACTCCCAGTGTTTTCTTGCTGACTGGACGTACATTATCAAAATGGCGAACAGGTTCAAAATTAAAATTCTTTTGATTAACTTGAGTATTTTTTGTCCATATAATATAAAGAACATTACACGGCCGTGCAAAGGTATGATGTTTATCATCTTGCGTTGAAAATATTTTCACTCGTTTGCTTGACTCACTCGTGAAATATACATTCATCACTCCAAAATAAAACTTCATATATCTTTGTGCGACCGTGTAATATCCTTTCGATATTTTTTTTTTACTATTTTTTCCTTTTAATTAAGAATGTAATTTGCTGATCTATCACATCATGTTCAAGATCATGCTGATATTAGCCTACAATTTTATACCAATATATTTCCCTTACCAAGATCTCCAATCACATCCTGTCAGCAATAAAGTATAATTATCGTGTATTTAATCACACATCTCTCTCTCTCTCTCTCTCTCTCTCTCATAAAACGGGAGCACAATGAAGAGTCAGTTGAAACTTTTAATTTGTTTAAATCCCTTTTGAAATCCTGATGTGGCTGGTCTTCTCCAGCTCCCTGCTCTCTTTAATATGCTGCTGGAATTGACCGGGGAACGACGTGTCTGAGTCGCAAAGCAGCATTAACCTCTCTCGCCCTTACACGCTACAGGAAGGAAATCCATTCACCTGTAGGCTGAGCTGTACAAAGACAAAAGAGTCACTGGACTACAGTGTATAGCACGATTTTATCTGATAGCTGAATTGAAATTTCAACAGCAAGAAAGAAAGGAATAGAAAAGAAAAGAAAAGAAAAGAAAAGAAAAGAAAAGAAAAGAAAGGAGAGATGAAAAAAAACAAGAGTGCTCTGAGAGCACAATATTCCCCCGCTGGCAATTATGCCATAACTCTGGTAAAATGTGAGTGAATTGAATGAAATTACAATATGCGTATTACCGACATATACTGTAACAAAGAATCCTGCCAAGTTTTGTGAAATTCAAAATTCAAAAATCATGAGGGAAGTTGATTTCAGAAAGCAAGGACACCTTGATGAAATTGGCAAAGTACAAGTTTGTTAATAATCGAGGGCATAACTCTGAGAAAATTTGTCCAAATAAAACGAAATTTCAATATGTGTATAACTGTCATACAACAAAGCCTTCTGCCAAGTTTGGTGAAATTCCTCCACAAATTGTGAGAGGAGTTGATTTCAGAAGAACGTACACCCTCATGAAATTGCCAAAGTACAAGTTATTTAGTCAAGGTTCAAAACTCTGGGGGGAAAAAAAAAAAGAAATTAAATCGCAATCAGCGTGTTACCGTCATATAACAAGGCCCTTTGCCAAGCTTCGAGAAATTTGTCCAAAAATTGTGAGAGGAGTTGATGTCAGAAGGAAAACACACCTTCATGAAATTGTCAAAGTACAAGGTTGTTAATCAAGGGCTGCGACTCTGGGAAAATGCGACCGAATTGAACAAAATAATATGTGTATTACCGACATATAACAAGGCCTTTTACCAAGTTTGGTGAAATTCGTCCAAAAATTGTGAGAGGAGTTGATGTCAGAAGGAAAACCCTCTCATGAGATTGTCAAATTATAATTTTCTTAATCAAGGGCTGTGACTTTGGTAAAATGTGACCCAATTGGACAAAATTACAATATGTGCATTACCGACATATAACAAATAATTATGTCAAGTTTCGTGAAATTCCTCCAAAAATTGTGAGAGGAGTTGATTTCAGAAGGTGTGCACCCTTCCCAGGACGGACGGACATCGCCACGACATAATCCTCCTTCGGGCCTTTCGCCCAGCGGGGGATTAAAAAAAAAAAAAAAAAGTCTGGGTCACTGTTTGGGCCTGGTGAAACTTTAAGGCAGATTAATATAAAATTGCTGGAGGGCAAAAAGGGCAAATTTAAGCGAAGAAAAAGGAAAATGAAAAAGATTTTCTCATGACAGCAGCAATATCCAGGCTACTTTAGTATTAATGCATATTCAGAATAAATTCATTCAGTGCCTCGCCCCGTATGGGATAATGCATTCATATTCTGACAGACACTATTGTATATCTGCAGTAGCGTTTCACATGGAGCTGAAATGAACCCATCTAAGGCGTGTGAATAAATCATGAGGAGGCTAAAACTCTGCGCAAAGGTGAAAAGATGATGTGTGTGTGAGGGAAAGAGAGAGACGGAGAGTGAGATAGAGATAGTGTGTGCCAGTGTCCCTGGCAGTCCCCTTTCTACCCCCTTAAGATGTCCCTGCTGCCCAGAAACACCTGCTCAACTCAACATTTATTATTCAGAGATGCACTAAAGGGACCCTACTGCGCAATATAAGAAAACTCTACATGACACAGAGCTCACACACCTGTCAGTGACAACAAGTAATATCAGCATGTGCAAACAGACAGATGGATTCCAGTCTTTATCTCAGTGTGGTGTGGATGTGCGAGTAAAAAGCTGTTAGACGTGTTGTGAGTGAGCATCTGTGTTAGTTTGAGCCTTCTTGTTGCTTGGGTGAAGTCAAATGGCAATTAAGCAAGATGTTGGGAAAGTGCGTCAGAGACGTGGCGACCAGTTGAACAAATCGCTAGCTTGTCTGTAAAAGTGGACTGAGCTTCTGCCTGTACTTTCCACTGCGCTCGAGCGGAACCCTGGAACTTCAACTCGGAGTAGAAGGTGTATCATGATAATAATAGGGCGGCATGGTGGCGTAGTGGTTAGCACTGTCGGCTCACAGCAAGAAGGTTCTGGGTTTGAGGTCGGTGAGGGCCTTTCCGTGCGGAGTTTGCATGTTCTCCCCGTGTCTGCGTGGGTTTCCTCTGGGTGCTCTGGTTTCCCCCACGGTCCAAAGACATGCAGTTAGGTTAACGTGGGGCGGCCTTGGGCTGAGGTGCCCTTGAGCAAGGTATTTAACCCCTGACTGCATGTGACAAATAAAGGTTTCTTCAAATAATAATAATTTCATTAAGACACTATTGTGAAAAAATATGGTGTCTTTTACATTTAAAATCTGTCACGGTCCTGGAGGCCTGCACCCCACCAGGACAGGGAGCTGTGTAACCTTGTCGAGGTGTGACAGCTTGTTCCCACCTGGTGTCTGCCTTGGTCTGGTGCATGGGAGCCCTGTAACCTTGGAGGGGGCTTATGACACCAGGGATGTACTAACTAGCAGTTCCACCCAAACATCCCACCATAGCTGGTTAGGCACCGGGTTAGCAGCCCGACCCTGTAAAAATCTCAAAATGCTAGTGAAAGTCAAAGAAGTCAGTGCAAAGAAGAACGTGATGGACGAAATCCTGTAATGACAGACCCTAATGAAAGCCGCAAGGAAGTTAGGGCCTTGAAGAAGAAGAAGATGAAGAAGAAGCTTTATTGTCATTGTACAAGAACACAACACAATTCCATTTGGCAGCATCTCTCTTATAGCAGCTACATGTCACAGTCACAAGAAAATATATTAAACATAAATAGTAAAAACAGTAAAGTGCAGATAAAATGTTATAAATAGTCTGTATTAACCTTCATCCTGCCAAGTGGGGTCCATCTGGACCCCGCACCTATATGTTTGTTTGCCATTTTAAAAATATGTGACATACTGCCTCACCGTTTTATGAATTTGTCGGAATTTATGTCTTAAAACACTAAAGCACCGGAAGATCAGCTTTTTGCATTGTGAAGGTATAATTAATCTGTTACTGGGGTCCAACCGGACCCCAGAGTAAAGTTTATCTGTCTTTCATTTTATAATTGAATAGCACACTGAAAGTTAACTTCTTTTATTTCTTTTATGTTCCATAATGAAACTACCAAGGCATTCCTTCTTGGGGTCCGTGTGGACCCCACTGCTGCAATAAGCACAGGCTGCAAAACAAAAGCCCTAAATTATTTTACAATTACTTTTTTGTTTTAAATTCTGTAAGAAAAGACCTAAGTTGTAATCCAGAATGTTTTACAGCTGCATGAGCTGCAAAAATCATGTATATAATGCCAATTTTTTTTTTGTGGCGCTATAATTTGCTGCATATATGCTAGTTATTGCAATGTTATTGCATTTATAATACATCATTGATATTCAGCCATAGTGGATTTTGTTCTTCAATAAAGTTATGTCTGTTTGCTGCACTGAATTGGTTCTTACTGCATTGATTTCAAGGTATTCCCTCCTGGGGTCCATACGGACCCCGCCTGGTAGTTTGTGTATGTAAAATTGGCTGGTAGGATGAAGGTTAAGTGTGTTCTTTATGCCTTGGGCCCTTTAGTGTATTGCTGTTATTAATACAAGATGTTCTGAACAAAACTTATCTGGTGATTTTGTCTTTATAAGCTTTAATTTTAAAGAAAAGTATTGGGGTCCAAACGGACCCCGCATGGTAAGATTAAGGTGTAAGATAGCATGGTAGGATGAGGGTTAAAGGTGCAGTCTATATTTGAGGTGCAAGAGTTATTGTCCATTGACTGGGAGGTAGTTGTGTGTGTGCGTGCATGGGGGGTGTCCATGATTCCTGCAGCAGTCTCTTCACAGCCATGGGGAAGAAGCTGTTCTTCAGTCTGTTGGTGCGGGCTCTCATGACTCCGAGTCTGCCAGAGTGGAGGTTGGAAAATAGAGAGTGTCCTGGGTGGGCGGGGTCATCCTGGATCTTTGTGGCCCGCCGAAAGAGCCGGCTCGAGTAGAACTCTGACTTTATACAGTACATTGGATTGACAGAACATTTAATTACATTCGGTCAGAATCAGCATTCAATATTGGTAAGTTAGCGCCCTGTTCTTAACTTTTTGTCAAATCTAGAATTGTTCCATCAAATGTGTGTATATAATGATATTGGCTGACTTTTTTTTTTTCGTGGTATATCAGATATATTCCATTCAGTTACTCGTCTTCGACTCGTTCAATATCAAGCTAGCTGAATGGAATATATCTGATAGACCACTCAACGCCAGCCAATATTATTTAAAAAGATAACTTTTACAGCTACAGTCTCAAAGCTCTAGGGGTGAATGATTGCTGATGTCTCTTAGTTCTGGAAAATGGTGTTGTTACTTTTCCTCTTCCTTAGTAAAAGTGGTTACGCTTTAGTTCATTCTTAGTCAGAGTGTCTCTTCTTTAGGCCAGTGGTTCCAGGGTGTCCTTTGGAAGTCTAAGGATCCTCAGGCAACAGTCTTGCACTCTTTGTAGCTCTACAGAGAGATACTCAAGCAAACCACCCCAAATGGGACTGGCATAGTCTAGCAAGGGCTGGATCTTTGTTATGTAGGTGGTAAGGCCAACCTCGATTCTTGGGTTTCACGTGACATCATATCCACAGGCTTTCGTCTAAACGGGGGAACAGGGGCGCTGCGCCCTCTTACTCTCGGCGTACGCCCCCTTACCGACTCCGTGAAAACATCCCAGCAACACTACGTGACAATGTGTCTGATCATCAAATACGTTATAATTGCTCCAAAAATATTCCAATCATAGTACGGTAGATACACCGCCAGACGGTGCAAAAACAATCCGAATTGGCGTTTTCCAGACTGAGGCGCCATGTTGTTTAGTTGTTTACTTGTCGCTGCTGCTCTCGCGAGATTTGACATGGGTTACATACAAGGTCAGCTGACTTGTAGCGCGAGATTTCTCAAGACTGAATGACCTTTCACCCACCGGCGCGGGAGCTTTTGACAGAAGTAGTTCGCGAGTTGTTTTTGTTGACACTTGGGCATTTAAAGATGTCATCCCGTGGCACAAAGCGGAAGAAAGCAAAAGACTGTCTAGGGCAGAAGAAGATTAGGCCAAATAAAAAAAAGTGTGTTTCCAGTAACCCGACCAAGCGAGAATTTCCGCGTCGAAATTGCCAACCGTAAAGTTTTTATTACAAATTTCCCTCGATATTTTAGTGTAAGCGGCGTTAGTTTGTCATTTTTTGTTTCAACGCATTCAAGTTGTGAAAGAAACGATAAAAAGTAAAATGTTTCGCCACTTCTATCAGCCCTCCTGCATAAACTGAGCCGAGCCGCCATTTTGAATCCTCATTCAAGGCTGTAATGCAAATTGCTTCCTTTTCAGTATACAAGTGCACTTCCATGGCAGGAAAAACACTACATTTAGCCGCCCATGTAGTCCCCTATTTATACAAATAGGAGTCATTCAGGATTCAGCCATGTTTTTGCTCGACCCAAGTTCTACAGTAGGCTAGGCTAGGCTAGGCCGTCTGCTTTTAATGGAAGTAGCCTAGCCTAGGACGTTATTTTCACGTTATTTCTTGATAAGGTGTTTTCACGTTATTACATGAAAATATCATGAAATATCGCTTCCGTAGATCATAACTCGAACTCTTGCGATATTTTTTTTATTCGTTTAAAGATTTAAAACACTTATTTTATTATGATGTGTGGTATAAAGGATTCTGTGCCAAAATACTATTTTGTAAGATGTTTACTTGTGTTAATTTTTTCGAACAAAAAAAAAAAAAAAAATTAAGAAAAAAAAAAAAAACCCTTTCCTACCTACCGACCTTATTTTAGTATTTCATGTTACCGGAAACACACTTTTTTTTTGGCCTTACTTCTTTCTTTTTCAATGTTGACAGACAATTTGTTACAATTTCCCTCTCAGATAGCCTCAGAATGTCCCATTGGAGCATTTTTCAAAGGCTTTGCGCGGCGGGGGGGGACGACAACCGGCACCACCACCCCCCTCGCCATGGTGAGCGCCCTCATACTAAATTTTTCTAGAAAAAACCCTGATATCCACCTCATTAGTTACTCAAAACTTTAGCTGGGTGGTCTACCAAAGCGTTTGCATGGAGAAGGTGCATTGCTCGCATGAAAAACACCTTATACTTGCATTGTTTTAGGATGTTCTAATCGATTAAACCGTGAAACCGATAAAAGTTTCTTCAGGGTTCCCCGTGAACTAATAAAAAAAAGGTGAACGAACACAGGATTTCACAAAAAGACGTTGAGAAAGGTGGCTTTTGAACCTCTGACTGAAATCAAGGTTTGTATTTCCCTCTCAGCTCTGTCCTTAGTGTTTTCCAAGTACTTTTCTTGTTACGTGTTGTGATTTTACAGTACTTTTTTTTAGTCACAAAGTGCTAAAGTCCGCAGCTGTTTCTTTGTTTACTCCTCACTCGTCACAAAGTCCATATGCGTGAAGGTCGCGACAAAATTCTTACCCAGCCATAGAGTTACAATGCGCCGTGATCACTTCTCCGTCTTTAAAGATCCAGGTCTTTAAAGGGGTTTCTGATGATCTTTGTGAATGATTTACCTGAACGATAAGAGCCAACACAAGTGAGAATCAAGCAAATTGTTGTTTGTTTACACTTCAACTCGCAGCGCTTTGCTGTAAAGACGCGAACGAAAAGCTTAAAATAAAAATACTTACACGGGCAAAAACAATACAGGATTCATTCAGCAGTGACTTGATACCGAGGTCTGTTACCCAGCCACGTACAAAAAAGTTGTAAGCCTCCATACTCTTCCACGCTTTCATCTGTTTTGCGGTGTAGAAGGACGTCTGCAACACCAGATAGTTCGAGATGTCGGGGAACTCGACTGAAGGGTAGTTTTCAAGATCGTATGACAAATCCTTCTTGCCCAGACTGTAGGGGTCGATTCCATTGCACAGAGCAATCTTCTGAATATATCTACAGCCAGCAGCGGCTTCTCGATTACGAGCGTACTCTGATAAGTTATCGCTAGTTGTTTGCACTACGGCAGCCGTTTTGGTTTGCTAGACCACCAGCAGTTTTACCAGAAGTGAAATCGCTAAGAAAAGTCACGTGACTGAAACCCAAGAATAGGAAGACCAGCTTTCCAACATGCTCTCATGTAATAAATACGTTTGCTAGCTTTACTGACGATATTCGATATGTTAGCGTTCCACTTGAAGTCATCCTGTACTCCAACTCCAAGCAACTTGAACCCGATGACTCTTTCAAGCTCCACGTTGTTGATGCATAAAGGACATAGGGAGTTGTTAGGGTTTTTTTTGAAAGAAATCCACATCTCTTTTGTTTTCTTGGCATTGAGTTCCATTTTGCCCAAGATTCCAAAAATAGTGAGTGCATGACATCCTGTGTTTCTCAAACCAGAAGCCTGATTAGTGTACATTAATTGGTTGACAGCAGTATAGTCCTCCTTTGGGGCCCTCTGAAGATCTTCATGGATGCCATCCTCCATCCACTGTCGCTATATGAGCTCTTAATCCACTGAGACAAGGTGATGGAGGTGCTTAGAAGGACTAGATTCAACCCACAAAAATATAATCCAAGCTTGGCTGAGGCACCAGACGTGGGTTACCCCCACAAAGCCAGTGAGGAGCTTCTCACACTCAGCTATAAAGAGCGGGGACATGCTTTTCTATAGCTGGCGTGGTAATCCTATCTGGTTGCATTTCACTTCTCTTCTATAGCCTTCTGACATCTCCAAAAGGAGAACCAGCAAAGTAAGGTAAAGTAGTCAAACTTCTCTTCTTACTGACTCTGACAGATTAGTAGTGTGAACCATTAGCACTATGATAAATCTCAAAAAAAGTAATGTTGTTTATCAAGGAGTTCTCCAAGGATCTTTTTTTTTTTTTTTTTTGGAGTGCGGTAATGAGCTTGATCCTCAGGAAAAAAAAAAAAAAAATCTCTGCTTTCCGAACTTCAAAAGAAGCAGACCGCAGCCGACAATAAGCATCCCAGGATCAATGAAAGGAATACGCTGCATTTTTCTCCGCCTGTATGCTGAGAATGTGTGAAGAATAATAAGATGGTGTTGGGAGCACGCTGGCGTCCTCGTGCATCCCATCTCCATAAGATCTTACAAGCAGGCCCAATATAATAAGAAGAAGTAAACTGATGTGTGTAAGAAGGATTTTAATTTAAATGGAAGAGGAGTACGAAGAAACGACGGCTATTCAACGTCCATCCCGTTCCGCCAAATGTGTTATCCAGTTGCCAGAAAATCACTGAATCAAATATTGAGCTAATCTATGTTTCTGCGCTGATATAAGGTCATGTGTCCGATGGGGTGACATTTGGGATGTGCCCGATGCGATGACATTTATCCTCACTGCTTCCTCGAGTTCTGTATACTGAAGTTTACAGAATTACAATTTTTAACTCGCAACTGGATAAACCTGGGCAAATAAAGCACTGAAGCTGCGGGAGCACAAGTGTGGGTTCTGCATACTGATCAGTAGCACGGATTAAAAACATTAAGGATAAAATATTGATGGCGATCTCCTTGCACGTAAGCAACGAAACAAGCATAATCCCTTTGCACATTCTGATGTGCACCAACTCCTCATGTTGCTTTCTGGATACAGCAGAATTAAAAGCACAGGATCATCAGATAAGAGGTCTCCTGGCATCTGTGTCCATGGAAGAAATGGACTGCTAATGGGTTTTAGGTTTTGGAGTTTGAACGAAAAAGCTGGTTTTACTGTTCACGGAGCCTTCGAGCACATTATCTCCGATGAGACGGAATTCTTCGCCACGCCTCTCTCTAATCTCGGTGCCAGAAAGTCAAACAGGTCAACATGCAGGGCCATCGAAAGATCAAATGGGTTCAACTTTTAAGCGATGCTCTACATCATGAGGCCAGCAGAGCAGAAAGCATGTCAGGCCTGGGAAATAGTTTGCACTGAGAAATGTGGAAGAACGAATCAACGTGGTTCAAATTCTCCACAACTGGAGAATACTTTCGGTATCTTGATTCTTAAGGCCAATTTATGCTGACAACCCAGTCCTCGCAGACGGTGTTGCAGATAGCGTCTGCGTAGCCCCCCGACCTTCGCAGACGCTCTGCGCGCACCTCCCAAAAATTGTGACCACCGCAGAAGCCTCGCAGACAGCGTTGCAGACGAGAGGGCTCTGATTGGTCCACTCTACATCCGCTGTACACGCACTTCCGCTTCCCTACTTTCCCGGTTTGGTTTGTTTTCACGACCGGCATTTTTAAAAACACGAGCGAAGATGGAGCAGCACGAAGAGCGGTTGATCGAGGAAGTGAGGAAGTACGTACATCTATACGACTCCAGTTCTAGTCATTATAAGTAACCGGAGGATAAACACTCCACTAACCACACCCACCAACTACTCCTAGCGACTTCGCACCCCCTTGTGTTGTAGCGGTGAATAACATCGCGCACGCCTATTACTCCCCGCTCAACGATAAATTACAACTGTCTGCGAAAAGCTATCTGCGAAAGCCTTGTCGCAAGAGCATGCAGAGGCCTTTAGTGTTGCTGAATTTTGAATCGGGGGGTGGGGTTGCCAATAATTTTAAACACAATGTTCTGCCAGAATGTATGACAGAAGAGTGTTAAGGTGATGGTGATGATACACTTTTTGTGCAGTGTTCCCGGGCAATCGTGCTTCGACACTTTCCCATCGAGATTGGACAACATCATTTCTATCTGAACGATTTTGATCGTTTTGGGCAACTTAAGGTCATCCAATCAGAATGCCTGCAAGGAGCGAATCACATGACCGCCTGAAGAGCTTCTGAAATTTTCAACAAAGATGGCGGCATCTCAGTGAAGAAAAAAAGAGACAACTTGTACCTTTTTTATGGCGGTAAGTTGTTCTATAATGTGTAAACCCAAAGTCCTGATGCCGTACATCTGGTTGGAGTCTCTGGTGGAGGACGGCCCCATACGGCCAGTTGAAAGTCACACCTGGAGGACGCTCTGGACTCTTACAGTCATGCTTTTATGGCTGAGGACTATAGTTGACTTGCTAACTTTAGGACTACAGTTGTCATGAACAGTTTTGCACTCAAGTCTCCATCAATGAAGAGTTATAACATCAACGAAACTGACTTCACGTTAAAACTGTTAAAAATGTTATAATCAGGGCTTTGAACCGGTTCAAGGAACGAAAACGAAAACTTTTTCTATTTCACATGGAACAGAAACGAAACCAGAAACTTTATTATTTTTTATGCTCCGGAACAGAAACGCTTATTAAAAATAATGGTAACCGGTTAATACCGGTTTTTATTTCGTTCCTCAAAGTTTCCGTAGCCTACAAATAAAAGTCATTCTTCTCCTGCGCAAGTTTCTATGACCCGCTGGGGTTCACTTCCTGTGTGACATTCGCTGACTGAATGGAGAGAGCGGGAGGGTGGACTGCTATCACGTCTCCACATCTTAAATAAGAGGTAAATATTGCAGTCTATCGTTATTCAGAAACGTCAATTTCAAACACGATATCAATATATTTGTCCACGTTAATGAGAGGCTCGCGAACATTAAATGACGTTAACCTCTGTTAGCCTATCAATGCATAGGGCCTGACTAGCCTTTGGTAACACACTAAACGAATTATCTTTCATTTTTGGCACTTTTTCTGTTTGTGTAGATGGGAAGACATACTGAGAATCCAAATCGCCAACATTTGAAATAATTGTTTTGAATTATTTCTTGTCTTATTTAATGAAGGTTGTAATAGAATTAGCCTACATTTGGCTTAAGCTGGATGAGACAGAGACATAATTTTATAGCCATTTGTTAAACAGCTGACAGGGAACGTAATTAACCGTTCCGGGAACGAAGTTTTTTTGTTCTAACCGGTTCGGGAACGTCTATTTAATGGTGGAACCCAAAACCGGAAACGTTAAAATTCCGTTTCTGTTCGGAACGAACCAATAGGAAAAAAATTCTGGTTCAAAGCCCTGGTTATAATCCCGTTATCTGTTATCACCCAAATGAGGATGGGTTCCCTTTTGAGTTTGGTTCTTCTCGAGGTTTCTTCCTCATGTCGTCTGAGGGAGTTTTTCCTTGCCACCGTCACCACAGGCTTGATTAGGGATAAAATTAGCTCATGTTTAAAGTCATTCAAATTCTGCAAAGCTGCTTTGCGACAAGGTCCATTGTTAAAAGCGCTATAAAATAAACTTGACTTGAATTTACCTCATCAAATGCTTAGAAAACCAACAGATTTTTATGAGCTCAGGTTGGAATTAAGACATCGATTTGTTTTTTGTTGCTGTTGTTGCTTTTTTCAGCTGAGTGTAAACTGCCGTTAGCTAACCACCGCTCCATAGAAAGTGAATGGGATTTTGCTAACTAGCGGTGGTTTTTGCTAACATAGATAACATCAAAGTCAAAGTCCCTTTCCACACCATGTGGCACATAGGGCAGCGCCGATCTCCATTTCCATAGCCCTCGGCCTCTCTCCTATTACATACGGTAGCTAGGGGTTACAGTGGGGGGCGGGTCCTCTGGTAACCACAAGAGTTTGACTCCCCACTCGCATCCGTATTGCAGTGTGCCTTGCCAGACGGCAGTCGGTACCATTTTTATGGACCATTTTAGTGTCCGCCTCTCCCGATCAAGAGGCGGACACTAGGCCAACTCGCGGTAACATAGATAACATAGCTGAAAGTTATCGCTAGCTATGTCGGGATAACGTTAGCTCTCTTGCATCAAGTTAAAAGTGATGGGCAGCTTGTGATTTTTTTTTTTTTTTTATTTGAGTTGTAATAGAGATTGTCAAACTTATCATCTGATCTAATTCACAACCAGAGCACGACTACTTGTGGAACCCGAAGGCGAAACAGTCCAAACTTCAGGATGTAAAAATGAAAGAAAGCCTTTCAGGAGCTCCGTCAGCTCTTTTTCCTCCTCAGCAGCTTCTCCTGGTCCGTGTCCTTTGTGGTTTTTTTTTTTTTCGTTTTTGCCGAGATGAGAATGAGAATTAAACGATGATGTTTTTGTGATGTCAGTTATTAGTTACAGCATAAGCGAAAGTGTTTATTATTCACAGAATAATGCGGTTATTTTGACTTATAAATGTTAAAATAATGGCAAATTATCTTCTGACCAGAGGATCTGTTCAGTTTTTTTTTTCTTCCAGAAGCCAGACTTACTTGAGCGAAATAAATAAATCAAGGTTGAAGCCGAGACGAAAGAAGTGACAGCCGGGAATGTTTCAGACCCCGTCCACACGTAGCCGGGTATCTGCTAAATCGAAGATATTTTTCTACGTTTTGGCCTGTCATCCACATGAAAACACATCAAAAACGAATATTTAAAAAAACGCCGGGCAAAGTGAAGATTTCTGAAAACTCCGTGTATGCCTTTTCGTGTAGACAAAGATAACCGGAGTTTTGCGTTTTAGAACGTCACAATCTGCACCAAAAAAAATGACAACAAATCTGCCCTGACGTCAAACGTGCGACCTTTGTTTACTGCAGAAGCCAGATTAAGCATGGACTTAAGCTAGCCGCACACCACGGCGATCCACGCGGTACCGAACCGACCCATTTCAGAGCCGACTCCCGACAGGGCACGCACATATCCCCCGACTGTTGACGAGTGCAGTCGCGATTGAAGCGACACATGACAATAGCTTTGTGTTTGGCTATTGGATATAGTTACTGTTAAATCCAACACTTGAAGATGCTAGAGGCTGAATTACAAATGACACAACATGGAATATGTAGCGCACTATCTAGGCTGCATGAGCTATTATTTCCAACCTTAAATAGTGCACTTATATAGGGGAGTTAAAGCGATTTGGAATTCAGCCACACAACTTGAGCAGAGTGGCTTTCCAGCCCACTGTGTCTATGGATAAAGCTTCAGTCTATGGAATTACAGTATATACCTGCATTAGGTGCTACCAACACGTATTTCTCGCGCTAGAAATTGTGTTTAATGATGTCACGTGTTATATGCGAAAGATATGCTTGGCTATTGCTAGCGACTCTCGCCGATCAGTCTGGCTCCCGATTAGTTTTTCGAATCGGCTGTGAGATGAGTCGGTACCATCGAAAACTAGTCTTTACGCCTGACTCGCGACTTCAGTTGGCTCGGTACGCTGAAAATCGGCGTAGTGTGCGGCTAGCTAAAGAGTAATGGATCGGAGTAGTGCCTTGAAAGCGTTAATTATTGTGCAGGTGCTATTTACATGTTTAATTTTAGAAGCCCAACTACTGCTCCAAGAGCGCAGGCGATGTGATTAGGGGGTAGGATTTGAGGAAATAACCATCTACAGGTTTGGAATGCTTATGAATGTGATTGAAAACGCAGATGTTCGGTTATGTGTGGAAGGGATTTTTTTCGAAGACGAGGTGGTGTGGATAAAACATTTTTATAAACGGAGGGGGGGGGGGAATGTTCGGTTTTAAAAATACCCGGCTACGTGTGTACATGGCATCAGTGTCCATCTTTGCGGTGTCCGTCTCCCTGGCAATAAATTTGCTCTGATCTGATTGGTTGTTGAAAATTGTCTGTTGCCCTAATTAGTTGCCTTGTGTCTCACCTGGTTGCCCGGCAACATTGCCCAAAAAGTCGCCCCGTGTATCATCACCTTTATAGTGCTGCTGTATATTTAAGCTCAAAGTATCACTAATTACTGTGCATGCACTATTACCGTACTTGCATATGTTCATTTTATAAAGGGCGCTAATAATTCCAGTGATAAAAGCTTATCTTTACTGCTAAAACCAGACCCGGTGGAACAGGACTGTTAATGCATCGAGCTGAGCTACTGTTCCACACAAAAAGTGAAATAATATCTGAAAATAATTACGATGCTCAAGCTGACTAATCTCCATATGGCTATGATTAAGTGACAGTATTTCCAGATTAGATTTATACCGAATGCATCTGGTTCCAAAGTGGCAAGCAAAAACAGGTCTTCATTTGGTGAGAATCCAAATAAGAACGACAGACGCGAAGATAAGAGTAAAGTCCGAAGATAGACATTCCAGAGGACCTTAGTTCTCCGTAAAATAAACATGACGATGTATTGTGTCTTCTTTTTTAGATCATAAACTCCAGATTTTTTTCTTTGCAAAACTCATCGATTCGACCACGTTTGCTGTTTGTATTTATCTATTCCGTGAAAGGATAGAAAAGGATGTTTATTTTTGAAATAAATAAATAAACGTACAGATCAAAGGTACCGACGATCCACCTGTTCCATGGCGAAACATCAATTTAGCTTATATTAGCATGCAACACGCATTCAAAAGCCTCTTACTCGCACAGATTAACCAACATGGAGGGAGGCATCAAAGGCCATTACTCAAAGCTAGCAGCTCGTCTGTTAATGAGAGCCATCCATCAACTCGCAGTGTTTACCTCAGCACCAGCCCTCGCTTTTCTGTGTGCAATAGATTTATGGCAGCGTCAGAAAAACTTACACCAAACTCGCAAAGCTCTTCCAGTATCAGATCGAGACGCTGCTGAAAAACCCACACCGTCAACCAGGTGCAGACGAAACCGCTCACGGACACGGATGTACAGGGTGTTTCAAAAAACTTAATGATAGTTGAGATGTAAATATCCCAGAAACTACATAATCTAGGCAAATGAAACTGAACAGGCTTAATGTTGAGCAATATGAGATCTCATCTCATCTCATCATCTCTAGCCGCTTTATCCTGTTCTACAGGGTCGCAGGCAAGCTGGAGCCTATCCCAGCTGACTACGGGCGAAAGGCGGGGTACACCCTGGACAAGTCGCCAGGTCATCACAGGGCTGACACATAGACACAGACAACCATTCACACTCACATTCACACCTACGCTCAATTTAGAGTCACCAGTTAACCTAACCTGCATGTCTTTGGACTGTGGGGGAAACCGGAGCACCCGGAGGAAACCCATGCGGACAACATGCAAACTCCACACACAAAGGCCCTCGCTGGCCCCAGGGCTCGAACCCAGACCTTCTTGCTGTGAGGCGACAGCGCTAACCACTACACCACCGTGCCGCCCCAATATGAGATCTATTTCTCAAAATCTGAATGAGAAATTCAAAAAGGTATGTGGATTCTATGAACAATTTCACAAATTTTAATATGCACGCCAGCTGAGACATGGCACGCGTTAAGTCGGTAGTCGAGCTCCTGCCAAACACGCTGCAGCATGTCTTTTCTGGTAACAGTGCATTTTTAGAGAATTCTCTCATGAATGCATGCTGCACAGTCTTGTTCGACTGTGTTCAAGTGAACTCTAACACACTGTTTCTCAACCACTGAGCCGCAGCCGACTAGTGGGCTGTGAAGCGCCATCTAGTGAGCCGCAAATTTTTTTTTAAAGTTTGAAGTCAAATACTAAATAGTTCAGGATGTTGTAGTGTCCCAAATCCGGTAGCTGGTTTGACGTACACCTTTCAAGTGGAATAAATACATTTGTTGGTAAATTAAGAAGAACAGGTATTTATTATTGTCACATTTAACCCTTTGCATTTAAACCCCGCAGTGCACATGTATGCACGCGCAGTGGACAGAATAAATAAATACGTTTGTGGGTAAATTCTATGGCTCTGTGATGCTTGCTGGAGGAAAAGAGCAGGGAGGATTGGGAATCGAACCGCTGTGGTTTGGTTACACCCGATACTAAAACTTCTAGCATCCTTGCAACCATCACAAAGACGCATACAAAAAGCCCAGAAATTCCTCCTTACCCAGGCAAAAACAATACATGATTTGTTTTGTAGTGTTCCAATCCCCAGATCTTTAACCCAGCCACATATAAAACGCTGTTCTCCTCTATGCTCTTCCAGGTTTTCATCTGCGTGTCCGTGTAGAACGATGTCTGCAGCACCAGGTAGTTTGAGATGTCGGGGAACTCAACGGATGGATAATTTTCCAACTCATAATGAATGAATGACTTTATTTAAACGTGATAAGTTGACCAGCAGAGCTAGTGGGGTCGTGCACGTACAGATACAAATAATTACAAATACAAAAGACTAAAAGTAGACACAATCTTTAAAAAAAAAAAAAAACACAACTTAAAATCTGTTGATTATCTTCACATTAAGTTAATTAATACTATGCATAACTATTGTCTTTGTATTTAGTTCTGGCGACAATAGGATCAAAATTTATTCTACTAATGTCAAATTTAGGCGGTAAATTTTTCTTTCATAGGAAAAAATCCTTCTTTGTTAGCGTGTAAGGATCTAATCCCATTGAGTGGTTTCTATATCCACTTCTTTTGAGTGTACTTCTTGGTTTTAATAGTATTAAAGTTCTTGTGTTAATGGACCAGACTCCACTTTTGGATCATTAATCCCTTTTTGACTGGTTTGGCTTCTGGTACATCCATACAGTTTTAAATACAATACCTATAATTAAAAACAGTTTGTTTTTATTGCATTTATTTAATTCCTGGGCTCCCATCTGTAACAGGGAGTGATGTCGCATCCCATTAATACACTTTACAGTAGATTATTAGATTCTAATAGAATAGATGAGCCAAAATAATTGGGGGTCATTTTTAATGGGCCTCGACTCATGGTAAGTATGAATAGGTGGACCTCGAAGCAGAAAAAGGTTGAGAACCCCTGGTCTTACACACAAAACACCTTTTCTTTGCCAGTGAATGGCATTTCTATACCTCAAAAATAAAAAATTAAATAAAAAAAATTAAACATAAAATTTTGACCCGTTTCCACAGATTGAGAGCTAAATCCAAAGTCCAGCAGAGATGCGTTCGTGACCTCCTATTTGCTGATGATGCTGCAATCACCGCTCACTCAGCTGAAGAGCTCCAGCAGCTCATGGATCGCTTTAGCGCTGCCTGCCAAGACTTCGGACTTACCATCAACTTGAAGGAAACGCAAGTCATGGGACAAGGTGTAGATTCACCGCCCCGCGTCACAATTTCGGACCATGTGCTGGAAGTTGTTCATGAGTTTGTCTACCATCTCTGACGCCCTCTCTCTCTCTCGATTCAGAGCTGAGCAAGAGCATCGGTAAGGCAGCTACCACCATGTCAAGGCTAGCAAAGAGAGTCTGGTTAAACAAGAAACTCACGGAGCACACCAAGGTCAAAGTCTATAGTGCGTGCGTCCTGAGCACCCTCCTGTACGGTAGTGAGTCCTGGACTCTACGTAGCTGGCAGGAATGAATATTGGATGCCTTCGATATGCGTTGCCTCAGACGGATACTAAACATCACTTGGCAGGACAAGATACCGAACAACGATGTCCGAAAGAGAGCTAAAATCCCAAGCATGTTTGCGTTGCTGAAGCGGAGGCGCCTGCGCTGGCTGGGCCATGTTGTGAGGATGGACGAGGGACGAATCCCCAAAGATCTGCTGTATGGAGAGCTCGTCCAGGGAAGACGACCTTTAGGCAGACCCCTCTTGCGTTTTAAAGACGCCTGTAAGAGAGACTTCAAAGGCCACGGGGGTTGACAGCGACTCATGGGAAACTCTGGCCTCCGAGATCTACCTGGAAGCACACTCTACAGCAAGGCATCTCTAAGTTTGAAGGGGGGCGGATTTTGCTAAATGAGACAAAAAGGCAGAAAAGAAAGGCCAGGAGTCAAATGTTAGAAGCCTCCACGTTGGTGCGGAAAGGATTGCCATTCCCGCATTGGCCTCTGCAGCCACTCTAAATGCTGCAAGACCCCTACTGCGTGAAACCCATAGTCTTTCAAGACTGACGGGTGCCTACTACTACTACTATTAAAATTTGAGGTCAACTGAACAAGAATTGGCAAAGCTATTAAATTGTGAAATTCTCATCCCATTCTCATTATCTCTAGCCGCTTTATCCTGTCCTACAGGGTCGCAGGCAAGCTGGAGCCTATCCCAGCTGACTACGGGCGAAAGGTGGGGTACACCCTGGACAAGTCGCCAGGTCATCACAGGGCCGACACATAGACAACCATTCACACTCACATTCACACCTACGCTCAATTTAGAGTTACCAGTTAACCTAACCTGCATGTCTTTGGACTGTGGGGGAAACCGGAGCACCCGGAGGAAACCCACGCGGACACGGGGAGAACATGCAAACTCCGCACAGAAAGGCCCTTGCCGGCCACGGGGCTCGAACCTGGACCTTCTTGCTGTGAGGCGACAGCGCTAACCACTACACCACCGTGCCGCCCGATTGTGAAATTACATCATTTAAAAAAAACAAAACAAAAAAAAAACCTGTATTTAAAACTGAAACAAACAAACTGAAATGCAAATAAATAAATAAAATAAATCCAGGCATTTCATTTTGTTATTATAAACTATGAATAATACATGTTTTTTGTGAATATTGCATGGACAAATTACAAATACCATCGTTCCTCCTCCCCCCCAGAAACCAGAGTAATACAGACTGGTGTAGGAGGAGACGAGCGTTTCCTGTTTCCCTCTGGGATTCACGAAAGCAGCACTGAACAACAACCACAAGTGCTAAACACTCTTAATGCCCTTCAACACAAACATTTTACACGAATAAAAACTTTGTTTGAGCTTTCGATTTTACGACTTGTACATTACTGAGTTACAACGTTACAAAAACATTTTCGAGTTCAAACAAGTTCTCGTAATTTTCCAGCACAAAATTAAATGCTACAGAGAAAAAAAAAAAAAGTTTGTATCCGAGCAGCATATTCCATCAGAGAGCACTTTTCAGATTAAAACAGAAAACGTAATGAAGGCTGCTGGGTTCTGGTGCAAAATGAAGAAGCGAGTGAGACAGTCAAAGTGTCCAGAAGAACTGTGGCTGGCTCTGGAAGACGCTCAGTAAAACCTACAGCTCATTTCCGCATAAAACTGACCTCGTTGGACCTCAGACTACTGTTTTTTTTTAAAGCAAAGGGTCGTCTTACACCATATTGACTTTGTTTTATTTATTATGGCTTACTGATTACTGTTTATAGCATTTTTTTTAATGTTGAAACATTTCATTTCATTATTTTTTAAGCCAATTTTGGTCGACAGAATTTCTTTACATGTGCCTAAGACTTTTGCACAGGACTGTACAATTCTAGGGGCCCAGCACTGCCATGGGGCCCTTTAAGGGGCTGATAATATGCTTTTAATGATTTTAATAAGACTTTTGAAACAACAACAATGCAATATTCCATCTGGTAAAATGAGCCAATTGAACAAGGTTGTCTATTTCTTGAGTTCTTCAACATATTGTCATTTAACCCTCCCCCTTTTGCGAAATGGTACGGTCCAGTTCTGGTAGAAGCGCGATGCGTTAAATCCGTGTGCTGATCAGTGCAACGCTACTTGCTGCTGTGTCGCGGTGCAGCAGCCAGCCAGCCAGCAGTGGAGTGCGTACAGTCTATGATCGCTAAATATGAAGAGCGGCTGTCAAAAACGTAAAGAAAGGCAGCTGAAAGCTGAGAGGGACCGGAGAGGCAGGCAACTGGTCACTCAGTTTTTCCCAAAGAAAGGTAGCTATCGCTCACACGTGTGTTCAAAATATTAGCGAATGGTAAATGAACAGTATGAACGTGGTTGGATTAGCCTATCAAGAGAACACTTTTACAGTTTGTACAGTGACATTTTTTCCATTTTAATAACTGAACTGACTTGTGTGAGAAACAAGATGAAATATGTTATGCTGGTGCTAATTAGTGCTAATAACCAGTTTCATAACTAATGGGGTGCCCTAAATATGCACAGATTCAGCCTCAGGGGGACCTCCGCCCTACCAAACCACTGAACCCCCCTTTGGAGAAGGAGGTAAGCAGCAATACAACCCATAAAAGCTTTAGGACTGAAGTTTTTAATGAGCGAGCGCCATATACAGTTTGCTAGATTAAAGTTTTATTAGCAGTCACATCACACATTTCACTACCAATGGTCCTAGCACAAGAAGGCATGTGGCAAAATCTTGAATTTTCATTTGTGATTGTAAATGCACCAGAATTAGTCACTGACCAGTTTTCATCTAGTCCCTGGTAGGTTAATACATAAAATGTAATAACAAAAAGTCACAAACTCAAGGTCCATGGGCTATCAAAAGTCAAATAATGACAATAGTGCAATTGTGACGAGGGTGGGCAAAGTTGGGGGGCCCAAAATTCTAATCTTTCATGGGGCCCAAAATTTCTGGCGGATATATTTTACACACAGTGCTCAGCATAAATGAGTGCACCCCTTTTGAAAAAATAACATTTTAAACAATATCTCAATGAACACAAACAATTTCCAAAATGTTGACAAGACAAAGTTTAATATAGCATCTGTTTAACTTATAACGTGAAAGTAAGGTTAATAATATAACTTAGATTACACATTTTTCAGTTTTACTCAAATTAGGGTGGTGCAAAAATGAGTACACCCCACAACAAAAACTACTACATCTAGTACTTTGTCTGGCCTCCATGATTTTTAATGACAGCACCAAGTCTTCTAGGCATGGAATGAACAAGTTGGCGATATTTTGCAACATCAATCTTTTTCCATTCTTCAACAACGACCTCTTTTAGTGACTGGATGCTGGATGGAGAGTGATGCTCAACTTGTCTCTTCAGAATTCCCCATAGGTGTTCAATTGGGTTCAGATCAGGAGACATACTTGGCCACTGAATCACTTTCACCCTGTTCTTCTTCAGAAATCCAACAGTGGCCTTAGATGTGTGTTTAGGATCATTGTCATGTTGGAAAAGTGCACGACGACCAAGGGCACGGAGTGATGGTAGCATCTTCTCTTTCAGTATAGAGCAATACATCTGTGAATTCATGATGCCATCAATGAAATGCAGCTCCCCGACACCAGCAGCACTCATGCAGCCCCACATAAGGACGCTGCCACCACCATGTTTCACTGTAGGCACCATGCAGCTTTCTTTGTGTCCCTCACCTTTGCGATGCCATACGGTTTTGAAGCCATCAGTTCCAAAAACATTTATGTTGGTCTCATCACTCCAGTGTATAGAGTCCCAGTAGTCTTCATCTTTGTCAGCATGGGCCCTGGCAAACTCTAGGCGGGCTTTTTTGTGCCTGGGCTTTAGGAGAGGCTTCTTTCGTGGACGGCATCCATGCATGCCATTCCTCTGCAGTGTACGCCGTATTGTGTCATGGGAAATAGTCACCCCAGTTTGGCTTTCTACTTCTTTAGATAACTGCAGTGATCTTGCATGCCGATTTTCTTCAACCCTTCTCATCAGAAGACGCTCCTGTCGAGGTGTTAACTTCCGTGGATGACCTGGACGTCTCTGTGAGATGGTCGCAGTTCCATCTTTCTTAAATTTTTGTACCACTTTTGCGACAGTATTCTGACTGATAAGTAAAGCTTTGCTGATCTTCTTGTAGCCTTCACCTTTGTGGTGGAAAGAAATTATTTTCTTTGGGGAATTCTGAAGAGACAAGTTGAGCATCACTCTCCATCCAGCATCCAGTCACTAAAAGAGGTCGTTGTTGAAGAATGGAAAAAGATTGACGTTGCAAAATGTCGCCAACTTGTTCATTCCATGCCTAGAAGACTTGGTGCCGTCATTAAAAATCATGGAGGCCATACAAAGTACTAGATGTAGTAGTTTTTGTTGTGGGGTGTACTCATTTTTGCACCACCCTAATTTGAGTAAAACTGAAAAATGTGTAATCTAAGTTTATATTATTAACCTTACTTTTTCCTGTTATAAGTTAAACAGATGTTATATTAAACTTTGTCTTTTCAACATTTTGGAAATTGTTTGTGTTCACTGAGATATTGTTTAAAATGTTACTTTTCAAAGGGGGTGCACTCATTTACGCTCAGCACTGTATATATATATATATATATATATATATATATATATATATATATATATATATATATATATATATAAAAAGCTAGACGGCCTTTCGATTTCATAAAATCAGTGACATTTAGTTCCGGCTGAAATGTGGTCATTGTGATATATGTTTATTTCTGTAATATCTCACAAAATATCAGGCCATTCTGTGGCTGGGAAGTTATTTAATTTGAGGGGATTAAATCAAGTAATGCGCATGAAATCGCTCGCTTCGCGCAGTCAAGCAGACAGAGGAAGTCCGTGTGTGTGTGTGTGTGCAGATTTACCTACTTCTTGTTCTTCTTTTGGGTTTTACAGCAGCTGGCATCCACAGTGTTGCATTACTGCCATCTACAGGTTTACCTTTGAGCGTGCACTGACAGTTCCGTCATTCTGTAGCTAAACGAACAGCTGATCACACCGAGGTGCTCGCTGAGTGCTCATATTTATTAGTTTGGTCCTGCGTTTCCTTTCCTTCGTATATACCATAACGTCTTTTCTTCTCGCTTTCTTTCCGTTACTGTAGTCGGTCTTTCACGTTTCATTCGCACACTCACGCCCTCCATTTTTCTCTCCTGTTTCAAATTTGTATCCCAAAATGCCTTGCGCGAACGAGGAAAGCCCACCATGTGATGTGATGCGATGCATGACGTGGTATCTTAAATTGGGTCATGGTGAAGCAGGAAAAAATAGTGGAGAATTTAGGGCCACGTGGAGCTAAATTCGTTAATTGTTCTATTTAAAAAATAATAATAATAATAAAATTGGAAGTCTGTGATTCAAATTCAGAAGCTTTCAGTCACTAAACAAAAATAATTGGGTGTCGGGGAAAATTCTTTTTATGACCTACACTTGAAAAATCTGAAAGGTAGTCTAGCTTTAACAGTTATTCCATGAAATCGAGTCGTGCATGAGCTGATAGCCGACGAGGCGTGTAGCAACGAGTTGGCTAGACGCCATGTACGATGAAATTGATTGGAATAATTGTTTATTCTATCCACATTCACTGGATTTTGAGAAACGGAGCATTTTTATTTTTTGCAAATTCAATAAATAAAAACTTTATCAAAAATGTCCGACAAAATAATTTCCGCTTAGAATGTAAACAAACCGGCAAAATGACGAGCAATTTGTGAAAAATGCGACAATAATAATAATAGTTCTTGAAAAAAAAAAAAAAAGATACGTTCTTACAATCAAATACTTTTATTCCATATTTTGTTGCCTTTTTTTGGTATTTTTTTAGGGTTTTGTTTTCGATGAGTTTTTATTTTGTTTTCGGTTGGTTCAGCAACACGCTTCACCAGTTTGTTTTTCTCTACTCACGGTATATGAGCTGATATCCTAGTAGTAGAGTAGCCAATCAGAGTGCGCGATTGCTCATATCCATATCTATATATTTCCTATTCCAGAGTTTATACAATAAAAGCAAAAAATTCACAAGACACAGTAGAAGCGATACACATACTGCACTTTGGGTTTAGTCACATAAAATATAAAATAGTATCCGAAACTTTGAACATCCATCAGAGCGACATTAAATACATTATTTAAAACAATGGAAAGAATATGGCACACCATGAATCTGCCTTGAGGAAGCCAGTTTTCAGTGACTGGGTAAAGAGGGAATTAGTCCGACAAGCAACCAAGAGGCCAAGGGTAACTCTGAAGGACCTGCAGAGATCAGATGGGAGAAACTGTTCACAGGACAATCAGAGTCTCCGCAAAGCTGGGATTTTTATGGAAGAGTGCCTAGAAGAGAAAAAAAAAAAAAGCCTATTTGCCAGAAGGCCTGTTGGATTTAAAATGTAGCTCTTTGGCCTTGGCATAAAGCACTACATTTGGCAGAACCCCAACACTGCTCATTACCCTGAGAACACCATCCCTACAGGGAAGCATGATGATGGTAGCATCATGTTGTGGGGATGCTGCTCATCAGCAGGGGCTGAGAAACTGGTGAAGGTTGAGGGCAAGAAGGATGGAGCCAAATACAGTTCAGTCCTAAAAGAAAAGCTGTTCCAATTTGCAAGAGACTTGAGACTGAGGCAGAATTTCACTTTCCAGCAGGACAACAAGACTAAAAATACCAGCAAATTTACACTGGAGTGAGTCAAGACCAAGAACTTGAGTGTGTTGCAACGGCCCAATCAAAGCTCAGACCTCAGTCTGACTGAACATCTGTGGCATGACTTGAAAATTACTGTTCACCAACACTCTCCATTCAATCTGACAGAGCTTCAGCCATTTTGGCCATAAGAACAAGCAAAGAATATCAGGATCCAGATGAGCAAAGATGATTAAAAAACAGACCCTCCAAGACTTGCGGCTAAAACTGCAGTCAAAAGGTGGGTCAATCCAGGCCAGAGGGGAACCATTAGGGCATTCTAGGTGTTTAGAGAAGCCCAAACGTATCAACGTTTCAAATGTTATATTTAATTTCTTTCATCTCATCTCATCTCATTATCTCTAGCCGCTTTATCCTGTTCTACAGGGTCGCAGGCAAGCTGGAGCCTATCCCAGCTGACTACGGGCGAAAGGCGGGGTACACCCTGGACAAGTCGCCAGGTCATCACAGGGCTGACACATAGACACAGACAACCATTCACACTCACATTCACACCTACGCTCAATTTAGAGTCACCAGTTAACCTAACCTGCATGTCTTTGGACTGTGGGGGAAACCGGAGCACCCGGAGGAAACCCACGCGGACACGGGGAGAACATGCAAACTCCACACAGAAAGGCCCTCGCCGGCCACGGGGCTCGAACCCGGACCTTCTTGTTGTGAGGCGACAGTGCTAACCACTACACCACTGTACCGCCCCTAATTTCTTTCATTCTTTCATAATTTTGTGAAAATTATTCTCTTCTAATTGTAATTTGGCCTCATTTTCGATCAAATTTGCTTCAGAAACGAAAGGGTTACTGTCCTGAAAACATTAAAATCGAGTTATGCAATGAGATCATTTTGTTTGTTGTCTCCAGGCTGAGAAGAGTTTCGAGCTGCTCACTCACTGGTTAGGACTCAGCATTTAAGTCTAGGCTGAAAACATATCTGTTTAGTCAAGCCTTTTGTTAATGGTGTTTGAGGTAAAGGAGTAGATCTGGAGGGTCCTCAGACATAGAGTGTTTTGGTAAACTGGGATGTATGGATGCTGTCAGTCCCCACTCGCTTGCTCACTCGAGTTTGTTGACGGTGTAGTGGCTGCTGCTTTATGTCCCGGGGCTCCCTCATGCCTGTGTTACCTTCTGGCTCTCCCCTTTTAGTTATGCTGTCATAGTTAGTTGCCGGAGTCCCTGCTTGTACTCGGTGCAATATGTATACTGTTCCTACTTATTCAGGTGACATTGGGCATACCTAACCACCTGTGTTTTCTTTCCCTCCCCCCCACCCCAAATCTGTCCCTCTGAGTTACATGGAGTCAACAGGAAATCTTTTGGTGGAGAGGGTGGAGACCTCGACTGACTATCGTAGCCTGCAGGGAATCGGCCGTCAGACATTCTGTCGCATGTCCCAGACCCGGTGAAATGTAACTGAATTGTCTTGGCCAGGCCTAAGGGTCCCATCTGCATCCCATCATTGCTGAGGAGTGTGTTCCCATCACCCAATCAAGCATCCAGCCAGAGCAGGTCATGATATATTTTTTACCATATTAACATGCCATTGTGTGTTATGCCTGATGTAAAGACTCTCGTCTCTGCGAGCCTACCACACAGATTTAATACTTGTCATTTTTAGGGCATACCTAACAACGTGTTTTCTTTCTCTCTCTCTCTTCCCCCCCCATCTGTCCCTCTGAGTTACATGTTGATCCTGGGATTGAGATGCTGGCCTCTTCTGCCCCTCGGACCTGCTTGGTCCATCGTGGTGCCCTGTGTCTGGTCGGAGTTTTATCGCACCACTCCTGTGAAGGACGGCCCCATGAGGACAGTTGAGGGTTATACCTGTTAAAACTGTTAATATTATAGTCAGGCTGTCTGTTGTTGCCCAAATGAGGATGGGTTCCCTTTTGAGTCTGGTTCCTCTCGAGGTTTCTTCCTCATGTCGTCTGAGGGAGTTTTTCCTTGCCACCGTCGCCACAGGTTTGCTCATTGGGGATAGATTAGGGATAAAATTAGCTCATGTTTTAAGTCGTTCAAATTCTGTAAAGCTGCTTTGCGACAATGTTTATTGTTAAAAGTGCTATACAAATAAACTTGATTTGATTTGACTCCATTGACGGGACAGAAGGCCATGACAGTGTATGTTTATGTCGGAAGTGACAGATGAATTAACCAATCAGATTTTGTTTTATAGTGGGAGGGACAAAAATGATCACCCTCAGCCTTCTCGAAGGCCAACGTGAGCTTAACCGCAAGTGAAGTCACCTTCCAGCCGGTGTAGCGTTCATCAGTAGTGCTAGTGAATGCTAATAAAGCAGTCAAGCCAGTGCTATCGAGAGCAAGTAGCACAGGCTAACGACCGAGAAACTAAGATTTCTGTCTCCAGACTCTTCTTACATGCTACACGCTCGCTACAGTATTTTTCATTCAGACTCAAGTATTCATTTCCTTAGTTACTTTTAAAATCAACATAGGCAAATACATACAACGGAGCGACCTGGCAGCTTGCCGCTAATCCCTTACGAAATCCTTTGCTCTGTTGCTTTTTTGCGGTCTGGCTAAGTTTTGGCTGAGCTCAAGTCCCAGCTCTAATAGTAACGGTTCGCCACTGATCCAGGGGGTGAATACTTATGCATCAAAAACTATCTCTGCTTTTTTGTTTCTGTTTAATTGTGCCATGATAAAAACAATGCTTTGAACATTTTAATGTTAGACATACACAGTGTTGGGAGTAGCGCGTTACAAAAGTAATGAATTACTGTAATGCATTGTTTTTTGCGGTAACGCGCTAATGAAAGGCATTACAGAAAAAAATGTGGTAATATTTTACTCGGTACAAATGTCAGTAACGCGCATTACAAGGCATTTTTAACCTGGAATGAAGTGGTGGGGTTTTTTTTCCTTCATACAAATTCACCAAAATCACCGCGAGATCAGCAGAGCTGAAACATACGCGCAAAATGTTTCACTTCCTTTTCCTTTAGGCTAGTCAGACAGTGAACCTGCAGCCAGTGTTGCCAGATTGGGAGGTTTCAAGTGCATTTTGGCGGGTTTTGAACGTAATTTGGGCTGGAAAACGTCAGCAGTATCTGGCAACACTGCCTGCAGCTGATCTAACGTCAGATAGCACATTCTCCAGATGGACATACGCCCATTACTTTAAGTTTGTGAAAAATAAGGATGTGAAGAACATCGTAGTCCAATGCACTTTGTGTGCTAAACCTAAAGAACTGTCCACGTCCCGAAATAGCACCAGTAATTTAACTAAACATTTACAGAGGTGCCACAGTAGCATGAAGTTAGCAAGGAAGCAAGCGGAGGATGAGAGTGGCGATAAAATCACAAAGCAGCCAAAATTAACGTTCTGCCGCTCTGAGCTGCTCCTTCAGCCTCAGGAGGTGAGGAGACTTGTGGTGGAGTATGGTGGTGAAGATATGCTGACAGTTTGTTCACATTTTTGTCCTGTATAACTGAGTTTTTTTCTGGTCGGAAGTCAGACTAAAGTGATTGAGCTGCCTTTCCTTCGAGGGCTAACATGCCTAAGCACTTCAATATCATTAAAAGCACTTTGATTTTGTTATTTCTAATTCCGTTTTTCGAAATGTGACTACTAGCCTCATATAGCTAATAGTCATCGTCTAGCCGTGATTTAAAAGGCTTGTGTTTTTTTTGTTTTTCAGGCCAGTTTTATTGTAGGCTACGATTTGCCATAATATGCTCATTTTTGTTAAATTTCTGAAATGGAGTCATATCCCTTAGGGCTAATCTTTTTTTTTTTTTTTTTATGAAGCATAAACTATCCTTAATGCTGTAAACTTGAAAACAATAAAGGCAAAGAAATGCTAATTTTGTATCCTGTCATATCTTTAGACATTACAATACAATACAGTTCAATTAATGTTAATATGAATCGGCCTAAAGTTACAGTATTTCTATCACAATTTGCCAGACTTTCACCTTTTGTCTGTTCTTGCGATGATTGTTCCTTGTATTGTGCCATGAGCCGTCACTGTGGCTGTTATATTCTAGTGTTTTTAACCATAAGCCGAGCTCGGTCAGATACCACATCACCTTCCACTGGATGTGTGATGAGCTCATTGAGCGTCTTGAGCTACATTTAGATTGCCAAATCCATACTTCCAGTTATTTTGGTGAGAGTAACTTAAAAGTAATGCAATAGTAGTGCAATGCCTTACATTTTAAATACAGTAATATTGTAACGTAACTAATTACTTTAAAATGACCGTAACAAGTAATAAATAACGCAAAACAGTTTTGAAGTAACTTGCCCAACACTGCCTGTTACACACCGACACACTTTACTGTATTGTCTTGCACGTTTGTACAGATTCTAATACATTATCTGTTTCTATCTATCTATCTATCTATCTATCTATCTATCTATCTATCTATCTATCTATCTATCTATCTATCTGATATAGTAACATTAGTGATGTCAGAGTTCGATTCCTCCTTTAATAATACTGTAACTTTAATAATACTCTACTGTTTACATCGTTCTCCTGTGAATTAGCATCTTTTCATTTACATTAATCCAAACCCAAAAAATAAACAGATAAATATATCCTGATTTCCATGTGCTCATGTTTGTTTTGGTTTCCGTAATATTGTAACGTAACTAATTACTTTAAAATGACAGTAACAAGTAATAAATAACGCAAAACAGTTTTGAAGTAACTTGCCCAACACTGGACATACAGTACTGTGTAAATCAAATGGTAAAATCCAAAATAAAAATTGACATTTCACGAGAAATTGTGGAAAAGTCCCCCCGAACTTCAAGCCACCGTTTTGTATAAACTACATTACTTTTTTCTTATTTTAAAAACTGCATTGTGTCTCGGATGCACTGACCAAAAGGTTGAGGGAAATCGGAAAGAGCAAATGCCTGGCCAAAAGGGAATTATAAGCTGTAATGTGCGATTGTGCCTGGGAGAAAAGACACCAAAAAGGCCAAGGAAAGGTGGTTTATAAACTGGGTTTGTACTCCAAGCCTGTAAAAGTCCATGTCTCATACAGACAAAAAAAAAAAAGATACTCCCTGAGATCTCCTTTAGAGTTTGACTTTATTATTCACAGAAACCTTTTTAAGCTTCATGATAATTAAATACATTTTTTTAATACAGCATGTTCCCTTGTGTGTCTCGGTTGGAATTGAAAATGAATTCGGTGGACGTTTGATGCCGTAAACTATTTCATTTACTTCAAAACCATTATCAGTTATTATAAGTGAAGAAAAGACAAATTAAACTCTTCCTTATCTGATTTAGTGGTGTTAAGTAACATCTTCCCTGTGCAGTGGATCAATGTTCAGAATACTCCTTTGGAACCATAAATCAAATGCTCCATCTATACGAGATAAAGGTTACAGAATATTGCTTATAACACAGGGCTGTACAGACAAAAAGGAAGTCCCGATAGAATTTAGAGCAAAAGGGACATATACAGTACAGACAGACGCAGTAGAGTGGAGTGCTGGTATAATACGGATCGCGATTCCACGAAACATGGTTAGCTCATAGTTTCAAAATTTTCGACCTAGCCATTTCTGTTGGCGTGTTTTGCGTAGACGGTACATCGCATGATCGTGTTTTGTCATTCGCAACGTCACCGAGAGCCAGCAGCAACCGGAACAGATTGGTGAAGAAGTCGACGAGGATGAGGACGAGATCTTCCAAGGTCATCAAGTCATTTGAAAATGCGTTAAGATGGTTTGAATGCAACGATACTTCTGGGGCGAACGTCACAAGTCAACGAAACATGCTTGGTTTCGTCCGACTACAGGCTCGCACAAGATTTCAACAAATGAAGGTTACAGACATTTTCAGTAAAACCAAGCAATAAAATGTGCTGCGTTACATGCTATGCCTGACCTGTACTTGTTGCACGATAATCATTCGTGCAACGAATTTCAGGAACAAAGTGATTGTTACCTCGCCTGCGACGGAGTAAGCGGAGTGAGGTACTGTAATCAGTGTGGTTTGTTTGTTTATGTGTCTGTCTGTTAACAGTCTAGCGTCTAGACGGTTGCACCGATTGACTTCAAGTTTTCAGGGTGGAAGGGCAATGGTCTGTAGATTACCTGATTAAATTCTGGGGGTAATCAGGTCAAGGGCCTGCGAGTTGGCCTCATGGTTAGCGTGTTCGCCTCTCGATTGGGAGATTGCGAGTTCTATTCGCGGTCGGGTCATACCAAAGACCATCGTAAAAATGGTACCTACTGCCGTCTGGCAAGGCACGCTGCAATACAGATGTGAGTGGGGAGTCAAACTCTTGTGGTTACCAGAGGACCCACCCCCCCACTGTAACCCTAGCTATGTGAGAGGCTGAGGGCTACGGAAATGGAGATCGGCGCCACCCTATGCGCTATATAGCCTGGGAAAGACAAAAAAAAAAAAAATCAGGTCAAGGTCAACCTTTCGGTCAAAATAACATTTTCCATTAGAACTCAAAAACAGTTGCTGATAGAGAGATGTTTACTATTATGAGCATATAGGAACTCCCATATGGCCTTTCATTTGGCACCATGATCTTTGACCTTGGCGGCACAGTGGTGTAGTGGTTAGCGCGGTCACCTCACAGCAAGAAGGTCTGGGTTCGAGCCCCGTGGCCGGCAAGGGCCTTTCTGTGCGGAGTTTGCATGTTCTCCCCGTGTCCGCGTGGGTTTCCTCCGGGTGCTCCGGTTTCCCCCACAGTCCAAAGACATGCAGGTTAGGTTAACTGGTGACTCTAAATTGAGCGTAGGTGTGAATGTGAGTGTGAATGGTTGTCTGTGTCTATGTGTCAGCCCTGTGATGACCTGGCGACTTGTCCAGGGTGTACCCCGCCTTTCGCCCGTAGTCAGCTGGGATAGGCTCCAGCTCGCCTGCGACCCTGTAGAACAGGATAAAGCGGCTAGAGATAATGAGATGAGATGAGATGAAATCAGTAACCGATCTGTAATATACGGTACTGAAACGTCCATGACCAATCCGTAAATTATTAGCATCTTTATTAAAGTCCGTCGCCGCTCTGTATTTTGTATCCTTTTTTATTATATTTCTGTAATCCGTGACCTATCCGTATTTTATCAGCCTCCGGAGTGTGTACACGGGTTGTTTTGGAGTCCAAGCTGTACGGTACGACCCGTAATAATGTGCTACTACGTGGAAAAAACTTCCATGAGTATTCCTGAGTTGCGTGTGTTTTATTTCCCCGAGTGTCAGGACCAAGCGATATTATAGTCGGGGTTATAGTTGTGGTGTTTCTGCTCCAGACTGGAACTAAATTCAGGCAGAAGGACAGTCAGAGTTGGAGTGATAGGTACAGTTAGAGTTATTGATGTTTTAGGACCGGGGCGTTAACCTGTCTAAGCTACATAGCGTTTCAAAATTTCGAGCATTGTGGAGGGCCATGGATCAGAGCAAGATTCAAAACACAACAAACCAACCAACCGGCAATTAAATATTAAAAATACCCTGCATAGAACAGGATAAAGCGGCTACAGATAATGAGATGAGAGACGAACTTATAGGAAGTCCCATATGGGCTTTCATTTGGCACCATGACCTTTGGCCTTGAATGACTTTGAAATGTCAAACTCAAGGTCATGGGTTTTCATAAGACAGCTGATGATTGAGAAATATTACCATTATCAACATACAGGTATAAAATAAGTGCTGCCGGGCCAGGTTCGTTTTGCCTGGCAACACTTGTTAGATTTGGTGACACGCTGGACCCTGATTTTAGGAGAAGGGGGCGGGCCTGCCAAATGAGTAGTATAGAGGAAATCTGTAAAGTAGTGATTTTTAGAGAAGCGAGTTTTAGGAAAACACCGTCTATATAAGGTAAGGAAGAAGTGCTTCTGTCCTGGGTGAAACGCTGGTATTCACTAGTCTGGTTAACACCAGACCATATCACAAGTGAAATATGGTCTGGAATCCGCCTATTGAATTTCTCGTAGGGGAGGTGTGGTTTACGATTGTCAACGGCCGTTTATTGGACGTTGCGAATGTCTATCATTTGGCGTATACGTAGCCCATGGCCAATCATGGCAGTTGTACCCGGTGACGTAGTTAGAGCGATGAAGAAGAGAAGGAAAGAGTTTTTTTTAAAACAAACTTTCGCTCTAAACTATTCAGAACAGTGTCTAAAGCTTGATCGAAAGTTTGGTTCGTATCGCTCGCCGCCATGTTAAATGTGATCCGTAAACAGTCCCAAATAAACTACAAGCTTCCGTTTGTCGAGTAGTACGCGTCACCGTCCTTCCACCCCTCCCCACTCTCTGATTGGCTCCCTAACTCAGGCGAGCCTTTAGACCATAGTTTCCATGCTGTCTTTTCAGATCGGAACGATTGTGCAAAGCAGCATGGGATTTCCCAGGCTAGGTATTCACTGCTTAGAAGCCTGCTTTCGCAGAAGTATAATGAAGTCAGATTTCTGTCTGCTTTCTTCTAACGAGTCTCAAGGTGTCAATTTATTACTTTTCTTCCACGGTAGGTATACCCGACTTTGATTCCGGCTCCAAATTATACAACGCGACAAAGGAATTTTGGCTTCATTTCTATTCCATGTTTTTCTCCAGTCGTTGTTTCAGCTTGTGGAGCCCTTGGGATATTAAGTAGGCTAACATTTAAGTTAAACTTTTGTAATAATTAACTGGCGAAACTTAAACTATTTAAGTTGTTTGCTGGAAAGTTCTTCAACCCCAATTTTCATATCATTTAAATTCAAGGCTTAGTTTTAGTTTCCTTTGACAAATAAAGTGCTACCTTGGTGAACCAGTGTCTGGTTTGGTTTTCCAGCACATCATTTGTAGGATATGGGCTTTGATTTTAACAAGGTTAACTTATCTTTCCACTGGGATAGCAGGTCAAAATAAATCTTGGAAATCATCCATTCTTTATACAATTTCAGAATATGAAAGGAGTCGATGTAAGTGTAAAGCCTAAATATACATGCTTTACATATCCTTCAACGTTTCGCAAAGTCGACACACCATCAAGTTCATGTCAAAAGGAAATAGGTTTAGTCAGAGATCTCTATGGTGCACAGCTGAAGAAAAAAAAAAGGAAGAAAGGAAAAAAATACTTCTTTCGTGTTGGATATAGACATCTCAAGACTCAAACAACGCATAGAACAGATGATTTGGCCTTGGGTAAGGATCTGTCCACTACAGGAAGAAATTCAACTATATAAGCAAGAAATAATAAGACCGTCAATCAGTGCGTTTACATGCACATAGAGAAAATTGAATTTCTGCCGTTGCTCGACTGAAATCGAAGAACTAAATGCCATGGAAACACCTTAGCTCGGCTGAAATCGAACCAAACTTGATTTCTCGTAATCGAGCTACGCGACCTAGATTATGCGATTATAACCGAGCTACTTAGTGCATGTAAACCCTATCGAGCTACATAGTCGAGCTACTTACTTCAGCACTGCCCCTTCCGGAAGTGACGAGTGAACAAGCGGGAAACACAACAGCCTCGGTCGGCATGACAACGAATCATGACAACGGCATGAATCTTTTCTTTTTGTGGCATTGTTTGCACTGTTAAAATTTAGCTCACTTACTGTATCACCAAATACATCTGTACAGCTGCTGCATAGCTGTGAATTGTGTACATAAACAAGTCATTGTATTTGTGTGTGTATATATGTCCAACATCTGAAGAATGTCAATAAAAACAAAACAATTGAACTTTTTGTGTGTTTATTAAGACATAAGTTAAATTGTAAGCAAAAAAAAATATTTTTTTGTAAGCAAAAAATGGACTTTAGAAAAATATACAATTGTGCAAAATAAGTTGTCTTACAAAACAGTGGTCTGCGCAGGACAGTTTGTAGCCATACAGTCTGTTAGAGCAAGCCTAACAGCTTGAACACGGAACTTGTGAACACGGAACTGCCAGGATTGCCAGATTGGGCGGTTTTAAGTGCATTTTGGCAGATTTGAACATGTTTTGGGCTGGAAAACGTCAGCAGTATCTGGCAACACTGCTGATAACGTTGTTTATACTCTTGAATAGCTCTTCTTCATGACGACAACCGGAAGTGTACCAACACGATGGGGCGTGTAGCGCCACCTGTGGCTCGGGTGCACAATGTACCTCACACAATAGCTCGATTTCCTTGTGTGCATGTAGGATTGGATTTCTCTGGCACCCCTGCTGGGACCCTTAGCTCAATTACCGACAGTAGCTCGATTTGGATGTGCATGTAAACGCACTGACTGAGGACGTGGCTCAGTCCGGCCCCGTCTAGTCCAGAAAGAACGATCAAAATTGTGCAATAAATGTTGCAAGCTATATACACTATATACAAGCTATATCCATCCTAGGAATACCGACCTATTTGCCAGAAAGGATCCAAAACGGCGAGGAATTGACCGAGAAGAAGCGATTATTTTTAACTGCTCACTCATTACGGCTTAATAAGTCCATAACTTCATTAATAATTGTAATTATGCAAATCTGGGTAGAAGTTCTATGCACCCTAGATACCCCTACCTTCATGCCAGAAAGAATCAAAATTGGTGAAGAATTCAGGGAGAAGAAGCGATTTGTGTGGAAACTGCTCATTAAGGATTGATTAATTACTCCATATCTTCATTATTAATTGCAATTATGCAAATTTGGGTAGAAATTACTGTATATGCACCCCAGGCAGACCGACCTTCCTGCCAAAAAGAATAAAAATCAGTGAAGAATTGAGAAAGGAGACGAGATTTTCGTGAAAAGTGGACGACGACGGACACCACATGATGGCTTAAACTCATCACCTGTCGGCCGGATGAACTAATAATAATAATGAAAAACATGAATTTGTCCAGTCAAATAGAGCATACATGGTATAAAGTATGTATACGAAGAAAATATAAGTGCAAACATGATGAAGCCTTCACCAAGAACATTTCTCAGAGCGAGAAGAAGTTCATTCCATATCTCTCGGGTCAAAGCTCTTGCTACACAACACTAACCCACATCTCTGCAGGCGATGTTACTGGTACATGGAGACAAATGTGAAATATTCCATTACATATTACTTAAAAAACAAACAAACAAAAACACATACACACACATCAAAAAAAAAAAAAAAAAAAAAGGTAAAATCAAGCAAAATAAATCAGGCTGTAAAATTCTGTGTAAGCAGGTCACTTGCGACACCAAACGTAGGTTATGATTACAGAACTCGCAAAAGAATCATTCTCAGGAGGTCAGGTTTAACTCACTCGTACCCCTTTTCCACCAAATCAGTTCCAGGGCTGGTTCGGGGCCAGTGCTGGTGCTGGTTCACAACTCATTCAACTTGCGAGTCAGCTGAGAACCAGTTTGCTTTTCCATAGCTCAGGGTGCTAAGGGAAGCCACGTCATTACGTCACTGTATACGTCAGTTACGTTGCTGCGTTTGCATAAACCTTGGCACGAACATCGAAGCAACAACAACACGGAGAAGAAGAAGCAGTAACAACAACAACAATCATGGATGACTGCTGCTTTACTGCATCCATGATATCTCGTCGCTTATTTAAAAACGGCGACCTTTTGCGGTCTTGCTATTGTTGTTGGTCTTAACAACTCCGCCTCCCCCTGACGTAAGCAGTTCTTTCCTCTGGCCCAGCAAAGAGCTGGTGTTAGCCTGGAACTGGTTCTTCTGGCCCCAGAGCCAGTTCTTTGTCAGTGGAAACAGAAAACCTGGTTCCAAACTAAGCACTGGCCCCGAACCAGCCCTGGAACTGATTTGGTGGAAAAGGGGCATCAGCCACACCCTGTCGGCCAGGAATCTTCTTAGTGCATTTTCCGAGTCGCTTGAGGGCAATCGTTTACATACCGTACTTTGTAAATGATTTTTATGGCGACTGCATTTTTACGTTCACCAAATGGAAGACCATCTCGAGGTAAATGTTTCCTGACATTAAAAGTCAAGGAGAAGAAAAATGCAAATCGCATTTCACGAAAGGGATGCTCCACAGGATTTTGAGCACTTATTTACAATAAGCAGACAGGTCCTTCTGCTGGCTGCGAAGACAAAGGATACACACCGACGTGTGACTGTGCTGCAACGACGTTATGAACCAGTCAAGGGACTTTGGGGGATCCAATCTGTCCTCCAAAGCCTGTGGTATAAACAGGGTTATTTTCCTCCGTTCCCTCTTTAATTCCCTCCCCATCTAATATCACAGTGGCAGCTTCATCCTTCTAAGCCTAATTGTTTTTCTTCCAGGTTTTCGACTGTGCGGTTTCTTCAGTGGCTCTGCACTCGCTCAGGAAGACGCGGCTCTGACTTCCTGTAAAACTGCACTCTCGGATGTTCAATTCTGAATCACTCAGGAGGAGGCGATTCATTTTCGATAACAGCAGCAGCACAGCTGCAAATCCCAGGTTTAAATACAACCCCGATTCCAAAAAAGTTGGGACAAAGTGCAAATTGTAAATAAAAACAGAATGCAATGATGTGGAAGTTTCAGAATTCCATATTTTATTCAGAATAGAACATAGATGACATATCAAATGTTTAAACTGAGAAAATGTATCATTTAACCCTTTGGTGACTGACCCCTTGAACATGGTTCCTCCAGGAACGATGACGTTTCAGTCGTCAAGACAACGGAAAAACTAAAATACAAGAGCATTTTGTTTTGTGCACAAGAGCATTGTGACGTATCTTTCTGTTTTTGTATTTTAGTTCTTCTGTTGTCTTGACAACTGAAAAGTCATAGTTCCTGGAGGAACCATTTTCAAGGGGTCAGTCACCAAAGGGTTAAAGAGAAAAATTAGGTGACTTTAAATTTCATGACAACAACACATCTCAAAAAAGTTGGGACAAGGCCATGTTTCCCACTGTGAGACATCCCCTTTTCTCTTTACAACAGTCTGTAAACGTCTGGGGACTGAGGAGACAAGTTGCTCAAGTTTAGGGATAGGAATGTTAACCCATTCTTGTCTAATTTAGGATTCTAGTTGCTCAACTGTCTTAGGTCTTTTTTGTCGTATCTTCCGTTTTATGATGCGCCAAATGTTTTCTATGGGTGAAAGATCTGGACTGCAGGCTGGCCAGTTCAGTACCCGGACCCTTCTTCTACGCAGCCATGATGCTGTAATTGATGCAGTATGTGGTTTGGCATTGTCATGTTGGAAAATGCAAGGTCTTCCCTGAAAGAGACGTCGTCTGGATGGGAGCATATGTTGCTCTAGAACCTGGATATACCTTTCAGCATTGATGGTGTCTTTCCAGATGTGTAAGCTGCCCATGCCACATGCACTAATGCAACCCCATACCATCAGAGATGCAGGCTTCTGAACTGAGCGCTGATAACAACTTGGGTCGTCCTTCTCCTCTTTAGTCCGAATGACACGGCGTCCCTGATTTCCATAAAGAACTTCAAATATTGATTCGTATGACCACAGAACAGTTTTCCACTTTGCCACAGTCCATTTTAAATGAGCCTTGGCCCAGAGAAGACGTCTGCGCTTCTGGATCGTGTTTAGATACGGCTTCTTCTTTGAACTATAGAGTTTTAGCTGGCAACGGCGGATGGCACGGTGAATTGTGTTCACAGATAATGTTCTCTGGAAATATTCCTGAGCCCATTTTGTGATTTCCAATACAGAAGCATGCCTGTATGTGATGCAGTGCCGTCTAAGGGCCCGAAGATCACGGGCACCCAGTATGGTTTTCCGGCCTTGACCCTTACGCACAGAGATTCTTCCAGATTCTTTGAATCTTTTGATGATATTATGCACTGTAGATGATATGTTCAAACTCTTTGCAATTTTACACTGTCGAACTCCTTTCTGATATTGCTCCACTATTTGTCGGCGCAGAATTAGGGGGATTGGTGATCCTCTTCCCATCTTTACTTCTGAGAGCCGCTGCCACTCCAAGATGCTCTTTTTATACCCAGTCATGTTAATGACCTATTGCCAATTGACCTAATGAGTTGCAATTTGGTCCTCCAGCTGTTCCTTTTTTTGTACCTTTAACTTTTCCAGCCTCTTATTGCCCCTGTCCCAACTTTTTTGAGATGTGTTGCTGTCATTAAATTTCAAATGAGCCAATATTTGGCATGAAATTTCAAAATGTCTCACTTTTGACATTTGATATGTTGTCTATGTTCTATTGTGAATACAATATCAGTTTTTGAGATTTGTAAATTATTGCATTCCGTTTTTATTTACAATTTGTACTTTGTCCCAACTTTTTTGGAATCGGGGTTGTAGAATGCCATCGTTCTAATGCTACGTTATTGTTTCTATGGTAACGACTCATACACAGGGACTTCGATGGCAGACCATAAGTCTGATACGCAGACTTTAATGATAAACGGAAGTACACGCTCATAAACCGTCGATACGGTGAAGACTTTTATGGAAGGAGTCTCTAGTGTCAGCGCTTTGTAAAGGTCAGTAAGTTTTCCGCTGCAGCAAAGTCTTCAGGACTTGACTCTTTGTGGTTTGGGCAACATGACAAGCTGTGGTTTTGTCTTGTTGGCTTTGAGAGAGAGCGGAAGAGAAGAGAGGCTGGTGAGGAAAATGTCTGCTAGAATGTAAGTGAGAACATGAACTAGCTTTTTTTTTTCAACATTCCACAACAATAAATGGATAAAATTATGATTAATAATTTTTTTTTTAAATGCACAAAAAAAAAAAAAAAGAAGAAGGGACAGCTGTTGCAATCCACTGTTGATTAATTTTCTGTTACGGCGTGCTGTGGTGCCGTTTATGCCACACATTAACGAATGATTTTTGTTTTTGGCCCTAGAAATTAAAATCTTCACATAAATTAAAATAATCACCATTAATTGCAACCTGCTTCATTAGTGTAATGGAACGCTGCTCTTTTTGGATTTGGGGTATTACAGAGATTGTGATTCTGTCTACACATCGCACCAAATCTGGAATCTGAGCACACGACCCCAGAAGCTGTAGGAGAGCTGTATTTTTTTATTTTTTGTCCTGACTGTCAAATTCTCTTATCCTCAATTCAAATATACTGTAAACGTCTTCGTATAATTATTAAACAGCAGAACAATGTGGAGGGAGTCGACTGAAATCAGCAGTTTAAATGAAGTATAATAATAATAATAATAATAATAATAATAATATCACTGGATGTCCTGCACTGGCACAGAACGAGTACCTCGCAAGAAACAACAAAGCACTCAAGGTGATGTATTTTGAAATCCAGTTGGTGGAGTCAGTGCCACCATGGTACCCACCAAACGTGAGTATCGTTCACCTGACGTAGAACCGTATTGGGACATTCCAACTTTTGGTGAACATCAGGAGTTGCCAGTAGACATAAAGATCGTGAATCATGCAACGAAGTCAGTCGTCACTCTGGAGACGAGCTGCCCATGGATCGAGAACAGGATAAGGAAAGATGAAGACCCTGAAGTATGGACCGTTGCATTGGGAGTTAAAGGAAAGGTATCTAGGATAGGAGAAGGGTCAACGTACCGTATATGGAGGACTTTGTACGAGAGCTACTGGGAGCGAAGACAAAGACTGTACTAAGGAATATGCAGAAGTCTATAATATCTAGCACACTGAACACTGCTGGGATGTTTCAGATCATGTCATGAGCCATTCGATTGAGATAAGAAGACCGAGTCATCTATATCCCCCGCCCCCCATACCAACTATATACTGAGTTTCAAGATATTATTTGTCACATTTTTCAAGTTCTGCTGCAGGAACCCAACCCTACACCTCTTTACACTGACCTCAGCAGCCCATGGCATAAACCCACCGGACCTTTGATCCAGGTGAGATAAAATTTCTCACATTTCTTCATATCAAAAGGCACATATACATTACTTAATCAACACATATACCGACTTTCAAGACTGTACCACTCAGTTTTCAAGGTCGGCTCCGGAAAAACAAAATCTAACCTGAGAGACTAAGTCTGAAATTGTTTCCATGGAAACATGAAAAATTTAAATTCCTGAGTATGAAAAGGCACATCGACATCACCTTGTTAACATGTATACCAAGTTTCAAATCCGTATCGTGAATAGTTTTGGATATACGCTCCGGAAACCAACGTTGCTCTTAGAAACGAAGTCAAAATCTATTATTTTTTTGTAAAAATTTGAAAAATACTTTTTTTTTCCCCCCAAAAAAATCCAAAATAGCAAAAGTAACCAGTTCACATGTTGCTTGATATGTATACAAAGTTTCATGAATATATCTACAGTAGTTTTAAAGACTTAGTTTGAGCAGGGGATAATAATCTCATCTCATTATCTCTAGCCGCTTTATCCTATTCTACAGGGTCGCAGGCAAGCTGGAGCCTATCCCAGCTGACTACGGGCGAAAGGCGGGGTACACCCTGGACAAGTCGCCAGGTCATCACAGGGCTGACACATAGGCTACGTTTACATTACGTCGAATCAGCGGATCATCAGATTAACGTTCTTAAAACGATTCGCGTTTACACTAAAACCGTTAGCCGTGCACACAGCAACGCCAATACGCGGATACGCTCGGCTCCGCAGGCATCCTGCGCTCCAAATCACTCCACCCTGAACAGCGAGTGCCCTCTGGAGGGTGCGCACTCCGGCCCTGCGCAGCTCACAGAGCGCGCGAGTGAAACGCACGAGCCACGATTCGGGACTGAGCCGCTGTGTGTGTGATCCCAGCGCATATCACTTACCACTTGCAAGTGGAAGGATGGCAAGCCTAAAGACAATCGTAACTACACAATGGGCAGTATTTGCATCAGTATTTGCAGTATTTTCATACTTTTATACTCTTTAATGAAAGGTGATACAAGGCGGAAGTCCGCGACGTTTTTCAGTAGTCGCGTCACATGACCAACGCCAGCGAATCAGGAAGGTGGAGGTCACAGTGACGTTGTCCAATGACGACGCCAGCTAGAGCTCAGCACAGCGTGTTCGCGTATTCTCAATGTTTACACAGCACCGGAGCTGATACGATCTAGATTGAATACGTGGACGCTGGCGGATTCCC
Source organism: Neoarius graeffei (assembly GCF_027579695.1). Classification (NCBI taxonomy): domain Eukaryota; kingdom Metazoa; phylum Chordata; class Actinopteri; order Siluriformes; family Ariidae; genus Neoarius; species Neoarius graeffei. Next base: position 90,194,490 of record NC_083575.1, on the reverse strand, counting down.
GTTTCCCGGCTTTTCCAGGTGGTTTAATGTAAACGGACAGTGCATCCGCGAAGAAAACGAGACAGATACGGTCTAATGTAAACGTAGCCATAGACACAGACAACCATTCACACTCACATTTCACACCTACGGTCAATTTAGAGTCACCAGTTAACCTAACCTGCATGTCTTTGGACTGTGGGGGAAACTGGAGCACCCGGAGGAAACCCACGCGGACACGGGGAGAACATGCAAACTCCACACAGAAAGGCCCTCGCCGGCCACGGGACTCGAACCCGGACCTTCTTGCTGTGAGGCGACAGCGCTAACCACTACACCACCGTGCCATCAGGGATAATAATAATATACACGGCTAAAACCCAATACGGGTAAATACAAATGACAAGAGGGATTACAAGAGATGGAGTAAATAGTCATGTACGGTATGAATGGCTATAAATATGGATGTGAAAGTTCATGATGAAAGTCACTCAGTGATGGACAGTTCACTGATTCACTTCATGTCCTTTCGTTTCAAAGCTTTCTTCTCACGGCACTTGGCTCTTCTTCTTTTATCGTCTTCCATTCAGTCACTGTCTATCTTTTTGCATATGTGGTAAGTGTACATCCGCCTTTCCGGTCTCTCAGTTAAGGCCTGGTCCGACGATACCGATAACTATAAATAAATCGGTCCCTTGCAGTTTACAGTGTTGAGCGTAAATGAGTCCACCTCCTTTGAAAAGTAACATTTTAAACAATATCTCAATGAACACAAACAATTTCCAAAATGTTGACGAGACAAAGTTTAATATAACATCTGTTTAACTTATAACGGGAAAAAGTAAGGTTAATAATATAAACTTAGATTACACATTTTTCAGTTTTACTCAAATTAGGGTGGTGCAAAAATGAGTACACCCCACAACAAAAACTACTACATCTAGTACTTTGTATGGCCTCCATGATTTTTAATGACAGCACCAAGTCTTCTAGGCATGGAATGAACAAGCTGGTGACATTTTGCAACATCAATCTTTTTCCATTCTTCAACAACGACCTCTTTTAGTGACTGGATGCTGGATGGAGAGTGATGCTCAACTTGTCTCTTCAGAATTCCCCAAAGAAAATAATTTCTTTCCACCACAAAGGTGAAGGCTACAAGAAGATCAGCAAAGCTTTACTTATCAGTCAGAATACTGTCGCAAAAGTGGTACAAAGATTTAAGAAAGATGGAATTGCGACCATCTCACAGAGACGTCCAGGTCGTCCACGGAAGTTAACACCTCGACAGGAGCATCTTCTGATGAGAAGGGTTGAAGAAAATCGGTATGCAAGTTCACTGCAGTTATCTAAAGAAGTAGAAAGCTAAACTGGGGTGACTATTTCCCGTGACACAATACGGCATACACTGCAGAGGAATGGCATACATGGATGCCGTCCACGAAAGAAGCCTCTCCTAAAGCCCAGGCACAAAAAAGCCCGCCTAGAGTTTGCCAGGGCCCATGCTGACAAAGATGAAGACTACTGGGACTCTATACTCTGGAGTGATGAGACCAAGATAAATGTTTTTGGAACTGATGGCTTCAAAACTGTATGGCGTCGTAAAGGTGAGGAATACAAAGAAAAATGCCTGGTGCCTACAGTGAAACATGGTGGTGGCAGTGTCCTTATGTGGGGCTGCATGAGTGCTGCTGGTGTCGGGGAGCTGCATTTCATTGATGGCATCATGAATTCACAGATGTATTGCTCTATACTGAAAGAGAAGATGCTACCATCACTCCGTGCCCTTGGTCGTCGTGCACTTTTCCAACATGGCTAAACACACATCTAAGGCCACTGTTGGATTTCTGAAGAAGAACAGGGTGAAAGTGATTCAGTGGCCAAGTATGTCTCCTGATCTGAACCCAATCGAACACCTATGGGGAATTCTGAAGAGACAAGTTGAGCATCACTCTCCATCCAGCATCCAGTCACTAAAAGAGGTCGTTGTTGAAGAATGGAAAAAGATTGATGTTGCAAAATGTCGCCAACTTGTTCATTCCATGCCTAGAAGACTTGGTGCTGTCATTAAAAATCATGGAGGCCAAACAAAGTACTAGATGTAGTAGTTTTTTTGTGGGGTGTACTCATTTTTGCACCACCCTAATTTGAGTAAAACTGAAAAATGTGTAATCTAAGTTTATATTATTAACCTTACTTTCACGTTATAAGTTAAACAGATGTTATATTAAACTTTGTCTTTTCAACATTTTGGAAATTGTTTGTGTTTATTGAGATATTGTTTAAAGTGTTACTTTTCAAAGGGGGTGCACTCATTTACGCTCAGCACTGTATGTGGTCGGTGGTCACACCAGACCGATAACGATCCCTATAGCCCAGGCCTGGGTTTATCCGTATCACTGAGATTGCTTCTGGAGCCATTTTTCCAGACCTGGAGAAACCTGATCCGATAAAACATCTGACCAATCAGGTAACTGTTAAACGTGACGTTGTCTGAGCATGTGATATTTTTCCCCGGGCATCTTTCTGCATCCTTGCTGCGTCATAAAGTCACGGAATATGGATTCACGGAAAATAAAAAAATATAACACGAAGCACGGATCTTTTATTCACGGATATGTGATTATTTTCCGTGAAATATCAATAGTACATTAATAAAGTAAACATATAAATGCAGGTAAGATATTTTAATTATGAACTACGACAGTCCAAATATTTAATCGTTTTAGACTTTTTTTTTTTTTTTATCCATGACGCGTCATCCGTATGAAATCGGTAACCAATCTGTAATATACTGAAACGTCCGTGACCGATCTGTAAATTATTAGCATTTGTGATGCATTCGTATTAAAATCCGTATTTTGTATCCCTTTTTTATTATATTTCCGTAATCCGTGACCTATCCTATATATTATATCAACCACCGGAGTGTGTACCGTACATGGGCTGTTTTGGAGTCCAAGCTGTACAGTGCGACCCGGAATAATGTGCTACTACTTGGAAAAAACCTTCCTAAGGCCCACTTTACACGGGGACAGTCTGAAACAAAAACGCAAAAGTCCGTTTTCGTTCTCACTTTTTTCCGCGTCTACACGACCATTTTCAAGGAGGAAATCTGCGTCTATACGGCGACGCATAAATGTGTGGAATTCAACTGGATGTGCATGCCAGGCAGCTAGGTGGTGCTGTGAAAAACCTCCGCTATGTCTGCACGCATGCGCAACGTCTTCCGTCTTGTCTGATCTGCACATCTGCGCCGCGAAAACTTTGACTACTCTGGCTATGGTAAGTAAGAAAGTAAGTAAAAAAGTAAGAGCGTACTATACCCGCCTCTGTTCATTAACGGTATATGTGCAGATTCGGTATAGATGTTCGAAGGACTCCTGGACGTTTATTAAAGCTGCCAGAGCAGCTTGAAGGTCCGTTGGATCGATGTAATCAGTAGGGCTGTAACGATACACCCAACTCACGATTCGATTCGTATCGCGATTTTTGACCCACGATTCGATACGCCCACGATTTTTTTTAAAATGTTTTTTTAAAGTAGTAAATTTGACTTATTAACATTTACTTACTTACATTAACTATTTAATAACAAATAATTCAGACCACTGCAGAGAATGAGTAATATGTATGCAAAAATGAACAAATGTATATCCAAAGATGGTTTTATTTCTCAAAATAATACTGTTGAGCCGGAAGCTCTGTTTTTTTCGGTTCTGAAAAAGTCATTTTTCCAAATCGTGTAAATCCGTTAAGATTTTTTTTTGGGGGGTGGCTCTCTCACTGTCTCACTCTCAGAGGGCCAATGATTTTCTGTGATCGCGGAAAACAGATGGAAATTACGGAATTTTTATGGTGAAACATTGCTCGCGTGTCAAAACGTAACTGCCGCAGAAGGCTTCCGCCCAAGCAGACATGCCTTCAGTGTTGCCAGATATTGCTAACGTATTCCACCCCAAAATATGTTCAAAACCAGCCAAAAAGCAACTAAACCTGCCCAATCTGGCAACACTGCATGCCTTTCCAGTCAAGTGATTGTGATTGGCTTGTGGCACACCTAGCCAGCCAATGAGCTGCTTGTTTACAGATTCGCTCCCCGCGTCGCAACCAGAATGGCGACCGCTTAAAAGAAATGAATGCTCTGCCAGTGGCGAGTGTGGACGTTGCGTGACTCGCAGAAGATTGTCGCAGGTCGGCGAAAAAACGACTTACTAATAGATATAAAAAAATAAAAGTAATTTAAGTAAGTTTAAAATGCAATTTAAATAAAAAGTAAAGTATTCATAAATTGAAGTTTGGAAGCGCCTCTGTTTTTGGGCTGAGGAGAAGTTTGAAAGGGTGTACCGCGATTCTGCCTTCTTGTATCGCGATACGGATCGTGGCTCTGCGTATCGCGATTTCCATTTCGATACGCATATCGTTACAGCCCTAGTAATCAGACATGCTCTTACTTTTTTACTTACTTTCTTACTTCTAGGGATCCCAGCAGTAATTGAAAAAAATAGAGGAATGTAAGAAACTATCAGCAGGGGTCAAGAGGTCATCCAGCCAGAGCAGGTCATGATATTTTTTTACCATATTAACATGCCATTGTTGTGCGTTATGTCTGATGTAAAGACTCTCGTCTCTGCGAGCCTACCACACAGATTTAATACTTGTCATTTTTAGGGCATACCTAACAACCTGTGTTTTCTTTCTCTCTCTCCCCCCCCCCCCAATCTGTCCCTCTGAGTTACATGTTGATCCTGGGATTGAGATGCTGGCCTCTTCTGCCCCTCGGACCTGCTTGATCCATCCTGGTGCCCTGTGTCTGGTCGGAGTTTTATCGCCCCACTCCTGTGAAGGACGGCCCCATGAGGACAGTTGAGGGTTATACCTGTTAAAACTGTTAATATTATAGTCAGGCTGTCTGTTGTTGCCCAGATGAGGATGGGTTCCCTTTTGAGTCTGGTTCCTCTCGAGGTTTCTTCCTCATGTCGTCTGAGGGAGTTTTTCCTTGCCACCGTCGCCACAGGCTTGCTCATTGGGGATAGATTAGGGATAAAATTAGCTCATGTTTTAAGTCGTTCAAATTCTGTAAAGCTGCTTTGCGACAATGTTTATTGTTAAAAGCGCTGTACAAATAAACTTGATTTGATTTGAAGGGGGCTGCCTGAAGCTGTTGAGATTTTAACATTTAAAGATGCTATAGAACACATTTTTTACATAGATTTAACATAGAATAGCAACAGAATTTAACAATAACGTGTATCTATTTGATGCCATATTTTGTAATCAATGACATAAGTGGCAAAAAAAATTATAAAAATTAGACGAAAATGTAGCTTTGAAGAATATACTTGCCTAAATATTCCACTGATTTTGTTATAATAATAGTATCCATACTTCATCTCATCTGTTTATTTTTTTGTTTCAAGTTAATGTAAAAACTAGTCTAATATAAGCCACATTAATTTTTTCAAAAATCATGAATACGAGCAGAAATCAATGATTCAGTAATATTAGATATATACATATGTACAGCAAATACTGGAGATATTTGATTTAAACCTTTCTCTTTTTGAAAGGTTTCACTGCAAAGGAATTTAATGCTCTTTTCTGGGGTGCATTCTGTCTTTCCTCCAGTTTTCTCTGCTTTTGTTTCTCTGATCTTTCCTTCTGCTTTTCTGATGTTCCTGCAGCGCTCTGAATTAAGTTCAACGCATTAGAAACAAAAGCACGAACGGAGTTAAAACATGTTTTCTAGCAAATGGGCGCAGCCATATTGTTTTCTCGTTCTATCGCGTACAGTCTCGCGGTCAGTGTTGCCAGATACTCCTGACGTTTTCCAGCCCAAAATATGTTCAAAACCCGCCAAAATGCACTTGAAACCCCCCAACTGGGCGGGGAACCGCCCAATCTGGCAACACTGCTCGCGGTATTTACATCAATTTAACTTCCGAGTGTTCCCGAATGTTAACGAGAACAAACGAAACCGACGAAAACATCGCTAAACAAGCAAACCAAATCAGAACGTATTCTGCTGGTCATTTTACTTAAACATATTTTTAATGGATATACAAGAGATTAAAAAAAATAATAATTAAAAAAAAAAAAAAAAAAAAAAAAAACACTTTCGCGAGAAAATAGCGGAATTCCGCTAAATAGCGGACGTCTGGGATCCCTGTTACTTCCCGGGCTGGCATGTACAGTATATGACATATGTATGACGTAAACGCGTACCCGACGTGAGCAGATCCGAGCAGAGTTTCGCGTATTGGGTAGTTTAGACGGATATGCAACGAGGGCTGTTTTTAACTTATCCACTCTGGAAGGCGTTTTCAATTTTTTCCGTTTTTCAGCCTCGGAAACGCCGTCCCCATGTAGACGAAAGGCACTTCCGATAAAATATTTAGTCGTTTTTACCCCGACAGCGTCCTCGTGTAAACGGGCCCCAAGTTGCATGGGTTTTATTTCCCGGAGTGTCAGGACCAAGCGATATTATAGCCGGGATTATAGTTGTGGTGATTCTGCTCCAGACTGGAACTAAATTCAGGCAGAGGGACAGTCCGAGTTATGGTAATCAGTGTTGTGGGACCGGGGCCTGACACTGTTCTTCCATGTGTGTAGTGCATCACCACATTTCAGAATATCCTTGATAGTGTCTTTGTGTCTAAGGAATGGACGACTGATCTTTCTAGAACCTTCTTCCAGTTCACCATAAAGTAGTGATTTGACTGACCGGTCATCTGGCAAACGTGCAACATGTCCTACCTGACGCAGGTTGTTCCTCGATGTCTTCAGACTTAGCACGTTCTAGAACTTCATCATTTGTAACGCAGTCATCCCATTAATAAATAATAATAAAACAGGAAACAAGGGTGGAAATGACAACACTGTACGAGTGCACTGGTGTGTGAATCATCGTTAGTGTGAGCCTCCGACCAGAGACACACGAGAGACAAAGAGAGAGAGAGAAACATCGAGGCATAGAGTTTTATCTGTACCTCATGGTACAGCAATGACCCTCAGAAACCAGGCAATTAAACGTGTGAGCCCGATCGCACTCGGTAACAAACGTGCAGCTCTGATGTGTCCAGCAGCGACACGTCGCGAACCCTCTGCAAAAGACGAGCTGTGATGTGGGCATCTGACAGCACTCCAGCTCTTTCAGTCGAAAACGCCGTGAGTGGCACAGTGCCACAGAGGGATGAGTCAGAAACGTATTCTAATCAAAAGGAAAATAAAAACCTGTGATATTATATTACAGTTTATGATATTAATAAAAACGCACAAGGCTCTGACAGTCTGGCACAATGGAAATCAAGGAGCGCAGGATTATTGTCCTTTAATTAAATTCCTGGAGAAGGGATCATCGTCATGTGGTGTTTAATATCTAACCTTTCCGAGCACCAGCCATGATTTTAAGCTTTGCCTTTAATATGACGGAGCTGAGCGCTGTATATTCCTTCGCAAGAATATGAAGCTGCGTTTGTAAGCAGAGTCTATAAGATCTTTGAGGTGATGTGCTGTTTCTCATCAGTTCCGTTCTTCAGCTTTCAGCGTTGTGCGTGTTTCTGCGGTCTCTGAGCCGAGCAACAGATCTGCGAGCTCTTTCTGTAGTCGCTGTGTGTGTACGAGATATTTAAAGCGCAGGGACTCGCTGACCTGCCAGCTGTACTGAACCTTAATGGTCTGTTCAGGGCCAAAATGATCCTTTTAAAGTTTTTATGCTAAAGTTGAACCATTAAAAACAAGAAGACCGAGTCATCTATACCCCCCCCCCCCCCCCCCATATACCAACAATATACCAAGTTTCAAGATATTCTTTGGCATATTTTTCAAGTTCTGCTGCAGGAACCCAATCCTACACCTCTTTACACTGACATCAGCAGCGCATGGCATAAACCCTTTGGTCCAGGTGAGCTAAAAATTAAAATTTCTCATATTTTAGTATCAAAAGGCACATATACAACCCCGATTCCGAAAAAGTTGGGACAAAGTACAAATTGTAAATAAAAATGGAATGCAATGATGTGGAAGTTTCAAAATTCCATATTTTATTCAGAATAGAACATAGATGACATATCAAATGTTTAAACTGAGAAAATGTATCATTTAAAGAGAAAAATTAGGTGATTTTAAATTTCATGACAACAACACATCTCAAAAAAGTTGGGACAAGGCCATGTTTCCCACTGTGAGACATCCCCTTTTCTCTTTACAACAGTCTGTAAACGTCTGGGGACTGAGGAGACAAGTTGCTCAAGTTTAGGGATAGGAATGTTAACCCATTCTTGTCTAATGTAGGATTCTAGTTGCTCAACTGTCTTAGGTCTTTTTTGTCGTATCTTCTGTTTTATGATGCGCCAAATGTTTTCTATGGGTGAAAGATCTGGACTGCAGGCTGGCCAGTTCAGTACCCGGACCCTTCTTCTACGCAGCCATGATGCTGTAATTGATGCAGTATGTGGTTTGGCATTGTCATGTTGGAAAATGCAAGGTCTTCCCTGAAAGAGACGTCATCTGGATGGGAGCATATGTTGCTCTAGAACCTGGATATACCTTTCAGCATTGATGGTGTCTTTCCAGATGTGTAAGCTGCCCATGCCACACGCACTAATGCAACCCCATACCATCAGAGATGCAGGCTTCTGAACTGAGCGCTGATAACAACTCGGGTCGTCCTTCTCCTCTTTAGTCCGAATGACACGGCGTCCCTGATTTCCATAAAGAACTTCAAATTTTGATTCATCTGACCACAGAACAGTTTTCCACTTTGCCACAGTCCATTTTAAATGAGCCTTGGCCCAGAGAAGACGTCTGCGCTTCTGGATCATGTTTAGATACGGCTTCTTCTTTGAACTATAGAGTTTTAGCTGGCAACGGCGGATGGCACGGTGAATTGTGTTCACAGATAATGTTCTCTGGAAATATTCCTGAGCCCATTTTGTGATTTCCAATACAGAAGCATGCCTGTATGTGATGCAGTGCCGTCTAAGGGCCCGAAGATCACGGGCACCCAGTATGGTTTTCCGGCCTTGACCCTTACGCACAGAGATTCTTCCAGATTCTCTGAATCTTTTGATGATATTATGCACTGTAGATGATGATATGTTCAAACTCTTTGCAATTTTACACTGTCGAACTCCTTTCTGATATTGCTCCACTATTTGTCGGTGCAGAATTAGGGGGATTGGTGATCCTCTTCCCATCTTTACTTCTGAGAGCCGCTGTTAATATTAATGACCTATTGCCAATTGACCTAATGAGTTGCAATTTGGTCCTCCAGCTGTTCCTTTTTTGTACCTTTAACTTTTCCAGCCTCTTATTGCCCCTGTCCCAACTTTTTTGAGATGTGTTGCTGTCATGAAATTTCAAATGAGCCAATATTTGGCATGAAATTTCAAAATGTCTCACTTTCGACATTTGATATGTTGTCTATGTTCTATTGTGAATACAATATCAGTTTTTGAGATTTGTAAATTATTGCATTCCGTTTTTATTTACAATTTGTACTTTGTCCCAACTTTTTTGGAATCGGGGTTGTACATTACTTAACACATATACCGACTTTCAAGACCGTACCACTGATAGTTTTCAAGTTCTGCTCCAGAAACAAAACCGACCCCTAAGACTAACCTGGGAGACTAAGTCTGAAATTGTTTCCCTGGAAACAGGAAAAATAAAAATTTCTCAAATTTCTTAGTCTGAAAAGGCACATCGACATCGCCTTGTTAACATGCATACCAAGTTTCAAAGCCATATCATGAATAGTTTTGGTATGCTCCGGAAACCTCTTAGAAACGAAGTCAAAATCTATAGACCCCTTCGCAGTAAACGTCATTCATACGTAAGAGGAAATTGCACGCGCAGCCTGGACCCAAAAAAGACTCAGCAACGGTAGAGACGAGAAGAAATATTTGGAAGAAATGCCTAGTTGTTGTGTTGTCGGGTGTCAGAATCGTAGCAGTGATGGGGTTAAAATGTACAGAATTCCAGCAGGATCTCACCCATTCCAAAAAAATCGCCGACGTCTATGACTACAAGCCATCAAACGTGTAGACTGGGATGAAAGCACCATCAAAAATGCGCGGGTTTGCAGCGCCCACTTCATCACAGGTAAGATCAGGCTATTTATTAAATCTTTCTTTTTTATTCTTTCTAGTCTTCGTTTATTGATGTAGCAAAATACTTTGGTAACGTTTGTCTGATTAGCTGGGTCATAGTTACACAATGTAATGAATATTGTTAGCATGTTAGCTTAGCTTTGCATGCAGTTTTGTTTGTAGGAGAGGTCTCGCTTGACTCAAGCAGGCCAGATTTTGTGCCATCATTATTTGTGTATGCCGAAAATCACAATTTTAAAGCAAGGATGGAAAGGTAAAATTGTGTGCCCTCACTCTAAATGCCAACTTACGTTGACTGCTCTAACCTAGCTCCCGCCCCGTTCAGCTTCATTTCTGCTCTCTGCCTCTCGCTTTTTACGCAGCTCTGATTTCTCTTAGCTGCACTCTTTACACTATCATTCCTTTCATGCCATTACCTCCTGCAAATTGCTGTTCAGTGTTGGTATTTGCTGTTGTAGCTAAAGCCACATTGCCATCACATCACTGGCATAATTTGATTAAAACAAAATGAATATGAATGTCCCATTGTTAATCAAGTTGTACATGCCCGCACATAACAATCATATGCGTCTAAAGACTTGTAGGCACGAAGTTTTTCGTGGGTGTACACTGAAGTCTTGTCAATAAGGTACGAGTATATATCTGGCCATTGTATACCAGGGAACTTACTAACATCGTCCATCCACTCTTTAATTAAATACGGATCCGGTAGGCGATGTCCACTTGTTAGAGTTAACTTATTTATGTAGCATTCTCGATCTTGTAACGACAATTGTTTGGCATAATCTGACAGCTCATAATGCCGGTCTATGGGCAGCGCCATTGTTTCTGGGTCCAGGCTGCGCGCGCATCCTGGCAACGGTCGGTTTGCTTACAAACATGCGAAGGGGTCTATTTTTCATGTAAATATTTGAAAAAAAATTTTTTTTCAACAATCCAAAATAGCAAAAGGCACCAGTTCACATGTTGCTTGACAAGTATACAACATTTCATGAAGATATCTACAGAAGTTTTAAATATATGGTCTGGAAACGAAAACGTGACCGGACGGACAAACGGGAAAAAAAAAAAAAGGTTGTTCTCAGCATTTCCTCCTTTCACAATGTGAAAAAAAGGACACCTTTACTTTTTCATGCATCTGCTAAACCCAACTGAGAATGAAACAGAAAACGATCACATTAAAATGTGGCAAACTACCAGCAATGCCATACGCTCTTTCTCCTGTCAATCACAGCGACACGAGCCAATCATGGGCACCTGGGTGATTCTCATGAAGACCTTCACATTAACATAAAAAAAAGTTTTTCACCTCATTTCAGTATTTTTTCAAGTTGAGAGCCTAAAATAGAGTCTGAACTTTACTATGTTGATCTTTTTTTAATGGAAAAATATTTTAATGGAATTTTATTCTTATTTGAGGCTTACATGATCCAGAATAATTCTCATCACCGTTACAGTAAATGATGAAGCTAGATCATGAGTTAAAAACATTTTTTGACAATTTATTTCATATTTCCACAAAATATCCCATTAAATGAACAGCACAGTCCATGACAATTACTTTATATTTTTTTGACATTTATTTATTGCCCTCACAGTGCATGGTAATGAGAATATTGAGTAACGGTAATGAGATCTCATCTCTCTCTCTCTCTCTCTCTCTCATCTCATTATCTCTAGCCACTTTATCCTTCTACAGGGTCGCAGGCAAGCTGGAGCCTATCCCAGCTGACTACGGGCGAAGGCGGGGTACACCCTGGACAAGTCGCCAGGTCATCACAGGGCTGACACATAGACACAGACAACCATTCACACTCACATTCACACCTACGGTCAATTTAGAGTCACCAGTTAACCTAACCTGCATGTCTTTGGACTGTGGGGGAAACCGGAGCACCCGGAGGAAACCCACGCGGACACGGGGAGAACATGCAAACTCCACACAGAAAGGCCCTCGCCGGCCACGGGGCTCGAACCCAGGACCTTCTTGCTGTGAGGCGACAGCGCTACACCACACCACCGTGCCGCCCCGGTAATGAGATACTCTTGGCTAATTTCACAAATAACCTGAAATGCTAACATGCTAGCAACCTATAACTTTGCCACATGTTAAAGCCTTATATTGTGATAATAATCATAAAATAATATATATTTTTTATTTTTAAAAGTAATGAATATTAAACCATAACGGTAATGATAATAGACAGTGTAACTGAGGACAGATTTAGCAAAATTAACATAAATATCACAAAGTAAGAGAAGAGTGAGCAACTGACCTTGTCTCCATTTTGAATCTTGTATCTGAAGGGATGCATAATGGGATAGCTGATCAATTTAAAGGCACGGTGTACTTTTTATAGGGGGGTGAAATCATGAAACGGTAATGAGAAACATTTGGTGCGGGGACAGTTATTTTGTTTAAAATCAAGTACCTTTTTTGTTCAACACAAAATATTAATATTATGCATAAATATAGATGTTTTAAAATAACTTTACACTGTATTTTTTTATATAATTAGGAATTTTTATATGATTTAAAGTAAACATTAAAAAAAAGGGATGCGGACACATAACGGTAATGAGAATTTCCATAGATTTTTTGTTTAATTGATATAAAAATTAGTTTATATGATGATGAAAACCATTTGTCCATACAGTGCTCCCTATTTTCTTTTCACAAAATATCAGAGTTTATGTGAATTAAGTATTGATTTTGGAAAATGCATCCTGGACATGTTCACTGCAGCTTCATGAGAATCACCCGCCTGTGAGCTCACGTATGTGGAAGAGGGTGGACAGCGCTTTCCTGGGAAAGATCGGAAAAGTTGAGCGGGTGTGTTGGGGTCGACGATCCACCACGTAAAGAGATTTCATTTACGTGTTCGAAGTCAAACCGTATGGACGGCTTGACGCGGACTGGGATGCTGCGGCAGTGCCGGCTGAAATGGAGGCAAGACAAACGTTTAAGAAATCTTGGAAAAGCAGCAAGTGTTCGTTAGCCTCGCTAAGTGCAAAAGGGATTGAAGGGCGTGAGTTGCCACAAGCACAGAACACCGAGCTTCAGCACGCTGTCATCCTTCTTCAATCAGAAAAGCTGCGAGGCTCGGCTAAAGTGGTTTCTGTCTGCGTGCTGTTATGAATGATGGTAATTGGGAACCCATTTCAAAGGCTCGGTTCACAGCGAATAAAGAAACTCCTGCTGAACCTGAGACACATCAAATGGCTTGGAAATGAAGCGAGATTTTAAAGGATGCATGTAAATTGCACATGTTGAGGAGGCTTTCGTGTCAACACGCTGGATGATCAATGGGCAAAAGGCGGATGTCCGGTTTTCACCTTCGCTCAAAATAACGTCAATACGATCGCAGCGCGATCCCAGAGGGATGAGTCAGTTCCCGATGTTGCTATCTGGAAACTAGGTTTATACCTCAGATCTATTCCTTTAATCATAAATAATGTCCCAGAGATGTCCACAAGCGCCGGCGACTGGCGGTTTTCTCCGCCTACACAGACGGTCTGCGCTGGCTACTCGATCCCAGAAAAAAACTAAAAACGTGCCTTTCAATGTTCAAGCGATTTATATCGTCTCCGCTGCCCATAATTTGCTGCAAGTCCAATTATTCCACCATGAAATTGTCTTCGATTTGGGTCGTGACCGGAAGTGATGCCATATTTGTTGATCGATTCTCGCGCTCTGATTGGCTGAGCCAGACCACGAGACCTGGTGGGTGTTGCAGACGATTTCACTCGGTTTTCACAAAATGCCGCCGAAGAAGAAACGTAAACCATCCGTGGGCCAAATAAACATCAAGTCGATGTTTTCTGCAGGTTTCTACATATAAATCGGAATTAATATTTTCATATCCAGAAGCTACCCGGAGTGCCCGAGTTCCCATAGAGATGTCCGGTCCCTTAGCTAAAGCGCCATACTTATAAAGTCCAAGTGCAAATAACTACTTGTGTGCAAATATTTATGCTGAAATTACAACTATACAATACACAATGCCACACCAGAAGCACATCGAGTACATTGCACCAAATAAGCTCACCATGTAGTCATGTTACAGAGCCAAGCAGCGTACTACAAAGGGGAACCGAGAAAGCCAAACACAAACATCTGGAGGGAAATTTCATCCATACTTGCAAGCATTTTACAGGGAAATGGTTCGTAATTTATTAGCTGAGAATGCACCAGAAGCCACCTAGCATTAGCGCGCCTTTGCGCCAAATTCCAGAGCCTTGTACTGCTTTTTTTTAGCCGGCTACTTGCGATTTTCTGGAGAACCCTGCTGTCCTGTTGTTAATCTCAGGAATCGTATTCACAATTCGCTCATTCTGAACATCCTGTGCACGCACACTTATGCCCTGTCCACACGGCAACGGATTCAGGTGACTCCGATACAATTGCTTATCGTTTAGGCCTGGCGTCCACACGGCACCGGCGTTTTGGGTGCCCAAAACGCAATCTTTTTGAGAACGGGTTCCAGAGTGGAAAGATCTGGCAACGTTGCCGTTGTGAAGTCGTCTGGATGAGTAGAACGGATTTGTTTACGATGACGTCACAACCACATGACTGTGAGTGCTTCACGCCGGGTAGAAGTGTAACGAACTCGATGCGAGTTGTCAACAAATCCTATAACTTGGTTCATTTAACGGGCTTACAAAATATTTTCACTGTGAATATTTATTGTGTAATGGTGCAAAGTGAGAGAGAGAGAGAGAGAGAGTGAGAGAGAGAGCGAATAGCCCTTAGGGCAGAGTCAATCCCGCCAGCAAAAATAGGGAAAAAAAGGAGCGATCTCACCTCTTCAGATGTTGGTTAAAGTCCGACAATACATTCCTCAAAAAGGGCGTAGAAGAACAAATTAATCCATCAACGTGTAGCATTCAATTTATTCCGGACCATTAAAGACGCCGCCTTCCGCGTAGAATCATACGTCATCCTCGCCGCCATATTGGATAGGTCAAAGCGGAGAATAAAGATTAGCTGCGTTTAACTGTACCAACAGGTTTGCCGTCCAAACGAGATCACATGGGATTACCTTTCACAGGTGAGACTGGAAAAATACTTTTCATTGTATTTGGTCATTATAATGTAATTTTACGAACAGATTTTCCTGACTTTGTGGCTAATATGAAGTCTCGCGCATAATAGTTTATGCGCATGCGTCCTTACTTCTTCTATTGTTCTGGTGTCTTCGAAGGGACCGTCTTACAGCGCCCCTAGAGGTGTGGCATGTGTATTGCATCGTTTTCAGCAAGCGTTGCGTTGCCATATGGACCTGATATTTTACTGATCGTTGCCCATTTGGATGCGATATATTTTTAAATAACATCTCGTTGCCATTGTCGTGTGGATGTAGCCTTAGTACCGTTTGTCTTAACTCTTCTACACCCATTATTTATAACCACCTATCCGTTGTCATCCAAAAGACGACGGGTTCCGTTTTGATTCTGGATCCTCTCGGTGTTTCTTCCACACACCGTCGCCTCTGGATCTACATCCGGACCTCTGCAAGTTTTACTGCAACACCATGGCGCGTATTAAGTGCCAAAATGTGACTGACTTTGTATTGTGAGGTTTGTTAATCCCTTTTGTATTTGACACGTCAGACAAAAAGATGTTAGATTTGTGTGTCGGATGTTAGTCTAAGAATAAAATTCTCCACCGTGTTTCAGACCGAACGTAATAATTAGAAGAGAAAAGGAAAATTAATGTGTAACGGCATATGAGTTCAGAGCGGCTTTCTTCGCCAGTCACTTTAATTGCTGTCTCGTTACACACAATGAGTCTTATTATTAGACTGAAGTGATTAAAAAAAACCCCACATGCACACACTGCACATCCGTACTTTTACCAGCTCACAGTTCGAGATGTTTTGTCTCCATTTTTCATCAATGCCACCATGGAAACAGAGAATGCTGCACTTTGCATAATTGGAGAAAACGTCAGGGTCCTTTTGTGCTACGTGAAGCTCTCAGTCAGTGCGTTTACATGCACATCCAAATCGAGCTACTGTCGGTAATCGAGCTAAGGGTCCCAGCAGGGGTGCCAGAGAAATCCAATCCTACATGCACACAAGGAAATCGAGCTATTGTGTGAGGTACAGTGTGCACCCGAGCCACAGGTGGCGCTACACGCCCCATCGTGTTGGTACACTTCCGGTTGTCGTCATGAAGAAGAAGAGCTATTCGAGAGTATAAACAAAGTTATCAGTTCCGTGTTCACAAGAAGAACGACGACGTTCGTTCTCCTTGTTCCTCCTGACCTCTTCTGCTGCTCGCTACTACTACTGTTGTCATGCCGACCGAGGCTGTTGTGTTTCCCGCTTGTGGTCTCGTCACTCGTCGCTTCCGGAAGGGGCAGTGCTGAAGTAAGTAGCTCGACTACGTAGCTCGATAGGGTTTACATGCGCTAAGTAGCTCGGCTACAATCGCATAATCTAGGTCGCGTAGCTCGATTACGAGAAATCCAGTTCGGTTCGATTTCAGCCGAGCTAAGGTGGCATTTAGAACTTCGATTTCAGTCGAGCTACGGCAGAAATTCGATTTTCTCTATGTGCATGTAAACGCACTGAGTGTGGGACGAATGATTAAGCTCATCGTTCAAGTTCACTAAAAGTCTGACATTTCAAGTCTGACCCTTGCTAACGGGTCAGAAACTCGAGGCTGGTCATGATTCAATCCAATCCCCTGAACAGAGTCATTTATTCTTAGATAAACGTAGTATTTAGATGAAGAACCAGACAGCGAAGCTAAAATATTTCACCGTGTCCAGAACAACCATTTGCTCCTGTATGATCTCATCACGGCGGCACGGTGGTGTAGTGGTTAGCGCTGTCGCCTCACAGCAAGAAGGTCCGGGTTCGAGCCCCGTGGCCGGCGAGGGCCTTTCTGTGCGGAGTTTGCATGTTCTCCCCGTGTCCGCGTGGGTTTCCTCCGGGTGCTCCGGTTTCCCCCACAGTCCAAAGACATGCAGGTTAGGTTAACTGGTGACTCTAAATTGACCGTAGGTGTGAATGTGAGTGTGAATGGTTGTCTGTGTCTATGTGTCAGCCCTGTGATGACCTGGCGACTTGTCCAGGGTGTACCCCGCCTTTCGCCCGTAGTCAGCTGGGATAGGCTCCAGCTCGCCTGCGACCCTGTAGAACAGGATAAAGCGGCTACAGATAATGAGATGAGATGAGATGAGATGATCTCATCACCTTCCTTTGTTGGTGTGATGAAAATGACAATGTCCACTGATCTCAGAGAGAAATCTCTCTATGAAGGAGAGAAAAAAATGTACCGGAGATGATTGTACAGTATCCAGATCCCTTCAGGGTCGTATTAAAGGCCTTTCGCGTCAAACACTTTGAAATTAAAAACGTCCTTTTCACAACAATGATTTTTCATTCGCACTGGAGTGGAAGAATAACAAAGAGTTTTGTGGGAAGTGCATTTGTCTGGACTGAGTTTGTGTGTGTGTGTGTGTGCATATGTGTGCATGAATAAATGGATGAGAAACACTGAATGGATGAATGGGTAAAAAGGTTTTGGAGGGAAACTGGATTAGCCGGGTGCACGGAATGATTTTATTGCAGACGAGGCAAAGGCAGCAGCACGATGCAACGAAAAGCCTGATATTTTCTTCAGCGTTATCTCACATAAAACAGATGGGAAACAGTCCACCTCCTGGACTTTTTGTGGTTCTGTGGTGACTTGAACAGATGCTTTATATAAATTTCATCATAACCAAATACTTTTTTTTTTTTTTAAATTATATTTTCGGTGCTATGCTGATGACACTCAACTCCTCAAAACCCCGTTTCTGGACGAGCCTCAGCACGGATGGCGGCTCATGACTTGAAATTAAATCCCAGCAAGACTGTGCCTGGAGGGGCATCTGCTCGTCAAAATCTTGTCATCTCCCGAGAGAAGCCTCGGATCACGCCATCCGTCAGTGCGTTCAACCAAATATCCTTCTCTCCTCATGCTGCTAACTTGCAGGTTTCTCCTTTAAAACATCACGAGGATCAGTGTGGTTTTGAGACTGGATTCCTGCAACTGCTCACCTCACTGGTCTTCCCCTGTGCAACATCTGTCCCTTTAAACTGATTCAGAATGCAGCTGTATGACGTTCCGAGTTCTCACTGCTGTCGAATTACAATTTCCCTTCACTGGAACTCAGAAACGGCCCTGCAATGATCTGGCGACTTGTCCAGGGTGTACCCCGCCTCTCACCCGCAGTCAGTTGGGATAGGCTCCAGCTTGCCTGCGACCCTGTACAGCATGAGTGGCTACAGATAATGGATGGATGGATGGAACTCAGAAACCCAAACCTGTTCTAGCATGATGATGTTCCAAAGATCATGGGATCAATCCCCATTCATGATGTACCGTAGGAGCCAAATTTAGTTTAAACTTGCTTTGGTTTAGAGACTCATATTTTTGCGTTCGATTGACTGCCACTTAGCTTGGAACTTTTATTTTGACATAGCCTTAGGTCACCTGTTCAGGTAAAGATGGTGTCTTCCATGTGCTCAGTCGAGTCACAGTTAGACAATGGAAGATTCCGGTGACCAATAGTTTTTTACCGTCTCCAAGATACGCTTGAACATTAAAGTGCATATCCTGGACTAATTTCATTTTTTTTTTATTTCATTTTTTATCTCCCCAAACACATGGAAGAAGATTCTCTGGTCAAATGAGACAGAAAAAATGATCTTTTTGGCCATCACGGGAAATGCCATGTGTGGCGCAAACCCAACACCCTGAGAACACCATTCCTACAGTGAAGCATGGTGGTGGCAGCATCATGCTGTGGGGATGTTTTTCATCTGCAGGGACAGGAAAGCTGGTCAGGACTGAAGGAAAGATGGATGGCACTAAATACAGGGCAATTCTGGAAGAAAACCTGTTTGAGTCAGCCAGAGGTTTGAGACTGGGACGAAGGTTCACGGTCCAGGAGGACAATGACCTTAAACATACTGCTAAAGCTACGCTGGAGTGGTTTAAAGGGAAACATTTAAATGCTTTGGAATGGCCTAATCAAAGCCCAGACCTCAATCCAATTGAGAATCTGTGGCATAACTTGAAGATTGCTGAACACCAACGCAACCCATCTAACTTGAAGGAGTTGGAGCAGTTTTGCCTTGAGGAATGGGCAAAAATCCCAGTGACTAGATGTGCTAAGGCAGCTGGGCCATAGAAGGTTCATGCTGCACGCTGCATGCTGCACGCTACACGCGTGTAAAGAAAAGTGGACAAACGTAGCATGACTTGCTCTGGGCCATAGAACGGCGTTCACGTTGCACGCTGCACACTTCACGCGTGAAGCGAGAAATGAACATGCACACTTTTTTCTAGGCGTGAAGATGGAAATTCCAGTCAATGCATGCGGTCACTGCCGCGCCAGCCAATCAGAACGGGTCTAGGGAGATAACTCTATGCTTTCAGGGGAAAACTTCAGAAAAAATATAATTGAATGGTATAATTGAAAAATAGTTCTTCATCGGGATTGTCAAGCAGATTATAGAATGTTCGGTGAAATTCACCACGGGTTTCTCTCAGAAGGAAGTGTTCTCGGCTCCAAATTCTGTTCCTTTTTCTCTTCCTCTGTCTCAGTAAAAGCAGAATGAGGCAATCGTCGTCATCCGAAGAGTCCATATTGTTGGTTACTTGGTCAAAGTAGAACAGACGCAACACGTGAACATCCAAGCATGAAGTTTAATGGCCCAGGGTCCGGTTCTTCACGTGAACGTGTAGCGTGTAGCGTGCAGCATGCAGCGTGAACCTTCTATGGCCCAGCTGCCTAAGCTAATAGAGACATACCCCAAGAGACTTGCAGCTGGAATTGCAGCAAAAGGTGGCTCTATAAAGTATTGACTTTTTTGGGGAGTGAATACTTATGCACACTCCAGATTTCTGTTTTTTCATCTTAATTATTATTTGTGTCGCAATTAAAAAAAAAAAGTGCACCTTTAAAGTGGTAGGCATGTTGTGTAAATCAAATGGTACTAACCCCCCAAAAAATCCACTTTAATTCCAGCTTGTAATGCAACAAAACAGGACAAACACCAAGGGGGATGAATACTTTTGCAAGGCACCGTACCGTAAGTGCAGGAAGAGTGTTTAAGTGCAGGTGTGATACTTACAAAAACAAAACCGAAAGCAGAGTCAGAAGCATGGCTAGAAACAAACATGACAGAGATAATGATAATACTTCGCAAAGCCTCGGTCCTTATATGGGCGTGCTGATTGCGCTTCAATCAGCATCAGGTGTTTCCCATAACGACTGGGTCCTGTGAGCGAGCACGGCTGCTCGAGCGTGCGAGGGCGTGACAGTCGAGTGTTCGCCTGCTGTGCGACCACGACTTTTAGCTCACCTCAACTGCATCGCCACCAAAACGCCTCATTTTCATCGATAACTCGTCGCAAAGCGTCGCGAGCTGGAGTGTGACCGCAGCTTAAAGTAATAAGCTTCTACTGTTGTGTTCATTTTTCTTCATTTATTCTCATCTATCAGTGTTTATATCCGTTCCTCATTAAGATAATTGGGACTGAACAATCAGCACCAGTGTTCGCACCAATCTGTCAACGGTTTGATGATCAGCGAGGCGTGCTGCTATTTTTTATTTTTTTTAACACCACTACATAACAGGCTCTCTTACTAATTGCTCTAAGGAAATTCAGGTCAGGTTTGTGATGTTTTCTGGTCACTGGGTATTCGTGTGAAGCGTTGAAAGGGAAAAAAAACCACCCTCTATTTTTTAAGGCAGTTGCACATTAGGACTTTTAATGCATCATGTCCTTGCTGTGATCTATTTGATTTAAAATGTTTTTCGGAGCACGACCCACGGTCTGCCGCTGGTAAAAAATATTGCAATAATCTTTAACATTCTGATTCAAACGACATGGCTGGAAAATACTTTTAAAAATGTAACTGCCGCAACGACGGAGGAATTCCTAACGCTGATTCCTGATGCTTCTACTATCGGAGCCTGGTGCATTGTGTTCTTCCTGCCTTACGCTTTTCACTTTTCCACTAAAAACTTGCTGGTGCATTTAAAAAAAAAAAAAAAAGTTGAGCTTCAGTCTGTCTGGGTCACGGAGACTCTTCTCAGAGCGCTGACCTCATTTTCCACTGCGGTTTGCTGCTATTTCACGGGAAGTCCAATTTAACGGAAGGGCACATATAAAAGTTTTAACATCTGGTATGACTGATGCGAAGTGTCACAAGGTGCGTCGGCCATTAAATATGACGGGCCCTTCTGCACTGCTGTGCCCTGCTCAGATACGTGCCATGTATGTTGCAGCAGGTCACAGTCGCGATCCCGTTTTACACCGGCACCTCAAAAATATTCAATAAATTACAATTTTATTATAATGTGCGTCATATCATCGGGTAAAGTGCTTACTAGATTACCGTATGATGTGACTATAAAACCACTAATTAATACGCAAGTGAAATTAATGGGTTCGTTTTTCATGAATTAATCGCCTCTCTGAAATATGTGGCAGATCACAGAATCCAGGGACACATGTCCGCCCGGGGGAATTTTGAGTTATTGACAGATTCAGAAAGTACAGTTTCTAAGCTTTCCAATGATGCCTTCCATGTGGAGATCTGACAATATTTGAAGAATGTGTGGCCTTTTGAAAGTGTATAGGGGAGAGTGGGGTAAGATGAGCCACTTTTTACATTTTTCATCATAACTACATGTTAAAGCCATTTTTGCTTCCAGTCTACACACCATACCAAATTTCAAAGTGTACTGTTACTATCTGAGCAAAACATAATTGATAAGCTCTTATGGTTAGAGTGATATTACCTCTTGAAAAAAAAATGTCAAGTGGCTCAACTTACCCCATGCACGGGGTAAGATGAGCCACTGTGTGGGGTAAATTGAGCCAACACAAAACATGTTAGGTTAACAAAGTAAACAACTTTTATTATTAGAAATGCAATCAATGAATCAAGTCAAGTCAATCAAGTGGGGGATAGGGCCGTTGCATAGAGAAGGGGAGATGAAGAGAGAGGTGATAGAACGAGGGATAGATAGGGATAGATAGATGGATAGAGAGAGAGATATGCATAGATAGATAGAAAGAGGGATGGTTAGAGAGGGAATGAGAGATATACTATATTATAGAAATTACTAAAACAGTAGAACAGTGCCAAAAGAATCTTATTTCTTTCAGTAGGTTAAAACATTGCTAAAACATGCAGCAATCATTCCATCAATCATTCAATCATTTCATCATTATTCAATGTTCCAAGCGTTCAAATGGCAAGGGAACACCATTTGCCTCTCCCTCCGTGCTGTCCCCCCAACAGTAAAGGGGCGGGGCAATTTTTTCACAATATCCTGTCTTGACAGGACAGCCTCATCTTTCTCGTTGAAGACAAAGGTTGGCTTTCTTGCAGAGCCATGGCATGACCGGCTTCTTTTGAGAAATCTTGCCTCTATTTCAAAGACATCCAATTTGATTATCTGGCCAATGAAGAAATACACTTTCTTCTTCCCCGTGTATTTTGCCACAACATAATCCCCCACATCTAACAACTGGTCTTCCTCATCTGATGTCATATATATATATATATATGTTGTTGTCATATATGACCAGTAAATGTGAAAACTTAAGTGTCATCCATATTGGGTAAGCTCAGCCACCAATGGGGTAAGTTGAGCCAGTGGCTCAACTTGCCCCACATCTAATGGCTCATCTTACCCCATGGCCACCATTTTGTAGAAAAATGCTAATAAAGGGGATTAGGCTAATCAAAATTATTTTTATTAGCATTCATATCATAGCTTAGAAAGCCACTAACTTAACCCTAATGTGTCTAAATATTATTCTACTTTTGTCTTCTCTAAATCATCTTCACTGTGGACAAACATGGAATTGACTTAGAAAGCACAAAAACACATTTTTATAAATATCTCCCTCACCTAGTTTGACATGTGGTGCTCCTCTCCACAAGTGTAAGTAAATGGTCCCGGCCCCCTTTGAATGTGGTCACATGGTCACATTTGTTTACTGTTTCTTAGAAACAGGGGGTGGCTCATCTTACCCCCTGGCTCATCTTACCCCGCTCTCCCCTACCTCTTAAAACAGAAAAGGGAGAAAATCGCCCTCAAAGTTTTCCATCTCAGCTACTCTGGGTGTAGGGCGGGCACATAATGCTGCTCATTTGCATGACATTAAGGAAAGCCCTACCCCCTACGAGCTAGCACGATACTACTTTCATGTAAACAAAGATCACCACGTCAATTTTCCTTCCATGCAAAGTATGCCCAACACAATTATGAAGTACAAAAATAAGTCCTAAAGTATACTTTAACGCTTTGTGGTTGAAAAATTACTCACACCGTAAGAAAGAAAGATAGCACGATGATGACACAACTAACACAACGCTAGTTTCATGTAAAGCCTCGGTCACAACCGGCCGTACGGTACGCGCTCCTACGGCCGGTCTACATGCAAAACACGCAAGAAACACACGGAGAGCGCGCATGAAACGCATGAGAGCGCGCGTGTGAAACGCACGAGAGCGCGCGTGTGATGCGCTGATTTTCGAGCCGCAGACCGCCGCAGAGGTTCTTTGTCATGTCAAACAAACTCGACAGGCGCTTACGTTTTTTTCAGGTTGCAAGACAAACTTACGGCCAACGCGCGTCTTTCTCCACTAACAAAAAAACCCCGCAGCGATTTGGGAAACGCCAAAAATCACACGGCCAAAAAATCGTACGTCCGGTTGTGACCTAGGCTTAACCAAACCACAACACTCTCCGTTACATGCAAAAATAACCACACAGCCTTAGATTAATAAACTCACCCCATCAGAAAGAGAAACGGCGCCTTGCACACACCAATGCCTCCGATGGAATGTAGTCCTAGAACGGTCCGTGTATCATCCGATCATTCAAGTATTCCATTCAATCTGGAAAACGAGGTTGCGGTTTTTTTTGCTAGAAATGTTTATCTCCGATGTAAATACCGTGTGTCTGTTTGCTTCGCGGTGTTTCAGCTCCTCTGCGCTCTGTTTAGCTTGCTCATTCCATAGTGAAATCACACGCCTGTATGCAGGTTAAGTAGCCACGAGCTCAGCTCGTATCATACAGCTGATTCGCGGAAAAAAAAAACAAAAGACTTAAATCATCATGTGAATGGCCCATATGGTAATTTACCCACACCCCCCAGCAGGCTACAGTCCTGACAAAAACGAGACAATTTGCAACAAAAAATGTATGCTTTTCCAACAAAACAATCTATTATCTGAAATACTGATTGCATTCTTCAAGATCTCAACTTGCACATGATGGAAAAAAACAAAAATCACAAATTTCGAAAAAAAATGCTTCTTTTGCGATTATCTCGGATTCGTTTCGGCCGACATGTGTCCCTGGATTCGGTGAGGGGTCACAATTACAAAAAGAAAACTAGCTTAAAAAAGATTCAGTATCGAATCATTCATTCAATCGACCGAGTTACCTGAACACATTCACTGTTATGAAATACTCGGTACTGAACATGTAAATCACACGGTCGACAGGAAGTTGCATCATATGAATCTTCCCACAGATCATGTCGAAGAAAAGTGTGTCCTTTCTTGTTTTTTTTTTTTTTTTCCTGTAATCATGTCGTGACGTACAAATGTGTTACACAAAGTAAGGAGTGAGATTTTCGAGTCCGAGTCCAGTCTCGAGTCCGCGGTGTTCAAGTCCAAGTTATTAAAGAAAATTTCGAGTCAAGTCCGCTATTGATCCGAGTCCAGTCTGAGAACAAGACTCCATCCGTACTATTTGACGGTGGCTGTTGGACTAACGTTCCTGCTCGACTGCCCCATTTTAGTTAATTAAAAAGCTTGTTCATCGCTCAGCAAGCCCCGCCCACTATCAACAGGGCAAATAATATGACAGAGTTAACACTTGCTAGTTCATCGCTCAGCAAGCAAGCCCCGCCCACTATCAACAGAGCAATGAACACAGCGTGTCACTTCCTTCTCTGGGTGGAGTCTCGCCAAATGACGATTGAAGTTCGAGGTTGTCCCCGTCGTCTCCTCGATAGTTCTTCTACATATGGAACACATAGCGGTGCATTTTTTCCCACTGCACGAGAAGTCTGTATGAGCAAAGCGGACAATCCTAGCGGCGTTCTCTCCAGGCATTTTAGCGTCGTTAACGTTAGTTTGTTCCTGAACATGACGTATGTACAGTACGGTACAGGTGAATGTGCATTGTCTTGCACGGAATTAGCATAAAAATGAATGCAGAAATGTAGAAATATCTTCTGCCAAATTATTATGGCATGTTTCAAAAAATAAAGAAAAAAAACACTTTTTTTTTTGAGTCCTCGTCAACAATATACGAGTCCGAATGCAGTTAATGCACGACTCAGAGTCAGGAGTCCTTAAAATTAGGGCAACGAGTCCTGGACTCGAGTAGCACAATCCTGCTAAGCACATTTTGTACATATATTTGTCAGAAGTGGACAGTAGCGAAGTACATTTACTTGAGTCCTGTACTGAAATACACTTTTTGAGTATCTGTACTTTACTTGAGTATTTTTTTTGGAAACTAATGACTTTAACATCACTACATTTGAAAGGCAAATATCGTACTTTTCACTCCACTACATTTCTATCAAGCTCCTCGTTACTCGTTACTATGAAGCAGATTTGAAAGTGGATGTTTTTTCTTTTCTTTTCTAAAACGTGATTGTTTTTTCGCAGGTGACACTGAGAGCCGATCAGTAATCACTAGGGTCACGTCACGTCCGTAGACTGGATAAAATCAATTTCAATGATTTCTGCGCAATATTATTGAACACGATCAGTTGATGGCAGAATGGAAGGAGGCGGTTCTTCTGGAGAACGCACGCACTCATGGCTTTACCTAGAACCCATGTTTCAGTTTTCTGAAAGGATTAAAGGTTCGTTTCGTTTGAAATGTTTGCTTTGCTTGCTGAAAACGAACCGCATCACGGCCTACAAAAACTGTCCATCCAACCTGCGGGAGCATATTGAGGTCTGTAAACGTTTTATCCCAAGAGAAAGCTTGCAATGAAGTTGTCTGTAGCCTGGGCCCGCCCATCCTAAGCGCGACGCAACACGAGGGCCTGCTGCGAGCTTAGGCCCAATCCCAATTCTAATTTCTACCCCTCCCCCTACCCCTCCCCCTTCCCCTTGGCCCTTCCCCTTGAAACTGAGCTACAAGGGATAGGGCTTGAAATTCAACCCTTACGTATTGGGATAGCCCTTCAACGATCGCATACGTCATCGCGTACCTCCGTCAGCGTTTACGTTAGCAAAACGCGACCGAATGCGTCATTGGCTGCGACCAGCCGCTACAGTCAGAGCCAGAACCAGAAATCTCTGCTGGCAGGGTGTGATTTGTTAACTAACACCACTGAATGGGATATCTTTGGCGCTTCGTGCACCACATCCGACAGAATGAGGTGTCAGAACACTCATGTAAACAATAAAAGCGAGAATAACAGAACAAAACGTACGCAGTCAAGCAACCGAAAACAATACTCACTCCCAAAGCTTTTTAGCAGCAGCTTGGATTTCAGAAATCGCTGCTCATTCTCAGCTCGAAAGCGAATCAAGCAGCGTGTTTCCTCTGGATAACAACTTAAAACACGTAAATAATGGAGAAAATACATTTATGACAATCTTTCACCGCGGGAACCGCCATCTTTCTGAAATCCGCATGAAATCTCGCTGAAATCCGCATGGCATTGTGGGAAATCACTCAAACCCCTTCGTTCGGAGTCAGCTCCAGGAAAATCTCCGTTTGGAGGGGTACAGAAGCCCTACCCCTTCCCCTACCCCTCCGCGTTAACTGGGATTGGGATACCCCTACCCCTTCACGTGAACGCGCAAAATGGAGGGGAAGGGCCAAGGGGTTGGTCCAAGGGGTGAAATGGGATTCGGCCTTAGTCTGGCCAGGCAGGCTATCTACAGCTCTTCCAAGCTCCCGAAAAATAGGGAGCCAATCAACTTTGAGCATCTCCAACGGCCCTGGGTAGAGGCGTGTTCAAGGCAGTGACGTAGTAGAACTGCGACCGGAAGCCATAGATTGTTTACAGAATCTATGCCGGAAGCGCTTCATTCACTAGAAACATTACGAACATGGAGCAAGTTCTCATTGAAAACGGAGCAAAGAGCAGCCCTGGAGGTATTTATTGAAAGGAAGGACGTTTTCGCCTTGCTCCCGACCGGCTTCGGTAAGAGTTTAATCTACCAGTTAGCCCCGTCGCGTCACATACGTCAGAGGAAAGAGTGATGTGATTGGTTTAAGCTTCGTCACAGCCTTTTCTGGCTTCGACCGGTGACAAACTGAGGCATTTCAGGGAGGCGGGTCAACCACGCGCTTTGGGAAACGGTTGGGCTTAATATCTTTGCCAGACCAAATGCTCGCAGAGCTTTGAAGTCGCGTTAGCCAGACTAGTTGTCTGTGCTTTTAGAGCTAGCGATAATGTTGCAAACGTAGCTGCTGTGCAGTCTGGTTAGTCAAATGACTTTCTATGGATTTGCCCGCCCAGTTGCCGTAGCCTTGTCCACGGCTAACGTTAACACATAGCTAGTTAACTTGGACACTGTTAGTTAGCATGTAAACACGGAGTTACCGGTACGCTAACACGAATAACGTTCACTTATCTGAAGTCCTTTCAGAAATGTTTTCGCATCATCTTGCTAAATAAACAGAATGTAGAAATCTTTCTTTTCTAGTAGTTCACTGACTAGCTAGCTTAACGTTCAACCACCATGATGGCACAGCATGCGTTCATTTTGTGAATTCATATGTCTGTCTTTGGAAACGGCGTTAGGTTTTGCAATGATGCGTTGACGGAAAATGTACTTTTCATACTTGCGTATTTTTAAAAGCAAGTACTTCAGTACTTTAACTTGTAGCGGAGTAACGTTTGACAAGCGGGATCTGTACTCTGACTTAAGTAATGAAGTCGGGTACTTTGTCCGCCTCTGATATTTGCTAATCGTGCTTTAAAAAAAAATAAAATGTCAAACTTTTTATTCACTGAAGAGCAAAATGCAGTCTGTCGGCAAAGAAACAGCTAAAAATTAATTGAAAAGTTTTCAAAAAATACAAGACTTAAAAGTTACAAGCACTCAATGGCACTGAACCATGGAATCACCATCTGTATCATTAAAAATAATAATAATAAATAAATAAATACCATTGATGTCAGTATTGCACTGTTTGTCTGGGTTTTTTTTCCCTTATTTTCATTCCCTTTCTCTGAGCAGATTGCAGTCGTGTGTGTCCACAGCACTTCTGAGCAAAACAACACATGCTAAGGAAGGGGAAAGGAAGCGCCAGTGGGGTTCTGTGAGAGCAGCGAGCCTCCCGGTTCGGCTCAGGAGTGAATGCCACTGTGAGGCAGCAGCACATCAGTCTGATAACCTCGCACTCCTGATTGGTGATTAAAGTAAAACAAAGTGGGGGTTTTCTGAACCTGAGCTGGCTGTGCAGCTGTTCTGCTCTCTTCCCATTAGGAGCTGCTCCTTATTGTCAGGTTCCCCCGCTGGCTGGCTGAATCACAGCTCGATGTGGCGTCATTAAAGCTTGGGTAGGTTGTTTCTTTAGAAGCATTTTTTGTTACATTTCTTGAAATTCTTTTTGTGTGCTGAAAGCAATGAATAAATCAAATGCTCTGACAATAAAAAGAAAAAACAAAAGCATCTGTGGCAGTCGCAGGGCTGAAAAAAGCCACGCCATTCAGTCTGAGTGAAAGGACTGGATGACCAACTTGCCCGTGTCCTCACTGCATGAGTCTCTATAAGGCGAGTCAGACATATTACTAAAGCTAGTAAGCTGTAAGTACTAACAGTCCTCGACTTGCAAGTGCAAAGAAAAAGAAACCCGGATGTCGGCCATGTTGGTGGAGATTCAAATGCGGGGCTCAAGTGACAAAACAGTCATGCGTGCGCAACTCTCGTTGTTTTTCCACTGCCTTAAGCGTTCTTTTAGATTCAAGATTCAAGATTTTTATTTGTCATATACACAATAACAGACACAGCGGTTTATTATTGGGTAATGAAATTATTATTTTGCAACTGCCCGATCAAACTATGCTTACCAATATAAAATATATATATATTAGTGCTGTCAAGCGATTAAAATATTTAATCGCAATTAATGTCGCGACTGTCATAGCTAACTCGCGATTAATCGCAATTTAATCGCACATTTTTGTCACATGAAAAACCATGTAATTCTCTTATCAGCATAAAAAAGTGAATGGGCTTGCTCACCGTTCGAACTACGGGGGTACTCGGGGGATCCAAGATCCCCTGAAACAGACATGAGATCCCTTGAAAACATGATTTGGGAAATGTTGGGGGGTCTCTAAAATATTGGCAAAAGGATGTTTATTGACATAGCGATCGTGTGTAACGGGAAGCATTTGCATATCCGAAGTGAGCGCGCGATGGAGAGCCGCGCTCTGAGACAAGCGCAAGCACCCCCCCAAGGGAAAAAAAGGGACCCCCCGAAAATATCGGCATAGTTCAAACACTGGTTGTACCAATGTTTTTTTTTTTATTTATTGCAGAGCATAACACGCCTTGTCACAGCCACTGCAAAGTCGGGCTGGAGCCGCCGATGGGAAAACGAAACCTAAGCCGAGCACCGTGGCTCTTCGGGGGAGGGCAGAGGACTCTGGCTGTGCGGGGCGTGGCATTACAGTCTAGCTGCTATCGTTTTTCTAAGCAAAGTCTCTGTTTCAAGTTCCTGGCAGTTTCAAAAGCTTATGAAAAACCTACATCATGTCACAGAGCGTTAATCTCGCGATAAAAAAAATTATCGCCGTTAAAATTGAGTCAAGTTAACGCGTTAATAACGCGACATTTTTGACAGCACTAATGTGTATATATATATATATATATATATATATATATATATATATATATATATATATAATATAAAGTGCATATGGAATGCAAAATATAAAGGTAGAGTGAAAATGAAGAGAACATTTAAAAAAAAAAGGAGAAAGGAGAGGCAAACAATGTGCAAACATAGAGGTAGATATACTGTGCAATGTCTTTAAAAAAAAAAGGAGACGCGAACAAACAATGTGCAAACAAAGAGGTAGATATACTGTGCAATGTCTTGTGCAAAATTGCTAATAATCCGTGGTTCAAAAGCCTGATGGCCTGGGGGTAAAAACTGTTTGTCAGTCTAGTAGTCCTTGCTTTCACACTCCTGTAGCGTCTGCCAGATGGTAGGAGTGTGAATAGTCTGTGTTGTGGGTGTGTTTGATCCCTGATGATGCTCTGTGCCCTTTTTGTGACCCGGGTGTTGTAAATATAATAGCGATGCCGTATCTTTGTGCTGTACACGGTTGTGGTCACAACCACAAGTACTCGTGACCGTGGCACGTATGGATTTTTTAGAATTCCGTCCGTGATTCGGAAAGAGGGCGAGGAAACTCTGAGGTTTGGTACGGAGAGGAGACGAGTGCGGCTGAACAACATCGGCAGGGCTGATTGAACAGAGACTAAAACAGCTCGTGTCTGCAGTGATCATTTTATCTCAGGTGAGACTCAAAAGCTCTCTCGATAATATCATGGAAGAATTTTATTTCGTGTTGCTAGAATTTTTATTTTTTTGGGGGGCTTTTTTTTCACCTTTATTTGGATAGGACAGTGTAGAGACAGGAAATGAGCGGGAGAGAGAGACGGGGAGGGATCGGGAAATGACCTCAGGTCGGAATCGAACCCGGGTCCCTGGATTTATGGTATGGCGCCTTATCCACCTGAGCCACGGCGCCCCCGTGTTGCTAGAATTTTGCTATAAAATGAGCGTTATCTTCTCGTGGTTCACTCGGTCGTTGTTATAATTTTGACACGTGTATTACCATTTCGCTTCTAGGAGCGCCAGCAAAATTGTACTTGAAACAAATTGAAACGGTGGTGTAGTGGTTAGCGCTGTCGCCTCACAGCAAGAAGGTTCCGGGTTCGAACCCAGCGGCCGGCGAGGGCCTTTCTGTGTGGAGTTTGCATGTTCTTTCCGTGTCCGCGTGGGTTTCCTCCGGGTGCTCCGGTTTCCCCCACAGTCCAAAGACATGCAGGTTAGGTTAACTGGTGACTCTAAATTGAGCGTAGGTGTGAATGTGAGTGTGAATGGTTGTCTGTGTCTATGTGTCAGCCCTGTGATGACCTGGCGACTTGTCCAGGGTGTACCCCGCCTTTCGCCCGTAGTCAGCTGGGATAGGCTCCAGCTTGCCTGCGACCCTGTAGAACAGGATAAAGCGGCTACAGATAATGAGATGAGATGAGATGAATAAGACATGAGATAGTTGGATATGATAATGACATGCGACGGCATGCTCTCTCTCTCTCATGGACTTGTTTTCCAGCAGTAATCAGGCAGTGAAGAAGAAGAAGCCGCCGCCTTTATTTGCCGCATGTACATTCAAGCACAGTGAAATTCCTCCTCCTCCTCTAACCCATCTGAAGCAGCGAACACACGCATGCGAGCAACAAGTGCACACACACATACCCACATACCCAGAGCGGTGGGCAGCTATGTTACCGCGCCCGGGAAGGAGTTGGGGTTAGGTGCCTTGCTCAAGGGCACTTCAGCCATGATACAGAGGGAAGGGAAAGTGCTGTTCATCATTCACTCAACTCCCCTCACAGTTTTCCTGCCGGTCCCAGGAACTGAACCAGCGACCCTTTGGGCCCAAGGCTGCTTCTCTAACCTTCAGACCACGGCTCCCTTTCATGTGCTTTGGCGGAAGGGTTGTTGGATTTTTCGGTGAGATACTTTCAAAATCTAGCATACTCTTGCTAGTTTCTTCAAAAACCTACCCTCATCTGTGCTTATAGAGAAAACAGACTCTGATGACTATAATCCTGCTGCAAACCTGTCTGGGTGAATAATAAATCAGCCCGCTGGATAAATGTTAAACAGAGTCGGAGCAGAAAACACAGTGTGCTGCAGGAGAGGATCAGGAGATGAAGAGATTTTCGCTATTCCTCATTATCCAGCAGAAAACTTCTTTCTTTCCTTGTGCTGCGAGTGTGTTTGCAGAGGGAGGCTGATTCTCTGGGGTGAACGCCTCCAATCTGTTTGAACTTTCATGCAATATATTTCAACCTTTATAATCAAGTCCTCCATATATATTTAGCCTTATATGGACTCGGAGTGTAAAGCTCAGGCTTCTCCACAAACACAAGGCAATTTTAATAAGGCGATGATCTGAGAATATTTGAGAACACTGAGTCTGCTAATGATCCGATGCGATACAATCTCACTGTCGCAGCCTCTGATCTGAGATGTGGATAACTTTGCTCAGGATCTGTCGTAGACCTTGACGATATCATTTAAAAATAATCTCATCTCATCTCATTATCTCTAGCCGCTTTATCCTGTTCTACAGGGTCGCAGGCGAGCTGGAGCCTATCCCAGCTGACTACGGGCGAAAGGCGGGGTACACCCTGGACAAGTCGCCAGGTCATCACAGGGCTGACACATAGACACAGACAACCATTCACACTCACATTCACACCTACGCTCAATTTAGAGTCACCAGTTAACCTAACCTGCATGTCTTTGGACTGTGGGGGAAACCGGAGCACCCGGAGGAAACCCACGCGGACACGGGGAGAACATGCAAACTCCACACAGAAAGGCCCTCGCCGGCCACGGGGCTCGAACCCGGACCTTCTTGCTGTGAGGCAACAGCGCTAACCACTACACCACCGTGCCACCCTTTACAAATAATCTATTTATTGTTTTTAAAATCACTGCCTTTTAAATTGATATATCAATCCAAACATGTGATTTTAATAAAACCCCGCCCACAAATAAGTCCAGAATCAGTCCTGACTTAAATGCTCAAGTGTGAAACACCCAGGCTTGTCGTACTCGATTCCGACTCATGCCCAAATTTTAAGGACTCGTGACTCGGCTTGGACTTGAGCACTGACGACTCGGACTTGTGCATTAACTGCATTCAGACTCGAGGATTTGGAATTTTTCTTTATTTTTTTGCAGCATGCCATAATAATTTGGCATATGATATTTATATCTACATTAATTTTGTACTAATTTCATGAAAGAGTGTCACACCTGCCCGCCTTGGACTTTTGCACACGCGCCATAAACGACTCGCACCTGCACAGGATTAAGGCGCAATCAGCGCACCTAGATAAAAACTGTGAACTTTGCGAAGTATTGAGTTGCGCTGCTGACACATTACCGAGCCTTATTTCCTTCTTTGGTTTCCTGATTTCCTGTTTCTCGTCTTTGATTCTGCCGAGTCTATGATGTGTCTCACTCGACTTGTTGCCCGTTTCACCGTTTTACGATTTTGCCTGCCGTTCTGGATTGTTCACGTCTTCACTTGTATTAATAAACACACCTTCTGCACTTCCATCCGTCTCCCAACCGTCTCTGACAGAATACTTCACACTCCCTGACAAAGAGAAACACATTCACCTGTTCATACAGGTGAACAAACTAATGTTAATGGCGCTAAAACAACTACCCTCAAATGGTGCGGTTGGAGTCTTGGACTCGACTTGAAATTTTTTTTTTAATGACTTGGACTTGAACACTAGGGACTCGAGACTGGACTCGAGTTTTAGTGACTTGACTACAACACTGGACGCACCCAAAGACAGGAACTGGAGGCCAACGTGGCACTACGACAGACCTTGGATGGGTTCGTACAGCATTAAAGGATGAAAGAAGTGGTAAGGACTGGAGCAGACGGTGCTTATATCACAATACTGCAACTCTAAAGGATGCAGAAAGAGGAGGCATTATGAAATCTGCTTCGATCAGGGGCGCACTGTTTAACGGCAGCCGGGGAATACAGAATTATCATGCTCCACACTGTAAGCATTAGCACATTACAGTCTAACGACCTGCATTTTGCAACGATGCACAAACAGCGCTGCCACCGACTTGATATGGCGTGACTTGGAGCGGTGGTCATGCTGGGAAATGTACTGCTCTCAGTTTCATTAGCACGGCTCGCTTTGCCAAAGCCATTTCAGTGCGCAGGTCACATACATTAAAGAAGAATCACCAAGAAAGCGCTGTATATGTGTATCTATATGTGCATGAGTACCGGTATGTACGAGTGGCATCAGCTCACAGGCAAATTTAGAAAGGAAATAATTGGTTTGCCAAAAGTATATGGATTGCGTTTTTTTTTTTAAGACGCTGCCATTTTTTCATGTAGTACATGCTCTGTAGTTAATCGAGCCCTTATCAAAAAGAAGTACATTTTATTAAATACTTAAGTAAAGTTAAAGTATATTTCCTTAAATATACGTTTGTGTACTATGTATACTGATATCAATGTACTTACAGTATACTTGTAAGTAAACTAATCTAATACTCCTTGGGACTAAATTGGCCCACTTTTAGTTTATTAGGGCCCGAGCCCTATGGGCGAAGGCCCTATTGTTCTTGTAAGAGTTCACTATTATTATTCTTCCGTCTTCTTCTTCTTCTTCTTCTTTATTTTTCTTCGCTGTTGGGCCATTTTCGGGGTGCTTGCCTCTTCTTCTTCTTCTTCTTCTTCTTCTTTATTTTTCTCCGCTGTTGGGCCATTTTCGGGGTGCTTGCCATGGGCGAAAATGCACGAAATTTGGCACCACTTCCGAGAATTGCCACCGCTACTCAGAACCAAAAGCCCAAACTTGGCCGGGGCTCAGGGCCTCTATAGCGCCCCCTAAGTCGTTGTGATTTTGGCCTCCCGCATTAAGGTGCCTGGTTGCCATATAGTTTGTAGTACTGGCATGCCATTTGGTACGCATATGTATCTCACTAAGCCGGACAAAAATGTAATGCCAATGCATTAGCCACGCCCAACAGGAAGTGAGGTAATTTCACTTTTGGGCGAAATGCATGGCCACGAAGACGGCGCAACTCCTCCTAGACCGTTCATGGGAATGTCACCAAAATTGATACACATCATCTACAGACATGGCTGACAAAAGTTACTAAATACGTTTCACGTAGGATAAACTGTTCAGAAGTTATACGTCAATCAATTTTCGATGCAAAATTTTACATGCTTAAAAATTCATAACAAATCTTCTGCTTGCTCAAAACTGCTCATACTTCACACGCTAATCACTCATTGGGCTTCTGACATGTTACCCAATTTCTGTGATATTTCGCCACTGGGGGCGCTATTTTTGGGCAAAAATTCCAATCTTTCCTCAAATTTGGTCAAACTTCACGGCCACCCTCTTACTGCCTCCCATGTCATGTATACCACATTTTGGAAATTTTCGTCCATGGGGGGCGCTGTTTTTGGCCGACGCAATTGCTCCAAAACGGGTTTTTGGTAAATAATTCCATAATGCTTTTCCTTCACACCACTACCTTGTGATAGTACGTTGCTGTTGTAGACACTTATTTTTCCAACTCATAATCGCTCATGTACAGCATAGCGCCACCTACTGACATGGGAAAAACCAAAAAATTTATTCTTCAAAAATCTATATCTCATCTTCTATTTACTCAATTGTCATCAAACTTCATACGCAAACTCTTCATAGCTCACCTGACATATACGCCAAATTTTGTGCACTTTCGCCACTGGGGGCGCTATTTTTGGGCAAAAAATCCAATCTTTCCTCAAATTTGGTCAAACTTCACGGCCACCCTCTTACTACCTCCCATGTCATGTACACCACATTTTGGGAATTTTCGTCCATGGGGGGCGCTGTTTTTGGCCGACGCAATTGCTCCAAAACGGGTTTTTGGTAAATAATTCCATAATGCTTTTCCTTCACACCACTACCTTGTGATAGTACGTTGCTGTTGTAGACACTTATTTTTCCAACTCATAATCGCTCATGTACAGCATAGCGCCACCTACTGACATGGGAAAAACCTAAAAATTTATTCTTCAAAAATCTATATCTCATCTTCTATTTACTCAATTGTCATCAAACTTCATACGCAAACTCTTCATAGCTCACCTGACATATTCGCCAAATTTTGTGCACTTTCGCCCCTGCGGGTGCTGGTTATGGCAAAAATGATATTGCAGCTTCTGATTTGTCAAACTTGGCAAGCAAACTCTTTACAAGACCCTTATTGGGGTGCTTGCCATGGTCGACAACGCACGAAATTTGGCTCCTTTTTCTTAGACTGCCACCGCTACTGAGAACCAGAAGCCCAGATCCAGGCGGGCCTCAGGGCCTCCATAGCGCCCCCTGAGCACCGTACAGTGCGAGACCCTATTGTTACCATGTGTCCAATTCTGTGCTTTGTCGCCATTGTGGGAGTAATGTCTCTTGCCGAAGAAGCTGTGGAAGTTATTTCGCGGGGACGCATGCCCCCGCCCCCCTTGGCCGCTGGCGCGAGGGCCCGTCGAGGCCGCTTGCGGCTTTAATTAAAAGTATACTTTAAGGGCGTATTCACACCTACGTTGTTTGGTCCGGACCAAACGACCAAACGAACCAAATTTCCTTTGGTCCGGACCTTTTGGGTTGGTCTGAATACAAACCACCGAACTCTGGTCCGGACCAAACAAGCGGACCGAGACCGAGCTGCAAGGTCGGACTCGGTCCGGACCAAAGGAACCCTGGTGCGGATCTTTTGGAGGTGTGAAAGCAGACCGGACCTAATCTGACAGTTTTGCTTTTTTGTACCTCGGGAGCTTCCGTCGTTTGTCGAGCATTATGGGAAACAGAGTCTTGACACTCCACCGCAAAGTGCAAACACTGTTTCGGTTGTCAAGGGTCGTTCAGTCACCAGTGGTAGGCGAGTACAAAAAATGAGTAGGGGGCAAACGTGGGCCGAGGAAGAAACGCGCACCCTTGTGGATATATGGGCAGATGTCCACATATCTGAGCTTTTGGAGAGAACACACAAAAATGCCGACGTGTTTGCTGTATTCAGTGAGAAAATGAAGGAGAAGGGGTTCACGCGCTCCCCAGAACAATGTCGGCTAAAAGTGAAGAAACTCCGTCAGACCTACATTAAAATCAGGGACATTCTTTCAAAAAGTGGCGGTACTAGCGACTTGCATGAAGAGCCAGAACTGTCACAACATGATGTGCGCTCATCAGTGCTATCCTCCGTAGCCGCCTTGCCCTTTGAAGTTGTCGTTGATAAATTACTTGTACAACAGCATAGTAATCGCACGATTGTGAAAACAGTAAAAACTGGAAAAAAACATATAGCTTTGATGACATTGAAAAGAATAACAGCACGGAAAGCCTCCATGACTACTTTTGAACTTAACGCTTTGTGCGCGTGTCGTCTCTGACCAATAGGTGAACGACCTCAGGGCGCGTGGCTTTGTTGACAGATTTTGGTCCGCTTACTAAAATGTACAGTGTGAAAGCGAACCGCACCAAAATGAAAAAAATAAAAAAAACATTTGGTTCGGACCAAAGCAAGTGAACTATCGAACTATCCTGGTCTGAATGCACCCTAAGTCTAAGAGAAGAAAACTCTGAGTATACAACTAGTATTTTTTTATTTTGTACTGCGAGTATACCACAAGTAAACTTGTATACTAATAGTTTACTAGTTCTATACTTGGAGTCCACTCTTTAGTTTACTAAAGCATACTTTATAGTATACTGGAAATATCCTATGAGTTTACTTGTTCTATACTTCTAGTCCACTTTTTAGTTTATAAAAGTATACTTTAAAGCATATCGTTAATATACTATTAGTTACTGGTTATACACTACCGTTCAAAAGTTTGGGGTCACTTTGAAATGTCCTTATTTTTGAAAGAAAAGCACTGTTCTTTTCAATGAAGATCGCTTTAAACTAATCAGAAATCCACTCTATACATTGCTAATGTGGTAAATGACTATTCTAGCTGCAAATGTCTGGTTTTTGGTGCAATATCTCCATAGGTGTATAGAGGCCCATTTCCAGCAACTCTCACTCCAGTGTTCTAATGGTACAATGTGTTTGCTCATTGCCTCAGAAGGCTAATGGATGATTCGAAAACCCTTGTACAATCATGTTAGCACAGCTGAAAACAGTTTAGCTCTTTAGAGAAGCTATAAAACTGACCTTCCTTTGAGCAGATTGAGTTTCTGGAGCATCACATTTGTGGGGTCGATTAAATGCTCAAAATGGCCAGAAAAATGTCTCGACTATATTTTCTATTCATTTTACAACTTATGGTGGGAAATAAAAGTGTGACTTTTCATGGAAAACACAAAATTGTCTGGGTGACCCCAAACTTTTGAACGGTAGTGTACACATCTAGCCCACTTTTTAGTTTTGAAGTTTACTGCAAGGTATACTATTAGTTTTCTCGCCCTAACCCTTACCTCATGCACATTGCCAGTAGACAACTGAAGTGTTTTGAGCTGACCACAAGCTTATGGTATATGTAGGTTTAAAAGATGGGATTTAAAACATGCTGCCGTGTATCACAAAGAAAAAGAAGTATTTTATATCCTACCATCAAAAGGATAAACACAACTACCGTGAGTACGCAGGCACTTACGGATGTATGTGCGGCGGAAGACAGCTTTAGAATAACGAACTGAGCCAAATTGAGAAACAGGAATCGTGGTCAGAAAACAAGCTAGGGTCGGGCGATCGGCAAACAGAGTAACGAAGGCAAAACAGAGAGTGAGGAAACGAGAAAACGCTCGCAAAGGTCAAGCAGGCAGGACGGCAGTCAGAGAATAACAAGGCTTACGCTAAACCGGAACAATACTTCGCAATGCGTGCTTGTGTGACTGGGGTTTAAATACTGAGACAGGTCATGAGGAAACGAATGTCAGCTGTGACTTAGAAGGCAGGAAATAGAGGGCGCTGTGTGCGCTGGGAGCTGCCGTCCGAGCAGTCCATGTTTGTAGTCTGCTCGTCTCCAGCAGGTTTACCGACAACTACAGGGCAGGTCCACTTAAACACAAGGCACACATTTTTTAACACTTTATTCCACTTTTGTTAAGTATATCTTGAGCAAAAGTTGAAGTATAAGCTAAATATACTTGGACTTTTCGATATACTTTTCAGTATAAGCCAAGTATACGTATGTATAACTTTATTTGATAAGTAAATAAAAAGTCAACTAAAAGCATACGCTCTTATTTTTAGTTTAAAAGAAGTATACTTCTTGAATAAACTTCTTTTTTGTAAGGGAGTCCATAACGATGTACTGACTTTCCTTTCCCAGGTCATGAGTATTGTTTTCTTGGCGACAGCAAAACGAATTGAGTTATGACGTTGTCAGATCTCCGAGTAGGCGGAGCTTTGAGGATAGTGGGATGGTGATGGTGCAGTTCAGAACCAAAGCTATGACGTGGGTGACGCGTTTCCTAGAACTGGTGGACAGTACCATGTGGCACGGGTATCAGTGTCTGTGGTATTGAGTGAGCACTGAGAACATGTTTCAGAGGTACTGAAGCCCATTTTATGTTGCGTGAGGTGTGCTCGTACACGTAAGATGAAGAAAGAAAAAAAAACAGCTGATAATCCTTTCATCATCATCGTTAATATAGTTAACTAAATAATGTCAAAACACACAATGCGAGATTTGATTTCATATCAATGAAATCACAACATTCTCCATTTATGCTGACCGATAATAGAAAGAGGGCGGGGCTCCATGCGACATCATTTAATATCGGAGAGATAAAAAAAAACACCTCGGCATTCACACGTCCGACTGTATTTCTGAGTGATGATTCATCCTACTAGTACCCTGATGATCAACTGCGAAGCTTCTA
This sequence comes from Neoarius graeffei, assembly GCF_027579695.1. Classification (NCBI taxonomy): domain Eukaryota; kingdom Metazoa; phylum Chordata; class Actinopteri; order Siluriformes; family Ariidae; genus Neoarius; species Neoarius graeffei. The sequence goes on along the minus strand of NC_083575.1, from coordinate 90,154,695 downwards.
TGCAGAATGGATGAAGGTATGCAGGTCTGGAAGCGTAACATAATCAGAATAAACATCACTGGATAACGCCGGGCAGAGACAATGAACTGGTCGTTTCACACAAGCTGAAAGCGAAGATATTCATACTCGCTCCCAAGTTTTATAATCACCAGACTTGCTGGAAAATACCAATCGTCGAGTTTTATTATTATGCTCATCTGGCATCTGAGAAATTAATTAAAAATCCAATTAGCAAGACCTTTAAGTAGCACGATAACGCCACAGCACAACATTTCACTGTGGGGGGCTGTTCTGAAAGGAGCAGCCGCTCTGCACTGGAAAGGTCTGAAGACAGTTCATCAGCGACCGAGCCTTCACACGTGCACGCTTGCTGAATACAAGCGGAAAGGTTGTCTGTTTCAAAGAAACAGCACTTAAACTCACAAGGTAATGGACAACATGACAAAGAAGCATGGAGATGACGGAAGGAAAATAAATACCACTTGGCATGTAGCGATTCACCCAATTCACGATTCGACTGGATTCGTCATATCGGGTTCATGATTTGATTTTACGACGACGTTTGTGAAGAATCTTCTTCCTTTTGGAAAGTAGAATCTGTTTCTGTTCAGTACAATGCTTTCACCATGTCTTCTTTCATTCTCCCTTCTCTCAGATGCAGTTTGGACGTAAAAAACAACGTCACCGGTTCACTGTTACAATAATAACAAGTGCTGCCAGGCAAAACAAACCTCGCCCGGTAGCACTTACGATGAATATGAACGGAGATATCGCAAAAAAAAAAAATTACCCTATGAGTCCATGTGGCTACTGCTTATAAATAAAATAGTTTTCTGATCTGGGCGGCACGGTGGTGTAGTGGTTAGCGCCGTCGGCTCACAGCAAGAAGGTCCGGGTTCGAGCCCTGGGGCCGGCGAGGGCCTTTCTGTGTGGAGTTTGCATGTTCTCCCCGTGTCCGCATGGGTTTCCTCTGGGTGCTCCGGTTTCCCCCACAGTCCAAAGACATGCAGGTTAGGTTAACTGGTGACTCTAAATTGACCGTAGGTGTGAATGTGAGTGTGAATGGTTGTCTGTGTCTATGTGTCAGCCCTGTGATGACCTGGCGACTTGTCCAGGGTGTACCCCACCTTTCGCCCGTAGTCAGCTGGGATAGGCTCCAGCTTGCCTGCGACCCTGTAGAACAGGATAAAGCGGCTAGAGATAATGAGATGAGATGAATAATAAATCAACAGAGTGGGGAAGTTTTTATCAATGGGGTTTTAAAAGTGGGCGCGGCCAAAACCCCTTCCTTTGCATATGTAAATGAACCAAGAAACCATCCAATGACAGCACAGTGTATGCAAATGAGGCAGGTCACCGTAACCTTGACATTGACTGGATGATCCTCAAAATGTTGGAGGTTCAATTTGAGACCAATGCCCATCTATCCTGAAAGTTTCATGAAGACTGATCCAGCCGTTTTCCCGTAATACTGTTTACAAAAAAACAAAGAAAGAATGCCTCGCCCCCTGGTGGACTCCATCCCGGGCGATGGACCAATTCCCTCCTTCCTAGCCGGGAGCTTGTGGGTCAAATCTCCCAACTACACTGCTTCTCCAGTCACCTCTATCCATCGCACAACGATATATGCTAAAGCCAGTGATTTCTTGCATGTTTTTGACGCAAGTTACTCAAGGTCTTCTTCTCCTATTATGGCCTTGCGTTGTTGTGTATAAAGCGTAGCGATGTATGGTTGATTCGAGGGTGTGTAACCGTCTTCCTGGAAGTATTTCTGCAAGGTTTCTCCTTTTGGTTGTAGCCAGGACATATTCGTTGGTGATTCGATCAATTACTTCACTTGATGTTTAACAGAACATGATAACAACTGGTGGCAAACGAGTTCAGTTGATTCTTCATGGTCTGACTGAGTGTCCGTGATTCTGCCCCGTAAAGGAGGATGGAAAGTATCAGGGAGTCAAACAGTCGAAGCTTGAGTTGTAATGAGATTTTGTTGGACCTCCAAATGGTAGTCAGTGTCCAGAAATTGTTCCAGGAACTTTCATGTCTTTGACGGAAATCTTCCAGTGATGATGCAACGCGTGCCCTGAGGTACTTAAAATCGGTTACAATTTCCATGTTTTGTGCCTCATTGAGAAGATAATTAATGAACATGACCTTTTTTTTTTCTTTGTTGAATTTCAAACCTATAGGAGAAGCAGCTTTCTCAACATTGCTGCAGGGGAACACCTTGACAGTCAGTGATGAGTCAAGTAGAACAAGATCATCTGCAAAATCCAGGTCAGGAAGTATGATTTCTGGGTTTTCAGGATGTGTTTTCAACCCCTGGTCTGTCTGCTTCAAGATGTAATCTAGTACAATGATAAATAAAATCGGGGCAAGTGTATCTCCCTGCAAGCGGAAGGCGGGCTCATCCGGTTGCCAACGTGGACTCGACTCGTGCTGTTTGAATAGATAGATGCTATCATACTTAAAATCATACTTCCTGACCTGGATTTTGCAGACGATCTTGTTCTACTTGACTCATTAGAGACTGCTGCAGGGGAACAGACTGCAACAGACTTCATGTTAAAACTGTTAATGTTATAATCCCGTTATCTGTTATCACCCAAATGAGGATGGGTTCCCTTTTGAGTCTGGTTCCTCTCGAGGTTTCTTCCTCATGTCGTCTGAGGGAGTTTTTCCTTGCCCCCGTCGCCACAGGCTTGCTCATCGGGGATAAATCAGGGATAAAATTAGCTCATGTTTAAAGTCATTCAAATTCTGTAAAGCTGCTTTGCGACAATGTCTATTGTTAAAAGCGCTATACAAATAAACTTGAAACTATAGCATCAACGATTTTCTGAGGAACTCCGTAGTGTCGTCATATTTTCCGCACGACGTCTCGATTGATCGAATGAAAGGCTTTGCTATAATAATAATAACACTAGGGAACAATTTGAAAAAAAAATTCTGTTGAGTTAGATTTTTATGCTGATTAAAACTAAAATTGGCATGCTGATTCCAAAATTGCAGTCAGTTTTTTTCTAGCACGTCAAGTTTTTTCTACACAGCTTACCCTCCAGATAAGCAAAATTCCACTGTAGTAAGACTATTTGAAGGTTACGGAAGAACGCTATCAGGGTAGATGGGATGTACATATGATGGCTGACTATTGTTGGAGCATCAAACGCATTAAAAGTGGTTAGCACGGTCGCCTCACAGCAAGAAGGTTCCGGGTTCGAACCCAGCGGCCGGCGAGGGCCTTTCTGTGTGGAGTTTGCATGTTCTCCCCGTGTCTGCGTGGGTTTCCCCCACAGTCCAAAGACATGCAGTTAGGTTAACATGGGGTGGCCTTGGGCTGAGGTGCCCTTGAGCAAGGTACCGAACCCCTGACTGCTCCCGGGCGCTCTGGTGTGGCTGCACACTGCTCTGTGCGTGTGTTCACTGCTTCAGATGGGTTAAATGCAGAGGATGAATTTCACTGTGCTTGAAGTGTGCATGTGACGAATAAAGGTTTCTTCTTCTTCTTGCACACAATTATAAGTACAGTAGCCATATCCTTTGTAAAAACATCTCATCTCATCTCATTATCTCTAGCCGCTTTATCCTGTTCTACAGGGTCGCAGGCGAGCTGGAGCCTACCCCAGCTGACTACGGGCGAAAGGCGGGGTACACCCTGGACAAGTCGCCAGGTCATCACAGGGCTGACACATAGACACAGACAACCATTCACACTCACATTCACACCTACGCTCAATTTAGAGTCACCAGTTAACCTAACCTGCATGTCTTTGGACTGTGGGGGAAACCGGAGCACCCGGAGGAAACCCACGCGGACACGGGGAGAACATGCAAACTCCACACAGAAAGGCCCTCGCCGGCCACAGGACTCGAACCCAGACCTTCTTGCTGTGAGGCGACGGTGCTATTCACTACACCACCGTGCCGCCTGCTAAGTACAGTATTTTTCATAAGAAAATGGGGATCCTATAGTTCAAAAACTTGACGTGATAGAGAAAAACTGAGATCAGTTTTGGATTCCGCACCCAAAAATTAGTTAAAAACAGCTGTCAGACCTAACTCAACAGAAATTGTGTTCCCCAGTGTAATAATAATAATAAAAAACATAAATAACTGTATAAATGCCACATTTAAATAAGACAGAATCAGAAAGTACTTACACTACAGTGCTGTAAAAGAAAGGTCAGTGTTGCCCAGCAAAGTTCTTTATGTCTTTGTTTTGGTACACACACACACACACACACACACACACACACACACACACACACACGAGCTATGATTTGTCATGTTGGACTGGAACAAATGAGCCCATGTCTCTGGAGTGGTACATTCATTAGTCAGTGTGCAGAAAGTCCAGTCATGCTTCTAGTGATGTGTGTGTTCCCTGCTAACTATAACTTTCACACCTACTCTGACACACTGAACCCGACACACTGAAGCAGTACGAGTCGAACCGAACACGTCACACACCGCTGTCGAACACACACCTGAGCGACTGTACATCACAACGAATATTGTGGGTGGTAGAAATGGGCAACTGGACTTGCTTGAAGATTCTTGAAAACGTTTCACCTCTCGTCCGAAAGACTTCCTCAGTTCTGTCTGACTAATGGGGAGTATCAGATATTTATCCTCTCCTGGATCAGAATCAGAATCAGAATTCTGATGACCAGCTCATCTAAGGTGTCATTGAGGCATCATGCTGGTGTGGGTCACTGGAGGCTGGGTGTGAACGGCGAGTCATTAGGGTGATCAAAGGATTGCCCGTTAGGGTGATCAATGGCAATCTGACTCTCTCTGTCTTCCTGTGAGTCACCGAAAACAGCTGGGTCCTGGCGTACACCCAGCCATCTGAGAAGAGTGTCCAAGACTGCATTGTAGATGGTCTTAGACCCCCACCTCTGTTCAGTGATGGCTGTTCCAGGTTGACAAAAATGGCTTCTTTAACTCCTCGCTCATACCAACGATCCTCTCTGGCTAAAATGCGTACGTTACAATCCTGAAATGAGTGTCCTTTGTTGTTAAGCTGAATGTAGACAGCCGAGTCCTGGCCTGAGGAACTGGCTCTCCTGTGTTGAGCCAAGCGCCTGTATAGCGGTTGTTTGGTCTCACCAATATCCGAGTCCGTGCAATCCTCACTGCACTGAATTGCATACACTACGTTGTCCTGTTTGTGTCTGGGTATTCTGTCCTTAGGGTGGACCAGTTTCTGCTTCAGGGTGTTACTGGGTCTGAGATGTACCGGAACGTTGTGTTTGTAGAAGATCCTCCTGAGTTTCTCAGATAGACCAGAAATGTAGGGAATGACAATGTTCTTGCGTTTGTTCCTGTTATCATCCTTGTCAGTTATGTTCCTTTTTATGCTCTTTAGGAAAGCCCAGTTGGGATACCCGCAATTCTGAAGTGCTTTCTTGATATGATTCTGCTCCTTCTCTTTTCCCTCTAATGTTGTAGGAATGTTCTGAGCCCTGTGTTGCAAGGTCCTAATGACCCCCAATTTATGTTCCAGTGGCTGGTGAGAGTCGAAGAGTAGGTACTGGTCTGTGTGTGGGGGTTTCCGGTAGACCTCGATACTAAGGCTTCTGTCTTGTCTAATGTGTACATCACAATCCAAGAAGGCTAGATTATTCCCACTGACATTCTCCCGAATGAAGTTGATGTTGCTATCCACTGCATTGATGTGTTTCGAGAAAGCTTCCACCTCCTGGATTTTGATTTTAACCCAGGTATCATCCACGTATCTAAACCAATGGCTGGGAGCAACTCCTGCAAAAGTGGTCAAAGCTATATGTTCCACTTCCTCCATGTATAAATTGGCCATAATAGGAGACACTGGTGATCCCATGGCGCATCCATGCTTCTGTCTGTAGAAACTTTCATTAAACTGGAAATAAGTGATAGTCAGGCAGAGGTCACTCACACCAGAGTGACCCACACCAACATGATGCCTCAATGACACCTTAGATGAGCTGGTCATCAGAATTCTGATTCTGATCCAGGAGAGGATAAATATCTGATACTCCCTATTAGTCAGACAGAACTGAGGAAGTCTTTCGGACGAGAGGTGAAACGTTTTCAAGAATCTTCAAGCAAGTCCAGTTGCCCATTTCTACCACCCACAGTTTACTATGACCTGGATGATTGAGAATCTTCACAGACATGCCACAACGAATTTTATACACATAGTATGCGGGATTTTTACTCGTGTCTTTTCCACAGATCTAAATGAAGATATCACTTTCCTCCTGTTCCGACTGAAGCGCAAGTCGGTTGAAGAGACTTATCACACCCATCCACCTGTACAACTGTTTTATGCAGTCCGACATCCCAACCTGACAAAATTCATTTCAGGGAGGTTCCCACCCATCCTCTTTGGGGAATTTATTTTTTATTTTTTTTATTTTTTGGGACAAATACGTTGCCGGGGGTGTGGGGAAGTACTCTGCGAGGAAATTTTGGATTTGGCTGATGTGATTTCATGCATTCTGGTGGATTTTGGGATGGCCTTTTGGAGATGAACAATATCTGAGTTCACTCAAGTCGCTCAGATTCATCGCGGACACCCAAACAATTGGAACGGAAATCCGTGGAGAACTGACGAAGGAGATATGATTTAACTGAATTGTGGACGATGAACAATGTTGACGTACACTACCGTTCAAAAGTTTGGGGTCACCCAGACGATTTTGTGTTTTCCATGAAAAGTCACACTTTTATTTACCACCATAAGTTGTAAAATGAATAGAAAATATAGTCGAGACATTTTTCTGGCCATTTTGAGCATTTAATCGACCCCACAAATGTGATGCTCCAGAAACTCAATCTGCTCAAAGGAAGGTCAGTTTTATAGCTTCTCTAAAGAGCTCAACTGTTTTCAGCTGTGCTAACATGATTGTACAAGGGTTTTCTAATCATCCTTTAGCCTTCTGAGGCAATGAGCAAACACATTGTACCATTAGAACACTGGAGTGAGAATTGCTGGAAATGGGCCTCTATAGACCTCTTGCAGTCACGTGACCGAATCCCGGCTGGAATGTAAACAGCCGCCATCTTGTCGGTCAACAACACAGCTGAATATTGTTGCACTCGTGTACAAAATGGATCAATTTCAACCGACGGACTACACGGCTCATTTTTCTAATGAACAGACAACTAGATATATGTCTAAAATAAACGACCTACAGATTAGTGACCCTTATCGATTACCGGACGTAGTTTTCACGACTGTGTCAGTGGATATGGAACTGCCAGAGGTGGAATACCCAGATGTGTATAATTACCTCATTAACTTTCCCTTGCTGTTCAGTGGTGAAGCACTGCGTGCTTATAAATCTCTGGACAGTTATCTTTACAGAAATTCAGGATTTGTCAGCCCCCCTCAGATGTGGCATCTTGTAAACAAGAAAATAACAATCCTCATTGGACGGGTAAGTCACTTAAGTATTGAGTACTAGTACTGATACCACATGGATATCTCATCTCATCTCATTATCTCTAGCCGCTTTATCCTGTTCTACAGGGTCGCAGGCAAACTGGAGCCTATCCCAGCTGACTACGGGCGAAAGGCGGGGTACACCCTGGACAAGTCGCCAGGTCATCACAGGGCTGACACATAGACACAGACAACCATTCACACTCACATTCACACCTACGGTCAATTTAGAGTCACCAGTTAACCTAACCTGCATGTCTTTGGACTGTGGGGGAAACCGGAGCACCCGGAGGAAACCCACGCGGACACAGGGAGAACATGCAAATTCCGCACAGAAAGGCCCTTGCCGGCCCCGGGGATCGAACCCGGACCTTCTTGCTGTGAGGCGACAGCGCTAACCACTACACCACCGTGCCGCCCCACATGGATATACTGGAATAAATACATGGCGAACCTGAGATGAAATGGTCACTGCACAGGCGCCAGTGATCGTTCTTTCCAGTCGGTACCCATGCCTTGTTGTTGTTGTTTGGATCGGCCCGGCTGATAGCAGCAATCCATTTTGCACGCCTGTCAGGGTCCCGTGGCAGCCTATGAAACTTTCTTCCTGATTTCTGACCTCTCCTGTTGTGGCATTTATATGCCATACAACTCTCCGGCATTGTGGCATGGTAATATTTGCAGATTTGGGCGAAAAACAACGAAAGTCAGTGTCGGTAAATTGCAATGGCAGAAATATGGCGTTTGACCGACAAGATGGCGTCTGTTTACAATCTGGATCGGCTGTGACGTCACATGCAAGTGGACTATACACCTATGGAGATATTGCACCAAAAACCAGACATTTGCAGCTAGAATAGTCATTTACCACATTAGCAATGTATAGAGTGGATTTCTGATTAGTTTAAAGTGATCTTCATTGAAAAGAACAGTGCTTTTCTTTCAAAAATAAGGACATTTCAAAGTGACCCCAAACTTCTGAACGGTAGTGTACCGTATTAAATGATTAAAAAAAAAAAAAACGAGATGAAATAAGACATTGGGACGTGCCGTGATCGGAAAATAACCAACTTCACGATGTTTTCCTATCACACCACACGATGACGTGTTTTATTCCTTCCTTTGTCACGGAGATACAAGATTTCGGAAGGGTATTTCGCAGAAAATGTCGCGTGTGAAGGGTTTTCCGCTTGTATACCGCCGCCCGTGTGAGGAGTTTAACTGCTGAATGCATATTTGCTTCTCTGCTCATTGATTGGTTTAATTTTTATTTATTTTTTAACCGACAAAATATATACCGCTGTACTGTAGTTCATTCAAAGAAGCATTCGTGGAAGCATTTCACTCTCAGGACTCATTACGCTACAACCCAGGCATGAAGAACGCTGCGTTATTCAACACCTTTGCCGAGCTGAGAGAGCAAAAGCAGTGTTCGCTGTGTGTCCTGATGAAGGATTGCTGTAGTTTTGTGTGTCATTAGCAGCTGGACTGAATGGAGCTGCTGCTGCTGTTTATAATTATCAGCTCGTTACACAATCAGAAGTGTTCAGGGCAGGTCAGAATGCATCCGGAGACTGGCAGAAACAGATGGTGGAAACAAACAACCTCTATCTTCAAGCTCTTCGAAAGTTGCATGAGATTTATTACTGGGCATCTGTTTAACTCAAAAATAAATAAATAAATAAATAAAAAAAGAAGAAAAAGTGCACGAGGTATGGCCGTGTTAAATGTGAGTAAAGTGCGTGTATGTATTTTCTTGATGTATTCAATTTGGGAGTTCCTCTCAGGGCTGCAGACGTAGCAGAAAATGTATTCTCCCAGTTCGATTTCTGCTGACAATACGGAGTGAAACAATCACTTCATGACATATCACCACACCGTGGCTTCAAGCTCGTCCTCATTCATGGCGCAAAGCCCTCAAGTTCAGTCATTACTTTTGCTGAATATCCATCATGGATGCTTTCACGCCCCTGCACGGCGGCGGCTTTCTCTCTGCTGAGATGTCACTCGATTTCTCCCGGGCAGTAATGGCTTTGTATTGAACAGCAGCAGTAGCACAGATTGCTCTAAATGGAGGGATCATTCCTAGCTTTGCTTCTGCATGGCTAAATAGTGATGAATTTGACTGCAGAACAAAGAGACTTGGTAAATCGTTGGGGCTGTTTGTTTGGAACGAGGACGTTCTTCTGTCACCCCTTTTTGCTCGGAGGATGGATGGAATCGATACGATAATTGTAATGGTTTTTGTTTTTCCTCTGAGCCGGCTGGACTTGGTGATAACCTGCTTTAATTTTGAAACTGGAGAGAATTCTATGAGGAGGGTGGCTTTAAAAGTCACCATCTGGGAGACGACTGAAATTAGCCAAACCGTGACTGTGGATATACGAGCGCTTTCTTATCAGGAAAGGCTGTTCCGATAACAAACGTAGCATTGATTTCAGTAACAATTATCAGACAGAAACTCTGAAACGAGCTTCTACCGTTCTCAGAAAGTATTATTTAGCTAAAGTATCCGATGGCATCATCATCATCATCATAGTGAAACAGCAGTGAGGTGTGCAGTTGGAACAACTGAATGGTTCAAGGTGAAGGTGGGACTCCATCAAGGATCTGCTTTGAGTCCTTTTTTGTTTGCCATAGTGATGGACAGCTTGACGGACGAAGTGAGGCAAGAGTCACCATGGAACATGATGTTTGCGGATGATATTGTGATATGTGGTGAAAGTAGAAAGGAGTTTGAGTTGGGTTTGGAGAGATGGAGGTATGCATTGGAATGAAGAGGAATGAAAGTGAGCAGAAGCAAAACAGAATACATGTGCATCAGTGAGAACGCGGATGAGAGTGTAGTGAAGATGCAAGGAGTAGACGGAAAGAAAGTTGGTGAATTCAAGTACCTGGGGTCAACTGTGCAGGAAAATGGGGGCTGCGATAGTGAGGTGAGAAAGAGAGAGCAGGCAGGGTGGAGCAGTTGGAGAAGGATTTCGGGAGTCATTTGTGATCGGAAAGTCCCAGCAAAAGTGAAAGGTAAGATGTATAAGACAGTAGTGAGACCCGCTGTGATGTATGGATTGGAGACCGTACCCTTAACGAAGAGACAGGAGGCAAAGTTGGAGGTGGCGGAGTTGAGGATGTTAAGGTTGGACAGGATAAGGAACGAGCACATCAGAGGGACAGCACATGCTGAGAGCTTGGGAATGAAGCTAAGAGAGATGAGACTGAGATGGTATGGGCACATCCTGAGAAGAGATGCAGAGCATGTTGGAAGGAGAATGTTGAGGATGGAGCTGCCAGGCAAACGAAAACGAGGAAGGCCAAAGAGGAGATACATGGATGTGGTGAGAGAGGACATGAAAGTGGCAGGTGTGGTAGAGAAGGATGCGGAAGACAGGGAGCAATGGAGACGAAAGATCCGCTGTGGCCACCCCTAATCGGGAGCAGCCAAAAGAAGAAGAAGAAGAAGAAGAAGATCTGATGACATCATGGTCAATCTGGATAATTAACGAGACCGTCAATGGCGTAGCTCACTCCGGTCACATCTAGTCCAGAAGGAACGATCTAAAATGGGCCACCTTGCACAAGAAATGTCGCAAGCTATATACATGTACACTATATACAGTGAAAAAAGTGTACACACTTTTAAAATTAAAATGATCGTTTTTGCTGATGTAAAAAAACATGAGACCACGATAAATAACTTCAAAACTCCCCCCCCCCCCCCCCCCCCCCCCTTAATGTGACCTATAACCTGGACAATTCAATTGAAAAACAAATAAATCTGTTAGGGAGAAAAACATTAAAAAAAAAGTACAATAAGCTGTTTGCATAAGTGTGCACACCCTTAAACTAATACGTTGTTGAAGCACCTTTTGATTGAATTACAGCATTCAGTCTTTTTGGGTTCACACCTGCCATCAATTAAAATGACTCTGATTAACCGCAAATAAAGTTCAGACATTTACTCAGTTGCATCCTCCAGCAAAAGCCAGGGTTCACCGAGAGCTTACAAAGCATCAAAGGGATCTCATTGTTGAAAGGTATCAGTCAGGAGAAGGGTGCGAGAACATTTCCACGGCATTAGATATACCATGGAGCACAGTGAAGACCGTCATCAAGAAGTGGAGAAAATATGGGACAACAGTGACATTACCGAGAACTGGACGTCCTTCCAAAATTGATGAAAAGACAAGACGAAAACTGGTCAGGGAGGCTGCCGAGAGGCCTACAGCAACACTGAAGGAGCTGCAGGAATTTCTGCCAAGTACTGGTTGTGTACTACATGTGACAACAATCTCCCGTATTCTCCATATGTCTGGACTATGAGGTAGGGTCAAAGAAAAACATCCAGCCTGGCAAAATTTTGCAAAAAAAAAAAAAATACATCAACTCTCCCAAAAGCATGTGGGAAAATGTGTTATGGTCTGATGAAACCAAGGTTGAACTTTTTGGCCACAATTCCAAAAGGTACGTTTGGCGCAAAAACAACACTGCGCATCACCAAAAGAACCCCATAGCCACGGTGAAGCATGGTGGTGGCAGCATCATGTTTTGGGGTTGTTTTTCTTCAGCTGGAACAGGGGCTTTAGTCAAGGTGGAGGGAATTATCAACAGTTCTAATCACCAGTCCATTTTGGTCCAAAACCTTCAGGTGTCTTCTAGAAAGCTGTAGATGAATTTCATCTTTCAGCACGACAATGACCCCAAAAAAGTTTTGGAACGGCCCAGCCAGAGCCCAGACCTAAATCCAATTGAAAATCTGCGGGGTGACCTGAAGAGCGCTGTGCACAAGACACGCCCTCACAATCTGACAGATTTGGAGCGCTTTTACAAGGAAGAGTGGGCAAATATTGCCAAGTCTAGATGTGGCAGGCTGATAGACTCCGACCCAAAAAGACCGAATGCTGTAATTCAATCAAAAGGTACTTCAACAAAGTATTAGTTTAAGGGTGTGCACACTTATGCAACCAGCTTATTGTACGTTTTTTATTTTTTATGTTTTTCCCCCGAACAGATTTGTTTGTTTTTCAGTTGAATTGTACTGTACAGGTTATAGGGTCACGTTAAAGATGGGAAAAGTTTTGAAATTATTTATCGTGGTCTCATTTTTTTACATCAGAAAAGCCGATCATTTTAACGGGGTGCGGACACTTTTTGTATCGACTGTACTGTAAATAACATGCAAGAGGATAAACGCACTGAAAATGTTTGAGTTACGAGTGATTTACAAAATATTTTGTGAGCACCATTTTGATTTTCACATTAAAAAAAAAAAAACTCTTTAAAAATCTTCATGAATAAATACCAGTGTAATTTCATCTTCACCTGTGGAAGCAGCTTCGTGCAAATATAATACCTTCTTTTCGGTTGTACTAATTTGCAGAATCGCTGTTCTTGACGTGACTTTTACGATGCAGTATTTTGCACTTCGCTGTAAAAATAACCCAAAGTGTCCTAACTTGCATTTTCACTCAGGCAAAAGCAAAACTGCACTTTGTGCTTTCAGTTTTGCTCGATTAACAGATCCAATTCTCCACAGACTCTGTTAGTGTCGAGTTCGTACATGCTTTCCCCCCGCACGCTAAACTTTTAGCGAATCAGACCCCGAGTGCAAATCGCAAAACGGAGCTGGCTTTTCCTTACTCAGCATTTCACTGCTCAGGACTTTCAGCTTACGTGCCTGTTCTTTAGTATTTACTTCAAACGTTGCCAAAGGCATGAGAGGCATTTAAGCAGCTTGAGGACTAGATCACGTCTGTACTGTTGATAAATTGACCAATATGATAAAATCTCTTGCACCAGAAGAGTATAGTATATACGGTGTGTCACCACAAATTGAGTCCAGTGTAGCAAAAATTACATCTCGTTTTTATAATTCTGCCATAAATACTTTCCTTAATCTATAATATTACACATACAGGACATTTTTCGATGGAATAAAAACATGTGTTCTCGTCCCTTCTAGCAGGTTTCCTTCATCTGGTTTGATAGCATCAGAGCCTAATCTAGGAATTTGAAAATAGGGGACAGATCCCTCACTAGTTGTAGAAACAGGGGACAGAAAATATTAACATGGGTAAAAATATCCCTCATTTGTTCCAGTTAGTGGGGACAGAAAAATAAGTAATACATTGGTAGATCTTTTCAAGAGTACATCTATAAACAGAACAGTTTTATTCATAAAACTAAATACATGTAACAAAGGGCGGAACGGTGGTGTAGTGGTTAGCGCTGTCGCCTCACAGCAAGAAGGTCCTGGGTTCGAGCCCCGTGGCCAGCGAGGGCCTTTCTGTGTGGAGTTTGCATGTTCTCCCCGTGTCCGCGTGGGTTTCCTCCGGGTGCTCCGGTTTCCCCCACAGTCCAAAGACATGCAGGTTAGGTTAACTGGTGACTCTAAATTGAGCGTAGGTGTGAATGTGAGTGTGAATGGTTGTCTGTGTCTATGTGTCAGCCCTGTGATGACCTGGCGACTTGTCCAGGGTGTACCCCGCCTTTCGCCCGTAGTCAGCTGGGATAGGCTCCAGCTTGCCCGCGACCCTGTAGAACAGGATAAAGCGGCTAGAGATAATGAGATGAGATGAGACATGTAACAAACATTCATATCAGATGTTAATCTATATAATATCATAATTATGGCACTATACATATCCTTTAATACAGCGATATGAAAACCATATCAGCAAACACTTATCCACAGTTTATAGTATTGCACAAACACTATGATCAGATCTGAACTTTAAAAATGTAAAGATTTTAGATCAAAAACTATATGAAGAATTATATACTGCAAAACCTTACAAATATGACTAGTTTTCTGTTATATGACTAGGTTACTGGTTTACTATAAATCATGTGACTAGCCTATTTTTACCAATTTGACCACCAGTAGTATAATGTTGCATTTCAAATATGACTAGGTTAATATTGCATATCAAATATGACTAGGTTAATATTGCATATCAAATATGGCTAGGTTAATATTGCATATCAAATATGACTAGGTTAATATTGCATATCAAATATAGCTAGGTTAATATTACATATCAACTATGACTAGGTTACTGGTTTACTATAAATCAAGTGACTAGCCTATTTTTACCAATTTGACCACCAGTAGTATAATGTTGCATTTCAAATATGACTAGGTTAATATTGCATATCAAATATGACTAGGTTAATATTGCATATCAAATATAGCTAGGTTAATATTGCATATCAAATATGACTAGGTTAATATTGCATATCAAATATGACTAGGTTAATATTACATATCAAATATAGCTAGGTTAATATTACATATCAACTATGACTAGGTTAATATTACATATCAAATATGACTAGGTTAATATTGCATATCAACTATGACTAGGTTAATATTACATATCAAATATGACTAGGTTAATATTGCATATCAAATATGACTAGGTTAATATTACATATCAAATATGACTAGGTTAATATTGCATATCAAATATGACTAGGTTAATATTACATATCAAATATGACTAGGTTAATATTGCATATCAAATATGACTAGGTTAATATTGCATATCAAATATGACTAGGTTAATATTGCATATCAAATATAGCTAGGTTAATATTACATATCAACTATGACTAGGTTAATATTGCATATCAACTATGACTAGGTTAATATTACATATCAAATATGACTAGGTTAATATTGCATATCAAATATGACTAGGTTAATATTACATATCAAATATGACTAGGTTAATATTGCATATCAAATATGACTAGGTTAATATTGCATATCAAATATGACTAGGTTAATATTGCATATCAAATATGACTAGGTTAATATTGCATATCAAATATGACTAGGTTAATATTGCATATCAAATATAGCTAGGTTAATATTGCATATCAAATATGACTAGGTTAATATTACATATCAAATATAGCTAGGTTAATATTACATATCAACTATGACTAGGTTAATATTACATATCAAATATGACTAGGTTAATATTGCATATCAACTATGACTAGGTTAATATTACATATCAAATATGACTAGGTTAATATTGCATATCAAATATGACTAGGTTAATATTACATATCAAATATGACTAGGTTAATATTGCATATCAAATATGACTAGGTTAATATTACATATCAAATATGACTAGGTTAATATTGCATATCAAATATGACTAGGTTAATATTGCATATCAAATATGACTAGGTTAATATTGCATATCAAATATAGCTAGGTTAATATTACATATCAACTATGACTAGGTTAATATTGCATATCAACTATGACTAGGTTAATATTACATATCAAATATGACTAGGTTAATATTGCATATCAAATATGACTAGGTTAATATTACATATCAAATATGACTAGGTTAATATTGCATATCAAATATGACTAGGTTAATATTGCATATCAAATATGACTAGGTTAATATTGCATATCAAATATAGCTAGGTTAATATTACATATCAACTATGACTAGGTTAATATTGCATATCAACTATGACTAGGTTAATATTACATATCAAATATGACTAGGTTAATATTGCATATCAAATATAGCTAGGTTAATATTACATATCAAATATGACTAGGTTAATATTACATATCAAATATAGCTAGGTTAATATTACATATCAAATATAGCTAGGTTAATACTGCATATCAAATATGACTAGGTTAATATTACATATCAAATATGACTAGGTTAATATTGCATATCAAATATGACTAGGTTAATATTGCATATCAAATATGACTAGGTTAATATTGCATATCAACTATGACTAGGTTAATATTACATATCAAATATGACTAGGTTAATATTGCATATCAACTATGACTAGGTTAATATTACATATCAAATATGACTAGGTTAATATTGCATATCAACTATGACTAGGTTAATATTGCATATCAACTATGACTAGGTTAATATTGCATATCAAATATGACTAGGTTAATATTGCATATCAAATATGACTAGGTTAATATTGCATATCAAATATGACTAGGTTAATATTGCATATCAAATATGACTAGGTTAATATTGCATATCAAATATGACTAGGTTAATATTGCATATCAAATATGACTAGGTTAATATTACATATCAAATATAGCTAGGTTAATACTGCATATCAAATATGACTAGGCTAATATTGCATATCAAATATGACTAGGTTAATATTGCATATCAAATATGACTAGGTTAATATTGCATATCAAATATGACTAGGTTAATATTGCATATCAAATATGACTAGGTTAATATTGCATATCAAATATGACTAGGTTAATATTGCATATCAACTATGACTAGGTTAATATTACATATCAAATATGACTAGGTTAATATTGCATATCAAATATGACTAGGTTAATATTGCATATCAAATATAGCTAGGTTAATATTACATATCAACTATGACTAGGTTAATATTGCATATCAACTATGACTAGGTTAATATTACATATCAAATATGACTAGGTTAATATTGCATATCAAATATGACTAGGTTAATATTGCATATCAAATATAGCTAGGTTAATATTACATATCAACTATGACTAGGTTAATATTGCATATCAACTATGACTAGGTTAATATTACATATCAAATATGACTAGGTTAATATTGCATATCAAATATGACTAGGTTAATATTACATATCAAATATGACTAGGTTAATATTACATACCAAATATAGCTAGGTTAATATTACATATCAACTATGACTAGGTTAATATTGCATATCAACTATGACTAGGTTAATATTGCATATCAAATATGACTAGGTTAATATTGCATATCAAATATGACTAGGTTAATATTGCATATCAAATATGACTAGGTTAATATTGCATATCAAATATAGCTAGGTTAATATTACATATCAACTATGACTAGGTTAATATTGCATATCAACTATGACTAGGTTAATATTGCATATCAAATATGACTAGGTTAATATTGCATATCAAATATGACTAGGTTAATATTGCATATCAAATATGACTAGGTTAATATTGCATATCAAATATGACTAGGTTAATATTACATATCAAATATGACTAGGTTAATATTACATATCAAATATGACTAGGTTAATATTGCATATCAAATTTGACTAGGTTAATATTGCATATCAAATATGAATAGGTTAATATTGCATATCAAATATGACTAGGTTAATATTGCATATCAAATATGACTAGGTTAATATTACATACCAAATATGACTAGGTTAATATTGCATATCAAATATGACTAGGTTAATATTACATATCAAATATGACTAGGTTAATATTGCATATCAAATATGACTAGGTTAATATTACATACCAAATATGACTAGGTTAATATTGCATATCAAATATGACTAGGCTAATATTACATATCAAATATGACT
The DNA here is from genome assembly GCF_027579695.1 of Neoarius graeffei. Taxonomy (NCBI): domain Eukaryota; kingdom Metazoa; phylum Chordata; class Actinopteri; order Siluriformes; family Ariidae; genus Neoarius; species Neoarius graeffei. The sequence goes on along the minus strand of NC_083575.1, from coordinate 90,136,850 downwards.
AGGTTAATATTACATTTGATATAGTTAAGTCTTAAATCCATGTAGTCTTGCCACTATTAATTAATAATAAGATGACAAATCTGACTTTCTGAATAAAATAAAATCACTATCAAATATTTAAAAATGCTATCATATTTGTTTTGTTCAGACCACCTTTCATGAAAGTGAAAAACATTAAACAATCTACCCATGTTTAAACTAGATTTTGACATAAATGACAGGAGAGAATCGCAAAATTCAGACTTCCTAAAAAGTATATAATCTCTATCATTTACAATCTTACAGTACCTACAATTACACAAGAACAGATTCAATATATTTCATAATAATATTTTTAAATAAAACGTACATAATACCAAACATTATCAAACTAATTGTATATTGGCATTAGGAAAATAATATCAAATTCAAACTTCAAAAAACATTATCAATCAGAATCAAATGACTTAGTATGTCTTCACACTGTCATATACAGTAATTACTCTAAGATAATATTTGTACACAAACTTATTGTTATGTTTGGATGAGACAGAACGATATGCCGTGTGCTTTTGGGTATTTTTAAAACACTTCACACGATTGGTTGAGATACACTGTCTTCCGGTTCAGTGACCAATGATATAATAGTTCACAAAACTGTTTTACCCGCTAAATAAGCCATTCGGAATACTTCGGTCCTTTCCGATGTTTTCCGATTGGTGTGTAAACAACGCTATATTTACCGCAGTGCTTGCTAGCTGGTGCTGACAAATTGATACGCACAAGATTCAGTAAAACGCGACTACACGCTCTCTACTTATAAATGCGTGACAAAATGAATAGATACGCGATATCACTCTCGCGCCCAAAAAGTGGATGTGCGACAGACAGATAAAAAACGCATATTATCGCGTATTACGCGCCCTAGTCTAGGCTCTGTAGCATGCGATATTGTTCGCATATCGCTTATCCTACGTGTATTACGTCACTCTACCCAATGGAGAATGAGCCTTGAATATGGTTGACAATATTGCATAGTTGTCAAGACAACATGACGTCACATGTCAGAGCTGATGCGGATATCCAATGAGAGAGTTTTCTGCTGTGCATGCGCAGAATCATTTCTTTGTTCTCCGAGAAAGAACACCCAAAAGGCGACTAAAACTTCATTAGATATTCTGCATGCATATTTACAAGATTAAAACATGTCAACGGACACCGGGAAGCTGGAAAATAGTGTGTGTACGTCAGTGGCGAACTGTTATTATTAGAGCTGGGACTTGTCAGACACCAAAAAAGCAACAGGGCAAAGGATTTTGCAAGGGATTAGCGGCAGGGTGCCAGGTCGCTCCGTTGTGCGTGGCTGTCGATGTTGATTTTAAAAGTAACTCAGTAAATTACATCGGGAATTGACTACTGAACTTAATACTTAATTTCTCGGTCGTTAGCCTGTGATACTTGCTCTCGATAGATAGCACTGGCTTGACCGCTTTATTAGCGTTCGCTAACACTACTGATGAACACTACACCGGCTGGAAGGTGACTTCACTGCTGCACTGACGGCGTCGACTCACAGTTAAGCTCGCGTTGGGGTTCGAGAAGGCTGAGGGCGATACATTTTTGGTCCCTCCCACTATAAATCAAAATCTGATTGGTTAATTAATTCATCTGTCACTTCCTACATACACTGGCATGGCCTTCTGTCCCGGCAATGAAGTCCTAACTAATGAGTGAGAAGCTCTAAACTCTTCTCAGCCTAGAGACCTCTATTTTCATGTTTTCAGGACAGTAACCCTTTCATTTCTGAAGCAAATTTGATAGAAAATGAGGCCAAATTAGAATTAGAAGAGAATAATTATCATGAAATTATGAAAGAATGAAAGAAATGAAATTTAACATTTGAAACACTGATACATTTGGGCTTGTCTGAAGACCTAGAAGGCCCTGATGGTTCCCCTCCGGCATGCGCAGGAGCACTGCTTTGTTCGCCGGGAAAGAGAAAGACGCCTTGAACACCCGAAAGGCTACCAAAACGTCATTATATATTCTTCACCCATATTTACAAGAGAAAAACATACCAATGGACATTGAAAAACTGGAAAAGAGAGTGTATAATAATCTCATCTCATTATCTCTAGCCGCTTTATCCTTCTACAGGGTCGCAGGCAAGCTGGAGCCTATCCCAGCTGACTACGGGCGAGAGGCGGGGTACACCCTGGACAAGTCGCCAGGTCATCACAGGGCTGACACATAGACACAGACAACCATTCACACTCACATTCACACCTACGCTCAATTTAGAGTCACCAGTTAACCTAACCTGCATGTCTTTGGACTGGGGGAAACCGGAGCACCCGGAGGAAACCCACGCGGACACGGGGAGAACATGCAAACTCCACACAGAAAGGCCCTCGCCGGCCACGGGGCTCGAACCCAGAACCTTCTTGCTGTGAGGCAACAGCGCTAACCATTACACCACCATGCCGCCCCAATAATAATAATAATAATAATGGCTTTTTTCATGGTTTATCAGATATATTCAGTTCTGCTACTCATCTTCAATTCGTTCCATATCATGCTTGCTGAATGGAATATATCTGATATACCACTTAACGCCAGCCAATATTATTTAAATATATCTGTCACCAAAATATTACACCATAAAACAACATGTAAATATGACGCTGAAGACCAAATCAATGTGCGCTATGCATTAATTTCAATGCACACATCAAAGTTGACAGCTGATTTTCTCCAAACTTGATTTTCTGTTCAGATGATGATACTGTAAACATTATCACTAGTTTCTCAGAATTTGATTATTTTTAAGATAATTAACTGTAGATTCCGAGTATCCAATACTTTTCGAGGAGCCAACTTTTTGTTTTTTCACCAACTGGACTCATTTTGCCGTGACACGCTACATTTAGCATCTGTTTAATCAAATTAAGAATGCTGAGTATGGGCTTGATCACAGGGTATAAAGAGAACACTGTTATATACACCATTATGTTGAACTTGTGCCTTAATCCATCATCTAAACACAGCATTTCCATTCTGGGATTGATAATGAGGTCCATTCGGGACATGTTTGCTTTCCTGTGTAAATCACGTTATTTATTTCACAATCCTTAAAGCGGAACTGAAGTAATTTGTAAACTTGCTTTATTTCTTAATTAGCGTGTTATTCAATGACGTTTTCGGTTTTAGTAACCTTATATCGTGACTCGTATTGGCAACTAATTGCAATTAAATATTACACTTATCGGCCTATTCGGTTTGTAGCCGTGTTGAATTTAGTTCGTTTGGTCCACGGCAGGCGTCGCTTATCCGCGCGATCTTCACGAGACTTGTGCGAGACTTCGAAACGTGAAGAAGTGTCAGCCAGGTGTCAGTGCCGCCATTTTGAAAACTGTTTTCCAAACGTTTTCTAATATTGCACAAAAACGAGTTTAAATGACGATTACTGCCTACTTTTTTCAAACTTTCCTGATCGCTATCAAAACAAACAAAACTTCCGGCTTGATTACATCAGCGTTCGAAAGAGGGCGTGCGTGTCTTTTGACAACGTTGGCGGATGTCGGTCACTTTGATTTCCGCTGTACGTTTTACTTCCGTCCTACGATGTCTCGCACAGGTCTTGACGAATCTCGTTTACGGCCGTTGCTTTGACATACGGACTGATATATTACAGAGCATATTTCAAACACTCATAACTTGCTATAGCAGCGACAAAATAGCGATCAAACATCTCATCTCATTATCTCTAGCCGCTTTATCCTTCTACAGGGTCGCAGGCAAGCTGGAGCCTATCCCAGCTGACTACGGGCGAAAGGCGGGGTACACCCTGGACAAGTCGGCAGGTCATCACAGGGCTGACACATAGACACAGACAACCATTCACACCTACGGCCAATTTAGAGCCACCAATTAACCTACCATGCATGTCTTTGGACTGTGGGGGAAACCGGAGCACCCGGAGGAAACCCACGCGGACACGGGGAGAACATGCAAACTCCACACAGAAAGGCCCTCGCCGGCCACGGGGCTCGAACCCAGGACCTTCTTGCTGTGAGGCGACAGCGCTAACCACTACACCACCGTGCCGCCCGCTATCAAACATGCATTCCGATATTTAATAAAATGAGAAATACAATTTTGATAATAAAAAAAATTGCCTTCAGTTCTCTTTTAAAGTCACGCCTACGGGGGCCCCTGTTTCACTGTTGACATACAGTAATGTATTCGCCCAGTGTAACATTTGGAAGAAAATTAGAAGTAGATTAGACCTATATCTTTACAATTTTATTTTGGCCATCCAGTCCGATGCTTTTGAAATACAGATGGACAAATTTTCTCGAAAATTACTGGTAAATGTCCGCCAGTCCGGCCTTATTTCTCACACTGGTCTGACATTCGTTTTTTGACATTTAATTATGAAATTAAAATATTCAAACAAAAGAAAATATATTCCAGACTTTTCAAGGGCCCTCCCCTATACTTGGGAACGTTGGCGGATGTCAGTCGCTTTGATTTCCGAGTTACGTTTTACTTCCGTCCTACGATGTCTCGCACAGGTCTCAACGAATCTCGTTTACGGCCGTCGCTTTGACATATGGACTGATATATTACAGAGCATATTTCAAACACTCGTAACTTGCTATAGCAGCGACAAAATAGCGATCAAACATGCATTCCGATATTTAATAAAATGAGATAAATAGTATTTTGAGAATAAAAAAAAAAAAATTGCCTTCAGTTCTGGTTTCAGTGACTCAATGACATTCAGTCCTCCTGGGTACCAAACAGAGTGCACCAGAATGGCTTTGGATGGTTAGGAATTTGATTGAAAATTCCTGACCAATGCAAAATAATCAGAAATTTCCAATGAAACTCCTGACAAGCAGCAGCTAAATGAAGAACAGTGTCACTCTCTCCTGCACTCCTCCCAGTCTAGGCTCGACTGCCTATGATGTTTAAAACTCGGGCGGTACGGTATGTGATACCATCAGTACGACTTCACAGCGGACTGAATCAGCCTTTTGGGAACGAGAACAGACGCAGAATTCAAAATAATATGAGACAAGAGGAACTTAGCATGTTTAAAACGAGTCTATTCGGAGCAGATTTGCTGATCAGAATTTTTTTTTATTTTTTATTATACTTGCCTCAAGATGACATTATGGTTAGTGAGACGTGTTAAAGCAGCGAAAGCTTGTAACTCTGGAGTAATGTGCCATTATAAAACTGGACACAGAGAACTCAGGATTTACACACTACAACACCAGGCATCATCAGATAATTACCGAGTTTATATCGAGCTATAGTTACAGCGTTGACGTGCATCTTGTTAAATTTGCAAAACGGTGAACTTGAAGCAGTTTCTAGGAAGCGTGGGCGATTCTCTGATTGTTAGACCTGTACACTACCGTTCAAAAGTTTGGGGTCACTTTGAAATGTCCTTATTTTTGAAAGAAAAGCACTGTTCTTTTCAATGAAGATCACTTTAAACTAATCAGAAATACACTCTATAGACCCTTCCCACGTGACGTCACGACAAATGCGGCTGCCGTTTTGGACATGAACTACCAGTAGTCTACCACAGCCGACAACGAGGAACGACGGTGAAGCATCGAAAGGGATATAGCCATCAAAGAAAGTTTTTACTTTCAGCAAGACTTCCATCATGCCATTATATTGTTGTGCACCTGGATGTAGTAACATACTAGCTACTATGTTGTTGACATTAGCTAGTGCTAACAGCTAGCTGCTAGTACACTGCTACAACACAGACACCGACCCTAATAATACAGTTCTTGGTCATTGCTTGGTAACAGCAAATTTATAACGGGCCATGTCTCAACAGACTAAGAAGTTATTTCAATGACATTTAATAACATTTTGTTTATCCTGAGGACCGAAAGTAAATGAAAATGTGAACAAACCTTAGCTGTAATAAGACGGCGACCACCGGCTCCAGGGACGACCCGCTGATGTAGGCATGTGACCCAGCCTGACACAAAATATTTGTAGGCATCCAAACTCTTATACGCTTTCAGATCAATACCTGTGTATGGCGATGGGTTTTTAACGACATAGGTATACAGATCATGTGGGAGGGCTTCGTGTACTTCCGTACGTCAGTGAACAATCCTGGTGGAAGCAGGTAAACGTCGTTCTCTAAGCCTGCTGACCTCAATTTTTCAAATACCTCTCCCTCTGCTCGCCCTGTAAATGCCCTACGTCGCTGGATAGTGAAGGTGTTTTCTGCATCTCGCTCCTTTTTCTTTTATGTTTTTCGTTTGTCGTCTTCCTCGCATTCAAACCGATTCGAACCGAAGTCCACTTCATGTCCAAAATGGCGGTCGCGTTTACGAAGATCACGTGAGTGGGAAGGGTCAATACATTGCTAATGTGGTAAATGACTATTCTAGCTGCAAATGTGTGGTTTTTGGTGCAATAGAGGCCCATTTCCAGCAACTCTCACTCCAGTGTTCTAATGGTACAATGTGTTTGCTCATTGCCTCAGAAGGCTAATGGATGATTAGAAAACCCTTGTACAATCATGTTAGCACAGCTGAAAACAGTTGAGCTCTTTAGAGAAGCTATAAAACTGACCTTCCTTTGAGCAGATTGAGTTTCTGGAGCATCACATTTGTGGGGTCGATTAAATGCTCAAAATGGCCAGAAAAATGTCTTGACTATATTTTCTATTCATTTTACAACTTATGGTGGTAAATAAAAGTGTGACTTTTCATGGAATACCTCTCTGAGACCCCGTCCACACGTAGCCGGGTATCTGCTAAATCGAAGATATTTTTCTACGTTTTGGCCTGTCATCCACATGAAAACACATCAAAAACGAATATTTAAAAAAACTCCGGGCAAAGTGAAGATTTCTGAAAACTCCGTGTATGCCTTTTCGTGTAGACAGAGATAACCGGAGTTTTGCGTTTTAGAACGTCACAATCTGCGCCAAAAAAATGACAACAAATCTGCCCTGACGTCAAACGTGCGACCTTTGTTTACTGCAGAAGCCAGATTAAGCATGGACTTAAGCTAGCCGCACACCACGGCGATCCACGCGGTACCGAACCGACCCATTTCAGAGCCGACTCCCGACTGTTGACGAGTGCAGTCGCGATTGAAGCGACACGTGACAGCTTAATAGCTTTGTGATTGGCTATTGGATATAGTTACTGTTAAATCCAACACTTGAAGATGCTACAGGCTGAATTACAAATGACACAACACGGAATATGTAGCGCACTATCTAGGCTGCATGAGCTATTATTCCCAACCTTAAATAGTGCACTTATATAGGGGAGTTAAAGCGATTTGGAATTCAGCCACACAACTTGAGCAGAGTGGCTTTCCAGCCCACTGTGTCTATGGATAAAGCTTCAGTCTATGGAATTACAGTATATACCTGCATTAGGTGCTACCAACACGTATTTCTTGCGCTAGAAATTGTGTTTAATGATGTCACGTGTTATATGCGAAAGATATGATTGGCTATTGCTAGCGACTCTCGCCGATCAGTCTGGCTCCCGATTAGTTTTTCGAATCGGCTGTGAGATGAGTCGGTACCATCGAAAACTAGTCTTTACGCCTGACTCGCGACTTCAGTTGGCTCGGTACGCTGAAAATCGGCGTAGTGTGCGGCTAGCTAAAGAGTAATGGATCGGAGTAGTGCCTTGAAAGCGTTAATTATTGTGCAGGTGCTATTTACATGTTTAATTTTAGAAGCCCAACTACTGCTCCAAGAGCACAGGCGATGTGATTAGGGGGTAGGATTTGGGGAAATAATGCCATCTACAGGTTTGGAATGCTTATGAATGTGATTGAAAACGCAGATGTTCGGTTATGTGTGGAAGGGATTTTTTTCGAAGACGAGGTGGTGTGGATAAAACATTTTTATAAACGGAGGGGGGGGAAATGTTCGGTTTTAAAAATACCCGGCTACGTGTGTACATGGCATGATATGTTGCAGCGGCCTAACCCAATCAGATCTACCAGATCAAAACAGAAAAATTTACTATTAAAACCAGTTGTTAAAACAAAGTGTGGTGAAGCAGCTTTTAGCTACTATGCAGTACAGCTATGGAACCAACTCCCAGAGGACATTAAAAATGCTCCTGCTGTTGGCAGCTTCAAATCTAGACTAAAGACCAAGCTGTTTTCAGATGCTTTCTGTTAAATAATTAATATTGTCTTCTTTACATTTTTTATAATCTTTACTTTCTCTGCATGTTTTAAATTTACTTTAATTTTAACTTTATTCTATTTTATTCTTTATTCTATTCTGCTGGTTTCTTTTTTTTCTCCTCCTATTTGAACTTCTACTTCATTTTATTATTTTATTTCTACTATTGTTTAATTCTTATTATTTTCTTTTAATTCTTTTAATTCTTTTAATTAATTGTTTTAGAATAAAAATAAAATTATTTTATGTAATTTTATTTCTCTATTGTTTACTGTTTTTGTTTTTACTTCTGTAAAGCACATTGAACTGCCATTGTGTATGAAATGTGCTATATAAATAAACTTGCCTTGCCTTGCCTTGCCTTGGAAAACACAAAATTGTCTGGGCGACCCCAAACTTTTGAACGGTAGTGTAGGTTCGACTACAAATAAAAATCTAATAATCAAGACGTGAAACCTGCTTGTCCCACCGACCCCTGCTCACTATAAAGCTGGAAAAGGAAGAAGACAGAAGCTCGGATCCTTCTTCATCATCAGTGTGTTCAGACTGATGAACCAATGAACGGATTCTCTGCAGGACTGTCACTTCAGGACTTACAGTGCGGAGATGTAATAAGGTCACATGCAGCACATGAAAGCACATACCACTCTATAGGGGAACCAAGAAAAAACACACACACACCTTCATCCTTTATTTGGCCAAGGTCTCAGCACTCAGACAGTCTGACAATGTCAGACAGAGAGAGAGAGAGAGAGAGAGAGAGAGAGAGAGAGAGATGAGGAACAGAGTGTAGAAAATAGACACACCAAGATTAAATTACTTTTCTTGTGACTGGAATGATGGCTATGTTTAATAACGAGCCTGCGACCCCTTATCAAAAAGCAGAGGTGGACAAAGTACCCAACTTCATTACTTAAGTCAAAGTACAGATACAAGTGAAAGTTCTCCAGTCAAATTTTTACTTAAGTTAAAATACTGAAGTACTTGCTTTTAAAAAAAAAGTACATTTTCTGTCAACATATTGTTCTATTAGACTACGTTCAGACTGCACCCTGAAACGACCCATATCCGATTTTTTTGCCCATATGCGACCTGTATCCGATTTGTTATTGACAATCTGAACGACACAGATCCGATTTTTTTCACATGCGACCCAGGCCGCTTGGATATGTGGTCCTAATTCCGATGCATATCCGATATTTTCACATGCGACTGCAGTCTGACCGGACAGGTCGCATTCATGCCACCTACACGTCATCAACAAGAGACAAACGTCACTATTCTGCGTTGGCTAATCCCGCCTCTTTGGTGGAAAACAACAACATTTGTACAGTTTTCAGAATTTAAATAGACTTTTATAGAATTGATCAAGCTCATGGTGGATTTGGTAGGGACCTGGATGTTGATCTGTTAGCCTGATTAAATAAAACAGTTTCTATAACTGATTTATAACTTAAACCATCCTGTATTACAAGATTATAAGATTGTTCTGGAAATTTCCAGTAATTTGACACCTTCGGTCTCATTAGCCGCCGCCACAAAAACCACATCGCCAGGTCTCGCCTCATCTCCATAGCAAACTGCACTGGTGTTTCTGCACCTTGAGCCAGCACTGAGAGAAGTTGCAGAATTCAGCTGGCTATAAACAATCTAAATCAATCTTTATAAAAATGTAGAAAAAGTTTATTAATATGACGAAATAAATATGTGCAAATTATTAAGCCTGAATTAAGAGTTTGGTAATACAGCGGCCGTATCCCAAATGACTGCCTACTGAAGCTCGAGTGCACTATATAGAGTTTAAACATCCATTACTTGCTAGTAACATGTAGTGCACTTATATAGAAATTAGAGAGACATTTAGGAGTCAACCCTCGTTACCAGGCTACACGTTTTCAGTTCAGTTCAGAAACAAAAACACACACGAGACCTCACACTTTAACACTAACCAGATAATTAAACAAACAAACAAAAAAAGAAATCATTAAACATGAAGAGTGCGCTTTTTTTTTTTGTTTACGTATTACGTAGATGTGCTTATTACGTGTCAATTTGCGCATGCGGGACACTTTTGGGTCGTTTTCCGTTCATATTGGAGATCGCACACAAGTCTCATATAATTGGTAATGTGAACGGCCTAACAAAAAAATCGGATTTCACAACAAATCAGATACGGGTCGTTTCAGGTTGCAGTCTGAACGTAGTGTTATTGTCTCAGCGCTTACAAAACCTAACGCCTCTGAAATAACCGACTCTATTTTGTGAATTCACAAAATGAACGCACGCTGTGCCGTCATGGTGGTTTAACGTTAAGCTAGCTAGTCAGTGAAACTCCACCTGACATGCTAGCAAACTCTTTTCAAACTCGAAGTCATATTGTGTAGCTAACTCTTCTAGAAAAGAAACATTTCTACATTGTTTATTTGGCAAGAAATGATGCCAAAACATTTCTGAAAGGACTTCAGATAAGTTAACGTTACTTATGTTAGCGTAACTCCGTTTTTACATGCTAACTAACAGAGTCCAAGTTAACTAGCTATGTGTTAATGTTAGCCGTGGACAAGGCTACGGCAATTTGGCGGGCAAATCCATAGAAAGTCATTTGACTAACCAGACTGTATAGCTACGTTTGCAATGTTATCGCTAACTCTAAAAGCACAGACAACTTCATTGCAAGCTTTCTCTTGGGATAAAACGTTTACAGACCTCAATATGCTCTCGCAGGTTGGATGGAAAGTTTTTGTAGGCTGTGATGTGGTTCGTTTTCGGCAAACAAAGCAAACATTTAAAACGAGACGACTCTTTAATCCTTTCAGAAAACTGAAACATGGGTTCTAGCTATAGCCATGAGTGCGTGCGTTCTCCAGAAGAACCGCCTCCTTCCATTCTGCCATCAACTGATCGTGTTAAATAACGCTGCTGAGAAATCACTGAACTTGATTTTATCCAGTCTATGGACGAGACGTGACCCTAGTGATTACTGATCGGCTCTCAGTGTCACCTGCGAAAAAAACATCATGTTTTCGAAAAGAAAAGAAAAAACATCCACTTTCAAATCTGCTTCATAGTAACGAGTAACGAGGAGCTTGATAGAAATGTAGTGGAGTGAAAAGTACGATATTTGCCTTTCAAATGTAGTGAAGTTAAAGTCATAAGTTTCCCCAAAAAAATACTCAAGTAAAGTACAGATACTCAAAAAGTGTACTTAAGTATAGTACTTGAGTAAATGTGCTTCGTTACTGTCCACCTGTGGCAAAAAGAAGTATACTTTGAGTTCATTTTATTAAGTATAATTAAGTAAAGTTAAAGTATATTTCCTTAAGTATACTTGCATGTACCATGTATACTGATATCAATGTACTTACAGTATACTTGTAAGTAAACTAATCTAATACCTCTTGGGACTAAATTGGCCCATTTTTAGTTTATTAAACATATACTTTAAGTCTAAGAGAAGTAAACAACTAGTATTTTTTATTTTGTTCTGCGAGTATACCACAAGTAAACTTATATACTAATTGTTTACTAGTTCTATACTTGTAGTCCACTCTTTAGTTTACTAAAGCATACTGTATAGTATACTGGAAATATACTACGAGTTTACTTGTTTTATATTTCTAGTCCACTTTTTAGTTTGCTAAAGCATACTGTATAGTATACTGGAAATATCCTACAAGTTTACTTGTTTTATATTTCTAGTCCAATTTTTAGTTTGCTAAAGCATACTGTATAGTATACTGGAAATATCCTACGAGTTTACTTGTTTTATATTTCTAGTCCACTTTTTAGTTTGCTAAAGCATACTTTATAGTTTACTGGAAATATACTATGAGTTTACTTGTTTTATATTTCTAGTCCACTTTTTAGTTTGCTAAAGCATACTTTATAGTATACTGGAAATATACTATGAGTTTACTTGTTTTATACTTCTAGTCCACTTTTTTTAGTTTACCAAAGTATACTTTGTAGTATACTGGAAATATCCTATGAGTTTACTTGTTTTATACTTCTAGTCCACTTTTTTTAGTTTACTAAAGTACACTTTGTAGTATACTGGAAATATACTATTGGTTTACTCGTTACACACTTCTAGTCCACTTTTTAGTTTATAAAAGTATACTTTACAGCATATTGGATATATACTATTACTGTAGTTACTGCTTATATACTGTACATCTAGTCCACTTTTTAGTTTTGAAGTTTACTGCAATTCCCCTTCTAGGTATACTATTAGTTTTCTCGCCCGAACCCTTACCTCATGCACACGACCAGGAGACAACTGAAGTGTTTTGTACCTTAAGTTACAATGAACTTGTAAAGGTAAGAATTCACAAAATAACAACAGATACTCAGGATTAAGAACATATTCATTTTCTTTAAAAGTCAAAATTTGAAACAACATTGTATTAAATGCCAAAGTATAAAAACATGGCAACGACAAGTGAAATTGACATCCAAGCTCGAAAGAAAAAGAAATAAATGAATTTTTTTTTTCATTATCCCACTCAGGAGAAATAATAATAATAAAAAAAAAAAAAACTTATATAGAACCACAGACATACCTAAGAGTCAACAATGCTGAAGCACAACTACAGGGCAGGTCCACTTAAACACAAGGCACAAATATTTTAATACTTTATTCCACTTTTGTTAAGTATATCTTGATCAAAAGTTGAAGTATAAGCTTAATATACTTAGACTTTTCTATATACTTTTCAGTATAAGCCAAGTATACTTATGCATAACTTTATTAAGTATATCTCTGATAAGTAAATAAAAAGTAAACAGAAAGCATACGCTCTTATTTTTAGTTTAAAAGAAGTAGACTAGACACGCACTTGAATAGAATTTCTTTTTTGTAAGGGACATCAACAGCCATCCACCCCACCCGTCCAGCTCGAACCATTTTTCTTTGCACACACTTCCTGAGTTTTAAGGAAAATTAATCCTCAATGAAGAATTCAGACTTGTGTTAGCAAGAAAAACAAAACAAAACGCCACACACACAACCACAGAAACTACAAATTCTTTAACACCAACACTGCAGGCACTGGGCCTCATTCATCAAACCGCATACAGATTAAATTTGTTCGTAAATCATTCGCAACAGGAAATGCACACTCGCACTCCTGAGTTTGTATATAAGGAGAACAATGCGAACCTGGATTATGAATTCCCAAAAAAAGTTGGGACACTGGGTGAACCGTAAATAAAAACATTATGTGAAGATTTGCAAATCACGGAAACCCGATATTTCACTGAAAATTGTACAAAGACAACATATCAAATGTTGAAACATAAATTTTATTTATTTATTTTTTTAAATATACGCTCATTTTGAATTTGAAGTCAGCGACACGTTTCAGAAAAGTTGGGACAGGAGCCACAAAAGACTGAAAAAGTTGTGTAATGCTACAAAAACTAATTCGGTTAATTGGAAACAGGTCAGTAACATGATTGGGTATAAAAAGAGCATCCCAGAGAGGCGGAGTCTCTCAGAAGTAAAGATGAGGAGGGGTTCACCGCTCTGTGAAAGACTGTGTGGGCAAACAGTGCAACAATTTAAGAATAACGTTCCTCGATGTAAAATTGCAAAGAATTTAGGGATCACATCATCTATGGTCCATAATATCATTAAAAGATTCAGAGAATCTGGGGAAATCTCTGTCGGCAAGAGACAAGGCTGAAAACTGACATTGGATGCCTGTGATCTTCAGGCTCTCAGGAGACACTGCATTAAAAGCAGACACGTGTCTGTATTGGAAATCACTGTATGTGCTCAGGAACACTTCAGAAAACCATCGTCTATGAAAACAGTTCATTACTGCATCCACAAATGCAAGGTAAAGCTAGATATAAACAATATCCAGAAACACCGCCCCCTTCTCTGGGCCCGAGCTCTTTTACGATGGACTGAGGCGAAGTGGAAAACTGTCCCGAGGTCTGACGAATCAAAAGTAGAAATTCTTTTTAGAAATCGTGGACACCACGTCCTCCAGGCTAAAGAGGAGAGGGACCATCCGGCTTGTTATCAGTGCACATTTCAAAAGCAGCTTCTGTGATGGTATGAGGGTGCATTACTGCACATGACATGTGCACTAATGCACCCTCATACCATCACAGAAGCTGCTTTTGTGATGGTATGAGGGTGCATTAGTGCACATGACATGGGCAGCTTGTACCTCTAGGAAGGCATCATTAATGCTGAATGATATAAACACGTTTCAGAGCAATATGCTGCCATCCAGACAAAATCTTTTTCAAGGAAGGCCTTCCTTCTTTCAGCGAGACAATGCCAAACTGCTTTCTGCACATATTAAAACTGCATGGCTCTGTAGTAAAAGAGTCCAGGTGCTAAACTGGCCTGCCTGCAGTCCAGACCTGTCTCCCAGTTAAAACATTTGGCACATTATGAAGCGCAAAATACGACAATGGAGACCTGAACTGTTGAGCAACTGAAACTGTATATCAGGCAAGAATGGGACATTTCTCTTTCAAAACTACAGCAATCGGTCTCCTCAGTTCCGAAACGGTTACAGAGTGTTGTTAAAAGTAGAGGTGATGCAACACAGTGGTAAACACGCCCCTGTCCCAACTTTTCTGAAATGTGTTGCTGACATCAAATTGTTGACAAAACAACAATAAAATTTCTCAGTTTCTACATTTGATATGTTGTCTTTGGGCAATTCCATGTAAATGTCAACCTCACCATGCAAAAATAAAGCAACATGTAATACATCAAAACCACTCCGGGAGATATCGCCTAGGCCTGTATTTTACAGATGTGAATAAGTTGAACCAATTTGTCACAAGAATTGTTCCCTTCGCCTTAATATGTCAGTCTTTCTTTCTTATAATGTAAACCCCAAGCTAAAATCAACTTTGATCATGTACAATTCTATATTATTGCCACAAGCCACAGAAATGTATGCTAAAATCCACAAAACAGCAAAACAATAGCCATCCTAAATATTATTTAAGAACTTTGATAGTTTTAGCTGATATTTAGAGAGTTTTTCAAAGGGTTATGGTGGTTAAATTGCTGATTTTCTAAACATACGCCATGTCTATTTCAGACGCGTCACATCCATAACGGAATTTCGTCACATCCATAACGCCGACTTTTCCTTCCGAAACTCTGCATGAAATACAAAATATTTTAAACAAAGATTTTTTTTAATATTCACCTTGGACCCCTCTATCAAACGGATATCTCCATTTCAACATTAGGTTTACAATTTCACAGAGTTTGATAAAAGCGTACAGTCACCCAAGAAAAGTGATACTTTTTCTGTCACATCCATAACGCATCTTTTATTGGCGTTTTCTGGCATGCCCTAGATGTACTATGGGAATTGTTCTTGTTCCATCACTTCTCCAGTATGGTACAGCCTTAAAATATGCAACACCTGTTTAAATACTGGGAGACAATAAAACATGCACTGGGTCATTTGTTGCCATTTTGAGTTCAAATGTCACGTCCATAACGCTGGAATTGCTCCTTTGTACTATTTTCTCTGAAGTGCAGGGTTTACATGGTTTGCAAATGATCACATTCTGTTTTCATTTACAGTTTACACAGCATCCGGACTTTTTTTTGGAATTGGGGTCGGATAATCGTGGATGAGTTACTGAGATTTTATGCACGGATTACACACCAATTTAATGAACATTTTATGAAGGATTTCTCACTAATGATTCAAAAGAAACCGATCCAAAGTAAAGCCATACAGATGATGGCCGAGACTCGCCATCCATTTAGGACAAAAGTACCAGCGCCCTATAAAAAGAGGACGTGCTCGCTGAAGCTCTGCGATGTCTGAGCTATATCACTGGACGATTTAGCTCACGAGATGCTTCTTCATCTCTTCAGTTCCCATTTTCAGTTTTCTGTGAGCTTTTATGAAGTTCTGTAAATGCCACGGGCGGCACGGTGGTGTTGTGGTTAGCGCTGTCGCTTCACAGCAAGAAGGTCCTGGGTTCGAGCCCAGCGGTCGGCGAGGGCCTTTCTGTGCGGAGTTTGCATGTTCTCCCCATGTCTGCGTGGGTTTCCTCCGGGTGCTCCGGTTTCCCCCACAGTCCAAAGACATGCATGGTAGGTTAATTGGTGGCTCTAAATTGGCCGTAGGTGTGAATGGTTGTTTGCCTCTGTGTGTCAGCCCTGTGATGACCTGGCGACTTGTCCAGGGTGTACCCCGCCTCTCGCCCATAGTCAGCTGGGATAGGCTCCAGCTCGCCTGCGGCTCTGTAGAACAGGATAAGCGGCTACAAATAATGGACGGATGGATGTAAATGCCACTAGATGAAAATCAGGTGTGCCATGCAGGAGCTTAACAATTCATGAGAGATTAACCAACATACGCACAAAGAAACTTTTGCAAATCCAGAGGAAAACTGGAGTTTGGTTTGGCTTTGGTAAGCATTTACACACAACTCTTGGTAAAGATGAATAAACGACGGCCGTCAGTAGTAGAACTAGGACATGCCTTCGTAGAACTACGCACGAGTCGTCAAGGTTGAGAGAGGCATCTGATTTAGTGCCGCTGATCCTCGTGTGGTCCTCGTGCGTATCCACGGAGGCAGATGGGTTGAACTGTGCAAGCGTGCACACTTTAGCCTCGTTCTCTAATTAAGCTTTTATTAGCCAAGAAAGCTTCAAAATAGCCGTTTCCACCCGTGACTCGCCGCAGGGCACAGAGGTGGGCAGATTGGGCCATAAGCGCTTTGGAGAGTTAGCGTACCATCTGTGTATATCAGAAGGAGTGTGTGAGGGTTTCTTTCCAGAGGAACAAAAAGCCATCTGGTCAAGTGAAGTAAAAGGAAAAGTCCTCTGAAGTCGAAAGTCAGAAGAGCTGAGAAAGTTATTCTTGATATTCCGTTCAACCTCACCATGTCACTGCTCCTGACACGCAAGCATCGGAGCTTGCTCAGTTTCTCTGATGTACACAAAACCCTATCCAGATGAAAATACGTGGCATGTGGCATGTAGTGTACGTGTGTGTAGGATGGAAAGGCTGTTATAGCGTCGATACCAGCCAGTCTTGGTGCATGACACAGAGACTCTTCCTCGAATTCAATTGGAAAGTCAGCCACTTATGCCTATTGACAGCATTTCTGAGGCCAGGCAATGACAGAATTCGATTTTACTTTAACCTCCAATGCCACAGGGGAGCTAAAGCGCCAAACAGTCCATCACTGTCTCTTTTACACACTCCAATCAATCCCATCTTGGGCTGCTCTGAGAGCTGCTGGCCTTTGCCACCCCTTCCTAGGAAGCCTTGCAGAGACAGCAGATCCGCCAAGGACATCTTCAGAGGGCTTATCTGGTTTAGTGCACCAACCGTCTGAAGACGGCACTCGTGTCAAACTCGGCCCGCCAAACACACTAAAAGTTCAATTATCATCCTCCAGGAAGTGAATCGTTTCTACACACTCACTGGGATAAAAAAAAAAAAAAAATGACCTCCTGTAAATTTCTTCTGAAATAAACACTTTGGAAAAGACATGCTCAGGTTCCCACGAGCCCCCACAACAGCATCTAATCTAATCTAATCTAATCTAATCAGAAACCAGCCAGATATAATGATTAGGATTAAGGTTTGCGGGCTATAACGTAATCTCTACTTTTAGAAATTAAGCATGTTTCAAGTGTTCGTATTAACTGTCTTATCATGCCTTTGATTTCTGCACAGATCAGAGCTAGTCCGAGTCAGTCTGTCTCAACGTGCTTCAACTGCTAGCTTGATATCTAAGCGTACTTTCCTGCTGCGGTGAAAGTTATTCTTAGATCGAGCTGTTGGTTACATGCCACAGTGAAATGGACACGAGCCTAATAGATTCAGCGCGTGTTCCTCGTTGCAGCGACAAAACAACGTTAATCTCATCTCATTATCTCTAGCCGCTTTATCCTTCTACAGGGTCGCAGGCAAGCTGGAGCCTATCCCAGCTGACTACGGGCGAAAGGCGGGGTACACCCTGGACAAGTCGCCAGGTCATCACAGGGCTGACACATAGACACAGACAACCATTCACACCCACATTCACACCTACGGTCAATTTAGAGTCACCAGTTAACCTAACCTGCATGTCTTTGGACTGTGGGGGAAACCGGAGCACCCGGAGGAAACCCACGCGGACACGGGGAGAACATGCAAACTCCGCACAGAAAGGCCCTCGCCGGCCACGGGGCTCGAACCCGGACCTTCTTGCTGTGAGGCGACAGCGCTAACCACTACACCACCGTGCCGCCAAAACGACATTAATAATAATAATAATAATTTATTACTTATTGTGCGCAATCTAACATGCTATAGATATGATCGATTGCGCATTACAGAATATATACACATATACAATACAATTTAAAAATAATGAATAACTCAAACTAATTAAGATAATTACAATTAAAAAAAAAACACTAATTATAAAAAGCTAATTTAAAAAAATAAGTCTTGAGTAAAACTTTAAAAGTATTCAATGATTTACATTGTCTTATATCTAGCGGGAGCCTATTCCAAACTTTAGGCGCGGCATTTTCAAATGCCCGGTCCCCTAGTGTCTTTTTGGTTCTATGCGTATTGTCTAAATACGTTTACTCCATTGTCGAGTGATTGTGATTTTTGAATCCTGGCAGTCCAAGACAACAAAATTACCTGAGACGTCTGGATGGGAGGAGTGGCTTTACTCTCGCTCCCCTGTCAAGCAAAGCGACACTCGGCTTGGGTAACGTGACAGTTTAATATCGATATTCTGATAATATAACATATATTCTAGCCACGTTCACTGGATATGAGCAATCGCGTGCTCTGATAGCCTCGGAGCAGAGTAGCCAATCAGCTCATATATCGTGAGTAGAAGAAAAACAAAACAAAATGGCGGAGCGTGTTGCTGAACCAACCGAGTATGAAATAAAAACAAAAAAATACAAAAAAGAAGCAACAAAAATATGGAATAAAAGTAGTTCATGGTAAGAACATATCCCCCCCCAAGAATTATTATTATTTTCGCATTTTTCACAAATTGCTCCTGTCATCTCGCCGGCTTGTTTACGTTCTAATCGGAAATTATTTTGTCAGACGTTTTGTATAAAGTTTTTATTGATTGCATTTGCAAAAAATGAAAATAAAAATGCTCCGTTTCTCAAAATCCAGTGAATGTGGATAAAATAAAACACTCATTCCATGGATTATAGCGCTATTAGCTCAGGTACGACGAGACTCAGTGGGATAACTGTTCAATACTTTTCTGTAATATTGTGGATATCCAAATTTCCCCCTCATCTCATTATCTCTAGCTGCTTTATCCTGTTCTACAGGGTCGCAGGCAAGCTGGAGCCTATCCCAGCTGACTACGGGCGAAAGGCGGGGTACACCCTGGACAAGTCGCCAGGTCATCACAGGGCTGACACATAGACACAGACAACCATTCACACTCACATTCACACCTACGCTCAATTTAGGTGGTGTTTACATTAGACCGTATTCGTATCGCTTTTGTCGCGGATGCACTGTCTGTGCACATTAAAACGCCGGGAAACGACTCCACAGGCGGAACAACTTGAATCCGCCAGGGCCCACGTATTCAACCCAGTTCGTATCTGATCCGGTGCTGTGTAAACATTGAGGAACGAGGAAACGCTGTGCTGAGCTCTAGCTGACATCGTCATTGGACAACGTCACTGTGACATCCACCTTCCTGATTCGCTGGCATTGGGATCACACACACAGCGGCTCAGTCCCGAATCACTGCTCGTGCGCTTCACTCTGTGAGCTGCGCAGGACCGGAGTGCGCACCCTCCAGAGGGCGCTCGCTGTTCAGGGCGGAGTGATTTGGAGCGCAGGAGGAAGCGCTGAGCCGCACTTTCAGGTCAGGCGCTTAAACTCAGTGAGAACATGAACATCACAGCCAGGTGTGTTTATCTGCTGGAGAAGGTGTTCGCTTGCCATCCTTCCACTTGCAAGTGGTGAGTGACTTGCGCATGCCCGATATGCACTGGGATCATGTGACGTGCCGTCTAATTAGTCATGTGATTATCGTAGCCGTGTATTGGCGTTGCTGTGTGCACGCGAATCGTTTTAAAAACGTTAATCTGATGATCCACTGATACGGTCTAATGTAAACACCACCTTAGAGTCACCAGTTAACCTAACCTGCATGTCTTTGGACTGTGGGGGAAACCGGAGCACCCGGAGGAAACCCACGCAGACACGGGGAGAACATGCAAACTCCGCACAGAAAGGCCCTCGCTGGCTACGGGGCTCGAACCCAGACCTTCTTGCTGTGAGGCGACAGCGCTAACCACTACACCACCGTGCCGCCTAAATAAATCATATATCTCATCTCATCTCATCTCATTATCTCTAGCTGCTTTATCCTTCTACAGGGTCGCAGGCAAGCCGGAGCCTATCCCAGCTGACTATGGGCGAAAGGCGGGGTACACCCTGGACAAGTCGCCAGGTCATCACAGGGCTGACACATAGACACAGACAACCATTCACACTCACATTCACACCTACGGTCAATTTAGAGTCACCAGTTAACCTAACCTGCATGTCTTTGGACTGTGGGGGAAACCGGAGCACCCGGAGGAAACCCACGCAGACACGGGGAGAACATGCAAACTCCGCACAGAAAGGCCCTCGCTGGCTACGGGGCTCGAACCCAGACCTTCTTGCTGTGAGGCGACAGCGCTAACCACTACACCACCGTGCCGCCTAAATAAATCATATATAAAAACAGTAAATTATATCGAACAACTGGCAGTTTGTGAGCAAATCCATCCATCATGATACATACTGTGCATCATAAAACGTGTCGTATCGCCCACCCCTACTAGCCAGTCGTGAGCATCTGTGAGCTCATATACAGTCCTGTGCAAAAGTCTTAGGCATGTGTAAAGAAATGCTGTCGACCAAAAATGGCTTACAAATAATTAAATTCAATGTTTCAACATTAAAAAAAAATACTATAAACCATAATCAGTGAGACATAATAAATGAAACAAGGTCAATATTTGGTGTGAGACGACCCTTTGCTTTAAAAAAGAAAAAAAAATACAATGAGTGCAGTTTTATGCGGAAGTGAGCTGTAGGTTTTACTGAGCGTCTTCCAGAACCAGTTCTTCTGGACACTTTGACTGTCACACTCGCATCTTCATTTTGCACCAAAACCTAGCAGCCTTCATTATATTTTCTGTTTTTAATCTGAAAAGTGCTCTCTGATGGAATATGCTGCTTAGATACAAACTTTTTTTTTTCTGTAACATTCAATTTCGGGGGCGGCACGGTGGTGTAGTGGTTAGCGCTGTCGCCTCACAGCAAGAAGGTCTGGGTTCGAGCCCCGTGGCCGGCGAGGGCCTTTCTGTGTGGAGTTTGCATGTTCTCCCCGTGTCCGCGTGGGTTTCCTCCGGGTGCTCCGGTTTCCCCCACAGTCCAAAGACATGCAGGTTAGGTTAACTGGTGACTCTAAATTGAGCGTAGGTGTGAATGTGAGTGTGAATGGTTGTCTGTGTCTATGTGTCAGCCCTGTGATGACCTGGCGACTTGTCCAGGGTGTACCCCGCCTTTCGCCCATAGTCAGCTGGGATAGGATCCAGCTTGCCCGCGACCCTGTAGAACAGGATAAAGCGGCTACAGATAATGAGAGGAGATGACATTCAATTTTGCGCTGGAAAAAAGTGACAGTTTGGAAGTCTAATATTTTTATACTGACTCGATAATGTAGAAGTTATAAAATAGAAATTTATAACAAAGTTTGTATGAAAAAAAAATAGGGTGCCTAAGACTTGTACAGTACTGTATATTTCTGAACTGTTTCCAGCGTGTTTATTTCAGTTGACGTCTTGATTAAGTAAATCAAATAGTGTTCATTTGTTTAAGTGTTGAATAAGTGATGATCTTCACCTGGTTTTCTCGAAGTTGCTCGACGAGCAACTGAAAATAAAGCATGGTATGACCGGTTTTGTAACTTGAAAATGCACAGATTTGTATTATGTATATACAGTAAAGAAAACAGACTTACAATAAAACTGAGAATCATAAAAGGCTTTAATGTTTCAAACGTTCTGGGACATTTTTAATCACTGTGCAGAATTTAATTATGGCAGGAACATGTTCTTCCTTAAATGTAAATAATAATAATAATAATAATAATAATAATAATAATAATAATAATAATTGATGTGTTAAAGGAGATTTGAAGGCAATTTTTTATTATCAAAATTCTATTTATCTCATTTTATTAAATATCGGAATGCATGTTTGATCGCTATTTTGTCGCTGCTATAGCAAGTTATGAGTGTCTGAAATATGCTCTGTAATATATTTTTTTGAATGAATATATTTTTATTTCAAACATGTATAAAAAATGTATGAAACTATTTGTACATACAAAAGAAAGAAAATGAGAAATTAAAAAAAAATAATAACATAGACCTAAGACATTACAAAACACCGCAAAATTGTTCGAAAAAGGAGTGGGAAGAAGTACAATACTTTTTTAATTTCCCACCCCTTTTTAACTACCCCGAAATCCAGACTACATTAATACACCTATAAAAATATATACCATATATACGCTTCATGAATATCTATATAAATATATAATTACAAAAAAATATATATACTATATACTAGTGCTGTCAAAAATGTCGCGTTATTAACGCGTTAACTTGACTCAATTTTAACGGCGATAATTTTTTTATCGCGAGATTAACGCTCTGTGACATGATGTAAGTTTTTCATAAGCTTTTGAAACTGCCAGGAACTTGGAACAGAGACAAAACGATAGCAGCTAGACTGTAATGCCACGCCCCACACAGCCAAAGTCCTCTGCCCCCCCCCCCCGAGAATCAGCGTGGGCAGGGCGCGCTAGTCGAGATGGGATTTATGGCTCTTTGATGGGATCCGCATCTTTGTGATCCGTTCTTTGAAAAGAGCCGTTCAAAAGACTGGCTCATTTGGCTCTTTTTAAATATTTATTCAGTTTTAAGAAGACAGCGTCTAAAGAAGCCAGATCCCTCTGAACTGTAAACTCAATGCTATCCCAGAAATCCTTCCTGTAATATGCAAATTTGGCCGCCTCTGATTGGACAGCGCGACGCATCAACAGGCAGAAAGTGTAAAAGTACAAAATGTGTTAAGTGAGCTGAAACAGTAAAGATCAGATTCAGTGCAATATTTATCAACGAACAACTTAAACTTAATATAATAGTGTACTTTATATTATAATCAAGCATGTCAAGCCTACCGTCACTGTGTAACCTGTCTCTCTGATTAAAAGTTGTAGACTAACTCAAACAGTAGATCATTTCACTCATGGTTCTCTAGCTAGCCCTGCACCGGTGCTCGGCTTAGGTTTTACTTTGCAGTGGCTGTGACAAGACATGTTATGCTTTGTAATAAAAAAAAAAAAAAACATTGGTACAAAGCAAGCCCATTCACTTTTTTATGCTGATAAGAGAATTACAATGGTCTTTTATGTGACAAAAATGTGCGATTAAATTGCGATTAATCGCGAGTTAACTATGACTGTCACGACATTAATCGCGATTAAATATTTTAATCGCTTGACAGCACTAATATATACCATATATACACTTCATAAATATCTATATAAATATTTAATTACTATATATACCATATATACACTTCATAAATATCTATATAAATATATAATTACAAAAATAAATATCTACTACATACCTATCCCTGTAAATATGAATATATAAACTATCCCCATAAATAAATACATACCATATATACCATATACTAAGTTAGTTCTAATATAACAGTCAACCCTATTCTATTTAACCCTCATCATCCTCCGTTAACACACTTCCTCTTCTATATACTTGTTTAAAAATATTTTTTGTACCTTTTTTTAAACAGATTTATATTTGCACTTTGTTTTATTTCTGTCTCCAGTCTGTTCCATAAAGTCACCCCACAGCTCGATACGCACATGCTTTTCATATTTGTTCGAACCTTTGTTTTTTTTTAAAATTTAGGTCTCCCCTTAGATTATATCCCCCCTCTCTCTCACTAAACATTCCTTGTATATTTTTTGGCAATAGATTATTTATCGCTTTGTACATTATTTGTGCTGTTCTGAATTTGACCAGATCCATAAATTTCAACATGGAAATATATCAGTCCGTATGTCAAAGCGATGGCCGTAAACAAGGTTCTTTGAGACCTGTGCGAGACTTCATAGGACGGAAGTAAAACGTACAGCAGAAATCAAAGTCACCAACATCTGCCAACGTTCCCTGTGTCTTAAATCGCTCACTCGTTCACTACTCCCTACTCCCTATATAGGGAATTACTGTATAGGGGACTATATAGTGAGCTCATTGGTAAATTGAAAAAAACTACTAATTTTAGATTTACGAACCCGAAAAAAATGTCGAAAAACCGGCGTTAAAAAAAATAATTTCAACCGCACAAACGGCACCCACCCGGCCGGTGGACCGGAAACAGAACATTTTTTAATAATGGCCTAAAGGCCTCTGCATGCTCTTGTGACAAGGCTTTCGCAGATAGCTTTTCGCAGACAGTTGTAATTTATCGTTGAGCGGGGAGTAATAGGCGTGCACGATGTTATTCACCGCCACAACGCAAAGGGGCACGAAGTCGCGAAATCGCTAGGAGTAGTTGGTGGGTGTGGTTAGTGGAGTGTTTATCTTCCGGTTACTTATAATGACTAGAACTGGAGTCGTATAGATGTCCGTACTTCCTCACTTCCTCGATCAACCGCTCTTCATGCTGCTCCATCTTCGCTTGTGTTTTTAAAAATGGCGGTCGTGAAAACAAACCAAACCGGGAAAGTAGGGAAGCGGAAGTGCGTGTACAGCGGATGTAGAGTGGACCGATCAGAGCCCTCTTGTCTGCGACGCTGTCTGCGAGGCTTCTGCGGTGGTCACAATTTTTGGGAGGTGCGCGCAGAGCGTCTGCGAAGGTGGGGGGGCTACGCAGACACTATCTGCGACGCTATCTGAGAGGACTGCGTTGTCAGCATAAACTGGCCTTGAGTTTAATCTCAACTTTGAAAAAGTGAAATATGTCAATTTTTTTTTTTTTTTAAATCTCCCTCTGTGCATTCGTATAATGTAGAGGCAATGTATTTTGCAAGAGGTGTTGATCGAAGCCCTTGATTGAACGAGACTCTTTTCAGGTGACTCTTGAAAGAGTGAAGTGACTCCCGTTGTGCAGGTGTCGGCTTTCAGCCTCATCTGGGCTGACTGTAATAATTACGCTGCCTTTAATTGTGAACCACTCGACATGTCTTGGGGAGCAAATCACCTGAATTCATGCTGTCTGTATCACAACGGCGTCGCACAACCACGGCTTTCTGAAGAGCTCGTTTTATCATTCGGCGATTCTTTTCATTCACGAGCAAGTCAAGGACATTCAGGCAGGAAATATGGCCAAGCTGCAAGATTCCCTCTTGTCATACACGCAAAACATACAGCGACGCAAAGCAATTGCTTACTGTCAAGCTGTGCTTGCCAATGTGTGTGTATAGGTGTGTGTGTGTGTGTGTGTGGGTGTATGCGTGAAGTCATACAGTGCATTTATGTATGTAAGGAATAATCAGAGAATCCATAACAGCCCAGTAATTAATGCCTCCTGCTGTCGCTAAAAGAGCAAGCGAAGGCTAATCAATACTTCGCACACATTTGGTTCTTTTAAGGTGAAAACACAAACTGTGTGAAGTCAGGTGCTCTTCTCTCCTCTAAATAAGGCCGTCCCAGTAAACCAGATCCTGAAGGAGTAGTTAATCTGTTCAACCTGCTCAAACAGAAGCAGTCATCGTGTTTAAGGATCACATAATTGCATGTCTATCTATCTATCTATCTATCTATCTATCTATCTATCTATCTATCTATCTATCTATCTATCTATCTATCTATCTATCTATCTATCTATCTATCTATCTCTTCAGTGACATGGACATTTCTAGGGAAGAATTACGCTAATGGTTTCCAGTTGCCTTCTACTGGATTATTATAGAGGTTTTCTCCTCTCAGCCTTTCACACACATGGGCAAGTTAGAGTAGCCAGTTAAAGGGGAACTGAAGTCATTTTAAAACTTGCTTTGTTTCTTAATTAACGTGTTATTCAATTACGTTTTCGGTTTTAGTAACCTTATATCGTGACTCGTATTGCAACTAATTGCAATTAAATATTACACTTATCGGCCTATTCGGTTTGTAGCCGTGTTGAATGTAGTTCGTTTGGTCCACGGCAGGCGTCGCTCATCTGCGCGATCTTCACGAGACTTGTGCGAGACTTCGAAACGTGAAGAAGTGTCAGCCAGGTGTCAGTGCCGCCATTTTGAAAACTGTTTTCCAAACGTTTTCTAATATTGCACAAAAACGAGTTTAAATGACGATTACTGCCTACTTTTTTCAAACTTTCCTGATTGCTATCAAAACAAACAAAACTTCCGGCTTGATTACGTCAGCATTCGAAAGAGGGCGCGCGCGTCTTTTGACAACGTTGGCAGATGTCGGTGACTTTGATTTCCGCTGTACGTTTTACTTCCGTCCTACGATGTCTCGCACAGGTCTCAACGAATCTCGTTCACGGCCGTCGCCTTGACATATGGACTGATATATTACAGAGCTTATTTCAAACACTCATAACTTGCTATAGCAGCGACAAAATAGCGATCAAACACGCATTCCGATATTTAATAAAATGAGAGAAATAGAATTTTGATGATAAAATAATTGCCTTCAGTTCTGCTTTAACCTAAACACATGTCTTTGGACAGTAGGGGAAAGCGGAGCACCCTGAGGAAACCCAAGCAGACACGGGGTGAACATGTGTTCCAGGTGATATTTATTATTATTATTTTTAAATCAGGTGAATCTGGATTCACGTAGGTGAGTCTAGATTTACTTAGGTGAATTAGGTTGACATTCTTTCAAGAAGACAGAGTCATGTTTGGGGCGGCACGGTGGTGTAGTGGTTAGCGCTGTCGCCTCACAGCAAGAAGGTCCTGGGTTCGAGCCCCGGGGCCGGCGAGGGCCTTTCTGTGCGGAGTTTGCATGTTCTCCCCGTGTCCGCGTGGGTTTCCTCTGGGTGCTCCGGTTTCCCCCACAGTCCAAAGACATGCAGGTTAGGTTAACTGGTGACTCTAAATTGAGCGTAGGTGTGAATGTGAGTGTGAATGGTTGTCTGTGTCTATGTGTCAGCCCTGTGATGACCTGGCGACTTGTCCAGGGTGAACCCCGCCTTTCGCCCGTAGTCAGCTGGGATAGGCTCCAGCTTGCCTGCGACCCTGTAGAGCAGGATAAAGCGGCTACAGATAATGTGAATGTGAGAGTCATGTTTCAGATCATGTCATGAGCCATTCGACTGAGATAAGAAGACCGAGTCATCTATATCCCCCGCCTCTCTATATCTCGACTACTGTATATACCGAGTTTCAAGATATTCTTTGTCACATTTTTCAAGTTCTACTGCAGGAACCCAACCCTACACCTCTTTACACCGACCTCAGCAGCCCATGGTATAAACCCTTTGGTCCAGGTGAGCTAAAAATTAAAATTTCTCACATTTCTTAGTATCAAAAGGCACATATACATTACTTAATCAACACATACCAACTTTCAAGACCGTACCACTCATAGTTTTCAAGTTCTGCTCCGGAAACAAAACCGACCCCTAAGACTAACCTGAAAGATTAGGTCTGAAATTGTTTCCATGGAAACATGAAAAATTAAAATTTCTCTAATTTCTTAGTATGAAAAGGCACATCGACATCACCTTGTTAACATGTATACCAAGTTTCAAATCCGTATCATGAATAGTTTTGGATATACGCTCCGGAAACCAACATTGCTCTTAGAAAGTACGTCAAAATCTATTTTTTTATGAAAAAAATTTGAAAGATACTTTAAAAAAAAAAAAATCCAAAATAGCAAAAGGCACCAGTTCACATGTTGCTTGATATGTATACAAAGTTCCATGAAGACATCTTCAGTAGTTTTAAAGATGTGGCCCGGAAACGAAAACGTGACCAGACGGAACCTGTTTCTATAGCCCCCTGCCAAACTTTGTTTGGGCGGGGGATAGAAAGGGATTTTTTAGGGGGTTCATAAAAGAATGAGAACACTTCAATAACCACTCTCTATTCACCTCACCTCCTTCTATCTTCTTCTTCACCGTGGGTGGCACGGTGGTATGGTGGTTCGCACAGGAAGAAGGTTCTGGGTTCGAGCCCAGCGGCCAACAGAGGGACTTTCTGTGTGGAGTTTGCATGTTCTCCCTGTGTCCGCGTGGGTTTCCTCCGGGTGCTCTGGTTTCCTCCACAGTCCAAAGACATGCAGGTTAGGTTAACATGGGTCAGCCTTGGGCTGAAGTGCCCTTGAACAAAGCACCTTACCCCCGACTGCTGTCGCGTAGCTGCCCACTGCTCTGGATATGTGTGTGTGCGTGCATTGCTTCAGATGGGTTAAATGCAGAGGACGAATTTCACTGTGCTTTAGTGTGCATGTGATAAATAAATAGGCTTATACCGTATCTCTCGACCTAGAATTACACTTATATACCTGTCTTTCATCTCATCTCATTATCTCTAGCCGCTTTATCCTGTTCTACAGGGTCGCAGGCGAGCTGGAGCCTATCCCAGCTGACTACGGGCGAAAGGCGGGGTACACCCTGGACAAGTCGCCAGGTCATCACAGGGCTGACAGACACAGACAACCATTCACACTCACATTCACACCTACGCTCAATTTAGAGTCACCAGTTAACCTAACCTGCATGTCTTTGGACTGTGGGGGAAACCACCCGGAGGAAACCCACGCGGACACGGGGAGAACATGCAAACTCCGCACAGAAAGGCCCTCGCCGGCCACGGGGCTCGAACCCGGACCTTCTTGCTGTGAGGCGACAGCGCTAACCACTACACCACCGTGCCTCCCACCTATCTTTCAGTCTAATGTAATTTGCTTTTTCCCCCCCACCACATTTTACTATCCTTGTCGGGAATCAAACTTAGGACCTTCTGCTTTGAAGGCCACCACTTTACCACTACACCACAGTGGATTCAGTTGCAGCAAAGATATTGAACGTTCCACTAGATTACCCAACCCTAAATCTTTATTCCATCCATCATCCATAACCACTTAACCTGTACAGGGTCGCAGGCGAGCTGGAGCCTATCCCAGCTGACTATGGCCGAGAGGCGGGGTACACCCTGGACAAGTCGCCAGGTCATCACAGGGCTGACACACAGAGACAATCAACCATTCACACCTCCAGTCGATTTAGACCCACTATGTCTTTCGATTGTAGGGGAAACCGGAGCACCCAGAGGAAACCCACGCAGACACGGGGAGAACATGCAAACTCCGCACAGAAAGGCCCTCGCTGGGCTCGAACCCAGGACCTTCTTGCTGTGAGCTGACAATGCTAACCACGACACCACCGTGCTGCCCCTAAATCTTAATTCACCAAGGTAAATTACCCAGTGGCCAGAGCGCTAGACCACTAAGCGAATGGTCCCCGGTTTGAGCCTCGCCTCGGACGGTGATCTGGGGCTCGCCTCCTGTCCACCCAGCAGTGAATGGGGACCTGGTGGAAACACTGGGGAAGTTCAAGGCGGCGAGGAAAGGAACTGGCCACCTTACCTCACCGTACGAAAAACATATATGGGACTCTTTGACTTTTGAAATTACCCATCCCAACCACCACTTCTTCAGCCTCCTGCCTTCTGGGAGGAGAATGAGAAGCCTCCGGGCGAGAACCAGCAGACTGAGAGACAGCTTCATCCACCAAGCCGTCAAGATGCTGAACTCCCGCCCAGGCCAGTCCCCCCTTCCCTTAATACACAAACCAAATGTCACCAGCCACTTTAACGAACTGTAACGAAATTCAATTGCACTACAGTATGTAAAAACTGTTTACAACACTGTTTACACTTTATACATCTTTTATCTCTGATAGACTTCACTGCTATACTGTTTATACTGTCATATCTGCCATATTTATACTTACACTGTAAATTCTGCTCATACTGCCATATTTATTTCTTTATATTTATATTTATACTGACAATTCTGTTTATATCATGCTATATTGCCCTACTATAACTGTCAGACTGCTGTTCCCGTTTACATTGTTCATTCTGTTGATATTGTCATTCGTCACATTTAAATTTATACCGTTAATTCTGTTCACACTGCCACATTTGCCTTATTTATACTTTCTGGATTGCCACTGTCTTTTCTTAGATAGCTTTAGCTTGTGTGTATAAATATACCCCCCCCCCCTTTTTTTAAAGTTTATATCTTGTACCTATATTTTATATTTCATGTTTATTACTGTTTGCACCGTGGATAAGAGGGAAACGCAATTTCAATTCTCTGTATGTCCTGCACATGGCAATACTGACAATAAAGTTGACTTGAACTTAAATCAAGAATCACCTGATTTCAAAAATCACATGCAAACCCTACACAGAAAGGCCCCCGTTGGCCATGAGGTTCAACCCCAAAACCTTCCTGCTGTGAGCTGACAGTGCTAACCACTGTACCACCGCTGCAGGTTCACAGAGCATGAAATCACAGCCAGTGGGTTCAGGAAGAATATCGTCCATGATGGCAACACTCCTTTCAATCCATACTCAAGAAAGCAATAAAACACTCAGAGGTGTGGCGTTTTAAGTAAATAATCAGTGACACGGTGCCAAGTTACTGTAACCATCCGAAAGTTGACTATCGTCCAACTGGAGCGCAACCCACAGTGTTTAATAAAGTCTTCTTTAAATTAAAGTCTTCTTTATAATAAAGAAAACTCATAAAGGTTGTCGTGATTGTTATATGGGGCCCATGTTCAACATTTAGTCATATATAAACTTGATGAAACATATAAATTAGTCGCTTGATTAAAAAGGGGATGAATAAATGTTTTTTTTTCTTAATCGGTATCCTGTAACTTAAGTCAGAAAATCGATGATATAAGGGGTGTTCATACGGCAACTGTTACTCCGGTGTAGCACCGGGGCTGCCCCGGTAGAGCGTTCACACGGTACAAAGTTATACCGGTGTCGCCCCTGAAAGCTGCTTAAACCGGTGCAAATCTAACCCTGCCCGGGAGGTGGTTTAAGAAATTTACTCCGGAGTAAATGCTAGTTTGCGATATAAAATGGGACGTCTGAACGCTACAGGTGTAGACTCGCTATCCGTGAGGAGAGTCGATTACATACGGGCATTGCATAATTAGCATTCTGGTATTTTGCGCTTCCAAAATGGCGAATATCAACAACAACAGAACTGCGTGTCTTCCAGTGTTGCCAGATTGGGCGGTTTTAAGTGCATTTTGGCGGATTTGAACATATTTTGGGCTGGAAAACGTCAGCAGTATCTGGCAACACTGGTGTCTTCATCCACGTTGTTTTCCCGGCGCTTGGTGATGCCACGACAACCGGGAAAAGGAAGTACATTTTCACGCATGCGCATATTTCATTTCCGCATTATTACTATCGTATAGCATGGTCGCAAAAAATGCCGTGTGAACGCCAGTGGGGCTGCACCGGTGCTAACACGCTTCTCTCTAGTAAGCAGGTTTGTGACGTGTGAACGCTCCACAAAATTTACACCGGTGTAAGATATATCGCAACAAAATACATCGGCGCAGCATCGATGCAAATATGTGCCGGGTGAACGCCCCTGTTCTGTCTGAGAAGTTAAGTTTTGATCAGACTGTGGCTGAATATCGAATCTGTTGTATTACTGTATGTTGAGCGTGTACAGGTGTATGGCCAAAAGTATGTGGACACCAGACCGATGCTCTGAGAAGAGTGGAGGCTGTCAAGCAGCAAACTGAGGACCAACTCGGTTTTGGAGTGAGATGTTCAGCAAACACATGGGTGTGAAGGGCGGGCGCTCCAATACTTTTGGCCTCAGTGTACGGTAGGAACGCCTGGTTGCTGGTTTGTGTCTTTTCTGAAACGGTCAGCAGCAAAACTCGTATGAAAATCATCAGATATTCTCTTTTTAAAAAAAAAAAGCTGCAGGAATTAATCAGCTATTTGCACAAACACCAGGATTGTCGTCCCTTCTTCGTTTCCGTTGGCTTAACACTCTGGGCCTACAAACAGTGACTCATGCTGAGCGTTTGTGACGTGTTCAAGTGTATCGGAGGCTTGGGGTTTGAGATGGTCAGTGATTATGAATATTCAGCACCTTGCATTTGTGTGCTTACTGGCTCATCCGTCCGACAGGCGATGAGTTTACGCCAACGTGTGTTGTCCGTCCGGCGTCGTCCGCGTTTCACGAAAATCGCTTCTTCTCTCTCGGTTCTTCACAGATTTTTATTCTTTTTGGCAGGAAGGTAGGTCTGCCTGGGGTGCATATAGATACCTTCTCCCCAGATTTGCATAATTGCAAATAATAATGAAGATACGGAGTAACTGATCGATCCCTAACGAGCAGTTTCCATACAAATCGCTTCTTCTCCCTCAATTCTTCACCAATTTTTATTCTTTTTGGCATGAAGGTCGGGGTACCGAGGGTGCATATAACTTCTACCCAGATTTGCATAATTACAATTATTAATGGAGTTATGGACTAATTAAGCCTTAGTAATTAGCAGCTCAACAAAAATCGCTTCTTCTCGGTCAATTCCTCGCCGTTTTGGATTCTTTCTGGCAAATAGGTCGGTATTCCTAGGGTGGATATCGCTTCTATATATAGCTTGCAACATTTATTGCACAAGGTGGCCCACTTTAGATCGTTCCTTCTGGACTAGATGGGGCCGGAGTGAGCTATACCGTCATTGACGATATCGTTGATTTAGGCTAAACCACAGCAATTTGCCAAAGAGCAGAGCTTTGTTTGCAATTAGAGAACAGCACGTTGTACTTTTTATCCGTTTACAGTTGCATTTAAACACTGTGGCAGGTCTACAAAGCTAGGCAGTTCCTGTTCTCACTTACTACATCTTACGGCAGCGATATAAACAGTCACTCTCTCACCAGCCTTGATTTATTCTCTCATTTGAATTTAATCGGACACCCCCCCCCCCCCCCAAAAAAAAAAAAAAAACCACAGAGTTTAAAATCCTCTAAATACTTCGTTAGATCTTTACCCTTTACCTCTGACTGTTACAGAGACTCCTTCCATAAATATTAAATACCCATCTCCTTCACCTTATCAATAATCTTACGACAGAAACAATAATACGTAACAAACACATTAATATAAACCTATGGTTTGCAGCTGTGCTCCGGTCAGTGCTGCTGTTATAGAACATTAGAGAACATCAACACCTTCTGACCAATCGAGAAATCAAGCATTCAACACCACGGCGCTACAATTATAAATAACCCATATCCATTAGAAAGTGGTCTGAAGTTAAACTGAAGTACGGAGTGACTATTCAAATTAAATTATGCATATTAGTGTAGATGTGCAGACTTTCATATCCATCTAACATTTAAATAGATGAGACTATTGAGCATAAAAGAGAATTTCTGGGGTAAAACGTCGTCGTCGTCGTCGTCATCATCAGCCCTGAACGATACAGTGAGCTTCAGTAAAGAGGACATTTCATTACAGGACAATTACCTCGAGCCGAATGGAACGAATTCGGTTTGCAGCCCGAGTATAATGAGAGATATAATGAGAGCAACGTGCTAGCTCTGCATGACTGTTTCAGATTATGGATTTATGAATATTTCACCTTTTAAAATCTCCAACCAAGCAAAATATCATAAAGTTCATTAAGTCCAGGTCGTACTTGTACATATTGGTGGGAGGAGATCAAATTTAAACGAGAGCATTAAAGGCTACAAGTGGAAAAAGTTCCATGTGAACAGCAGTTTTACGAGTCAGTGGGATGAGGGAAGGCTCTTTGTTCCTCCTCATGACCTCTTCAGGACTTGAAGTCTATGAAAGAGAATGTGTTGTCACGTCGGTCTACGTGAAATCACATGGGTCAGGAGCTTTTAGAGTCACAGGCCTGCCAAAAAAGACCATCAAACGACTTCAGCTGGTTCAAAATGCAGCGGCGAGGGTTCTCACAGGAACAAAAAGAACAGAACACATTACTCCAATTCTAAGGTCCCTTCACTGGCTTCCAGTAAGCTACAGAATTGACTTTAAAGCATTGCTGCTGGTGTACAAATCTCTAAATGGTACAGGGCCCAATTACCTCTCTGATATGTTGCAGCGGCCTAATCCAATCAGATCTACCAGATCGCAGCAGCAAAATTTACTATTAAAACCAGTTGTTAAAACAAAGCGTGGTGAAGCAGCTTTTAGCTACTATGCAGTGCAGCTATGGAACCAACTCCCAGAGGACATTAAAAATGCTCCTGCTGTTGGCAGCTTCAAATCTAGACTAAAGACCAAGCTGTTTTCAGATGCTTTCTGTTAAATAATTAATATTGTCTTCTTTACATGTTTTATAATCTTTACTTTTACAGTCTCTGCATGTTTCACATTTTACTTAACTTTTATTCTATTTTATTCTGCTGTTTTTTCCCCCTATTTGAACTTCTACTTCATTTTATTATTTTATTTCTACTATTGTTTAATTCTTATTATATTTCTTCCCATTTATTTTATGTAATTTTATTCTCTATTGTTTACTGTTTTGCTTTTACTTCTGTAAAGCACATTGAACTGCCACTGTGTATGAAATGTGCTATATAAATAAATTTGCCTTGCCTTGCCTTAGATACATCAATCGTATCTATAGACCCTTCCCACGTGACGTCACGACAAACGCGGCCGCCATTTTGGACATGAACTACCAGTAGTCTACCACAGCCAACAACGAGGAACGACGTCGAAGCATCGAAAGGAATCAGGGATGTGATTTGGGGCTGGTGAAATTATCTGAAAATTTTAGCCGGGGGTCTGGGGGCCGCAGGCCCCCAGCTGGTCCAGGGCAGCACCCTGGTGGGGGGACAAGGGGGGAAGCCCCCCGAAGCTCCTGGGTTTTGGGGTTTTCTGACTTAAAAATTTTACTAAAATGGCAAGCAAACACACAAGAAAAAACTTGTCATGATTAACAAATTCACGCCAATTTAATGGTCAACATGCAACTCTGACACACGCACTCTCACTCACTCTCTCTCTCACTCGCGCGCGCACGCACTCACTCGTGCGCGCTCTCTCACTCGTGCGCACTCTCACTCGCGTGCGCTCTCTCTCTCTCTCGCTCACTCTCTCTCTCACTCGCGCGCGCACGCACTCACTCGCGCGCTCTCTCTCACTCGCGCTCTCTCTCACGCTCACAATCTCACTCTCGCTCACTCTCTCACTCGCGCGCTCTCTCTCACTCGTGCGCTCTCTCTCACTCGCGCGCGCTCTCTCTCTCTCTCTCACTCGCGCACTCTCTCTCTCTCTCTCACTCGCGCTCACAATCTCACTCGCGCGCACTCTCTCTCTCACTCACACACACACTTGAAGCAAGCTTACGTACAGCTATCTAACAAGCGCGTTCATTGGTTGTTACAGAGCGATGGGCCAATCACGTACCTCATTTCATCTCAATGACGTAATTGCGTAAATGACGTAATTACGTCAATGAGATGAAACGAGGTACATGATTGGCCCATCGCTCTGTAACAACCAATGAATGCGCTCGCTTCAAACAAAGAGTTGAAAGATGGCAGCCTCCGTGATCGAGGCGTAAAGATGCAAATCCGAGGCTGCCATCTTTCAAACAAAGTCGGAACGAATAGGATACGAATGTGGATGAGGGAAAAATCGGAAACATTTTTTTTCCAAGTTTTGAGGTGAAAAAAGCGGAATTCCGCGAATTCGCGGAAAAATCACATCCCTGAAGGAATATAGCCATCAAAGAAAGTTTTTACTTTCAGCAAGACTTCCATCATGCCATTATATTGTTGTGCACCTGGATGTAGTAACCATCAACACACAAGGCAAGATTTATCATTTTATCGGATCCCGACAGATGCTGACCGACGGAGAAGATGGATGGTCTCTAAAATATTGGCAAAATGATGTTTATTGACATAGCAATCGTGTGTAACGGGAAGCATTTGCATATCCGAAGTGTTGTGTTTACATCAAAGATAAAATAAACCGATATGACAACGACTGCTGCTGCCAGGTTGGGGGGACAAACTAGTAGAAAGGAAGTGTGCCAACAGACTTCCTTTGTGGTCGATTCTGCTTTAAGGTAAGATGCATTTAATTATTCGTCTGCTGTGGGTTTGGAATCGGTAGCCTGAGCGATTCGTTCATGTCTGTGGTGCCATTTGTTTGTTGACGCGTGTTGAAATGGAAGATTGGTTGTTGACATGATTTCCAGTGATGCTTTGGTGCTGCTGTGGATCAGATGTGTTGAGTAGCCTGACTGTTTTTTTTTCTTGCGTGTGGTATCATTGTTGACGCGAGGTTGTTTTTTGAACATGCCAATGCGGACACGATTTCCCCGGATGAGTTATGACTTCAGACGCGATGCGTGTGTGGAGTCCGCGTGATATGTGCGTAAGAGAGGCTTCTCATGTGTTTGGAGATCCGCGCTCTGAGACAAGCGCAAGCACCCCCCCAGGGAAAAAAGGGACCCCCCGAAAATATCGGCATAGTTCGAACACTGGGTTGGAGAAAGTAATGGCAAATAGTGAGTGCACAAACCATAGAAGGTAAACTGTACACAGCGCCAGGGCAGTGCGATGGTATGTCTACTTTTAGATTGTGTTAGCTTATCAATGAACACACTCGTCACTCGACGAGTTTCACGTCTTTACGACGGATACTTAAATGTGTGTTAGGTATTATTGTTGCAGTCTAAGCAGTCATTGTAGCAGCTAGATGAGCGAGAACCGAAAGGGTCTGTGCCGTAAACCGTTATTTCTTCATGTCCAAAATGGCGGTCGCGTTTACGAAGGTCACGTGAGTGAAAAGGGTCTATATCTGCATTTATGGTACATTTCCCCAGAGTGACTTAGAGTTGGGACAGGAAGACTCAAGGTCTTTGGGTCTTGCTCAGGGACCCAAACGTTGAAGCCTCACAGTGCTGGGGTTTGAACAGAAGCCCGAAGCCTTAACCACTGAGCCGCACTTCACTCTACAATAAAGCTGGCTGTGTATAGTTTTTCTTTGTTGTTTTTTTTTTTAAATAAAACATGACTTGTAAAATACGCTGCACACTTAAATGTGGTTTTTGAGCTGTGTTAATATTGACAAAATGTCTATTTTTATACAAATCAGCATTTTATGGGTTGAAAAATGCTTGAACACGGCACCTACTGGTTAAAATCGTTTTGAACCTTGCAAGGCTGATGCCGATGTAGAGCCGACTGTTTGGTAATTCTCCACATCGTGAAGCTTTTATTTATTTTATTTATTTATTTATCTATATAGGACTGCAGTTGATAGGAAAACTATGGACATTTTGGACGATGATACCCACTCTCTTCACTCTGAGTTCGAACTGCTCCCCTCAGGGAGGCGCTACAGGGTACACATCGCAAGAAAAAACATATACAAACACTCATTTATCTCATCTCATTATCTCTAGCCGCTTTATCCTTCTACAGGGTTGCAGGCAAGCTGGAGCCTATCCCAGCTGACTACGGGCGAAAGGCGGGGTACACCCTGGACAAGTCGCCAGGTCATCACAGGGCTGACACATAGACACAGACAACCATTCACACTCACATTCACACCTACGGTCAATTTAGAGTCACCAGTTAACCTAACCTGCATGTCTTTGGACTGTGGGGGAAACCGGAGCACCCGGAGGAAACCCACGCGGACACGGGGAGAACATGCAAACTCCACACAGAAAGGCCCTCGCCGGCCACGGGGCTCGAACCCGGACCTTCTTGCTATGAGGCGACCGCGCTAACCACTACACCACCGTGCCGCCACACTCATTTATACCAAATGCAATTTCCATGGTCAACAAGCAATGGAAAAATTAGACAGGTGTAGGCTGGAACTGGTGTTGACCTTGTATATGATGTGTATACTGGGAGGGGTGACTGGGGTGGGGGTGTAGAATGATCTATGTATGTATTTATGTTTTTGTGCAATGGTATGAATGTTTATGTTTATACGTGTTCTTATAGTGAGACCAGAGACAAATTTCATGTTGGCATGACAATAAAGTTTATTCTATTCTATTCTATTTTAAAAAAAAAAAATGTTAACGCTTTCTAATCGGAGTTGTGCGGCCGACGTCTCTAGCCCTCACCTGTGAGCGGGATTCTGCGAAACTGCACTCATTTTCAATGATATACTGATTGAGACTCACTGAGCAACTCCGACCTCACATGTCCACACCTCCTCTTCAGCTCCTCCCCAGCTGCGCAGTGGGTGGAGTTAGGCTCACAACTGGGGCTCAAGTTAAACGTTATTATTCTGTCCACATTCACTGGATATGAGAAGTTGCATGCTCTGATTGGCCATTCTACTACGAGGATATCAGCTCAGATACCGTGAGGAGAGAAAAACAGCTCCCCTCGAAACCGTGGCAGCGGGGGCGTGGCCGAGTGTCAGTCTGTGAATAGCGGAGGGGAGATCGGGGACCAGAACACGATAGTAGTGTGTGTGTATGAGTATGAGTGTGTCCCCAACGGACAGAGTTGTGCTGAAAAGCAAAATAAAGAAAATTCACAAGCAAATAACAGCCTGCCGTACTTCTGTGCTCCACCCACAACCGGAACATTTCTACAATGGGAAATTTTTTCTTTTTCAAGAATTATTATTATTATTATCGCATTTTTCACTAATTGCTCCTGTCATTTTACCGGTTTGTTTACATTCTAAGTGGAAATTATTTTGTCAGACGTTTTGCAGAAAGTTTTTATTTATTGAATTTACAAAAAATAAAAATAATAATGCTCTGTTTCTCAAAATCCAGTGAATGTGGGGAGAATAAAACAGTTATTCCACTCAATCTCATTGAACATAGGTTAGAGACAAATCGGTGCAACGCGCCTCGCCAGCTATTAGCTCATGTACGACTTGATTTCATGGAATAACTGTAAAATAATCCTGTATCTATCCACATATAAAACATTTTGTATTGCAGTATGTACAGTGGTGCTTGAAAGTTTGTGAACCCTTTAGAATTTTCTATATTTCTGACCTAAAACATCATCAGATTTTCACACAAGTCCAAAAAGTAGATAAAGAGAACCCAGTTAAATAAACGAGACAAAAATATTATACTTGGTCATTTATTTATTGAGTAAAATGATCCAATATTACATCTCTGTGAGTGGCAAAAGTATGTGAACCTCTAGGATTAGCAGTTAATTTGAAGGTGAAATTAGAGTCAGGTGTTTTCAATCAATGGGATGACAATCAGGTGTGAGTGGGGACCCTGTTTTATTTAAAGAACAGGGATCTATCAAAGTCTGATCTTCACAATACATGTTTGTGGAAGTGTATCATGGCACGAACAAAGGAGATTTCTGAGGATCTCAGAAAAAGCGTTGTTGATGCTCATCAGGCGGGAAAAGGTTACAAAACCATCTCTAAAGAGTTTGGACTCCACCAATCCACAGTCAGACAGATTGTGTACAAATGGAGGAAATTCAAGACCATTGTTACCCTCCCCAGGAGTGGTCGACCAACAAAGATCACTCCAAGAACAAGGCGTGTAATAGTCAGCGAGGTTACAAAGGACCCCAGGGTAACTTCTAAGCAACTGAAGGCCTCTCTCACATTGGCTAATGTTAATGTTCATGAGTCCACCATCAGGAGAACACTGAACAACAATGGTGTGCATGGCAGGGTTGCAAGGAGAAAGCCACTGCTCTCCAAAAAGAACATTGCTGCTCATCTGCAGTTTGCTAAAGATCACGTGGACAAGCCAGAAGGCTATTGGAAAAATGTTTTGTGGACGGATGAGACCAAAATAGAACTTTTTGTTTTAATGAGAAGTGTTATGTTTGGAGAAAGGAAAACACTGCATTCCAGCATAAGAACCTTATCCCATCTGTGAAACATGATGGTGGTAGTATCATGGTTTGGGCCTGTTTTGCTGCATCTGGGCCAGGACAACTTGCCATCATTGATGGAGCAATGAATTCTGAATTATACCAGCGAATTCTAAAGGAAAATGTCAGGACATCTGTCCATGAACTGAATCTCAAGAGAAGGTGGGTCATGCAGCAAGACAACGACCCTAAGCACACAAGTCATTCGACCAAAGAATGGTTAAAGAAGAATAAAGTTAATGTTTTGGAATGGCCAAGTCAAAGTCCTGACCTTAATCCAATGGAAATGTTGTGGAAGGAACTGAAGCGAGCAGTTCATGTGAGGAAACCCACCAACATCCCAGAGTTGAAGCTGTTCTGTACGGAGGAACGGGCTAAAATTCCTCCAAGCCGGTGTGCAGGACTGATCAACAGTTACCGCAAACGTTTAGTTGCAGTTATTGCTGCACAAGGGGGTCACACCAGATACTGAAAGCAAAGGTTCACATACTTTTGCCACTCACTGATATGTAATATTGGATCATTTTCCTCAATAAATAAATGACCAAGTATAATATTTTTGTCTCATTTGTTTAACTGGGTTCTCTTTATCTACTTTTAGGACTTGTGTGAAAATCTGATGATGTTTTAGGTCATATTTATGCAGAAATATAGAAAATTCTAAAGGGTTCACAAACTTTCAAGCACCACTGTATTGGCTTTACTTCCATGAAAACAACAAACATAACAGACCAAGATGGACTCTAAATGTTAGGGCAGACATTAAAACTTTTTGAACCCCAGAACATCCTCCAGAGAGTCCGTTAATATCAACAAACAACACCTGTGCAAATGTCAAGTGGCTCATCTGCCATTTTTATTAGCAAAATAAAGCAAAACAACAACAAAAAAGGCATGTTTTGAAATACTTTCCTGTTCAAAAGGGTTGTCAGGTCTGATGCAGGGTATTTTTAATATTTAATTGCCGGTTGGTTGGTTTGTTGTGTTTTGAATCTTGCCCTGATCCATGGCCCTCCACAATGCTCGAAATTTTGAAACCCTATGTAGCTTAGACAGGTTAACGCCCCGGTCCTAAAACATCAATAACTCTAACTGTACCTATCACTCCAACTCTGACTGTCCTTCTGCCTGAATTTAGCTCCAGTCTGGAGCAGAAACACCACAACTATAACCCCGACTATAATATCGCTTGGTCCTGACACTCAGGGAAATAAAACACACGCAAATCAGGAATACTCATGGAAGTTTTTTCCACGTAGTAGCACATTATTCCGGGTCGTACCGTACAGCTTGGACTCCAAAAACAACCCGTGTACACACTCCGGAGGCTGATAAAATACGGATAGGTCACGGATTACGGAAATATAATAAAAAAGGATACAAAATACAGAGCGGCGATGGACTTTAATAAAGATGCTAATAATTTACAGATTGGTCACGGACCTTTCAGTACCGTATATTACAGATCGGTTACTGATTTCATACGGATAAAAAAAAAATGAAGAAATCTCATCATCTCTAGCCGCTTTATCCTGCTCTACAGGGTCACAGGCAAGCTGGAGCCTATCCCAGCTGACTACGGGCGAAAGGCGGGGTACACCCTGGACAAGTCGCCAGGTCATCACAGGGCTGACACATAGACATAGACAACCATTCACACTCACATTCACACCTACGCTCAATTTAGAGTCACCAGTTAACCTAACCTGCATGTCTTTGGACTGTGGGGGAAACTGGAGCACCCGGAGGAAACCCACACGGGGAGAACATGCAAACTCCGCACAGAAAGGCCCTCACCGGCCACGGGGCTCGAACCCAGACCTTCTTGCAGTGAGGCGACAGCGCTAACCACTACACCACCGTGCCGCCCTGACTATTGATATGTCACGGAAAATAATCACATATCCGTGAATACAAGATCCGTGCTCCGTGTTATATTTTTTAATTTCCGTGAATCCGTATTCCGTGACTTTGTGACACGACAAGGATGTACAAAGATGCTCGGGGAAAAAATGGCACGTGCTCAGACAACGTCACGTGTAAACAGTTACCTGATTGCTCAGATGTTTTATCGGATCAGGATCGGGTCTGGAAAAATGGCTCCAGAAGCAATCTCAGCGATACGGATAAACCCTGGGCTGTAGGGATCGTTATCGGTCTGGTGTGAGCACCGACCACATAAACTGCAAGGGACTGATTTACACTACCGTTCAAAAGTTTGGGGTCACCCAGACAATTTTGTGTTTTCCATGAAAAGTCACACTTTCATTTCCCACCATAAGTTGTAAAATGAATAGAAAATATAGTCGAGACATTTTTCTGGCCATTTTGAGCATTTAATCGACCCCACAAATGTGATGCTCCAGAAACTCAATCTGCTCAAAGGAAGGTCAGTTTTATAGCTTCTCTAAAGAGCTCAACTGTTTTCAGCTGTGCTAACATGATTGTACAAGGGTTTTCTAATCATCCATTAGCCTTCTGAGGGAATGAGCAAACACATTGTACCATTAGAACACTGGAGTGAGAGTTGCTGGAAATGGGCCTCTATACACCTATGGAGATATTGCACCAAAACCCAGACATTTGCAGCTAGAATAGTCATTTACCACATTAGCAATGTATAGAGTGGATTTCTGATTAGTTTAAAGTGATCTTCATTGAAAAGAACAGTGCTTTTCTTTCAAAAATAAGAACATTTCAAAGTGACCCCAAACTTTTGAACGGTAGTTGTAGTTATAGTTATCGGTATTGCGGGACCGGGGCCTAACTATCTGACGAATGCATTGATTAGTTGCTCCCTGGGGATATGGACTACTTGGGGCCAGCGGAACCAAAAAGTGAGGCAGATGGAAAAGACCAAATGAGAAAAAATGTGAAATTTCTCATCCTTTAATAGAACACTATCACTTCAATCTTATTTTTGTGCAGTGTATAAAACTAATCCCATCTGCTCCCCCTAAAAAAAAAGTTAAAAATCCTCCTGCGGTTGTTTTTGTTGAACTTTAAAAGTAAGCGCAATACTGAGATACTGAAATAAAACCATTGCACAGTGTGTGTGTGTGTGTGTGTGTGTGTGTGTGTGTGTGTGTGTGTGTGTGTGTGTGTAAAACATTCAGTGCTGCAGGTTGCACATCACTATTCGATCCCATTCATCTCCACTGATGAGTTCCTTATTGCGCTGACAATCCTGCAATGTCCGGAACCGTTTTTTGATTTAATTACAGAAAAGACGACGAGTCGAGTTGTCATTTTTGAAAATTATTGTTCGCCTATTAAAAATTCACAGTAGTCGCAGATGTAGCTGTACGGATATCTCCTTTCTCGCTTTGTGTTTTGAAATCTCACGGCAATATTTGCTGTCGCTCATTACTGAACTGAAAAAAAAAATTGGAATAAAAAAAGGAGTACGTTGATGTCTTTGTCTTCCCATTATTGACATCAAAGCATTTTTTTTACCCCTTTTCCATTTAATAAATGTAAGTGTGATGATTAAACAGTGACCTACACAGTGAGCGCAGAAAAAATAAAGGAATTCAGAGGAAACTCAATCGCACGGGTCTGAAGGGAATGGAGTGACGTTCTGACAGACTGTCAGTCAGTGCCTTCACAGACTGTATACTAACAAGCGCTCTCTCTCACTCTCTCTCTCTCTGTTTCCCTCCCCATCTGTCTCTCCGTCTCTCTATCTGGAATTGATGGCTAAGGAGAGCCTTCCTTAGAGCTGCTGTCTAGATAAGGGTAGCGTGACACCTGCCAGCTGTGGATCACCTCCATGGCTTCTGTATATAAGGAGCTTCAGAGTTCTAAAGAATGATGGGGCGTGGCCCCCCCCCAAAAAAAAAAAAACACCCACACCCACACACACTCATTGATTTGAAATAATTTAAATCAAATCTGCAAATCTGATTTTTTCCTCCCCTCACCATAAAAGTCTGTATGATATACATGTGTAATTACTGACTTATTTTTTCAAATAGATATTACAAAAGGAAAATGTTTACAAATTGATGCGTTGGGAGAGATTTTGGTTGTCAAATGCACAAAATTACTTCGACAATAACAATTTAAATCTGGTTTAAAGCCGTCTGGTGTAAATGTGTCTTTAGAGTCTTTATCCCTTTTTATGTGGATAATCACTTGGGTGCATTTGTGCTTTTTTTTTTGGGAAATAATCTCTGTGAGCAGTACACACACACATACACAACCTAATAAAAATAAAAATGAAGAAATAAAATAAACAGCACACAAACTCAGTACAATATATTAGAATGCAACACTCCACAATTATTGGCATCCCGATGAGTAAAAAGGGTTACAAAAATTGGTGGTCACTTAATCTCACCCTGAAAAAAAAAATACATATAAAAATCCAACCTTTAATTGAAGCAAATTTATTCAGAGAAAAACAAATCCGTCATCAAGAAATAATTATTTTCAACAAAAACATGTGCCATTATTATTGGCACCCCTGCATTTAATACCCTTTGCCAGGAAAACAGCTC
Organism: Neoarius graeffei; assembly: GCF_027579695.1. NCBI lineage: Eukaryota > Metazoa > Chordata > Actinopteri > Siluriformes > Ariidae > Neoarius > Neoarius graeffei. The sequence continues at coordinate 90,092,219 of NC_083575.1, read as the reverse complement.
TGAGTCTCTCCTATAACATTTTATAAGGTTGGAGATCCAGAGCAGGGCATCTGAGCCCGTTCCTCTTTACACAATCTCTTCACATCATCCAGGGTCCTCGACCCTCGCTTGTGCTCTCTCCTCTATAGCTCACCCACAGGTTTTCACTGGGGTTCAGGTCAGGGGACTGAGATGGCCATGACAGAAGCTTGATTCTGTGCTCAGAGAACCATGTTTGTGTTGATTTGGACACATGATTCGGATCATTGTCCTGCTGGAAGATCCCATGATGACCCAGTTTTAGTTTCCTGAAATGCAGAGGCAGACAGATTCTGATTTAAAATGTCCTGGTGTTTCATGGAGTCCATGATGCCATGGACCTTAACAAGGTTTCCAGGGGCTTTGGAGGAAAAACTGCCCCAAAACCTCACAGAACCTCCACCATATTTTACAGTAGGGATCGGGTTCTTTTCATTATCGCCATCCTTCTTTTAACACCAAACCCACCACGAGTGTTTATTGCCAAAATGCTCCATTTTTGTTCCATCGGACCAGAGAACACGGTTCCAGTCAAAGTTGTCGTAGCGTTTTGCAAATTTCAGGTGCTTATGTTTTTAATTAACTGACAGAAAAGGCTTTTTTCTGGAACCTTCTAAATCAGGGGTTTTCAAAGTGTGGGAGAGTCAGCCCCCCCAGAGGGCAAATAAACAACAGCGCCCCCCTTACAATTTTTGTTGTTGCTGTACTTAATGTTCCATTCATATTTAAAACAATGGTTGTTGTACACATTTTTTTTTTTTCTTTTACAAATTTTAAACATCTGTGCTTTTTTAAAACCTATTTTTTTTTACACATTTTAAACATTTGTGCTTTTTAAAACATCTTTTTTTACACATTTTAAACATCTGTGCTTTTTTAAAACCTTTTTTTTTTTTACACATTTTAAACATCTGTGCTTTTTTAAAACCTATTTTTTTTTACACATTTTAAACATCTGTGCTTTTTTAAAACATCTTTTTTTAGGAAATTTTAAACATCTGTGCTTTTTTGAAACATCTTTTTTAACACATTTTAAACATCTGTGCTTTTTTAAAACATCTTTTTTAAACACATTTTAAACATCTGTGCTTTTTTAAAACATCTTTTTTAACACAATTTAAACATCTGTGCTTTTTTAAAACCTATTTTTTTACACATTTTAAACATCTGTGCTTTTTTAAAACATCTTTTTTTTAGCAAATTTTAAACATCTGTGCTTTTTTAAAACATCTTTTTTTAACACATTTTAAACATCTGTGCTTTTTTAAAACCTATTTTTTTTTACACATTTTAAACATCTGTGCTTTTTTAAAACATCTTTTTTTAGGAAATTTTAAACATCTGTGCTTTTTTAAAACATCTTTTTTAACACATTTTAAACATCTGTGCTTTTGTAAAACATCTTTTTTTAGCAAATTTTAAACATCTGTGCTTTTTTAAAACATCTTTTTTAAACACATTTTAAACATCTGTGCTTTTTTAAAACATCTTTTTTTAGCAAATTTTAAACATCTGTGCTTTTTTAAAACATCTTTTTTAAACACATTTTAAACATCTGTGCTTTTTTAAAACATCTTTTTTAAACACATTTTAAACATCTGTGCTTTTTTAAAACATCTTTTTTAACCCAATTTAAACATCTGTGCTTTTTTAAAACATCTTTTTTACACATTTTAAACATCTGTGCTTTTTAAAACATCTTTTTTTAACAAATTTTAAACATCTGTGCTTTTTTAAAACATCTTTTTTTAAACACATTTTAAACATCTGTGCTTTTTTTTAAACATCTTGTTTTACACATTTTAAACATCCCATAGCATCGTTAGCTAGCACCTCTTGGCAGACAACACACTGTGGCAGTGGAGCATCTTCAGATCCAGTCCATGAAAATCCAAACTTTAAATAATCGTGGTCATACTTCCTTCTTTTTTTGCTTGGCCCAGACTCTGTCTCCTCACTCACTGTAGCTTTAGGTACTAAAAATCGATCCATTTTGTCTCTGGTAAAGGCTAGCTGAAGTTCGCTAAATGTCCGCAATAGTAACTTATTCTGGTTTATTTTTCCTCACGTTGCGCCCCCCCGAAGAACTCTGGCGCCCCCTAGGGGAGGAGCGCCCCACACTTTGAAAAGCCCTGTTCTAAATAATCTGTTGGCATGGACATGGAGTCTGATGGAGGTTTTGGAGACTTGGAAACCCCAAGAGTTTTTTTTGTTTTTTTTTTTTCTTGTAATTCACCAACAGTGATCCTTGGGGATGTTTTTGCCTCTCTTACCCTCCTCACTGTACATGGGGGGGGGGGGGGGGGGGGGGAACTTGGCTCCTCTTCCAGACGAGTTTGTACCAGTTCCAGTTGGTGTCCACTTTTTTTTTTTTTTTGCCCTAACAGAACATAGGAAATGGACATTTTCAGGCGAGGAGCTATTTTTTATAACCATTCCCTGACTTATGAAGGTCAACACACTTCTCCGTCATTTGGTTTGTGTGTCTCTTATCTTTCCCATGTTGATGTTGAGGGAATTTGGCCTCCGTGTCACCTCATATTTGTTCCCCAGTTACTCAGGAAGTCATGGATTGCAGCTTGAAAGTTCCTACACACTCCAATCAACTCAAAAATACTGTACGATTTAAATAGAAACATGCTTCAGGTACATTGTGTTCACTATCATTTCATCATCGTAGCACATGCATTTTTTGTTGAAAATAATCATTTCTTGATGAGGGATTTGTTGTTCTCAGAATAAATTTATTTCAATTAACCCTCATCCTACCATGCTATTTTACACCTTAATCTTACCATGTGGGGTCCGTTTGGACCCCAATACTTTTCTTTAAAATTAAAGCTTATAAAGACAAAATCACCAGATAAGTTTTGTTCAGAACATCTTGTATTAATAACAGCAATACACTAAAGGGCCCAAGGCATAAAGAACACACTTAACCTTCATCCTACCAGCCAATTTTACATACACAAACTACCAGGCGGGGTCCGTATGGACCCCAGGAGGGAATACCTTGAAATCAATGCAGTAAGAACCAATTCAATGCAGCAAACAGATATAACTTTATTGAAGAACAAAATCCACTATGGCTGAATATCAATGATGTATTATAAATGCAATAACATTGCAATAATATTGCAATAACTAGCATACATGTAGCAAATTATAGCGCCACAAAAAAAATTGGCATTATATACATGATTTTTGCAGCTCATGCAGCTGTAAAACATTCTGGATTACAACTTAGGTCTTTTCTTACAGAATTTAAAACAAAAAAGTAATTGTAAAATAATTTAGGGCTTTTGTTTTGCAGCCTGTGCTTATTGCAGCAGTGGGGTCCACACGGACCCCAAGAAGGAATGCCTTGGTAGTTTCATTATGGAACATAAAAGAAATAAAAGAAGTTAACTTTCAGTGTGCTATTCAATTATAAAATGAAAGACAGATAAACTTTACTCTGGGGTCCGGTTGGACCCCAGTAACAAATTAATTATACCTTCACAATGCAAAAAGCTGATCTTCCGGTGCTTTAGTGTTTTAATTAAGACATAAATTCCGACAAATTCATAAAACGGTGAGGCAGTATGTCACATATTTTTAAAATGGCAAACAAACATATAGGTGCGGGGTCCAGATGGACCCCACTTGGTAGGATGAAGGTTAAAGATTGGATTTTTTCACCAAAAGGTGGATTTTTTTCTGACCTATTTTAGTTATCTTTACGGGGGGGGCGCAATAATCATGGCGGGCACTTTGTATGCATAATTAGAGATTTTTTTTTTCCCTGATCGATGTAGAAAAGTGTTTCCAAATTGATGCACTGGGAGGGATTTTGGTTGTCATCAAATGTACAAAATTACTTCAGCAATAAAAATTTAAATCTGGTTTAAAGCCGTCTGGTTTCAATGCGTCTTTAGGGTCTTTATCCCTTTTTATATGGATAATCACGTGGGTACATTTGTGCATTTCTTTGTGAATAATCTCTGTGAGCAGTACACACACACACACACACAACCTAATAAAAATAGAAATGAAGAAATAAAATAAATCTTGGTTCAGCTCCTTAGAGAGAAGAGTCACTGCAAAAAGATAAAAAATAAATAAATAAATCCTGCAGTTCCTCTTATCTTCCTCATCACCTTTATCCTGTGAGGAACCATTTCTACTCAGTGGATGTGGATGTCCCCACCCATCCCCTATCTCCGTGTCATGAGGGTTCACTGAACGGTTTGATGAGGATGAAAATCTTCTGTTCTGACCTTCACACTCACCAGATCTCAAACCGTTCGGGAGATTTTGGAGCGTCACCACCGTCATCAAAACACCAGCTGAAGAAAGAACGGTGTTCATGGTCGGCATGAAAATTCAAATTCAACCCTAATTGCTTGAAACTGGTCTCACTGAATTCAGAACTGAATGCTGAACGTCATACAGAATTGAAATATGTTTATCCGTTCTTGAGATATTACAGATCAAAGATTGAAGAAACGGCTTAATTTTTAGAAAACTGCTATAATATTCTGTATGAGGATCACATGGTCCAAAATGGGCCTCATTAACCAACGAGATCAAATATTTTTCCTTCATAACTTAATTTTTGTTTGTTTTTTCAAGATATTTACATGGAAATTGGCAGCACGTAGATGGTTGTATACTGAATACAAAGTTTGAAAAATTACTAAAACAAAGTATGCAAATTAGTATTTAACAGGGATGAGAGTGGGTGGTCATCAAAAAAGCAGAAAACGAAGCCAAGGGCTTACAAACCACTTTTCCTGCAATCTGGGCTGCAGTTGATTAAAAAAAAAAAAAATATATATATATATATATATATATATATATATATATATATATATATATATATATATATATATATATAAATCTCCTTCTCACCCCCAGCGGGGGGGTGGTATCCATGTCATCCTCAAGCTCGGGTCCTCTACCAGAGGCCTGGGAGTTTGAGGGTTCTGCGCAGTATCTTCGATGTTCCTAGGACTGCGCTCTTCTGGACTGAGGCTTCAGATGTTGTTCCTGGGATTTGCTGGAGCCACTCTCCCAGTTTGGGGGTTACTGCCCCAAGTGCCCCCACTACCACGGGGACCACGCAACCCTTGACCTTCCACATCCGTTCCAGCTGCTCTTTCAACCCTTGATACTTCTCAAGTTTCTCATGTTCCTTCTTCCTGATGTTGGTGTCAGCTGGGATCGCCACATCTATCACCACCACCCTCTTCTGCTCTTTGTCCACCACCACTATGTCCGGTTGGTTAGCCAGGATCTGTTTGTCAGTCTGGAAGCTGAAGTCCCACAGAACCTTGGCCCTGTTGTTCTCAGCCACCTTCTGTGGTATGGCCCATTGGGACTTGGGTACTTCTATTCCAAACTGGTTGCAGATGTTCCTGTATACTATCCCAGCCACTTGGTTGTGCCTCTCCATGTACGCTGATCCAGCTAGCATCTTACACCCTGCTACTATGTGCTGGACTGATATATATATATATATCACAGGTGGCTTCTCCAGTGAGGAGAGGGAGGAAGATCCTCCTTAAAAATTCTAAGAATAAAAAGTTGAAATTGTCTTGACCAATTTAATGAATTGCTGTCCTTGAATATTACTATTTTACTGCCAAATACGACATGTACATTATATTTGTTTCTCTGGGTGAAATTACATTAGCACCCCCTATCGCTCGCTATTAGAAATTACTGCACGGAGGATCTTCCTCCCTTCGGCTCCCATTCACTCCGATTCAAACAGTCTCCGGCACTGGCGGCTCGTGGTTAACATAGACTTCAATGAGAGAGAGGAGGAAAATCCTCCTCTAAGAGGGTGGGACTAGCTAAGAGATCTGACAAGTGCTACAAAATATCAACCAATAGGCTGCAGCCCTCGTTGCGCAATGAACCAATAAGTAGAGGCCTTAGCTGCCTGGGGGGAGGGGTTATCTTATCAAACTTAACTTCTAGATCCGGTGACTCGGGCACTTCGGCAGTCAGAGTGAGAACGGCGAGGTGGAAGTGGATTGACTATGTTATAAATATTCTATGAATAAAGTAATGGAAACAGAGGACGTGGTGAATGTTTTGCTTGCAAAACCCTTCCATGGGCTGAGCTACAAACATGGCCGCCAGGTTTGCTTCATTAAATACGGAAGATTTTGAGAGAATTTTGAAAGAGAAAGATGTGTTGAACACCTGAAAGTAATGTGTACAGCAGCTATAAAAAGTGTACACACCCCTTTAAAATGATAGGTTTTTCAACTATTATCAACTCAACCCGTGCGTGTAACTATAGCCGGTCCAGCAGGTGCGGTCGCATTGGGGCCCGTGACCTTCAACCAAGCATTCCTTCCTCCCTCACTTTTACAAAAGCCAGCCGCTACTGATATATATATATATATATATATATATATATATATATATATATATATATATATATATATCTGTTGTCTTTTTTTATATATTTACATGAAAATATGTTTCAAATCAATAGGAGTATTGTTTGAATTCAAAATAAAATCACATTCGACATTCAAGGGTATGGTTATAAGTCATGATCATCAAAAATGACAAACTAAATTCCCATTAAACTTAAGTTCTATTAATTATCAAAATGTTCATATATTAAATAAAATTTCTTAGGGTGACTGATCTTTTCTCCCTATGTCCTCATTAGTTGCATATGATTTCTTCAAAAAGTCTTTTGAAATATTGAAGTTTTCAAAACTCTCAGCATTAATTCAGATTTACTGACTATCTATCATATACATGTTCAATGTATTAAATCAAACGAATGCTAAGTTTATGGGATAAACTTTAAAAAAAAGGCCGATACGAAAGAGAAACATATTTTTGAAGAGCAGCGACGATGAACATGTGCGAGTTGCAAGTTTCGAGAAAATAGAACGGATGTGGGTACTTTTGTAAGAACTGCTATGATTGCCTATCATGCTCTCGCCAGCGATGTTTTGGCCAATTACATTGTAGATAACACGTATTCTACCACGAGACTTAGCGAGACTAAAGATGGCGAAAATGTGAACATGTAACATCGTTGTAGGAATGAATTACGCTTGAGTATCACGAAGGAACATGCCCCAACCCCCCTCAATAAATGAAAAAAAAAAAAATCTCAACGGATTTGGCATAATATTAAAAGGTCAATTTTTACTCAGAAAAAGTGGAAATCCGCCGAAAAGCGGAAAACTCTCATCCCTGATTTAATTAGCATTAATTATGCTAATCGGGTCTAAAAAAGTCTAATTGGTACACTCAATAAAAAAAGTAATCCAAAATATTTCTAATCCCGTCTTTGTGCTCTGTAGGTCTTTATATTTCTCAAAAGTAGGGCTGACTAGTGTTTATATGAAAGAATATAAATGATAATATTCACAGCTTTCAAGGTGAACCTTGAAAAAAATGTCTGATCGACATCCAATAAACAATTCACATTAATTGACTTGAAACGAACACTCAGTTCCCTTTTTTAAAAATATCATTCCAACCACTAAGATCTCAATATTTTTCATCAAAACTCCAGTTATATTCTAAAATAGTTATTTATTTACATGAATCAGTTTGATTTGAAAAAAAAAATAAGTAGGTAAAGCTACGAAAACTCACTTCAAAGTCTTCCGTGAATCATAACATCTAAACTAGCTGATGGAAAATTTTGCCGAATCCTTCATCAGAAACAGTGAGAGCGAGAGAACATCTCTATAAAAGTTATCTGATTGATATTCATGAGTAATCCAGTCAGAAACCGATCAGAAGAGAGAGAGAGAGAGAGAGAGAACCTGAGCACTTTCCCATGACTCAAAAAGAAAATCACCGGCAGTTTCCCGACGTCCTGCGAGCAGAATTTTTACTCTGTTGTACCGACTTCAACCTGCCGTTACTCCTAAAGTACTGAACAGATCTTAACCAGATACATTTCTTTGGAAAGCAGAGATTATAAGCTTTTTAATGAGAGCATTCACGGTAGAAAATATTCAAGAGTTAAGCAATGACAGATTGGGAAACTTAGATGAGCGTCTGCATGGACAGTTTTCACAGCACGGCCAGCGAGCGTCTGACATAGGCTTAGCTAGCGAACCATGCAGCCATGTTTTCCATGGCCAATTCTAAAAAAAAAACGTCCATAAATCCCCAAACACGGCCTATAAATTTTATACTAACCCATGATAACCAAAATTTTGTGAAATTGTGTTGTTTTGTGAAGTAATTTTATGCATTTCTGTCAACATTTGTGTCGACGGTCAGCGGTTTCCCGGGGTGTGTCCGGCGCGCGTGCTTTCCATATATGGAAGTTCTCATTCTTATTCTCATTATCTCTAGCCGCTTTATCCTTCTACAGGGTCGCAGGCAAGCTGGAGCCTATCCCAGCTGACTACAGGCGAAAGGTGGGGTACACCCTGGACAAGTCACCAGGTCATCACAGGGCTGACACATAGACACAGACAACCATTCACACTCACATTCACACCTACGCTCAATTTAGAGTCACCAGTTAACCTAACCTGCATGTCTTTGGACTGTGGGGGAAACCGGAGCACCCGGAGGAAACCCACGCGGACACGGGGAGAACATGCAAACTCCACACAGAAGGGCCCTCGCCGGCCCCGGGGCTCGAACCCAGGACCTTCTTGCTGTGAGGCGACAGCGCTAACCACTACACCACCGTGCCGCCATATATGGAAGTTAAATCGGGAAAATCAAATTTACCACCAAAAATGTAGCATTCTTATTGGTCAGACTACGAAACGAGGCTTGAATGGAAAAAAAAAATACTATGAGTTTTGAGAGCTTGGCAGGTTTAGAATGAGTATTTAGATAAATATCTTCCCGATTTTTTTTTTTTTTATCATACAAGCATGATAAACATATTGACAGAAACTGTACACTTCCCTCTGTGCCCACTGCCAAAAAAAAAAAAAAAAAATTATAGCATTTAAATGACCTAAATTAGATGAAACACAAAACTTGTCCACTTCCTCAGTCGCACTGGACTCCACGCGTTGACAGCCCACGTCCGCGTTCATGAAAGACTGTTCCCATGGTAACGGCACGATAATAACTTTCACTCTTTCGGTTTCGATTGGTTTCTTTTTCACCAAGATTTACCTTATCTTAAATAGTACTTTCATGAACTACCATTATTACATTTCAAGTAACTACAGGACATTTTCCTTTCATTTCTAACTCAATCTCCCTGATTTTTAACTCCTGTTTGTTGCACTTTTTTAACAGAATCAAAACGATTCCTAACATTTTGTGATGTAACATTTGCATTATATAATCTCATCTCATCTCATTATCTCTAGCCGCTTTATCCTGTTCTACAGGGTCGCAGGCAAGCTGGAGCCTATCCCAGCTGACTACGGGCGAAAGGCGGGGTACACCCTGGACAAGTCGCCAGGTCATCACAGGGCTGACACATAGACACAGACAACCATTCACACTCACATTCACACCTACGCTCAATTTAGAGTCACCAGTTAACCTAACCTGCATGTCTTTGGACTGTGGGGGAAACCGGAGCACCCGGAGGAAACCCACGCGGACAACATGCAAACTCCACACAGAAAGGCCCTCGCCGGCCACGGGGCTCGAACCCGGACCTTCTTGCTGTGAGGCGACAGCACTAACCACTACACCACCGTGCCGCCCTGCATTATATAAATTTCGTAAAATCAAAACTTGTTAAAGGTATCGATGATTTTCAGCTGTGTATATATATATTTCATAATATTAATCTTCAGAGTCGGCCGAATCTCATTTGTTATCTTTGTTGTATTGAGTAAAGATGGATTCTGTGTACCGTAATACGACTCGTTTGCAGCGATTTGGATTTTGTTTTTGGTCTTAAGTGCACTGGAAATTATAATTTAAGGTTTCTGCTTTTATTGCAGGAATTTGTAGAAGATTTTATTGATAATTACAGTGATTTGTAAAGTTCTGGTTAATGAATAAGAAACTAAATTTCAACTGTATCATCATGTTTTATTAAGTTAGTAAAGAAAATGTGTGTTAAACGCCTAATAAAATCTACTTCACACTTAAAATGAATTCTTTCTTTCATTTCTTTTTAAGGCTCAGTTGCAGCTCCAGAAGTCACCGGATTGCACCAAAAAAGACGAAATTTTCAAAAAATTGGTCACGACCAAGTTACACTCCCTACTTTCAGAAAAACACTCCCAACCTTCCCGATCCTGGCTAAGGCCGAATCCCATTTCACCCCTTGGACCAACCCCTTGGCCCTTCCCCTCCATTTTGCGCGTTCACGTGAAGGGGTAGGGGTATCCCAATCCCAGTTAACGCGGAGGGGTAGGGGAAGGGGTAGGGCTTCTGTACCCCTCCAAACGGAGATTTTCCTGGAGCTGACTCCAAATGAAGGGGTTTGAGTGATTTCCCACAATGCCATGCGGATTTCAGCGAGATTTCATGCGGATTTCAGAAAGATGGCGGTTCCCGCGGCGAAAGATTGTCATAAATGTATTTTCTCCATTATTTACGTGTTTTAAGTTGTTATCCAGAGGAAACATGCCGCTTGATTCGCTTTCGAGCTGAGAATGAGCAGCGATTTCTGAAATCCAAGCTGCTGCTAAAAAGCTTTGGGAGTGAGTATTGTTTTCGGTTGCTTGACTGCGTACGTTTTGTTCTGTTATTCTCGCTTTTATTGTTTACATGAGTGTTCTGACACCTCATTCTGTCGGATGTGGTGCACGAAGCGCCAAAGATATCCCATTCAGTGGTGTTAGTTAACAAATCACACCCTGCCAGCAGAGATTTCTGGTTCTGCCTCTGGCTCTGACTGTAGCGGCTGGTCGCAGCCAATGACGCATTTGGTCGCGTTTTGCTAACGTAAACGCTGACGGAGGTACGCGATGACGTATGCGATCGTTGAAGGGCTATCCCAATACGTAAGGGTTGAATTTCAAGCCCTATCCCTTGTAGCTCAGTTTCAAGGGGAAGGGCCAAGGGGAAGGGGGAGGGGGAGGGGTAGAAATTAGAATTGGGATTGGGCCTAAGCCCCTGGCGTCTGATATGCCTATTCATGGCTCCAGTACGGTTTCAGAGGCTTGTACAATCTGTACTAAGAAGCATTAAAGCCTGGGCTGCCAACTCTCACGCAATGAGCGTGAGACACACGCATTTGATTGTCTTCACACACTCACCTCCGATTTCTCACGCTAGAAAAAAATCTAGTTTGTCTATCTAATCTAGGCTACCCATTGCGTCGCGCCAACCACTTGCGATTGATCAATTACGCCTTATGCACGGCTAAACAGGCAGAGAGGTGTTCCCTTCTGTACACACTCCCCTATGGTAGGTGGCGCATCTAATGATGCTGCACTTGCCGGAAGTTGGATAATTGCCTACCGTCAATTTAGAGGAAGAGGAGAGAGAAGGTATCCGAGTTGAAGACGGGTGTCTCAGACAGGTTTGTACATATGCACGCCAATGTGTGGCGTTACTGCCGTAATTATGAACTTATATAAAGTTTCTGATTCGTTTTAGCCTATAAGTGTTGTGAGAATATTTAATGCCATATCGAGAGCTGTGTACTAGGCATGCTAAATCATTATAGGCCGACTGCCGTGCCACAGCCTCTATCTTCCCCAACAAGCAGCACGGGAGAGCACCTCCTTAGCACACGGTTATTAAGGCGCATTTTTAGTTTGTTTACTGTATGTTATCATACTTTATGACTTTATTTGAAGCCATACTGGAAATGTTGTAAAATAAAGCAAGTAAGAGATAATATTACAAATGCAAGAAGAGCCATTAGCCACCATACCTATTGTTTATTTACAGGGTATTTATTTTAATTATTTATGATGTATGTAATTGCTCAGTTAAAGTAAATAAAGCATGGTCACCTGTAATATCAAAGAACTTGAACTTGTGAATAATTAAAAAAAAAAAAGACAGAGAAGAATATACTGAGGAGACAGGGTTTCAAAGAGGGCAAGACAGGTAGAGAATATTTGTCAGATAACAGGCCCTGACGAATGCTCTATTACTAATAAGAAACGTAGATAAGAAATAAATGAATAAGAAATATATTAATATAGCTTATTTAAGTATGACCAAAATTTTTAAGCCCAACTTTGTGTGCACAGTCCCACCTATGGCCAAGGTTCAGCTTTTTGTGTTTCAATACTGTTCAAACTTAATCATTTTAATGTTTCTTGTAGCACATGCACATTTGGCTTACTGTTTAAGCATTTTATTTGTTCTTTTGCTGTTGATATTTTTCCCCATGCCAATCTTCTGCTGAACCCAGTGGTGGGGAAAGCCCTTAAGGCCCGGTCCCACTGGCCGATGGACACAAAACGTATGCAAAAAGGACACAGCGGACGAGCAAAATTTCGGGGGTGGCTCTATCCGTTTTCATCCGCTCCAGAAATGGACAAAATTGGCGAAAACAGAACGGAAAAGAACGGACGTGGGTAGTATATAGCGGGGATGTTAAACGCATGTTCATAGGAAGCCTAGCGGATGAAAGCGGATGGAAGTGGATGACAGCTCCGAAGGGGTTACCGGTGATAACTGAGAAGCGGACGCATAGCAGAAAGAGCGGATGCATAGCGGGTGAAGGGGATGCATCACGTACGCCTAACGGAAACAAAGGGGATGTTGCGCGGATGTATATCGGATGCAGACCGTTCACTGCGCTAAGTGTCCTTCTACATACTCTAGACATACTCCAGACATCCTAAATATACGAGATACATCCCAGATTTAAACGCTTTGTCCGTTTTGAATACTTTATATACGAGATGCATACGCTTACATCCTTTCTATTTCCGTGCTACTAACAATGAATAGACGTTTCATGTACCTTATCTTTCCTCCCTCTTTCCGTTTTCAGCTGCAGCGGATGTGAGTTGCGAGGATGCCCAGAGGATGCAGAGAGGATACAGCAGACGTTTAACGGATGATAACGGACATAGAACGTTTGTTGCTCGTATATGTCGCGGATTTACATCGTACACGGCGGAAAGTTCATCCGTTCTAAAAGTTTTGTGCAGCTCAAAACTTTTTGCGCGGATGAAATCACAGTGGACGGATGCTCGATGGATAGAGCGTATGAAGCACGTATGCAATGAGTACACAACGGATGCATAGCGTTTTCCAACGGATGGCAAAGATTTTTTTACGTTTTACATCCTCTTTGCATCCATAAGTGCAGTGGGACCGGGCCTTTAAATACATAATGAATAGTCAGTGAGGGACAATCTTATTTTTTGCAACAGTTATTAAAAACTTAACATTTAGTTTCAATTCAGAAGGTGTTTAGGCTTAGCTGATGAAATATTTTCAAACATGAACTTGCCTTTAAATCTGAAACACAGGTCTATAGGGCTACAGGAACATTGGCAGTCATCTGTAGTTTTCTAGTGTGGGGGCTTTTAAGCCAAAACTTGGTGCTTTTGTTGGCCATAAGCTGAAGGCCTGGAAAGTCAGGGTGTGTAAGAATGTAGGTATGGCACAGCAGGCCACTCCAAAAATCCACCAGAATGCAGGAACATCTACTAAATCCAAAATCTCAAACCCTCCACCCCCCAATTGTCCATCTCCAGCTGGACGACCCACAAACAAAACACCAGAATGCAGGGGGACAAGTGAATATCAAACTGAATACAAAATTCCCACTTACTGCGTGGTGTGCGGAAAAATTTAGCCGTGTTAAAGCTGTTCTGGCGACTTGTCGTATGCTAACACTCTTCTTCATGCTGGATTTTTCCGTTCATTCATCACTCATTTGCATGTTGCTCCAGTCCCAGTCCCAGTAAATGAGTTTAAAAGTTTGTTAGCGGTCATCAAGAATGACTTCCACTAGCATTCATTCCTAAAATTACTGAGAGAATCTACTGTTTTTACTGCACAAAAATTACAGTCACCATTCCCAACATCACCAACAAATCAATCAAAGAAAAGTGATCAAGAAAACAAAACTTTAACTACCAGCAATGACAAATAGTTCTCTGTGTGTTTCTGAAAAGTGCAACAGAGTCGTAGATGACCTTCCAGTAAATCCACTCTTTCTTTTTTCTTTCTTTCCCCCTTCAGGTAAAAAAATCTGTTCGGAGAGCTGCCAGTGTGTCATCTTTGTTTTTATCCAATTGGCTAAAACATGAAAGACAGGTTTCAAGGCAACTGTCACAGGCAAAGCTCTTTCAAAATGTCATAACTACAGCGCAACAGGGAAAGTTTATAATCCGCGAGCGACGAGGCATGTTCTTCTACACGTCGTACTCTCGGTGTGCTACCGTGTGCCGTTGTTCCACGTGAGTCATCTTGACGTCAATGACTGGTACATATTTAAAGTTCTAGCTTGATAGACAATCAAAGCTACTTCTGGGCAATTCCATGTAAATGTCAACCTCACCATGCAAAAATAAAGCAACATGCAATACATCAAAACCACTCCCAGAGATCTCACCTAGGCCTGTACTAAATAAATAAACAAATAAATACATACATAAATAAATATTTTGATCACCTAATATGTCACTGTCAGTCTTTCTTTCTTATAATGTAAAACCCAAGCTAAAATCAACTTTGATCATGTACAATTCTATATTATTGCCACAAGCCACAGAAATGTATGCTAAAATCCACAAAACAGCAAAACAATAGCCATCCTAAATATTATTTAAGAACTTTGATAGTTTTAGCTGATATTTAGAGAGTTTTTCAAAGGGTTATGGTGGTTAAATTGCTGATTTTCTAAACATATGCCATGTCTATTTCAGACGCGTCACATCCATAACGGAATTTCGTCACATCCATAACGCTGACTTTTCCTTCCGAAACTCTGCATGAAATACAAAATATTTTAAACAAAGATTTTTTAATATTCACCTTGGACCCCTCTATCAAACGGATCTCTCCATTTCGACATTAGGTTTACAATTTCACAGAGTTTGATAAAAATGTACAGTCACCCAAGAAAAGTGATACTTTTTCTGTCACATCCATAACGCATCTTCTATTGGCGTTTTCTGGCATGCCCTAGATGTACTATGGGAATTGTTCTTGTTCCATCACTTCTCCAGTATGGTACAGCCTTAAAATATGCAACACCTGTTTAAATACCGGAAGACGATAAAACATGCACCGGGTCATTTGTCGCCATTTTGAGTTCAAGTGTCACGTCCATAACGCTGGAATTGCTCTTCTCAAACTTTTCTCCGTTCGTGGTTACTCGTAACGCAGGAAGCCCAGCGCTTGGTGTAAGGGATAAGATCTTACCTCGATCGCTGTAGTCATCCACCAGAATGATCTCAGCAATCAGATGATCTGGAGTTCGGTTTACGATGCTGTGCACAGTGCGTAGAAAAGAACTCCAGCCCTCGTTATGGAACGGGATAATGATACTGGTGTTGGGGAGGTTCTCCAGATACAGCTTCTGCTTACAGCTGACAGACACAAAGGGGAAAAAAAAAATCCAGACAGATAAAGATGAGAAGATCAGGGTGACGTTGTAAAACATTATCAGTCCATCAATCAGTACATGATGACATGTTTGTTTGACCAAAGCTGTGTCATTTATGTAATGAATAGATCTACTACACTGTACCCAAGCAAACTTTTGGGGTATGGGAGTAGAGCGGAATGCAACTCTAATGATAAATCACCGTTTAAAAAGCCTTGTCACGCCGTCTGCTCTAATAAAGCACTCAGGAATCTGTGCCTTAATTCACTTTCAACAAAGATTGAAGTGGCAGATGAAGCAACGCTTTACAGCTCACACCAGTCTCTAATTCACCGCCCTGACAAAGCTGACACATGGTCCATTATTTATAGCTCACGCAGAACCACAGAACCAGCAGTCTCAAGGAGCTCTGCCTTTAATATATTCACACGGTATATTAAAAGGTAAATAGAAACAGCTTATCTGAAAGGTTGATTACAAAAACAACCCCCGGTGAATAGAAGTGTAATGGAAACATATGCTGCTCTGTAAACAGGTTTATGGCAGAGAATGGAAGTGCTATGAGGAGAGTAATTAAAAAAAAAAAAGATCTAACTATCCTGTGTGATAATTCTACACGTGCCACAAAGATAGAAATTTAAAGACAAGTATGTAACATTTACGGAGACCAAAAGCAGGTCACAATCCACAATCTAGGTCAACGGCAGCTCCACATCAGCCAATTAACCACCAGCCTGACAAGGGAGACATGGACAGACAGTACACAGAGAGAGGTAGAGGTTTAGGGGCAACATGAAGAGTCTCATCCTGATCCCTGTGGCGGCAATCTGCCTGTTGTTTCTTTCATCTGACTGCTTGCTGAAGGCGTATGTGCCCTTCCTGACATGTCCTTTCCACATTTCTGAACCACAGACACACTACGATGGGACCGGTGTCTGTCTGCAGTACTTTGGAAAAAAAAAAAATGGGGCAAGGAGTTTTGAGCGTATTCAGTCTATGGTTTGAAGCAAGTCCGATCACTCTTTGAGTGTTTCGAAACCTCTCGAGTGTCTTGTTGGTGTGCTCTAATTGACTGTTCACGTGTTCGTGGAAATAGAAGTCATTTTAAAGCAGTTCTAAAAACACTCCGCAGACTACCACCTTGTTGTGGTGGAGGGCCTTGCGTGTCTTGATGATCCTGAGAGCGATGCTGGCAGGAGCTATTGCTCCTGGTAGGGCCACCCAAGCCAGACAGGTTGAAGAGAAGAGACCAGACGAAGAGTCACCAAATTTTACACCATGGTCTAGAAATACTGGGTTGATGTCCAGTGGGGGATAACCATGCCTCATGGGGAGGAAGGGCTCTTTAGTCCTGGTTGACAATCTTCCAAGAGATGGTGTCTCGATAAAAAACAAAAAAAACTTTGGTTTTCACCATGGTCCGGTGGCATGGCATTGGGAGTGGTCACTGTGGAGGGGACTCCACAGGGACCACTTAGCCTTATGAAAAGATGAAATGGACACAACCAACAGCTAGGGTTCTAGGGTTTAAGCCCCTAACTTATCCATATTAAAACAGTACAAACATGTCAATTCCAGGCCTTGATTCATAACTACACTACATGGCCAAATGTTTGTGGACACCAAACAATCATACCCATATGTGTTTTTTGAACATCCCATTCCACATTTAGCATTCCCTTTCCTGGGAAAATTTTGCACTAGATTTTGGAACATGGCTCTAGGAATCTGTGTTCGTTCAGCCTCAATTGCATTAGTGAAGTTGGGTGAGGAGGTCTGGGGTGCAGCCAGCATTCCAGCTCATCCCAAAGTGGTGTTGAGGTCAGGGCTCTGTGCAGGACACTCGAGTCGAACTTGGCAAACCATGTCTTCCTGGAGCTTGTTTTGTGCACAGGAGCACTGCCATGCTGGAACTGGTTTGGGTCTCTTAGTTCCAGTGAAGGAAAACTGTAAAGCTACAGTATACGAATACATTCTCTACAAGTGTGTGCAGGGGCGGCACGGTGGTGTAGTGGTTAGCGCTGTCGCCTCACAGCAAGAAGGTCCTGGGTTCGAGCCCCAGGGCCGGCGAGGGCCTTTCTGTGTGGAGTTTGCATGTTCTCCCCGTGTCTGCGTGGGTTTCCTCCGGGTGCTCCGGTTTCCCCCACAGTCCAAAGACATGCAGGTTAGGTTAACTGGTGACTCTAAATTGACCGTAGGTGTGAATGTGAGTGTGAATGGTTGTCTGTGTCTATGTGTCAGCCCTGTGATGACCTGGCGACTTGTCCAGGGTGTACCCCGCCTTTCGCCCGTAGTCAGCTGGGATAGGCTCCAGCTTGCCTGCGACCCTGTAGAAGGATAAAGCGGCTACAGATAATGAGATGAGATGAGACAAGTGTGTGCTTCCAAATTTGTGGCAAGAGTTTGGGGAAGAAACACATCCGAGTGTGATGGTCAGGCGTCCAGAAACATCTGGCTATATAGTGAAGATTGTCCAGGATATCACTGTGGCCATAAGGCTGGTTAAACAGAAACTCAGGCGCCTAGAATGTAGTTGGGAGTGCAATGAGATGGCACACCTTTAAGAATTGACTGACCACAGCTTGTATTTTGTGATGTACCCTTCTACAGATGGAAATGCAGACACCAAGTTAATGGATAGGTATGACCACGCTCATCAAGGTGTGGGTGAAGGCATGACAGGCATATTGTACGGGTTCTGTAAAGATGGCAGATTGTACCACGTCTTAAGCAAAAGTGGGACACCAATAGAACTTGAAAGAGTCTGCCAAAGGTTTATCAACAACAGGGTCCAAACAGCATCTTCCTCAATGTCCCAGAGCTCAAGAAGCACAATGCAGCATTCAGGAAAGACAACTTGGGAACATTTTAACCCAGGGCAATCAGTAAAAAAGTTGAATCTAGACGGGGGGGACAAATCTACCTGGATTCTCTAGGGTTAATTCTTTCATCTGCCTTTATATTCTATACTCCAACTTGTAGAGGTTGATCAGCACTATGAATAACATCATCCTTCTTACTTGTTCAGTAGGGCCAACTGTGCTCTTCTGGAAACCCTGGAGATGAATGGCTGTAGTGTCATTGAAATCAATGAAATTTTTTAATCAGTTAACCATGGGCAATTCAGATGCCATGGCCAAATGGTTAGAGAAACAGCTCTGGGACCAAAAGGTCGTTGGTTTGATTCTTTGAACTAGCAGGATTGGTTCAAGTACCCTTGAGCAAGGCATCTAACCCCCAACTGTTCTGGAAAGTGTGGTGGCATACAGTACCTTGTATCTGATTAACCAAAAAAAAAAAAAATGATGATGCGATTATCAGTTCAGGCAAAAACCCGGCCATAATAATACTACAATAAAAGTTTGCACGATTTAGACATTGTTAAGTATTTCCCCTCTGAACATGCAACATGTTTCTGAGTGCAATTAGCTTAGATATGTTACAGGTTAAAAATTTTTAACCTAGGCGATTTTTTTTTAAACCTGTGTTAAAATTTTTAACCTAGTTCATAATTTCCAACCTTGGTAAAATTTTGGATTATCTAAGATTCTTAAAAGGGATTTTCCATCACTTCTTTTGTCTCTCTTTCTTCCATCCACTTCCTCTCTGTCTATACCTACCTAGTGTTTCCTCTTGTCTGTCTACCTATTCCTATCTACCTCATCTCATCATCTCATTATCTCTAGCCACTTTATCCTGTTCTACAGGGTCGCAGGCGAGCTGGAGCCTATCCCAGCTGACTACGGGCGAAAGGCGGGGTACACCCTGGACAAGTCACCAGGTCATCACAGGGCTGACACATAGACACAGACAACCATTCACACTCACATTCACACCTACGCTCAATTTAGAGTCACCAGTTAACCTAACCTGCATGTCTTTGGACTGTGGGGGAAACCGGAGCACCCGGAGGAAACCCACGCGGACACGAGGAGAACATGCAAACTCCGCACAGAAAGGCCCTCGCCGGCTACGGGGCTCGAACCCGGACCTTCTTGCTGTGAGGCGACAGTGCTAACCACTACACCACCGTGCCGTCCTCCTATCTACCTAATTGGCATTTTTTAAAACACATCTTTTTTCATACTTAACCAGGATTCAAATTCAGAATCTATTGATTCTAAACCCAACACCTGAACCACTTGACCTGTGACAGAAGGAGTGATATATATTTTGAATTTATTTATGAGTCCAGTCTTATTACATCATCAAGTTTTTTTTTTTTTTTTTTTGTATAAGATACAAAGTCTTCCCAAATCCTAACCCTAAACCTAACCCCAAGGTACTTGATGTTTAATAATAAAATACAAAGTCTTCTCAAATCCGAACCCTAAAGCTAACCCCATGGTACTTTATGTTTTATTATAAAATACAGAGTCTTCCCAAATCCGAACCCGAAACCTAACCCCAAGGTACTTGATGTTTAATAATAAAATACAAATTCTTCCCAAATCTGAACCCTAAACCTAACCCCAAGGTACTTGATGTTTAATAATAAAATACAAAGTCTTCTCAAATCCGAACCCTAAAGCTAACCCCATGGTACTTTATGTTTTATTATAAAATACAGAGTCTTCCCAAATCCGAACCCGAAACCTAACCCCAAGGTACTTGATGTTTAATAATAAAATACAAATTCTTCCCAAAACCTAACCCTAAACCTAACCCCAAGGTACTTGATGTTTAATAATAAAATACAAAGTCTTCTCAAATCCGAACCCTAAAGCTAACCCCATGGTACTTTATGTTTTATTATAAAATACAGAGTCTTCCCAAATCCGAACCCGAAACCTAACCCCAAGGTACTTGATGTTTAATAATAAAATACAAAGTCTTCTAAAATCCGAACCCTAAAGCTAACCCCATGGTACTTTATGTTTTATTATAAAATACAGAGTCTTCCCAAATCCGAACCCGAAACCTAACCCCAAGGTACTTGATGTTTAATAATAAAATACAAATTCTTCCCAAATCTGAACCCTAAACCTAACGCCAAGATGTCAGTAACAGCACAAAGGATCTCATCTCAGTCCAGAGCGGCCTCCAAACATGGCCACGATGGACTACAATTCCCAAGCACCACAGCGCCCCTCCTCCCCTGAGTACTGATGACACACCGGTTCCGGGTTTCCCACTAATAAGCGCACCTATATAAACACGACTCTGACAGACAGACTTTGTGAAGTATTGCTCAGCATTCTACACCTGATCATACCTACCCGGTTACTCCAGTGTTAGTCTCCCGTGTTTCTGACCTCGACTTTTGATATGACCTCTGCTATTACGTTCGCACATTGATTGATTGACCCTTATCTGGCTTTGACTGCGACTTCTGGATCACGATTTGGATTTGGCTGCCAGTTTGCGATGCACCTGCTTTCCCCTGCACATGCATCACTCAGTGCCTGCACCCTGACACACAAGGTACTGTATGTTTAATAATAAAATACAAAGCCTTCCCAAATCCGAACCCTCAACACGATAAGTCAAGGAGAAAATTATGAACGGAGTTAAAAATTTTTACCTCGGTTGAAAAATTCCACCTGACCTACAATTCTGACCTTTAACAGATATCTCAGGTGGCTAATCAAGTCACAATTGTATTTTTTTTTAAATATGCTACATTTAAAGGGGATTTTCCTCCCTTTTTTAACGAGTTGGATAGAGCTAGATGTGTCCACGGTTGCTTTGTTCAGATGTAATAATATATAAACTGGCAGCTAAGTACGGAAGCCGCGAGAGGCCCTTCATATAATCCTTTTTTTTATTCACCTTGTTATCCCGAGATAACAACATAATTCATTCAGGGTCTCGAGAAAACAACACAACTAATTCGAGATCTCGAGAAAACAAAACAATTATTCTGTGATCTCGCCTCATTAGGTGATCGATTATTCCAGACATTCTAATGACCAAAGTTGCGTCTATACAGAATGAGAAATAGCCCCAAAGTCAGCATATCACAAGTCTCTTGGCGCACCTGAATGAACCATTTCTCAGCTGTTTACTCGAGATCATGAAATAATTGATTTGTTTTCTCGAGATCTCGAAATAACAGTTTTGTTTTCTCGAGATCTCGAAATAACAGTTTTGTTTTCTCAAGATCTCGAAATAACGGTTTTGTTTTCTCGAGATCTCAAATTAGTTGTGTTGTTTTCTCGAGATCATGGAATAATTGTTTGTTTTCTCGAGATCTCAAAATAACGGTTTTGTTTTCTTGAGATCTTGCAATAACGGTTTTGTTTTCTCGAGATCTCGAAATAACGGTTTTGTTTTCTCGAGATCTCGAAATAACAGTTTTGTTTTCTCGAGATCTCGAATTAGTTGCCTTGTTTTCTCGAGATCTCGAAATAACGGTTTTGTTTTCTCGAGATCTCGAAATAACGGTTTTGTTTTCTCGAGATCTCGAAATAACGGTTTTGTTTTCTTGAGATCTTGAAATAACGGTTTTGTTTTCTCGAGATCTCGAAATAACGGTTTTGTTTTCTCGAGATCTCGAAATAACAGTTTTGTTTCCTCGAGATCTCGAATTAGTTGCCTTGTTTTCTCGAGATCTCGAAATAACGGTTTTGTTTTCTCGAGATCTCGAAATAACGGTTTTGTTTTCTCGAGATCTCGAATTAGTTGTGTTGTTTTCTCGAGATCACGGAATAATTGTTTTGTTTTCTCGAGATCTCGAAATAATGGTTTTGTTTTCTTGAGATCTCGAATTAGTTGCATTGTTTTCTCGAGATCTCGAAATAACAGTTTTGTTTTCTCGAGATCTCGAAATAACGGTTTTGTTTTCTCGAGATCTCGAATAAGTTGTGTTGTTTTCTCGAGATCACGGAATAATTGTTTTGTTTTCTCGAGATCTCGAAATAACGGTTTTGTTTTCTCGAGATCTCGAAATAACGGTTTTGTTTTCTCGAGATCTCGAAATAACGGTTTTGTTTTCTCGAGATCTCGAATTAGTTGTGTTGTTTTCTCGAGATCCTGAATTAATTATGTCGTTATCTCGGAATAACGGTTTTGTTTTCTCGAGATCTCGAATTAGTTGTATTGTTTTCTCGAGATCCTGAATTAATTATGTCGTTATCTCGGGATAACAAGGTGAATAAAAAAAAAGATTATATGAAGGGCCTCTCTCGGCTTCCGTAGCTAAGTGTATATTGAATGACAAATGTTTCAATTCTCCTGCTGTTTGCGACACTGAAGTTATAGCTGCAGTACTCTGAGTGTGTCACCTGCCATAGTAACACACGCTCACTCCAGCCTCCACGCTGAGCTCCTGAATCATATACTGGGCCATTTTTACACACCCTCTCCTGTTTCTGGATCTTTTTTTTTTTCCCAGATATTTATCAGCACTACAAGACGAGATGCGGAACAGTCTGCGCTGCTGTTCTGAGCTGCTTTTGAGAAACCCAGGCCGCTGTCTGAAAACAGTGTTCCACATCCAGCATGCAGAGCTGCACGCATCCACAGGGCCTGAAAATAAACAGACCTGCACCAGAAACAAGGCCTGAATTGGGAATTGCAATAGCACAGCTGTGATCTAGTCTCAAAAGGTGCTTTGTGTTTCAAAAAGCCTGCAAACCATCCTTCCTGAAGATAAAGTAGGACTGAACTCCATTTTTGATCTGTCCCTGGCTTTCCACTTGTCTCATAAGAAGCCAGAGCGGATCTTTCATTATCGATGGAACTGTAACTCTTTGACCCTTGGCTATATGAGTTATAAGTGGATTTGTTCTTGCCAGAGGAAAATCCATGAGTGGGGGTGGGGGGTGGGGGCTTTCACGGGCAGCAAATGGTGCGTAGTGGTTAGTCTTCGGGGAGCAATTAAAGATCAGTCTATCAAAGAGCTCATTTATTGAAAGAGTGAGTGCGAGACAAGGTGATCTGCTCGAAACTAATACACGCCTGGACTTGACTTTTGACTAGGATGCCTTTAGATAAAAGGGGCTTGATAATGACAGTCGTGTCAAGTGCGCTGAAAGGACACAAGAAGTGAAAACTGGATGCGTTTATACGGTAGAGCACTTTTTTCATTTTGAGGTCAAAATCTTAATGGGCTTGACAAAATTTTAAAATGAAGTATTTATGATAGAGCATGTTAAAGAACCAAGGCACAATCACGAATGAATTCTATGCCTATATTTAACAAGGACCAACAATAACCTACTTTTTTTTTTTAAACCTATGGAGCTGGCGTCCTGAACGTATTCAGGGCAAAGCCTGTGTTCGCTAAGCACTCAGGATGGTCTGTACTCCTTCAGATCAGAAAGATCCACCAGAGCCAAACGTGTTTAAAGCATTAACCCTTGTGTGGGGCGGCACGGTGGTGTAGTGGTTAGCGCTGTCGCCTCACAGCAAGAAGGTCCGGGTTCGCGCCCCGGGGCCGGCGAGGGCCTTTCTGTGCGGAGTTTGCATGTTCTCCCCGTGTCCGCGTGGGTTTCCTCCGGGTGCTCCGGTTTCCCCCACAGTCCAAAGACATGCAGGTTAGGTTAACTGGTGGCTCTAAATTGACCGTAGGTGTGAATGTGAGTGTGAATGGTTGTCTGTGTCTATGTGTCAGCCCTGTGATGACCTGGCGACTTGTCCAGGGTGTACCCCGCCTTTCGCCCGTAGTCAGCTGGGATAGACTCCAGCTTGCCTGCGACCCTGTAGAAGGATAAAGCGGCTAGAGATAATGAGATGAGATGAGACCCTTGTGTGGGGTTCGTATTTTTGTTCCTCAGCCAGTGTTGGTGGGTCGGGTGGACCCGCTGCATTTTGGTGCTTTAAATTCAACACAATCAAACAATTTTACATTAAATACTGAACAGATGTTTACTTCACCCCAATTACAAGCAACATAAACAGCATATATGGTTAATATTTGCCCTTTACCTTTGTTAGATTACATTTATTTTAAAAAAAAAGTGCTACTCGATTTTTTTTTTTTTAAAGGTCCCATGGCATGGTGGTTTGTTGATGCTTTAAACGGGCTCGTGGAGGTTTCCGGATGTTATATCCGCAGCCTTTCTCGAAATGAACCCTCGGCACGTAGATATAGGCTCCTGGGAGAAAGCCCCATTTCAGCCCTTTTCCCAGTGCGTCGTTTTGCTAATGAGAAGCATGGAGGCAGGGAAGGGTAGAGGGTGGGGGCGGGCCATGGGGGGAGGGGGAGGGGCTTGACCAAGCTGCGCACACACATACTCGCTGCTATCAGAACCCCGTTCTCCCTCGGACTCCTTTCGTAAACTCAACGTGACGCAGAGAACAGAGAGTGAGAGTGTTCGGAGTGGTAGTTTACGAACGTATAATACCCTAGGCTTGAACACGCACTCCATAACCAAAGAGGATAGAAGCAGCAACTACAGCAACATATCGCTTATCCAACAGAAGACATGCATTGTGGACCAATAGTCAAACATAAGCTCATAAGTTACAGTCAATTTCCAGACTAAACTCAGTTTAACAGAGCATGCTGCATGCTCTTTAGTTTTGTAGCGCATATTACCTGGCTAACTGCAGGAAGCGGTTAGCTGCACAGCTAATGTAGCCATTGCAAGGCTAACGCACCGATTTTAAAACACGGCAAAACGACTTAACAGTTATACACTTACTTGTTCGGTGTTTGTTGCTGATGAGGCAGGGATGCTTGGTACGGACCCAGGCTTCAGTGACAGTTGATGTGCAAAACCTGCCCTGTACTGTCCCAAGTTGTGGAAACATTCATCAGGAAAATGCTTCCGACAAACATACACCGTCTTAGGTAGACCCGACGGCGTATTATTGGAGTAAATAAAATTAAGCCACTGCGTCTTCAGGGGCTCTCCCGTCGGCAGTAAAAACAGACTCCTTTCTGTGTTGTCACATCCATGTACAGCGCAATTTCCATGTTTCGCTCGCTTAGGTGGTGCCATGTTGTTGTGTCCTCTATGGTCTCCTCACTACAAAATTGAAGTGACGTATCTATGGTGGCAACTTTTGAGCTGGGCGGGCAATCCATACAGTGGGTGGGAATCCAGAGGGGGGGGGCGTGGGGATCATCTCCCTTGCTGACGTAGTAAAGGGAAGAGCCTATCAACGCGCCATTTTGACGTGCCATTCTCAAATGTTGACAAAGGGTTTACACATTATGACATTTCTAGCCACTGGGGTGACTTAAGAAGGTCAGAGGAACTCATGTGAACGTTAAAAAACCTCAGAAAGTGAAAATTTCATACCATGGGACCTTTAATAAAATGTAATTTTACAACAAGAAAATCAATTACAGTCAAGATATGAGTGGGAAAAAAAGATGTTTATCTTCAAATTTACAAATGAAGCAAGGTTTTTCATAACAACTGATTTTTATTTCTTTGAATTTCATAAGAAATTTAACCCATTCAATTCAGTTCAGTTTAGACAACACAAGCTGAACACATACAGTAACCACGTCAGTCTATACAACACATCATCCGCATGCTCGTCTTTGTTTTGAGACTGGCTGATGCTCCGTCTCATCCTCTTCTTCAAAGTCGCTGT
Source organism: Neoarius graeffei (assembly GCF_027579695.1). Classification (NCBI taxonomy): domain Eukaryota; kingdom Metazoa; phylum Chordata; class Actinopteri; order Siluriformes; family Ariidae; genus Neoarius; species Neoarius graeffei. The sequence goes on along the minus strand of NC_083575.1, from coordinate 90,066,259 downwards.
CAGACTCTGAATTTTCAGAAATGTGATCCTCACGTGAGTGGCACGGTGGTGTAGTGGTTAGCGCTGTCGCCTCACAGCAAGAAGGTCCTGGGTTCGAGCCCCATGGCTGACGAGGGCCTTTCTGTGTGGAGTTTGCATGTTCTCCCTGTGTCCGCGTGGGTTTCCTCTGGGTGCTCCGGTTTCCCCCACAGTCCAAAGACATGCAGGTTAGGTTAACTGGTGACTCTAAATTGAGCGTAGGTGTGAATGTGAGTGTGAATGGTTGTCTGTGTCTATGTGTCAGCCCTGTGATGACCTGGCGACTTGTCCAGGGTGTACCCCGCCTTTCGCCCGTAGTCAGCTGGGATAGGCTCCAGCTTGCCCGCGACCCTGTAGAACAGGATAAAGCGGCTAGAGATAATGAGATGAGGTGATCCTCACGTTCTGAAACGTCTTCCTCTACATCATCATCAAAAGATTCTCTCTCTTCCAAAATCATTTGCAAGTCCATCTGAGCAGAGAATCTTTTGGCCGTCTTGATCAGTTGTGATAAGGAGCCACATTGGAAAAGCTATATTTATTGTGTCCCGCCCACAATTTATGGGAACTTCTGTCTTGTTTCCCGCAAGACAGAGGGTAAAATGTGTAGCAGACAGGTGTCGGTGCTTGAACGGCAGGGGCAGAAACACAAAACTCACACATACACACTAAAGCCAGTATCTCACTAGATTGCGACAAATTGCGAACGTCATTCGTGACAGAGTTTCAAAAGTGTCTTAAAACATTCGCGGGGCTTCTCAATTTCCTTGCATGAGTCGCAAAGTATCGCTCCTTCGTCGCTGAAATTTTGAACGTGTTCAAAAAATTTGTGCGACAAAATTTCTCTCAAAATAGCCGCAAATGCGTCGCTGGTGTCGCAAAGCCGTCGCGAACCCTTCTCAAGTCGGTTTCCGTGAAGCTTCCTCTACTTCCCTGCCTGCCGAGGCTGGGACAGCCTGCGACTAGTTGGAGACGCGATAATAGCGGTAAAATATGCGAATATCAATTCAGTGTGATTCCAAGTGAAAATTGCCGCTAATTCGCATATTTTATCGCAATTGTTGTGTCTCCAACTAGTCGCAGGCTGTCGCAGCCCAGTGAGATACTACCCTAACACCAGGCCCAGACAGGAGGAGGACAGAGTGAAGGTCCACACTTGTATTCGCCCCGAGTCCAGTGGACCCGAACATCCTGTATGTAATCTAAATGTGTAGGGGGTGTGGTCATCGAAAATGTGTTCTGATATATGTTCTTCACAGAAAATGAGCCAAGGCCAATGAGCCTGAGTTTGAAAAAATAATTAATCGTATCATTGTTCCTTTGATAAAGAATGAAAACGGGTCCCACAGGCCCAAACACCATACAAGGGATAAATGTCATAAGTAAGGACTCTGTAATCAATGCGGAGATGAATAGGCAGCCAGTGAAGCTTGAATCAGACTTTTTTTTTTTTTTCTCGGTAAGGCTGCTGCATTGTGAACTAACAGGGATCCTTAAAGGCACAGTGCAGGGAAGGGAAGACAGCCACTGACATGTTCTGATCTAGAGATTATGTACTCTGTGATAATCATCTGATTATGTATTAATAATGCTTTACGCTACCCAGGGCTCGAAATTAACTTTTTTTCTTTGTGTCCCCCAGTGGTCCCGAATTCTGTGTTGTATTGTCCCGAATGGAAGCAATAGTGTCCCCATTTTTTTCCTCTCTGAAATAACCAGTGGTTAATATTATCATATGAAGTTACTATTATATTTGTAACTATGCGATTTTGAACCCTTTATATCATTTTTACAATACGTCACAAGACACAAGCGACACATGTCCTATACATCATCTACTTCAAAATTAGTTATTGCATTTTCAGTTTATTAAACTTTGGCGATCTCGCTGTATGAATAGATACCCGTTTATTTAAAGGGGCCAACTAGCTCATTCAGAAAATGTTTCAACTCTCTACATCTGCAGTACACTTTAGTTGAAAATAAGATCCCTTTTATGTTCATTTCATCTACTTATACCTTGAATATCTGTTGGCACTTATAAGGCCAACTTATCATTTTCACCATTACCGTTATCCATTTTATGAACTTTCGCTGCCGAAACGTGGGTGCAAATGTTAGCAACATCAGCATAGTGCCAGGTCCGAGCCTAGTTGTGCTGCTGACTGACTAAACTTTCTGAACTAGAAAGACACCAAGAAAACTCACTTATTCTGTTGAACGCTATCTTCCGTCAATATCATCCACATCATTCCTGTTGTATTTTATAATGTGTCTAACAGTGTTCATTAAGTTCATTCAGTTGCTAGCGTTGCCTGCAGACCAGGCGATGACACTTTGGATCCTGAAGGTCCCGGAGACGTTATGTCTGGGCTTTCAGTTTCTTCCCCGCGGTCGGTCCGCTTCAACCACTTCAGCATTTTTGTTCTGGCAAGAGTCGGCGCAGCGTGTGCGGTAGCAATTCCATTCCAAGTCCATATAATGCGGACTCCGGCCGAAGATTCTAGAACAGAATGCGCTGCTCTGTAGCCTACGGATGCAGGTGCATCGAAAGTGTAGCTACTATGTATTTTTCGCTGTTAACGTTTTAAAATTAAAATTGACAAATTAGGTGAATGTCTACGTATGTGTTACGGCTTTGTAAATAATATTAATGTAGAACTTTTTTTCTAGATCTATTTTTTTCCATTGTCCCGGGATTGTCCCAGATATGATAATTTTGTGTCCCGATGACATTTTTTATGGTCCCCGGGACGTCGGGACACCGTTAGTTTCGAGCGCTGACACTACCGTTCAAAAGTTTGGGGTCACCCAGACGATTTTGTGTTTTCCATGAAAAGTCACACTTTTATTTCCCACCATAAGTTGTAAAATGAATAGAAAATATAGTCGAGACAGTTTTCTGGCCATTTTGAGCATTTAATCGACCCCACAAATGTGATGCTCCAGAAACTCAATCTGCTCAAAGGAAGGTCAGTTTTATAGCTTCTCTAAAGAGCTCAACTGTTTTCAGCTGTGCTAACATGATTGTACAAGGGTTTTCGAATCATCCATTAGCCTTCTGAGGCAATGAGCAAACACATTGTACCATTAGAACACTGGAGTGAGAGTTGCTGGAAATGGGCCTCTATACACCTATGGAGATATTGCACCAAAAACCAGACATTTGCAGCTAGAATAGTCATTTACCACATTAGCAATGTATAGAGTGGATTTCTGATTAGTTTAAAGTGATCTTCATTGAAAAGAACAGTGCTTTTCTTTCAAAAATAAGGACATTTCAAAGTGACCCCAAACTTTTGAACGGTAGTGTACTGTAGGTGTGACAAATTTATTGTTTTTTTTCCCCTTATTCCAAAAAAGAAATATTCCACTAACATTCCTGTTTTCATGCAGCCTTGCAAACCGTTATCTAGTTGGTTTGTGTACAGCACACAGACCTGACCATAAACAGGTAAGAGGCCGTGTGTGGCAATCAAACTGCCATCAAAACCCCGATTGCGACGCATATTCCGAATTCAGTGTCTACATGTCCAAAGAATGCTTAACCTTCATCCTACCAAGTGGGGTCCATCTGGACCCCGCACCTATATGTTTGTTTGCCATTTTAAAAATATGTGACATACTGCCTCACCGTTTTATGAATTTGTCGTAATTTATGTCTTAATTAAAACACTAAAGCACCGGAAGATCAGCTTTTTGCATTGTGAAGGTATAATTAATTTGTTACTGGGGTCCAACCGGACCCCAGAGTAAAGTTTATCTGTCTTTCATTTTATAATTGAATAGCACACTGAAAGTTAACTTCTTTTATTTCTTTTATGTTCCATAATGAAACTACCAAGGCATTCCTTCTTGGGGTCCGTGTGGACCCCACTGCTGCAATAAGCACAGGCTGCAAAACAAAAGCCCTAAATTATTTTACAATTACTTTTTTGTTTTAAATTCTGTAAGAAAAGACCTAAGTTGTAATCCAGAATGTTTTACAGCTGCATGAGCTGCAAAAATCATGGATATAATGCCAATTTTTTTTTTGTGGCGCTATAATTTGCTACATGTATGCTAGTTATTGCAATATTATTGCAATGTTATTGCATTTATAATACATCATTGATATTCAGCCATAGTGGATTTTGTTCTTCAATAAAGTTATGTCTGTTTGCTGCATTGAATTGGTTCTTACTGCACTGATTTCAAGGTATTCCCTCCTGGGGTCCATACGGACCCCGCCTGGTAGTTTGTGTATGTAAAATTGGCTGGTAGGATGAAGGGTAAGTGTGTTCTTTATGCCTTGGGCCCTTTAGTGTATTGCTGTTATTAATACAAGATGTTCTGAACAAAACTTATCTGGTGATTTTGTCTTTATAAGCTTTCATTTTAAAGAAAAGTATTGGGGTCCAAACGGACCCCACATGGTAAGATTAAGGTGTAAAATAGCATGGTAGGATGAGGGTTAAAAACCTGAATATCAGCATACGTCTGACTCGGAAAAAAACGTTAAATTCGTAATGAAGCCAAATTCAGAAGATCCAAAAATAATATGCTGTTTGGACGGCCTATATCAAATATTGAATCTTGTCATATTTGGAATATTAGCACGCGTGCAAACGTCCTGACTGATAAAAATTCCAATATCGAAGAAGGTATCGAGTTAAGGATGCAAGTAGTTTGCGTACAGAACAACACCAAGATACAGAGCTTGTTATGATTAAAAGTACTGCAAAAAAGTTGGGACGCTGTGTAAAACATAAATACAAACAGAATGTGAAGGTTTGCAAATCATGTAAACCCTACACTTCATTGAAAATAGTATAAAGACAACATATCAAATGTTGAAACTGAGAATTATATATATATATATATATATATATATATATATATATATATGCTCATTTTGAATTTGATATCAGCAACACATTTCAGAAAAGTTGGGACAGGGGCGTGTTTATCACTATGTTGTATCACCTCTATTTTTAACAACACTCTGTAAATGTTTGGGAACTGACGAGACCAATTGCTGCAGTTTTGAAAGAGAAATGTTGTCCCATTCTTGCCTGATATAGTACAGTTTCAGTTGCTCAACAGTTCAGGTCTCCTTAGTTGTATTTTGCGCTTCATAATGCCCCAAATGTTTTAAATAGGAGACAGGTCTGGACTGCAGGCAGGCCAGTTTAGCACCTGGACTCTTTAAGGACGGAGCCATGCAGTTTTAATATGTGCAGAAAGCGGTTTGGCATTGTCTCGCTGAAAGAAGGAAGGCCTTCCCTGAAAAAGATTTTGTCTGGACGGCAGCATATTGCTCTGAAACGTGTTTATATCATTCAGCATTAATGATGCCTTCCCAGATGTACAAGCTACCCATGTCATGTGCACTAATGCACCCTCATACCATCACAGATGCCGGCTTTTGAACTGCGCACTGATAACAAGCCGGATGGTCCCTCTCCTCTTTAGCCTGGAGGACGTGGTGTCCATGATTTCGAAAACGAATTTCGACTTTTGATTCTTCAGACCTTGGGACGGTTTTCCACTTCGCCTCAGTCCATCGTAAAAGAGCTCGGGCACAGAGAAGGTGGCGGCGTTTCTGGATATTGTTTATATTTGATATGTTGTCTTTGTACTATTTTCAATGAAATATACGTAGGGTTTCCAAGACTTGCAAATTATTGCATTCTGTTTTTATTTACAGTTGACACAGTGTCCCGACTTTCTTGGAATTGGCGTTGTAAACTCAGCGAGGCGTTCTTGCATGATGACTCCAGCAGGTTTATCGATGTTATAATATAAGACGGGGTCGTACAAAATTGTCCTGCTGTCAGTCAAGCTGCTGATAAATCTGAACCCTTATCTCAGTTTTCTGATTAAAATCTGATCATTGCTACAAACCATAAATGCTTATTTAGATACTCAAAATCTTCATCATCTTCTTGTTTTCACAGACTCGAAAAAAATAAAAGAAATAAAAATAAATTCCTGGTGGCAAATATAGTTTTCCTGGATGCAATTCTGAAGACCGCCGGCGTATTTTTCTGCGATCTTTGCTCACCCTGTCCACCTGGAGACTTGCTTGAGGATACGTAACCATGCAACACATACAGTATACCAATTACTGGTTCATAATTTGGTTATGAGGTGATGCTACATGATGGACATTGAGAATGTTTAAAAAAAATGGCTCCGGGAGCAACTTCAGTTTGTTCACAGGTAAAAAAAATAATGGTCTGTTTACTCGATTCTGAGGCCGAGGTCAGACGGAGGTGACTGGCATGCAGTTATTATACTGTGTACAGTGAAAATCCAATTAATGTGTAGTAGACAAAGAGATAAGTGAAATAAAATGCAGAGGAACTCGGAGATGGCGACAGGGTCAGTGTTTAACGTTTGAAGCTAGTGACTGGAAAATTGTTAGAGTAAATCTAATGACTGCTAGAGAACAGCTGTTTGACCTTCGAGAAATGCAATTAACCCTCAATTATTTAGCTGTATGCTCTGGACTCAACTCCGTCACTTTGGACTCAACTGTGAGGTCTTTGGCAAATCAATAAATAAGTAAATGTCGAGGTAAATACAAATGCGATAAATGCAGAAATACTTATCCATCCTGATTAAATTTCTCCACATGAATCTACACAATACTGAAGTGGAAGAAAAGTGGTTACTTCTTTGACGAATCCTCTCTTTACCCAGTCACTGAGTTTGTGTAAAAAATCCTGACCGAAACATCGAGAACGTCCTTTTGAGAGCTTTGTCCTGGACTTGCTTTGATAGCTCCTCGGTCTCTGTGATGCTGTTTGCTTGGGTATGTTCTCCAACATGCTTCGGGTTCTTCCAGGAACAAGTGTATTTAAGGCCCGGTCCCACTGGCCGATGGACACAAAACGTGTGCAAAAAGGACACAGCGGACGAGCAAAATTTCGGGGGTGGCTCTATCCGTTTTCATCCGCTCCAGAAATGGACAAAATTGGCGAAAACAGAACGGAAAAGAACGGACGTGGGTAGTATATAGCGGGGATGTTAAACGCATGTTCATAAGAAGCCTAGCGGATGGAAGTGGATGACAGCTCCGAAGGGGTTACCGGTGATAACTGAGAAGCGGACGCATAGCAGAAAGAGCGGATGCATAGCGGGTGAAGGGGATGCATCATGTACGCCTAACGGAAACAAAGGGGATGTTGCGCGGATGTATATCAGATGCAGACCGTTCACTGCGCTAGGTGTCCTTCTACATACTCTAGACATACTCCAGACATCCTAAATATACGAGATACATCCCAGATATAAACGCTTTGTCCGTTTTGAATACTTTATATACGAGATGCATACGCTTACATCCTTTCTATTTCCGTGCTACTAACGATGAATAGACGTTTCATGTACCTTATCTTTCCTCCCTCTTTCCGTTTTCAGCTGCAGCGGATGTGAGTTGCGAGGATGCCCAGAGGATGCAGAGAGGATACAGCAGACGTTTAACGGATGATAACGGACATAGAACGTTTGTTGCTCGTATATGTCGCGGATTTACATCATACACGGCGGAAAGTTCATCCGTTCTAAAAGTTTTGTGCAGCTCAAAACTTTTTGCGCGGATGAAATCACAGTGGACGGATGCTCGACGGATAGAGCGTATGAAGCACGTATGCAATGAGTACACAACGGATGCATAGCGTTTTCCAACGGATGGCAAAGATTTTTTTACGTTTTACATCCTCTTTGCATCCATAAGTGCAGTGGGACCGGGCCTTTATATTGAGACACAGGTCGACTCAGATGGTAACTAGTTGCAGCAGAACTAATTTAGGGGTAAATACTTAAGCAAATTGTGTTTTGTTTTGTTTTTTGTCAATAATTGAACAAACTATACTGATTTCAATATTGTAGGCAATTTTATAAAGCTTCGTGAAAAAGTTCAAGGGGGTGAATACTTATGCAAGTCACTGTACTGAATGTCACTTCAATGTATATATGATATAAAGACACTGTACATGTATTCGGTATTTCGATCTACAACTAGCGACTAATAAACTGATTTAAGTTCCTTGAGACCTGGTGCAGGTGACCCACATGCAGGATCGATGCCCATTTTATCTTTTACTCACTTGGGGTGTCTGATGTCGGGCAGCGAGCGATCCAGTGCGATGTTGTTGCTCACGTAGATGTTAAAGCCGTTCTCTTTGTACACCGTGTCATCACACTCGTCCTCTGCAAGTGGGTACGGCTTCCCCTGCTCCCCTTTCCCTACAGCACGTACACACACGAATAAACAAGCAAACATCACGTTATTACTGTGCTTTTGTGTGTGTTTATGTGTACACAGGAAAGCTTTAATAGATAGCTTTATTAAACAGAAGAGCCACTCAGCTGACACTGGTTTCCATTGGAGATGTGGATAAACTTATGTTAATAATCTATATCCACGTTATTAAATTTGTAAAATGTATTATCTAACTAATAGAAAATAAGTAATATACAACCCCGATTCCAAAAAAGTTGGGACAAAGTACAAATTGTAAATAAAAACGGAATGCAATGATGTAGAAGCTTCAAAATTCCAACAGAACATCGATGACATATCAAATGTTTAAACTGAGAAAATGCATCATTTAAAGAGAAAAATTAGGTGATTTTAAATTTCATGACAACAACACATCTCAAAAAAGTTGGGACAAGGCCATGTTTCCCACTGTGAGACATCCCCTTTTCTCTTTACAACAGTCTGTAAACGTCTGGGGACTGAGGAGACAAGTTGCTCAAGTTTAGGGATAGGAATGTTAACCCATTCTTGTCTAATGTAGGATTCTAGTTGCTCAACTGTCTTAGGTATTTTTTGTCGTATCTTCCGTTTTATGATGCGCCAAATGTTTTCTATGGGTGAAAGATCTGGACTGCAGGCTGGCCAGTTCAGTACCCGGACCCTTCTTCTACGCAGCCATGATGCTGTAATTGATGCAGTATGTGGTTTGGCATTGTCATGTTGGAAAATGCAAGGTCTTCCCTGAAAAAGATGTCGTCTGGATGGGGGCATATGTTTCTCTAGAACCTGGATATACCTTTCAGCATTGATGGTGTCTTTCCAGATGTGTAAGCTGCCCATGCCACACGCACTAATGCAACCCCATACCATCAGAGATGCAGGCTTCTGAACTGAGCGCTGATAACAACTTGGGTCGTCCTTCTCCTCTTTAGTCCGAATGACACGGCGTCCCTGATTTCCATAAAGAACTTCAAATTTTGATTCGTCTGACCACAGAACAGTTTTCCACTTTGCCACAGTCCATTTTAAATGAGCCTTGGCCCAGAGAAGACGTCTGTACTTCTGGATCGTGTTTAGATACGGCTTCTTCTTTGAACTATAGGGTTTTAGCTGGCAACGGCGGATGGCACGGTGAATTGTGTTCACAGATAATGTTCTCTGGAAATATTCTTGAGCCCATTTTGTGATTTCCAATACAGAAGCATGCCTGTATGTGATGCAGTGCCGTCTAAGGGCCCGAAGATCACGGGCACCCAGTATGGTTTTCCGGCTTTGTCCCTTACGCACAGAGATTCTTCCAGATTCTCTGAATCTTTTGATGATATTATGCACTGTAGATGATGATATGTTCAAACTCTTTGCAATTTTACATTGTCGAACTCCTTTCTGATATTGCTCCACTATTTGTCGGCGCAGAATTAGGGGGATTGGTGATCCTCTTCCCATCTTTGCTTCTGAGAGCCACTGCCGCTCCAAGATGCTCTTTTTATACCCAGTCATGTTAATGACCTATTGCCAATTGACCTAATGAGTTGCGATTTGGTCCTCCAGCTGTTCCTTTTTTGTACCTTTAACTTTTCCAGCCTCTTATTGCCCCTGTCCCAACTTTTTTGAGATGTGTTGCTGTCATGAAATTTCAAATGAGCCAATATTTGGCATGAAATTTCAAAATGTCTCACTTTCAACATTTGATATGTTGTCCATGTTCTATTGTGAATACAATATCAGTTTTTGAGATCTGTAAATGATTGCATTCCGTTTTTATTTACAATTTGTTCTTTGTCCCAACTTTTTTGGAATCGGGGTTGTACAATATCGTGAGACAAACATATTATGATTAAGAATAGTCCTGGGTGCGACAGGTCCGGGAGGACTTGAGTACTGGGGAAAGTGGAGTTACCCCTTAATCACCATTTGCCCCCAGGTCCGCTCTGACCCAGAGTGGTAGCACCTGCCTGGGTTTCAGCGATAGGTCAAATAGTACTGTACATCACCACTAAGATGCTTGCAACAGGGTGCTTTTTGGTGCAATGTGGCAGATGAACCCAACAGGGTCAATGGTGCACCACTGGATGGCATGCAGAAGAGCCACTCAAATCGCCAATGGATGGCATCACTCACTCAGCAAGTCAGTTGTCACTGCGGGGCAACTTCCATACCTGTCAGGTCTGTGGCACTTTTGTGCACCACTTGGCATCAGGTCTGGAGCTTCAGAGAGACAACATGATGGGGGCATGACATCGTTTGTCTTACCTTACTGTGCAAGGCCCTTTGTTAGGAAAGGAGAATAGCATGCGAGCGCTCACAAGGCCAGACAGTCCATGGCGGCTCAGCCGGGCCGTTCTTGCCACCACTGCGGGCGACTCTGTTGCTCTGGTATGGGCCTCGTGGCCCATCTGCATTTCTGTGCATCCTAATGAAGCAGTCATCATCGCTAGCGATGGACAGCCGATGATAACGATGATTTAAGAATGAATAAAATTTATATTCCACTTATGAAAGTATATCTAAACTAGCAGGTTACCCGGCGTTGTCCGAGTTTTGCAAAATTCTGGGTTGCCCCCAGACTTCCATGTCAAATTTGGTGAAGATCCATCAGGAAATGGTGACGTTAACACAAGACAAACAAAAATCCAACCATCCACCACCCAGGGACCCCCTGGGGCCCAAATATGGAATTTCTGAGTTCTGCCAAATTGTAGCTATCTTCTGTACCTACCTGCCAAATTTGGTAAAAATCCGTCGAGAAATGGCGACATTAGCTCAAGACAAACAAACAAACAAACAAACAAACAATTTGCTGCTTATTACATAGAGAGATACCAGAAACGTGTTTCCAGTAGTTAATTCTAAATTTCTTAGCAGTCTCAGAGTTTTTAATATGGTCGGGCAGAGAATTATATAACATGACAGCTGAAAAAGCAAAAATCCTGTGTCCTGATTTTGAGTTTATTTTCACCATATGAATATTGTACTTTATTCTTGTGTTATAATTATGGACATCAGAATTTTTAACAAAAATTGTACGTACTGTAGGTATTCTGGTAGAAGTCTGTTCTTACATTTGTACACCATCAGACATTTGTTAAATCTCCATCTTTCAACAAGAGGAACCCAATTTAGCTTTCTGAAAAGGACTTCAGAACGTTCACCCCAGGTTTTCTTTTTGAGTATCAAACGTGCGCCTCTTTTCTGCAAACCACAGAGCCTTTCCAACTCCGTCACATCTGCATTCGACCAGACCACATCACAGTACTCGAAGAGAGGTAAAAACAAGGTGTTAAAGATCATCTCGCTGGTCTTGGTATCGATGTATTTTCTTAAATGTCCCAATATCTCGAATGTCTTGCTGATTTTAGAGCACAGATGGTCAGTGTGATCGTTCCAGCTTGAAGAGGGGTCCAGAGTAACTCAACGGTATTTCATACCTGGTGTGCTCTTCAAATTTGATTGTTTTAAAGACAATAAACTGTTACTAGATGAGGTGTTGGATAAACGCTTTGCAGAACTGAACACCATGGGCTTCGTCGTCTTCATGTTACTATCAATTTATAATAATTTATTATTATTATTATTACAATATAAATAATTACTGGTAACTATAATTCTGGCCTTTTCATTTTGAAAGTTGGAGTAAACAGTGATAATGATGGAGATGTGGCAGAGTATCACCATGATGGACAATACTGTAAATTCATCTAAAAGCTGCCTAGTGCTGTTGGTTCAACATAATGCATTCAATATGGGTCTGTCTCAGAAACTGGGTACTGTGGGGGGACCCTACTAAATATACTCAGTCAATAAACTATACGGTTTTGAATGTTGATGTTGGTTTAAATTTGAAATAAAATGATGAAAGAAATAATACAGATAAAACTAAATCTTTGATGTGAATACTCTATTCAGAATTTGGCAAAAATTCTGCAAATTTGTGGAAAAATGGCAGCTTGATCTGGGACATGATAAACGGTCGACTACATCGCATTCCCTTAAAAAGGTTGTAGTCCACTGAAAAGTCTACAGTTATCACTAATTGTATTTTAAGTTGTAACTTTTTATACGCCTAAGGATTGGTGCGCTCACAGAATAATCATAACCGTAATAAAACATCATGCAAAATATTTCATCACCGTTGTAACTCCATTTTCCGCAAACCCAAAACCAATACGATCGTGTGTTTTGATCTAAACGGAAAGCCTCAGGGTCGAGGTCACGACCTCACCAAAAGTAGTAACTTAAAATCACTACGCCGTACAAACATTTAGTTATAAATCTGCGATTTTGGTTTTTTAAAACGAAAGCTGAAAGTTAGGTATAGAATATGTTTCTTACAGAATATGTTACGATGGTAGCTGGTCTTGTATGAATTTCTGAGCTATAAAATGAGTTGTGGTCTATTTTTTACCGTAGCGTGTTATTTGTGTGCGGGGAAGGACACACATTAACAATTTGCATGTGTAGAATGGAATTTTCCACTCCAACAGTTAGAAGTTGATCGTGCTTCCATTTGCGGTCTTTCTGTTACGCGAGTGATCTGTTCGGACGTTATCACTGAAAAGGTGAGTTTTGACAGTTTTATTTTGTTTTAGTCTTGCAGTATAAGGCAATAGAATGTTTCTTTTTCATCTTACTTTCATATTTCGTAGTGTTTGCGTATTTTTGGCCAATATTTTGCAACCATGGTCAATTTAGATCGAACTTTTGATAGAATCTACGGCCAGTCATTTTGCCCCGCCCCCGCCTCGCGCTCCGTCCGGTGCGGTAGTGATGTCCCGTTGCTCGCGAGCCGCAGCAGAGACCTGCGCGACCTTCAGCCGGTACAGTCGCTGTTCTTTTCCCACCGCCGTTATTCTCATCTTTCCGGTGTGTTCTTGATTTTTCCATTGTGTCCTATTTCGCCGTATCAAATACCCAAACTGTATCATATTATTCATATTTAAGTGAAAAATCAATTCAGTCATCATAACTTGGCATTTTTAACCCAAGCAATCAAAAAGAGGAAATTTATTCAATATTTTCATTCATCTGTGAAGGAGCGGCTTTAATTCTTCATGATGCCGTTATTTTATATGTAAATCAAATTTACAAAAGCATTTGAATTGTAATCAAAACAATGTTCCACAGTGGAGGCCAGATAAAGCAAGATGCTATCTTTATTCTTATTAAACATGACAAAAGAAACATTGAGTGTTCGGTAAATGCAAAAAAAAAAAAAAAAGTAAAATTGGAAACTTTATTTTTTGACCATAATGTCCCAAATGAGAGACCAGTTTCTGAGACGGACCCATAAATAAATAAATAAATTCAAGACTATTCATACAAAATTATTATTATTATTATATTCTCTCCAGCTCTTTGGTGTTCTAGCTGGGTGTATTGTTTTATGTCTCGGCTCCTACCCGCAGCTCAGAGACGCAAAACTTTCCTGAGGATGGGTGCTGTTCCTAACAAGGACAACATCTGCACACGACCAAGAACGTCAGGTATTCCCAAGTATTCTTGCCATTCCTTCAGGTCTTTTGACACAGTCCCAAGAGCACCAATCACTATCAGCACAAACACTACCTCTACCTGGTTGGTGTATCCTCCTGACTTCAAATGTCAAGTCCTGGTACCTTTCAATCTTTCAGTTCAACCAGTTCACTTCCAGTTCACTGCCACATCAGCCATAATCCATTTGTGTTGCTCTTTCAGCACCAGCGTTATTATTATTATTATATCTCATCTCATTATCTCTAGCCGCATTATCCTGTTCTACAGGGTCGCAGGCGAGCCGGAGCCTATCCCAGCTGACTACGGGCGAAAGGCGGGGTACACCCTGGACAAGTCGCCAGGTCATCACAGGGCTGACACATAGACACAGACAACCATTCACACTCACATTCACACCTACGCTCAATTTAGAGTCACCAGTTAACCTAACCTGCATGTCTTTGGACTGTGGGGGAAACCGGAGCACCCGGAGGAAACCCACGCGGACACGGGGAGAACATGCAAACTCCGCACAGAAAGGCCCTCGCCGGCCACGGGGCTCGAACCCGGACCTTCTTGCTGTGAGGCGACAGCACTAACCACTACACCACCATGCCGCCCATTATTATTATTATTATTATTATTATTATACATTTCATTATTATTTAATCATGATATTTTGGATTTATAGTGTATTTTTGTTTCACTATTTTTTCCAGTCTAAAAGTATTTTTCATTCAGTGTGCAATAATAAAATTCAGTTAAGTGACCGCTGACCATGAAAACACTGTAAGTGCTATTACAGAATCCAGGAGAAAGCCTCGCAGATGTCCATCATTCAATTACAGCTCAGACAAAATCTGTACTTGTTTGTCTCATGTCATTTGAAGGTAAACTTTTTTTTTTTATTTGGGGAAAAAAAAAAAAGCACTTAACCAGGAAATTGATGTGAATGGCATTTTATTAAAATTGTTAGTCATAGCAATAGCAAATTAGGGATGGATGTTTATTATTATTATTATTATTATTATTATTATAAGAAGAAGAACTTTATTCATCACATGCACACTTTGGAATTTCCTCTCTGCATTTAACCCATCGGAAGCAGTGAACACACACACACACACACACACGTACAGTGGTGCTTGAAAGTTTGTGAACCCTTTAGAATTTTCTATATTATACTTGGTCATTTATTTATTGAGGAAAACAATCCAATATTACATATCTGTGAGTGGCAAAAGTATGTGAAGCTTTGCTTTCAGTATCTGGTGTGACCCCCTTGTGCAGCAATAACTGCAACTAAACGTTTGCGGTAACTGTTGATCAGTCCTGCACACCGGCTTGGAGGAATTTTAGCCCGTTCCTCCGTACAGAACAGCTTCAACTCTGGGATGTTGGTGGGTTTCCTCACATGAACTGCTCGCTTCAGGTCCTTCCACAACATTTCCATTGGATTAAGGTCAGGACTTTGACTTGGCCATTCCAAAACATAAACTTTATTCTTCTTGAACCATTCTTTGGTAGAACGACTTGTGTGCTTAGGGTCGTTGTCTTGCTGCATGACCCACCTTCTCTTGAGATTCAGTTCATGGACAGATGTCCTGACATTTTCCTTTAGAATTCGCTGGTATAATTCAGAATTCATTGTTCCATCAATGATGGCAAGCCGTCCTGGCCCAGATGCAGCAAAACAGGCCCAAACCATGATACTACCACCACCATGTTTCACAGATGGGATAAGGTTCTTATGCTGGAATGCACCATTTTCCTTTCTCCAAACATAACGCTTCTCATTTAAACCAAAAAGTTCTATTTTGGTCTCATCCGTCCACAAAACATTTTTCCAATAGAGATCTTGCAGTCACGTGACCGGAAAGTACACAACCCCCATCTTGTCGGTCAAAAACACCGCTGAATACTGCTGCACTCGTGTACAGAATGGATCAATTTCAACCGACGGACTACACGGCTCATTTTTCTAATGAACAGATAACTAGATATATGTCTAAAATAAACGATCTACAGATTTGTGACCCTTATGGCTTTCCGGACGGAGTTTTCACGACCGGATTTTGAACTGCCAGCGGAATACCCGGACGTGTATGATTACCTCATTAACTTTCCCTCGCTGTTCAGTGGTGAAGCACTGTGTGCTTATAAATCTCTGGACAGTTATCTTTACAGAAATTCAGGATTTGTCAGCGACTCAGATGTGGCATCTTGTAAACAAGAAAATAACTATCCTCATTGGATGGGTAAGTCACTTAAGTATTGAGTATAACACTGACCAGCCGATTATAGAATAGAATAAGGTAATTCCAAATCGTCCATCTTGTTTACATGGATCTGGCGTTGGAGAGGTAGAGGCTTGGCAGTGGAGGTTTGAGTAGCTGTTTTCTGAGCTTAGTCAACAGGCCGGCTCTGCCTGTAGCCTCGCTTCTGCTCCCGGCGCCGCCTCCTTCGCTTTGCTTCCAATAACAACCCACGGAGACCTCGCTGTCTCGTCCGGAATGTTATTACTTTTTTTTTTCTCGTCCGGAATGTTGTGCATGCAATGGAAATCGCTACAAACCGTCATTTTCTGCTGGAAACCAATGTCCAGTAAGTCCATACGGTTGTAGTGGATATTGAAGTCCGGTACAGATGAACAACACGCAAAAATACACACAAAAAACATAAAAAACGTGCACAGGTAGGGAGAGCTTGTAGCCGCAGCCATTGTAGTAGAATTGTATATAGTAGGGTTTTCCAAAAGAAAAGGTAGAAGTAAAAGCAGAAGTAGAACCAGAAGTAGAAGTAGAAGGCGGAATATGCCGTTTGACCGACACGATGGCGTCTGTCACAATCTGGATCGGCTGTGACGTCACATGCAAGATCTCTATTGCCTTCTGGCTTGTCCACGTGATCTTTAGCAAACTGCAGATGAGCAGCAATGTTCTTTTTGGAGAGCAGTGGCTTTCTCCTTGCAACCCTGTCATGCACACCATTGTTGTTCAGTGTTCTCCTGATGGTGGACTCATGAACATTAACATTAGCCAATGTGAGAGAGGCCTTCAGTTGCTTAGAAGTTACCCTGGGGTCCTTTGTGACCTCGCCGACTATTACACGCCTTGCTCTTGGAGTGATCTTTGCTGGTCCACCACTCCTGGGGAGGGTAACAATGGTCTTGAATTTCCTCCATTTGTACACAATCTGTCTGACTGTGGATTGGTGGAGTCCAAACTCTTTAGAGATGGTTTTGTAACCTTTTCCAGCCTGATGAGCATCAACAACGCTTTTTCTGAGGTCCTCAGAAATCTCCTTTGTTCGTGCCATGATACACTTCCACAAACATGTGTTGTGAAGATCAGACTTTGACAGATCCCTGTTCTTTAAATAAAACAGGGTGCCCACTCACACCTGATTGTCATCCCATTGATTGAAAACACCTGACTCTAATTTCACCTTCAAATTAACTGCTAATCCTAGAGGTTCACATACTTTTGCCACTCACAGATATGTAATATTGGATCATTTTCCTCAATAAATAAATGACCAAGTATAATATTTTTGTCTCATTTGTTTAACTGGGTTCTCTTTATCTACTTTTAGGACTTGTGTGAAAATCTGATGATGTTTTAGGTCATATTTATGTAGAAATATAGAAAATTCTAAAGGGTTCACAAACTTTCAAGCACCACTGTACATACACGTGAGCAATGAGCACACACACATACCCAGAGCAGTGGGCAACCATGCTAACAGCACACAGGGAGCAGCTGGAGGGTGGGTGCTTTGCTCAAGGGCACTTCAGCCCAAGGCCGCCCCGTGTTAACCTAACCGCACGTCTTTGGACTGTGGGGGAAAACAGAGCACCCAGAGCAAACCCACAGAGATACGGGAAGAACATGCAAAGTCCACACGGAAAGGCCGCTGGGCTCGAACCCAGAACCTTCTTGCTGTGAGGCGACAGTGATATTTTTCTCCTTCCTCTTCTTATTATTATTATTACCACCATTCCAACATACTGTCGGACTGATTTCAAAACACACCATCATTCCACTCATCCAGAAAAATCGAAAGCTGTCTAAACAAGAAAAAAACAAGATCAACTGTGAGCTACTGCTCACTTACGTATCCCCCTGCTTTCGCTTATTTCAGAATGAAAGCGATCGAAGGAATAGGACACTTATTATTATGAATGCTGACTTCAACAAATAATTAACCCTGAAACCATTAAGCAAGGAGCAGTGTCTCTCCCCAGGGATTTCACATACCGGTAGCATCCTGGTAAACTGTCATTCTGAAATAGCATTTTGTTTCTTGAAATAGCGTCAAAATCCACCCTATATGTCTCGTTAATACATTCAGTCGGTAAACAGGAAGTCGATGTGCGACAGACCTGAAAACGGTATACACAGTATAGAACCCCAAGCTGAAGCTTGGTACCAAATATCAACCAGGTGTGATTTGTAGTTGCTGAGAAACGTATTACGAAAACTTTGTAAATCCACATTATACTGTATATTTCATAAATACAGTCAGTCGGGGGGTGGCACAATGGTGTAGTGGTTAGCGCTGTCGCCTCACAGCAAGAAGGTCCGGGTTCGAGCCCCGTGGCCAGCGAGGGCCTTTCTGTGCGGAGTTTGCATGCTCTCCCCGTGTCCGCGTGGGTTTCCTCCGGGTGCTCCGGTTTCCCCCACAGTCCAAAGACATGCAGGTTAGGTTAACTGGTGACTCTAAATTGAGCGTAGGTGTGAATGTGAGTGTGAATGGTTGTCTGTGTCTATGTGTCAGCCCTGTGATGACCTGGCGACTTGTCCAGGGTGTACCCCGCCTTTCGCCCGTAGTCAGCTGGGATAGGCTCCAGCTTGCCTGCGACCCTGTAGAACAGGATAAAGCGGCTAGAGATAATGAGATGAGATGAGAGACAGTCAGTCGGTAAACAGGAAGTCGATGTGCGACAGACCTGGAAATGGTATACACGGTATAGAACCCCAAGCTGAAGTTTGGTACCAAGTAGCCTACCAAGTGGCTATGATTTGTGGTTGCTGAGAAAAAAACGGGCGTTTCGAATGGACAGAAATACGGAGATATGGATGGACAGAGGTTAAAAAAAAAAAAAAAAAAGCATTACAGGGCTCTACATTAACTTTTGAAACCACTTGTCCTGTCGGGCAAGTTGAAAGGAAATTTACTTGTCCGAATGTGAAGTTGACTTGTCCAAAGAAAAATTTGAGAAAAAAAAAAAAACACAAATAAACTATTTGTAATAAACTAATTTCACCAGAATTACTTTAACACAAAAATCTACTCACTGCAGAAAAAAAAAAAATTGGACTCCATCAATCAATTTATTTATGAGAAATTGAAAACCAGAAAATTAAAATTATATATATTTTCATTTTTAAATTATTAACTTTGAATATATATCCTCCACTGATTAATTGTTGTTGTCTAATTATTCAGTGTGGCTCCTGTATGGTATTTAATGGTTGTGATGAAAGTTGCGGTGTTTTTTAGGTTTTTGTTGCGATTACATTGCGGGAGGAAGTGAAAGTTGCGAGAAATTGTTGCGATTTTCTCTTTTTGTGATTAAAATTGAGTGATATGTTAAATATTAAGTTATTACTGAAAAACTATTGATTAAAAAAAAAACAAAGACACTGAGAAATGGTCCTATAAATAACTTTACCAATATAAAAGATGACCAGGACTACAAAAATGCAGAAAAATAGGCTTTACTTATCCAAATGCACCTGTTGGTTCTAAAGTTAAAGTGCAGAGAACCTCACAGCACAACATGAAGTTCCCTTAAAATATAATATAAATGCCTCAGCTTTCATGTAAGAAAAAAAAAAACACTATTAATACTAGTACTGTGTGCAGGCAGTCTCTCCTGAAGACTAAATTACACAATAATTATAAACTAATAAAATAAATGGCTAAGGCTTCATAGAAGAAAAAAAAATTGAACAGAACCTCACAGTATGATGCTGAAGCTGCCTGAAAAATGGAAAATAAAATACTATTTTGGCAAAAATGTTGGCAGCCATTAATTTCTTGTATTAAGTAAAAAATAATGTAAAGTGCACACAGTCCTTCACTGTAAACATAACACACTTTCAGTAACAGAATTTAAGCCTACATAAACACTGACTCGCACATGCTGCTTCTCTTGAACGTATACACGGAAGTAAGGCGGAAGGTAGTTTGTCAACGTCACCTCAAGACGACGCCAACGATTGGTCAAATTTGCGGGAAAGTTGCGGTGATTGGATATAATTGCAATACCGCCCTGAATTCGCGGGGATTGGTTGAATTTGTGTTGATGTTGCAAATAGCAACATCGTGAAATCCTGGAGGGTCTGGTAAACGACCGTTTACGTTTCAGCTCAAATACACAAAGCGGTAAAGACCCCTTCGCAGTAAACGTCATTCATACGTAATAGGAAATTGCGCGCGCAGCCTGGACCCAAAAAAGACTCAGCGACGGTAGAGACGAGAAGAAATATTTGGAAGAAATGCCTAGTTGTTGTGTTGTCGGGTGTCAGAATCGTAGCAGTGATGGGGTTAAAATGTACAGAATTCCAGCAGGATCTCACCCATTCCAAAAAAATCGCCGACCTCTATGACTACAAGCCATCAAACATGTAGACTGGGATGAAAGATCAGGCTATTCAGGCTTTCGTCTAAACGGGGGAACAGGGGCGCTGCACCATCTTACTCTCGGCGTGCGCCCCCTTACCGACTCCGTGAATACATCCCAGCAACACTACGTAGATACACCGCCAGACGGTGCAAAAACAATCCGAATTGGCGTTTTCCAGACTGAGGCGCCATGTTGTTTAGTTGTTTACTTGTCGCGGCTGCTCTCGCGAGATTTGACATGTGTTATGTACAAGGTCAGCTGACTTGTAGAGCGAGATTTCTCAAGACTGAATGACCTTTCACCCATCGGCGCGGGAGCTTTTGACAGAAGTAGTTCGCGAGTTGTTTTTGTTGACACTTGGGCATTTAAAGATGTCATCCCGCGGCACGAAGCGGAAGAAAGCCAAAGACTGTCCGGGGCAGAAGATGATTACTTCTTTCTTTTTCAATGTTGACAGACAATTTGTTACAATTTCCCTCTCAGATAGCCTCAGAATGTCCCATTGGAGCATTTTTCAAAGGCTTTGCACGGCGGGGGGGGGGACAACCGGCACCATCCCCCCCCCCCCCCCCCCCCCCCCCCCGCTTCGCTCCCTCGCCATGGTGAGCGCCCTCATACTAAATATTTCTCGAAAAACCCCTGCTATTTATTAAATCTTTCTTTTTTATTCTTTCTAGTCTTCGTTTATTGATGTAGCAAAATACTTTGGTAACGTTTGTCTGATTAGCTGGGTCATAGTTACACAATGTAATGAATATTGTTAGCATGTTAACTTAGCTTTGCATGCAATTTTGTTTGTAGGAGAGGTCTCGCTTGACTCAAGCAGTCCAGATTTTGTGCCATCATTATTTGTGTATGCCGAATATCACAATTTTAAAGCAAGGATGGAAAGGTAAAATTGTGTGCCCTCGCTCTAAATGCCAACTTACACTGACTGCTCTAACCTAGCTCCCGCCCCGGTCAGTTTCATTTCTGGTCTCTGCCTCTCGCTTTTTACGCAGCTCTGATTTCTCTTAGCTGCACTCTTTACACTATCATTCCTTTCATGCCGTTACCTCCTGCAAATTGCTGTTTAGTGTTGGTATTTGCTGTTGTAGCTAAAGCCACATTGCCATCACATCACTGGCATAACTTGATTAAAACAAAATGAATATGAATGTCCCATTGTTAATCAAGTTGGCTACGTTCAGACTGCACCCTGAAACGACCCATATCCGATTTTTTTGCCCATATGCGACCTGTATCCGATTTGTTATTGACAATCTGAACGACACGGATCCGATTTTTTTCACATGCGACCCAGGCCGCTTGGATATGTGGTCCTAAATCCGATGCATATCCGTTATTTTCACATGCGACTGCAGTCTGACCGGACAGGTCGCATTCATGCCACCTACACGTCATCAACAAGAGACAAACGTCACTATTCTGCGTTGGCTAATCCCGCCTCTTTGGTGGAAAACAACAACATTGGTACAGTTTTCAGAATTTAAACAGACTTTTATAGAATTGATCAAGCTCATGGTGGATTTGGTAGGGACCTGGATGTTGATCTGTTAGCCTGATTAAATAAAACAGTTTCTATAACTGATTTATAACTTAAACCATCCTGTACCACATCGCCAGGTCTCGCCTCATCTCCATCGCAAACTGCACTGGTGTTTCTGCACCTTGAGCCAGCGCTGAGAGAAGTTGCAGAATTCAGCTGGCTATAAACAATCTAAATAAATCTTTATAAAAATGTAGAAAAAGTTTATTAATATGATGAAATAAATATGTGCAAATGATTAAGCCTGAATTAAGAGTTTGGTAATACAGCGGCCGTATCCCAAATGACTGCCTACTGAAGCTCGAGTGCACTATATAGAGTTTAAAAATCCATTACTTCCTAGTAACATGTAGTGCACTTATATAGAAATTAGAGAGACATTTAGGAGTCAACCCTCGTTACCAGGCTACACGTTTTCATTTCAGTTCAGAAACAAAAACACACACGAGACCTCACACTTTAACACTAACCAGATAATTAAACACACAAACAAAAAAATAAATCATTAAACTTGAAGAGTGCACTTTTTTTTTTGTTTACGTATTACGTAGATGTGCTTATTACGTGTCAATTTGCGCATGCGGGACACTTTTGGGTCGTTTTCCGTTCATATTGGAGATCGCATACAAGTCTCATATAATTGGTAATGTGAACGGCCTAACAAAAAAATCGGATTTCACAACAAATCGGATATGGGTCGTTTCAGGTTGCAGTCTGAACGTAGCCGTAGTAGTCTCGCTGTAACCAGAATGTTGATGGCAGGCTACTTTTGTAAATAGGGTTTTTTGGGTTTTTTTGAGTTTGACATTTTTTGTAATTAGTATGACTGCCTTCAGGTATCAGAGGAAAACTTACTAACATCGTCCGTCCACTCTTTAATTAAATACGGATCCGGTAGGCGATGTCCACTTGTTAGAGTTAACTTATTTATGTAGCATTCTCGATCTTGTAACGACAATTGTTTGGCATAATCTGACAGCTCATAATGCCGGTCTATGGGCAGCGCCATTGTTTCTGAGTCCAGGCTGCGCGCGCATCCTGGCAACGGTCGGTTTGCTTACAAACATGCGAAGGGGTCTATTGGCCGGTTTTGCAAGCGGAATATTGCGCATGCGCACATCGCTCTTTCCGAAGAGAAACATCTGGCGATTCATCAAAACAATATGTCGAGTGAGATACTTCGGAAATCACGTGAATAAACTGATAAATTTGATATGCAACCCGAATATCGGCGTATTTTGGCACTTGTCCAATCGGACAAGTAACTGAGACGATGAACTTGTCCGACATAAAGGATCACTTGTCCCGGACAAGCGGATAACCGTTAATGTCGAGCCCTGCATTATACCCCCCACCCCCTTCAGAGTGGGGGTATAAAAATATTGTAATGGGAAAAAAAATTGCAACAGTGCTTGTGAGACAGGAAAAAGCATTGCGTTCATATCGGTTCCTTAATCTGTTCATTAATAACAATATGTTCAATTAATAAGAGGATTCAGGCTCTTGATATATTTTAGTTTATTGACATTTGATCACATTGCAGATGAGGATATCAGCAGCATTGCTAACGACAGCATGCGGTCGATTAATTTAATGGCAGCTTTCTGCCAATTACTGGTATCACAAAAGCACATTTTAATGCACACTTTCTTACAGAATCACTCTTTCTCCCACTGTTTGTCTGCCGACTGGTGTCTCTCTGTGCATAATTAGCGAAACCCCACTCCCACTCCCACTCCCAGTCCTTACTGTGTTCTCTCAGGAGCATGGACTCGAACACAGAATATGATTCACAATACTGCGTACTTCCATTCTTTTGGCGATTACATAGATTCAGAATAGCCTCAGTGAATTTTAAATGCCAAAGTGTAACTAAAATAATGCAGGATTGTGAATGTATCACAGGCTTATCCAAAAAAAAAAAAGAAAAAAAGAAAGAAAAGAAAACTTTCTTTCTTTCTTTCTTTCTTTCTTAAGTTCAGAATTCCCAGTATTTCTGAAATCCTGTTGTGTTTTGGGCTGCGCTAAATAAGCATCACACCGATGCCTGTCCTTTCAAGTGAGAAAAAATAAAGTTCGACTCAGAGGACAAGAAGGATTCGGCTGTTCAGCTCAGCACTGTTGGATTCTCAAATCTGATTGGTCAGAAGGTGTTGATTTAATTCTTTATAACGGCAGGTCTGACAATAGTGCCATCTGAAATACAAATCGCAGCTTTATATTAAAGCGCGAAAGGTAGTATCTCACTGGGTGGGTCATCCGGTCAAGGTCACCAAAAAGGTCAAAATCGTTTTTGTTGTGTCTACTGCCTCATATACGGTAGAGGCGCTAGCCACTAAGCCATCGTACTGTAAGACTGTAACAGTCGCTCACTGCGCATGCACATGCACGTGTTCCGATTAAAATGGCCGGTGAGTGTAAACAATGGCTTTTCAAACGCGGCGCAACGTGAGGAAAAATAAACCAGAATAAGTTACTATTGCGGACATTTAGCGAACTTCAGCTAGCCTTTACCAGAGACAAAATGGATCGATTTTTAGTACCTAAAGCTACAGTGAGTGAGGAGACAGAGTCTGGGCCAAGCAAAAAAAGAAGGAAGTATGACCACGATTATTTAAAGTTTGGATTTTCATGGACTGGATCTGAAGATGCTCCACTGCCACAGTGTGTTGTCTGTCAAGAGGTGCTAGCTAACGATGCTATGGGATGTTTAAAATGTGTAAAACAAGATGTTTAAAAAAAAAGCACAGATGTTTAAAATGTGTAAAAAAAAGATGTTTTAAAAAGCACAAATGTTTAAAATGTGTTAAAAAGATGTTTTAATAAAGCACAGATGTTTAAAATGTGTAAAAAAGATGTTTTAAAAAGCACAAATGTTTAAAATGTGTAAAAAAGATGTTTTAAAAAAAGCACAGATGTTTAAATTGTGTTAAAAAAATGTTTTAATAAAGCACAGATGTTTAAAATGTGTAAAAAAGATGTTTTAAAAAAGCACAGATGTTTAAAATGTGTAAAAAAGATGCTTTAAAAAGCACAAATGTTTAAAATGTGTAAAAAAGATGCTTTAAAAAAGCACAGATGTTTAAATTGTGTTAAAAAGATGTTTTAATAAAGCACAGATGTTTAAAATGTGTAAAAAAGATGTTTTAAAAAGCACAAATGTTTAAAATGTGTAAAAAAGAGGTTTTAATAAAGCACAGATGTTTAAAATGTGTAAAAAAGATGCTTTAAAAAGCATAAATGTTTAAAATGTGTAAAAAAGATGTTTTAAAAAAGCACAGATGTTTAAATTGTGTTAAAAAAGATTTTTAATAAAGCACAGATGTTTAAAATGTGTAAAAAAAGGTTTTAACAAAGCACAGATGTTTAAAATGTGTAAAACAAGATGTTTTAAAAAGCACAGATGTTTAAAATGTGTAAAACAAGCTGTTTTAAAAAAAGCACAGATGTTTAAAATGTGTTAAAAAAGATGTTTTAATAAAGCACAGATGTTTAAAATGTGTGAAAACGGTGTTTTATAAAGCACAAATGTTTAAAATGTGTAAAATAAAAATGTGTACAACAACCATTGTTTTAAATACGAATGGAACATTAAGTATAGCAACAACAAAAATTGTAAGGGGGGGCGCTGTTGTTTATTTGCTCTCTGAGGGGGCGGACTCTCCCACACTTTGAAAACCCCTGGACTAGACTAAAGAAATCACTTTCAGACATGTTTATGCTTATGACCGAAGGAAAGTGTGTTCCACTGAGCTCTAGCGCCGGGCCATTTCCAGGAAGTAAGAGTTTGGGTCACGGTGACAGTGTGTGTATGTCAGCCTCGGTTCGGAGGTTTCAGTTTCGAAAACAGTAAAGCCAGTATCTCACTGGGCTGCGACAGCTTGCGACAAATTGTGAACGTCATTCACAAGAGAGTTTCAAAAGTGTCTTGAAACATTCGCGGGGCATCTCAATTTCCTCGCATGAGTCGCAAAGTGTCGCTCCTTCATCGCTGAAATTTTGAACATGTTCAAAAAATCTGTGTGACAAAACTTCTCTCAAAATAGCCGCAAATGCGTCGCTGGTGTCGCAAAGCCGTCGCGAACCCTTGTCAAGTCAGTTTCCGTGAGGCTTCCTCTACTTCCCTGCCTGCCGAGGGAAAGCCGGGCTGCGACAGCCTGCGACTAGTTGGAGACGCGACAATTGCGGTAAAATATGCGAATATCAATTCAGTGTGATTCCAAGTGAAAATTGTCGCTAATTCGCATATTTTATCGCAATTGTTGTATTGTTGTGTCTCCAACTTGTCGCAGGCTGTCGCAGCCCAGTGAGATACTGGCTTAATTGTCCTAAGAACACCAACAGACTCGACAAACTGATAAAGAAGGCTGGCTCCATAACTGGGTGCAAACAGGACACTTTTGAGGCTGTGGTGGAGAGGAGGACTCTGAACAAACTGCTATCCATCATGGATAATCCTGACCAACCTCTCCACCACACACTGGACAGACAGCAGAGCACCTTCTGCAACAGACTGTTCCAGCTACGCTGTCGTCAGGACTGATAGAGGAAATCTGTCCTGCCCCAAGCCTTCATCCTGTATATTAACTCACCTCTGTCTGACAGAGAGAACTCTGACCTCTCTGCTGTATAGTCCTGTTTACGACCCTGGTCCTCCTGTCACTTTGCACATTAAGAGTTTATTTGTTTTTTAGTTATTTATTTATCTTCTGTTCAATGCTGCCACTTTTGCACAGTTTTCTTCTTCTTTTCATTCATCACAGTTCTTTTCTTCAGCACTATTTAAACAATAATGGCTGGCGCTGAGTGGTACAGTGGTGCTTGAAAGTTTGTGAACCCTTTAGAATCAAAAGTGATCCAATATTACATATCTGTGAGTGGCAAAAGTATGTGAACCTTTGCTTTCAGTATCTGGTGTGACCCCCTTGTGCAGCAATAACTGCAACTAAACGTTTGCGGTAACTGTTGATCAGTCCTGCACACCGGCTTGGAGGAATTTTAGCCCGTTCCTCCGTACAGAACAGCTTCAACTCTGGGATGTTGGTGGGTTTCCTCACATGAACTGCTCGCTTCAGGTCCTTCCACAACATTTCCATTGGATTAAGGTCAGGACTTTGACTTGGCCATTCCAAAACATTAACTTTATTCTTCTTTAACCATTCTTTGGTAGAACGACTTGTGTGCTTGGGGTCGTTGTCTTGCTGCATGACCCACCTTCTCTTGAGATTCAGTTCATGGGCAGATGTCCTGACATTTTCCTTTAGAATTCACTGGTATAATTCAGAATTCATTGTTCCATCAATGATGGCAAGCCGTCCTGGCCCAGATGCAGCAAAACAGGCCCAAACCATGATACTACCACCACCATGTTTCACAGATGGGATAAGGTTCTTATGCTGGAATGCAGTGTCTTCCTTTCTCCAAACATAACGCTTCTCATTTAAACCAAAAAGTTCTATTTTGGTCTCATCCGTCCACAAAACATTTTTCCAATAGTCTTCTGGCTTGTCCACGTGATCTTTAGCAAACTGCAGACGAGCAGCAATGTTCTTTTTGGAGAGCAGTGGCTTTCTCCTTGCAACCCTGCCATGCACACCATTGTTGTTCAGTGTTCTCCTGATGGTGGACTCATGAACATTAACATTAGCCAATGTGAGAGAGGTCTTCAGTTGCTTAGAAGTTACCCTGGGGTCCTTTGTGATCTCGCTGACTATTACACGCCTTGCTCTTGGAGTGATTTTTGTTGGTCGACCACTCCTGGGGAGGGTAACAACAGTCTTGAATTTCCTCCATTTGTACACAGTCTGTCTGACTGTGGATTGGTGGAGTCCAAACTCTTTAGAGATGGTTTTGTAACCTTTTCCAGCCTGATGAGCATCAACAACGCTTTTTCTGAGGTCCTCAGAAATCTCCTTTTTTCGTGCCATGATACAGTTCCACAAACATGTGTTGTGAAGATCAGACTTTGATAGATCCCTGTTCTTTAAATAAAACAGGGTGCCCACTCACACCTGATTGTCATCCCATTGATTGAAA
Source organism: Neoarius graeffei (assembly GCF_027579695.1). Taxonomy (NCBI): domain Eukaryota; kingdom Metazoa; phylum Chordata; class Actinopteri; order Siluriformes; family Ariidae; genus Neoarius; species Neoarius graeffei. The sequence continues at coordinate 90,038,299 of NC_083575.1, read as the reverse complement.
ACACCTGACTCGAATTTCACCTTCAAATCAACTGCTAATTCTAGAGGTTCATATACTTTTGCCACTCACAGATATGTAATATTGGATCATTTTCCTCAATAAATAAATGACCAAGTATATTTTTGTCTCATTTGTTTAACTGGGTTCTCTTTATCTACTTTTAGGACTTGTGTGAAAATCTGATGATGTTTTAGGTCGTATTTATGCAGAAATATAGAAAATTCTAAAGAGCTCACAAACTTTCAAGCACCACTGTATATCAGATATTCCATTCAGCTAGTGTGATACTGAACGAGTTGAAGACGAGAAGGTGAATGGAATATATCCGATATACCATGAAAAAAGGCCAGCCAATATTATTATTATTATTATTATTATTATTATTACTATTATAATACATACACACTCTTTTCATATCAGCGTTCTCAAAGGCCAGCGCTAGCTTACCCGCAATTCGGTGCTGTTAGCGCGGCAGTCCAGTTACCTTCCGAGACATGCAGGTTAGGTTAATATGGGACGGCCTTGAGCTGAGGTGCCCTTGAGCGAGGCCCCTAAAGCCTCGGTCACAACCGGCCGTACGTGCTCCTACGGCCGGTCTATGTGCAAAAAATGCAAGAAACGCACGGAGGGTGCGCGTGTGACATGCTGATTTTCGAGCCGTAGACTGGCCGCAGAGGTTCTTTGTCATGTTAAACAAACTCTACGGGCGCTTACGTTTTTTTTTTCAGGTTGCAAGACAAACTTACGCCCAACGTGCGTCTTTCTCCACGAACAAAAAAAACGCAGCGATTTGGGAAACGCCAAAAATCGCACGGCCAAAAAATCGTACATCCGGTTGTGACCTAGGCTTCACTCCCAACTGCTCCCCGGGCGCTGTTAGCATGGCTGCCCACTGCTCTGGGTATGTGTGCGTGCTCATTGCTCACGTGTGTGTGTTCACTGCTTCAGATGAGTTAAATGCAGAGAGGAATTCCACAAGTGTGTGATGAATAAAGTTGCGCTTTCTTTTTCTTTCTTTCTTTCTTTTCCAGCCGGTGTAGCAGTCGTGTTAGTGAAGTCCAATGCTAGCACAGTAAAGCCAAATATTATCTCATCTCATCATCTCTAGCCGCTTTATCCTGTTCTACAGGGTCGCAGGCGAGCTGGAGCCTATCCCAGCTGACTACGGGTGAAAGGCGGGGTACACCCTGGACAAGTTGCCAGGTCATCACAGGGCTGACACATAGACACAGACAACCATTCACACTCACATTCACACCTACGCTCAATTTAGAGTCACCAGTTAACCTAACCTGCATGTCTTTGGACTGTGGGGGAAACCGGAGCACCCGGAGGAAACCCACGCGGACACGGGGAGAACATGCAAACTCTACACAGAAAGGCCCTCGCCGGCCACGGGGCTCGAACCCGGACCTTCTTGCTGTGAGGCGACAGCGCTAACCACTACACCACCATGCCGCCCGCCAAATATTATTATTATTATTATTATTATTTTCCCTGTGTAATTTACTGAGTTACTTTAGAATCAACATTGACAGGTACACACAACGGCGCGACCTGGCAGCCAAAATTCTCTCAAAATCTTCCACTTTTAACGAAGCAAACCTCGCCGCCCTGTTTGTTTACAATCTGTCACAGTCACTCACTAGCGCAGAAGTTTTACGTCTCCGAAGTGTGTCTTTTCCAGTTTTTCGGTGTCCGTTGGTATGTTTTTTTCTCTTGTAAATATGCGTGAAGAATATATAATGAAGTTTTGGTAGCCTTTCAGGTGTTCAGCGCATCTTTAGTTTCAGTTTTCAGTTTATTTATTTAGTGCTTAACCCTAGCACTGGATTACCCTTGCCTTCTCTCTTTCCTGGCAGACAAAGAAATGATTGTGCAGCAGAAAAGTTTTGTCATTGGATCTTCGCATGAGCTCTGACGTGTGACGTCGTGTTGTCTTGACAACGTGCAATTTTATAACAATATTGCACGCTCATTCTCCGTTGGGGAGAGTGGCGTAATATGTGTAGGATAAGCGATATGATAACAATACTGCATGCCATCAATAAACCCACTAGAAGGGAATAGAACACGTTTTTATTCCATGGAAAAAGTGGCCTGGATGTAGAATAATAATGCATATTCACCTGTACAAAGCACATACATACATATATAATTTTTTATCTGTATATTGTATAATCGGCTTGTTCTCGGGATATATATATATATATATATTTTTACATTCTATTTTATGTTGCACACGGGGTGGGTTTCCGAAAATCGTTGCAACACAAAGAACATCGTTAAATGGTAGAGTGAGAATCACAATGAACACTCTCTCTCCTAGTTAAAGCCTGGCACACACGGGCGACTTCTCGTCGCAAGTGTATTGCGATTTTTGGACGCAAGTTTCCCATCTCGGGTAGCTGCATGTGCGTGTTATCTGCGACCAGTGTGCGATTTGGGGAGGAGGATGCAAGTCACATGGAAATCACGTGACTACTTTGTGGGCGGGGATGCAAGTCACGTGAAAATCACGTGGGCGAGGACTGGCTTAGCCTTTGGAGGTGATCGTGTCGTTATCGCAAAGACACGCACACGCGGCAATATCTCTGGAACGAGTCAGCGACTGGCGAGTTTTTTTCTTTTTTCACAGAATATCAAGCATGTTTGCAAGCAACAACAACAAAAAATCGCTGTCGCAAATATCCGCACACGAAGCAAGTTTTCGCTTGAGTCAAAAAGTTGCAAGGCCAAGCGACTGAAAATCGCCCGTGTGTGCCGGGCTTAAGATGCTCTTAGCGTTAAGAGGCTTTCGGGAAAATTAATAAATAAATTAAATCAATCTCTCCATCCATCCATCCATTTATCTATCTATCCATGTATGGGTTAGTATGGTAGACAATCTATATGATCCAAGACGATTAATAAACATAATAAAAACAACATCTTTAACAAAAAACATCCAATCATTCTTTCTGTAAAAAGACTTATATGTGACCCCTCACCGAATCCAGGGACGCATGTCGGCCGAAACGAATCCGAGATAATCGCAAAAGAAGCTTTTTTTTTTTTTCGAAATTTGTGATTTTTGTTTTTTTCCATCATGTGCAAGTTGAGATCTTGAAGAATGAAATCAGTATTTCAGATAATAGATTGTTTTGTTGGAAAAGCATACATTTTTTGTTGCAAATTGTCTCGTTTTTGTCAGGACTGTAGCCTGCTGGGGGGGGTGGGTAAATTACCATATGGGCCATTCACATGATGATTTCAGTCTTTTTTTTTTTTTCGCGAATCAGCTGTATGATACGAGCTGAGCGCATGGCTACTTAAGCTGCATACAGGCGTGTGATTTCACTATGGAATGAGTTACTAAACAGAGCGCAGAGGAGCTGAAACACCGTGAAGCAAACAGACACACGGTATTTACATCGGAGATAAACATTTCTAGCAAAAAAACGCAACCTCGTTTTCCAGATTGAATGGAATACGTGAATGATCGGATGATACACGGACCGTTCTAGGATTACATTCCATCGGAGGCATTGGTGTGTGCAAGGCGCCGTTTCTCTTTCTGACGGGGTAAGTTTATTAATCTAAGGCTGTGTGGTTATTTTTGCATGTAACGGAGAGTGTTGTGGTTTGGTTAAGCCTAGGTTACAACCGGACGTACGATTTTTTGGCCGTCTGATTTTTGGCGTTTCCCAAATCGCTGCGTTTTTTTTTTGTTCATGGAGAAAGACGCGCGTTGGCTGTAAGTTTGTCTTGCAACCTGAAAAAAATGTAAGCGCCCGTAGAGTTTGTTTGACATGACAAAGAACCTCTGCGGCCGGTCTGCGGCTCAAAAATCAGCACGTCACACGCGCGCTCTCGTGCGTTTCATGCGCGCTCTCCGTGTGTTTCTTGCGTGTTTTGCATGTAGACCGGCCGTAGGAGCGCGTACCGTACGGCCGGTTGTGACCGAGGCTTTACATGAAACTAGCGTTGTGTTAGTTGTGTCATCATCGTGCTATCTTTCTTTCTTACGGTGTGAGTAATTTTTCAACCACAAAACGTTAAAGTATACTTTAGGACTTATTTTTGTACTTCATAATTGTGTTGGGCATACTTTGCATGGAAGGAAAATTGACGTGGTGATCTTTGTTTACATGAAAGTAGCATCGTGCTAGCTCGTAGGGGGTAGAGCTTTCCTTAATATCATGCAAATGAGCACCATTATGTGCCCGCCCTGCACCCAGAGTAGCTGAGATGGAAAACTTTGAGGGCGATTTTCTCCCTTTCCTGTTTTAAGAAGTATACACTTTCAAAAGGCCACACATTCTTCAAATATTGTCAGATCTCCACATGGACGGCATCATTGGAAAGCTTAGAAACTGTACTTTCTGAATCTGTCAATAACTCAAAATGCCCCCGGGCCGACATGTGTCCCTGGATTCTGTGATCTGCCACATATTTATAATTAATGGAAGGAGTCTTCAGTGTCAGTGCTCTGTGACAGTAAGTAAGTTTTCTGCCATGACAGCGAAGACGCCGTGAGGTTTTATTGATTTTTTTTTTTTTGTCTTATTAATTTCAACAGAGAAAAAAATATCGACGCTGGTGAGAGAATGAATCTTTATAGATGCTATCAGATCAGTAACAACTTGTCCTGTGGATGTTCCACATCATTAAATGCGACAATAAAAACTATAAATTAAACACTGATCATTAGCAAATCACTGACGTCGAAGAGCAATAAACACTTCCGGACATGCTGTTATTGGAAAATCATCCACTTCGAGGCAGGAACGGTAACTCTGCTTTGCGTCAGGTCCCATCACATGACCAAGTCGCTGATTATTTACCGACAACAGCACGCCCCTTCAGTGTTTCGTCCCTTATACTATATGACCGATTCTACCAGCACATTCTGTGAGTAATTCATGAAAAGGTTTCATATAACAGCTACTCCATGATGCTATTTCCATCCAGATTGGCCATGTCTGGATTTATTTATTTATTTCCCTTCTGTTCTCCTCTAATAAAATTAAAGGCCAAATTACCTACTGTTTTAATTTTCGTACCCTCCGGATACACTGCCATAATTTTCTATGCAATTTCCGCCTTGTGTTAGGGGGGGAAAAAAAAAAAAAAGATGTTTGACTGAGTGTGTGTATAAAATAACAGTAATCAGACTCCTGGAACATTCTCTCAGGACCACTGACCCAAGCAGAAAATATAATTTCATATTTATTTATTTATTTATTTATTTATTTTTATTTATTTCTGGGCCTCGTAGAGAATGCTAAAATACTGAAATGTGGACTGGAAAAGAAGACTGAACCGAAATGTTTATGGAATAATCAGTGTGATGAAGCACAGGTACTGTTATCGCTCCAAAGTGGATTGCTTTCCAAGAAGAGCACGTCCTATTAAAGTGTTTTATTCCTATTATATCGCAGCAATTTCCCAATGCAACTAACAATTACACCATGGCGATATCATAATTTTTTTTTTTTTTATAATTCCCTTAGCAGCCTGTCTTTTTTCTCTCTTGAAGAGGAGCATTTAAAAAAAAAAAAAAAGAAACAGCTTGTTATGTTACCCTGCAAACTGAAGACTTGCTGGAAATACAAAGCACCGACACTGGAGACTCCTTCCATTAATGTTAAATAAACGTCTCTTCGCAGAAAACGTCAGCATAATCAATGATTGTATGCTGTGAATGAACTGTTACTATAGAAACGATACGAATTTGAACAAGTGAGTTAATATAAACCTGGGATTTGCAGACGCACTACTGTTAGCGCTGCTGTTCGGAAAAGAAAAAAAAAAATCCAACACGTTCTGACCAATCAGAATCGAGAACTGAACAGACTTATGAAGGGCCACAGACAAACTAGAGCGACGGCTACAATTATCGACACTTTTTCAGATTTACCAATAAAAAACAATTTTACAAAGATGAGTTTCAGTTACAGCAGTTATCGGTTAAGTAATCAACCGGAAGCCTCGCCTCGCCTCGCCCTTTGATCTTGTTGTCTGATGACGCAACTCGTTACCTGAGATGGATTTTTTTTCAGCACGATCAGTAATTTTTCGGAAAACCCGGACGTTATCATCGCAGGTAAGCGTGGTGGAAAGATCATGGACATGTTTTTACTGATCAAATTCACCGATATTTCATGATCTCCTCGTCGAAACCTACTTTGTTTCTGACGCTTTCATTTGACAGCCGCCATTTTGTATCTAAACACGCTTTTGAGAGTCACATGAGGTGTCGATAATAGTGATCACTTTCACCGGTGTCCACCATTATCAACACGCTGTGGAATTAAGGGACATTTACAGCTCGTAAATCGATCTTTGTGTAACATTGTTGAAGTAGATGAAATACTTTAATAAAATAAGTGTTGTGATTTACTGTATATTTTTTTTCTGATTCATAACAGAATGGAATGTTTATAGAGTATTTGGAATCCGATTGGAATAAATAGAATTAGACCAGAATTAAATTCCTAACATATAAAAAAATGACATGCTTGAAATATTCTTTTTTTTTGCAGTTTGTTTTAAATATCTACCACGTATTACAATATGACAGAAGACATTTTATATTATATATTTACAGTAGACATTTTATATAACAGTTTGAGGAATGACCCGCGACCTTTGACCTGGAGTTTCATGCGGTTACAATTTCAATTGGACCCACATTTATCGGTAAACTACAAAACTAGAAATTAATACAAACAACAACGAATGATTAACAAAACGTGATCTACGAAAATACTTAAAGTGGAACAAAAAGATTTTCTGACGCAGGTTAAACATTATCAGTTCATTTGTTTACAAACATTAGAATTACCTCCTCGTTTCCGTAAGCACCGACATCCATATATTTATATAAAAGATATTTTGTACTAAATATAAATCTATGTCAAACAAATTGTAAATAAAAACTATGTTTTGTTAACTTAAGCCCACATACCAATTATTATTTCTTTTTAAAATAAATAATCATCTGGATGTTGATAATTGTGAAACGGTGTCGATAACTGTGGACAAAGGTGCTGATAATTGTGGAACGGTGTCACTAGGGTGGTCCCGAAATGTATGGGAAAATTTTTTTTTACCAAAACATTCCGACCACCCTGCCATTTTTTTGCATAGGCTAAAAGAAGGCAACAAGCAAAATTTCAGAAAAATTGGTTAATATTTAGAGGTGCCACACGAGGTTGCAAATCGGGTTAAGCCATTAACATTAGTTGGTGCGTAGACTGTTGCAGAGAAGATCTCAAACCCCCAAAAAGTCACAGTTCTAGAGGGAATATGCCACTTCTATGAAAAAGAAGAGGCAGGAAGAGTTTATAGACTGATAGAAGGTTAACTTTCATGCACTAAGGGGTTCTTAAACAATGAGCACTGATCGTAATATGCTGATGAAGTTGTGAATGTTTTTCTTTCTATGTTTTTCAGATGGCTAGCAACAGTAATACAAGTAGTACCGGTGGTGCAAAGCACAAAACCAGAAAGGACAATTATGTTTGGTTAATTGGTCCCACTTCCAAGGAACTGTCTGGGAGAAAGCTTCCTTCTGCTAGGGAAGTCCTTAGGTGGTGTTTACATTAGACCGTATCCGTATCATTTTCGTCGCGGATGCGCTGTCCGTGCACATTCAAACGCCGGAAAACGACTCCACAGGCGGAACAGTTTGAATCCGCCAGGGCCCACGTATTCAACCCAGTACGTATCTGATCCGGTGCTGTGTAAACATTGAGGAACGAGGATACGCAGTGCTGAGCTCTAGCTGACGTCGTCATTGGACGACGTCACTGTGACATCCACCTTCCTGATTCGCTGGCGTCGGTCATGCCACCTTGGTCATGTGAATGAGCAATACAGGAAGTGTGTTGAGGAAGTCATTAAGTGAATGAGCAATACAGGAAGTGTCTTGGTTACCGTAGCACTAAATAGTCTTGTTGTAATCGCAAAAAACGGCCATTCTGCGAGGTGAAGAGTGTACCGAACACTGTTAGATCCTTCTAGCGTAAACACGAAGGCCATACACGGTGTAAAAAAGGCGTCATTGTAGTACCAGTACCGCCGATAACAGACTGGCGTGCTTCATTTTTTACAACGACGTCCTTCCACTTGCAAGTGGTGAGTGACTTGCGCATGCCCGATATGCACTGGGATCATGTGACGTGCCGTCTAATTAGTCATGTGATTAGCGTATCCGTGTATTGGCGTTGCTGTGTGCACGGGGAACGGTTTTGTTGCGGGCACAGAAATTTTGTGTGTGTACGCGAATCGTTTTAAAAACGTTAATCTGATGATCCGCTGATTCGAAATAATGTAAACAGGGCCTTAGTGTGTTCTTTTATCTCCACAAGATACCATAATACCGAAGGGTTTAGAAAATCACAGACAAGTAATAGCTATTGTTACTTTGAACACAGGAAGTTATATTACTGTATTGTTTGTATTAATATGAAACCGTTAACAAGCCACATTATTGGGGGCCAAGCAGCGTAGCTGCGAAGGCCCCCATAGTGTTTCTACTGTTTCTTATTATTATTCAACGTTCTTCCGCCTCTGCAAGTCTATGGCAGCCCATAGAACCGTCTGGTAAAAAGTTGTGAAATTTTGCACACTGATTCTAGACAGTCTCAACATTACTCTCAGCAAATTTCAGGCCTCTCCTTTAAAAGCTTTAGCGCCACCAACAGGTCAAAGTTGCAGGTACATTTCTGCTTGTAACTTTTGAACCGTTGCTCCGATTTTCAAAAACTTGGTATCCCTGGAATCCTTGGGCCAAGACGAATCCAACTGACCCCATGACGTCATTTTCCGCCCATATAGTTTTCCCGCCATTTTGAATTTTGTCAAAATCAGTTAAAACGCATCAACTCCCGCAATTTTTAAACAATTTTTCCAAGACTTGGTTGATAGCATAAGTGGACCAAGCCGCATAAAAGTTATGCTCTGTGTTTTCAATTTCTCAAGCGTTTGGCCGTGGCAGCCAATCAAATTTGGCTGCGCAGACGCGAAACAGGAAGTGTGCTCATATCTCTGCCACCCTTTGGCATATCTTAACGAAACTTGGTGGCATGATGCCCCACCCCTCCACAAACGCCCACAAAAAAATTGGAATAAATTTGCCACTAGGGGGCGCTATAACTAGGAAAAATGACTTTTGGCTCATATCTCATGATGCGTTTTGGCTAGAAACAAAATTCCACTATGTCAGGAATCCTTGGCTCAAGACGAATCCATCGCACCCTATGACGTCATATTCTGCCTTGAGGATTTTCCGCCATTTTGAATTTTGTTAAAATCAATGAAATTCTATGGCAACGCATAGAACCGTCTGACTAGAGGTTTTTAAACTTGGCACTCTGATTCTAGGCTGCCTCAAGGATCTTGTGACCAAATTTCAACTCAGCACCTCAAACTCTCTAGCGCCACCAACACGTCAAAGTTGGAAGTACATTTCTGCTTGTTACTTTTGAACCGTACGTCCGATCGTCAAAATCTTAGTATCTCTGGAGTCCTTCGGTCAAGTCGAATCCAAATCGCCCTATCTCGTCATATTCCACCTGGTAGATTTTCCGCCATTTTGAATTTTGTGAAAATCAATTAAAACGCATCAACTCCCTCAATTTTTGACCAATTTTTCCCAGACTTGGTTGATAGCATAAGTGGACCAAGCCACACAAAAGTTATGCTCAGTGTTTTGAAATTTAAAACTATTTGGCCGCAGCAGCCAATGAAACACGTCTGCAAAGATGCCAAACAGGAAGTGAGCTGATATCTCGGCAGCCTTCAAAGGAATGTTTTCAAATTTTTCACACAGATTCTAGTCTATCGCAGGACTCACCACAAAAAAATCCAGATCCCCAGCTCAAACCCTCTAGCGCCACCAACAGGTCAAAATTTGAGGTACATTTCTGCTTGTAACTTTTGAACCGTACACCCGATTGTCAAAAACTTGGTATCTCTAGAATCCTTGGGCCAAGAGGATTCCAACACACCCTATGACGTAATGTACACCAGAATAGAATCTCCACCATTTTGGATTTTGTGAAAATCAATAAAATGCTTCTCCTTCTGCAAATTTAGTCGGATTTTCGCAAAAAGTGGTCTGCGCCCACATTCTAGACAGTCTCATGATTGCCTTCAAGAAATTTTAGGTCCCCACCCCCAATCCTCTAGCGCCACCAGCAGGTGAAAGTTTCAAGTACATTTCTGCTTGTAACTTTTGAACTGTACGTCTGATTTTCAAAAACTTGGTATCACTGGAATCCTTCGGCCATGGCGAATCCAACGCACCCTATGACGTCATTTGCCGCAGGATATTTTTCCCGCCATTTTGAATTTTGTGAAAATCAATTAAAATGCTTCTCCTCCCTCAATTTTTGACCAATTTTTCCCAGACTTGGTGCATAGGATAAGTGGACCAAGCCGCACAAAAGTTATGCTCAGTGTTTTGAATTTCGCAAGCGTTTTGCCATGGCAGCCAATCAAATTTGGCTGCACTGATGCGTAACAGGAAGTGTGGTCATATCTTGGCCGGCCTTTGGCGTACCTTAACGAAACTTGGTAGAATTATGCCACACCACTCCAAAAAGGTCCAGAAAACATTTGGAACAAATTGGCTGCTAGGGGGCGCTATAACTAGGGAAAACGTCTTTTGGCTCATATCTCATGATGCTTTTTGGGTAGAAACAACATTCCACTATTTCTGGAATCCGTGGGTCAAGCCGAATCCATTGCACCCTATGAAGTCATATTCTGCCTTGAGGATTTTCCACCATTTTGAATTTCGTGAAAATCAATTAAAATGCTTCTCCTCCCTCAATTTTTGACCAATTTCTCCCAAACTTGGTACATAGCAACTTTGGACTAAGCTGCACAAGGGCATTACCTGGCCCAAGTGCATTCTGCTGGCCTGACGACTAGGCTCATATTCTGCTTGGCCCCCACATTGCTGCTTGCAGCTATATTTTTATATTGTGTCTTGAGTGAAAACTTTAATGGCTTTGTGGCACCTCTAAACATTGTTCAATCTTAACCAAATTTCACACAATAACTTCTTTTAGGCAATGTAAAAAAAGGTAAGGTGGTCGTAACAAAATCCTAAAAAAAAAAATTTGGGACCACCCTAGGTGTCACATGATCTGATACGCTGATACGTAATCTGGAATCAAATCTTTTTTTTTTCCCAGTGGAAGTTTGAGTAATTATTCATGCACAGTTCATGTATTGAAAGTGTTTTCTACCGTTGTAACGGCCAAAAGATCGTTAAGGTGTCGATAATTGTAGCTGCCGCTCTAGTTTCAAAATGTTGGAATGTACAGTAGGCTGCGCACTGAAGTTTGATGATGTCCTGTCGTCGTTACTGAATGACTATAAAAACCCAGTCAAAATAAAGTTCTAGATTACGGTTCTATTTAGTGTAAACCATCATCAAATACCGTCACCCAGAAAGCAATTTGTTGATCAAATGAGAGCAGATTGGTGCAAATCCATTATTTAAATCACCTGCTTTCATATTCTGATGTCTAAAATTGGTAGGGAGTCATGAAAAATAAATGTGCTGCCTGTTATCATAAGCTTTATCACCAACAGATGGTGTGTATTGTTAAAAGTCTGACATAACGGACTTTGTGTGATGAAGATGTGATGTGATGTGATGTGATGGTGGAACCCAGAACAGTTGAGCTGAAGTGTCCGTATACCAAGAGACTCAACACCCTGGATACACTCCAGAGGGAAAACTATTACATCACACTGTCTAATCTCACAGATCAATCTGCTTAATACACTGACTTATGACTCCATTATACTCCGAACACTGTAAAGCTATAAACTATTCTGGAAGGTTCTTATTGATTAATCAGGCTTGTTGATGGCCTTTATCTGCTAACATGGCACTCTGAACTCGGGAAATATTTCTTCTCACTTTGTGTGAGGTATCAGATCAGAGCAATGTCTCCTTAACCCAAACAGTAAAAACCTACTGAAGGGATGCAGATACGTCACACTGGGGTGGCACTGCTATAGGTGAGAGAAAGTGAGAGAGAGAGAGTGCAAGCAAGCGCGGTGTATGGATGAAAATCTGTCCTTATGCCCAACTGTACCTACGAGCCCTGCAGAAATCTGCAATATTACTGCGGTCTCGGTTTCTGTGCCGCTTTCTCCTTTCATTCATTTATTTAATCTCTGATCTAACTGCTGAAAATGAGATGGGTAGGACAGTTTATAAATTGGATGGATGGATGGATGGCTGGGTGAATGGATGGATGGATTGGTTGGATCAACTAAAGAACTGATGTACAGATGGATGGATGAGTGAGTGGATGGAGAGACTAAGGGATCAATGGACAGACACATGGATGTATTGAATGATGGATGGAGTAATGGAAGGATTGACAGACATGGACAGATGGACGTGTGGGTGGGGAGATGAATGGATGGATGGATGGATGGATGGATGGATGGATGGATGAGAGAGGATGGACTAACTAAACAATGGATGGATGGATGAGTGGGTAAGTGAGAGGATGGATGGATGGATGGATGGATGGATGGATGGATGGATGGATGGATGGATGGAAGAGGATGGATGGGTGCATGGATGAATGGATGGATGGGTGGGTGAGAGAAGAGGGATGGATGGATGGATGGATGGATGGATGGATGGATGGATGAGAGAGGATGGATGGATGGATGAATGGATGAGTGGGTAAGTGAGAGGATGGGTGGATATATGGCTGGATGGATGGATGAGTGGGTGAGTGAGAGGATGGATGGATGGGTGCATGGATGAATGGATGGATGGGTGAGAGAAAAGGGATGGGTGGATGGATGGATGCTTGGATGGATGAGTGAGAGGATGGATGGATGGGTGAATGGATGGGTGGATAGATGGATGGATGGATGAGTGGGCGAGTGAGAGGATGGATGGATGGGTGGATGGGTAAGAGAGGATGGATGGGAGGATAGATGAGTGGGTGAGTGAGTGGATGGATGGATGGATGAATGAAAGAGGATGGATGGATGGATGGACGGACTAACTAAACAATGAATGGATGGATGAGTGGGTAGATGAGTAGGCAAGTGAGAGGATGGATAGATGGACAGATGGATGAGAGAGGACAGATGGATGGACTAACTAACCAATGTATGGTGAGTGAGAGGATGGATGGATGGATGGAGATTCTGATACTGAAGAATGGATGGATTTATAGACAGACAGACAGACAGACAGACAGATTGATGGATGGACAGACACATGACATTGATTATAACTTGAAGCCAAGTGTAATTCATTGGTTTTGTGAACAGCAGGATAGAAAGTAACATGGATGGTTGGTTGGTTGGATGGATGGATGGATGGACTTTATTAGTCCCTAATGGGAAATGGGAAATGTGGGCAAACCTGTCATGAATGGTGACTCGAGGTTTACTGTAACTCTCTGGTTTTATCACCAGCCGTCACATGTTTATCAGTCAGGGACGTAATATCACTTCACTAACCATTTCACTTCACCTGTCGGTAGTGTATCTATAATTTACTGTTGCAAAAGACACCTGCAACATCAAACACACAGGATAATAAAACTCATAAAGATGGAGGAAACACGTTTAGCCTGAGGCATTACCTGTGTAGGCTGGATAATCGGGAAGAAGTGAATGAGTGTGTGTGGATTCCAGATGTGGAAGTGTAGTGGGCTTACCAACACGCATCTCGTCTCTCCTGACGCTCTCGTTATCGTGCCAGTCTCGCCTCCTCAAGCCGTCTGTCCAGCTGTAAACATGTCCATCGCTCAGTCCGAGCGCAAATCCCTGAAAAGAAGAAAGACCACAGAGTGGGTTACCGCATCGTTTCAGGCCTGCATCCGTGGAGGCTCGATTAGGTCACGTGATCTTTTACTCATTCTCATCTCATTATCTGTAGCCGCTTTATCCTGTCCTACAGGGTCGCAGGCGAGCTGGAGCCTATCCCAGCTGACTACGGGTGAAAGGCGGGGTACACCCTGGACAAGTCGCCAGGTCATCACAGGGCTGACACATAGACACAGACAACCATTCACACTCACATTCACACCTACGCTCAATTTAGAGTCACCAGTTAACCTAACCTGCATGTCTTTGGACTGTGGGGGAAACCGGTAGCCTGGCAAGCCAGACTAAATGTGAATATTTAGTCTGGCCTCGCTTGTAGACATTTCCGAAGCGGGTAGGAGGAACAACCCGTTGTCTTTCAAACTGTCTCTGTGCGTATAGGCCAACGCTCTGACCAATCAGCGCAACAGTGACTGTGACGTAGTCAGAGCGACAGAAAGCAGTGGGGGAGGCCTTGAAATAAATAATTTTTCAAAATGCGTATTAATTAATAAACAGGTTCTAGATATTAAGAAGTTTGGAGATAATGACCACAAGTTTGGAGTCTGTACCACATACTTAACATACACTCATTTTTTTTTCCAAGTGTTTTTCAAGGGTTTGCTTAAACTGTTTTTGAGAGTTTTTATTTAGTGGTGTTTGGTGAAATAATTTCCCTTAAATTTAAAATAACGGGAAAATAAGAAACAATCAAAAAGTAATGTTTCAAAGCTGTTTATTAATTCTTCGTACTGCACAAACTAGGCCATCCTTTTGGCTACGAGCGGAGCCAGCTGGTAGATCAGACTTTTGCCATAGCCGGTCGGCAAAACAGCGAAAACGTCCTTCTTGAAAAGGAATGAGCGGAGAGCCTCTTCCTGCTCATGTTTCAACCAAAACTCCAAGTCGAATTCTTCTAAAACTGATTCCAAAGCGGAGTCAAACGCGCGCTGTTCACTAGCCGTAGCCATCTTTCCTGTTGCGCTTTCTCCAGCGTCGCGCAGCCTTATCGTCACTCCTGCAAAAGCCCGCCCAAAGAATCCAAACAAAAACCTTGCGTTGTGATTGGCGGGCACGATTTGATGCCCGGGGTGTTTTTGTTTATATAGTATGCTGCGAGGCTAGACCCACTCGCTAGGCAAAAATATTTTTGGCCGCTAGGCCTAGTTTACTAGGCTAGGAAACCCACACAGACAACATGCAAACTCCGTATAGAAAGGCCCTCACCAGCCACGGGGCTCGAACCCAGAACCTTCTTGCTGTGAGGCGACAGCGCTAACCACTACACCACTGTGCCGCCCGTGATCTTTTACTGATTAGCAATATGAAGAATTCGGATAGATAGAAACGGAGTGAGAAGACAATGATAAGCACTTGATCCTTTATCAGAGAAGCTCAAGAAACATCTTTATGATTAATCTTAAGAATAAAATAATTTATCTCAGCTAATAGCTTGGAGAAAAAAAAAGAAAAAAAAAAACCAACCACAAAAAAACACCATTTTTCTTAAGATATGATACGTTTATGGCTGTGTGCATTTCATTATTATGAAATATGCCTGTAATCTCTTAAGTAATCGCACACACACACACACGCGCAAATGTCCCTTTGGTGCTTCACTCTTTTGAGGATTTTGTAACTTGGTGATTTGCCACAAACTAATTTATATTTTCTTCCTCTCATTTATCTGCTTCAGGTGTTTATATTAGTCAAGCACTAAAACACAGAGCTGCTTCCAGTCGACGCTAAAATCAAGCGTATGATGTCGGAGAGGACGTTTACAAATGTACCCGCGTTACTCTGAAACATCACGCGTGATAAAAACGTCTATTTGTGCAAAACAGAGATAAGAGCAGGAAAGTGCAGCGGCAGGAAGTCGAACAGCTCCAGTCTGACTGGACCGTTTCCATTTTCAGAATTTGACCTGCTACCTCGTATTTGTCTTGCCTGAGGTCAGCGGTTTCTTCATATCTCTCCATTTCAGCGAGTAATGTGAGAAACACAGCGTGCTCGAGGAAATTTAAATAACCCCAGACCTTGATGTGAAATAATTTCTTCTTTGATGGCTGAAAGGTAATGCCATTCTTCGAGAGCACAATTTCAGGCCTTGACTTTATTTATTTCTGCTCTTCTGCTATTCCGCAATTTTCCCCCACAACTCAAGGATTTGACACCCAGAGGAGAAGCAGCACTGTACATATCCAGCTCATAAAGAGAAGGTCACGCAGAGGCAAAAGCAGCTCGAAATATTTCATTACCTGCCCTCCTGGGCATTGCTGTTAACTATGAGGATTGAATTTCTCTAAAGGAGGAGTGTCCTAGACGGCCTTCTCTCACCGCCTCCTGCATACGCCAGTGCGAAGAAGACTTAGTCACTTTATTAGGAATACCTGTGACCTTTCATGCTCACTCATGCAACGATCCAATCAGCCAGTCATGTAGCAGCAGCACAACACATCAAACAAGTGTTGCCAGGCAAAACAAACCTCGCCCGGTAGCACTTATGATGAATATGAAGGAAGATATCGCGGAAAAAAAAAAAAAAAAAGGTACTCGATGGGGGGCGGCACGGTGGTGTAGTGGTTAGCGCTGTCGCCTCACAGCAAGAAGGTCCGGGTTCGAGCCCCGTGGCCGGTGAGGGCCTTTCTGTGCGGAGTTTGCATGTTCTCCCCGTGTCCGCGTGGGTTTCCTCCGGGTGCTCCGGTTTCCCCCACAGTCCAAAGACATGCAGGTTAGGTTAACTGGTGACTCTAAATTGAGCGTAGGTGTGAATGTGAGTGTGAATGGTTGTCTGTGTCTATGTGTCAGCCCTGTGATGACCTGGCGACTTGTCCAGGGTGTACCCCGCCTTTCTCCCATAGTCAGCTGGGATAGGCTCCAGCTCGCCTGCGACCCTGTAGAACAGGACAAAGCGGCTAGAGATAATGAGATGAGATGAGGTACTCGATGGGTCCATGTGGCTACTGCTTAGAAATAAAATAGTTTTCTGATCCCCTGTCCATACAGTAAATATAGATTAGATTCACGTGTTACAGTAGCAAGAAAAATGTTAAACAGATAACAAAAAATTAGACAAACGAAAAATTAAAAAGATTGACATAATAATTGCATCGATGAGAGATGGCAGAGGTAGTAGTGGTGAAGTAGTGCAAATTAAACGACAAACAGGTTACTGGTGCTACGTTACAAGTTGTGGGTGTTATACAGTCTGACAGCAGCCGGTATGAATGACCTGCGGTATCTCTCCTTCTTACACCGTGGGTGTAGCAGTCTACTACTAAACGAGCTGCTTAAAGCCCCCACAGCCTCATGTAGGGGGTGAGAGGGGTTATCCATGATTGAGGTCAGCTTGGCTAACATCCTCCTCTCACCCACCACCTCAATGGAGTCCAGAGGACAGTCCAAGACTGAGCCAGCCCTTCTGAGCCAGCCTTTCTTCCTGTCCCTCTCTGAACTTCCACAGCCCCAGCAGACCACAGCGTAGAAAATCGCTGATGCCACCACAGAGTCATAAAAAGTCCTAAGCAGTGTCCTGCACACACCAAAAGACCTCGGTCTTCTCAACAGGTGGAGACGACTTTGGCCCTTCTTGGACAGGACATCTGTGTTGGTAGTCCAGTCCAGTTTACCCAGGTATTTGTACTCCTCCACCATCTCGATGTCCAAACCCTGGATGTTCACTGGTGCGATTTGAGGAGCCGTCCTGTCTTGCTGGCGTTGATGCGCAGATGGTTCAGTTCGCACCAGGCGACAAAGCTGTTGATGACCTCTCTGTACTCCAGATGGTCCCCAACGATGGCTGTATCATCTGAGAACTTCTGGAGGTGGCAGCTGTCCGTGCTGTAGCTGAAGTCAGATGTGTAAAGTGAAAAAAGGAAAGGAGAGAGCACTGTACCCTGTGGAGCCCCCGTGCTGCAGACTACCACATCAGACACACAGTCGCGGAGCCTCACATACTGCGGCCTGTTAATGAGGTAGTCGATGATCCATGCAGCCAGGTGGCAGTCGACACCAGCTCCCTCCAGCTTCCCCCTAAGCAGTGATGGCTGGAGTGTGTTGAAAGCACTGGAGAAGTCAAAGAACATGACTCTCACAGTGCTCCCAGTGCCCTCCAGGTGTAAAAGTGACCGGTGCAGCAGGTAAATAACAGCGTCATCCACACATTTACTCTATGAGGCACAAAAAATGAAGCATAATCCAAAAATAAACAATTTAAAAATCACAGAAGTAAAATATATGAAGTGTGTGTACTTTATATTATTCTACTCTTACCTCTTAGGGTAGTATCTCACTGGGCTGCGACAGCGTGTGTATGTCAGCCTCGGTTTGGAGGTTTCAGTTTTGAAAACGGTAAAGCCAATATCTCACTGGGCTGCGACAGCTTGCGACAAATTGCAAACGTCTTTCGTGACAGAGTTTCAAAAGTGTCTTGAAACATTCATGGGGCTTCTCAATTTCCTCGCATGAGTTGCAAAGTGTCGCTCCTTCGTCGCTGAAATTTTGAGCATGTTCGAAAAATTTGTGCGACAAAATTTCTCTCAAAATAGCCGCAAACGCATCGCTGGTGTCGCAAAGCCGTCGCGAACCCTTCTCAAGTCAGTTTCCGTGAGGCTTCCTCTACTTCCCTGCCTGCCAAGGGAAAGCCGGGCTGCAACAGCCTGCGACGAGCTGGAGACACAACAATTGCGGTAAAATATGTGAATATCAGTTTGGTATGATTCCAAGTGAAAATTGTCGCTAATTCGCATATTTTATCGCAATTGTTGCGTCTCCAACTAGTCGCAGGCTGTCGCGGCCTGGCTTTCCCTCGGCAGGCAGGGAAGTACTGTAGAGGAAGCCTCACGGAAACTGACTTGAGAAGGGTTCGCGACGGCTTTGCGACACCAGCGACGCGTTTGCGGCTATTTTGAGAGAAATTTTGTCGCACAAAATTTTTGAACATGTTTAAAATTTCAGCGATGAAGGAGCGACACTTTGCGACTCATGTGAGGAAATTGAGAAGCTCCACGAATGTTTCAAGACGCTTTTGAAACTCTCTCGCGAATGACGTTCGCAATTTGTCGCAACCTGTCGCAGCCCAGTCAGATACTGGCTTTACCGTTTTCGAAACTGAAACCTCCGAACTGAGGCTGACATACACACGCTGTCGCAGCCCAGTGAGATACTACCCTAAGAGGTAAGAGTAGAATAATATAAAGTACACACACTTCATATACATTTAGGTCCATAAATATTTGGACAGAGACAACATTTTTCTAATTTTGGTTCTATACATTACCACAATGAATTTTGAACAACACAATTCAGATGCAGTTGAAGTTCAGACTTTCAGCTTTAATTCAGTGGGTTGAATAAAATGATTGCATAAAAATGTGAGGAACTAAAGCATTTTTTAAAACACAATCCCTTCATTTCAGGGGCTCAAAAGTAATTGGACAAATTAAATAATTGTAATTAAAATGTTCATTTCTAATACTTGGTTGAAAACCCTTTGTTGGCAATGACTGCCTGAAGTCTTGAACTCGTGGACATCAGCAGACGCTGTGTTTCCTCCTTTTTAATGCTCTGCCAGGCCTTTACTGCACCGGTTTTCAGTTGCTGTTTGTTTGTGGGCCTTTCTGTCTGAAGTTTAGTCTTTAACAAGTGAAATGCTGCTCAATTGGGTTGAGATCAGGTGACTGACTTGGCCATTCAAGAATATTCCACTTCTTTGCTTTAATAAACTCCTGGGTTGCTTTGGCTTTATGTTTTGGGTCATTGTCCATCTGTATTATGAAACGCCGACCAATCAGTTTGGCTGCATTTGGCTGGATTTGAGCACACAGTATGTCTCTGAATACCTCAGCATTCATCCGGCTGCTTCTGTCCTGTGTCACATCATCAATAAACACTAGTGACCCAGTGCCACTGGCAGCCATGCATGCCCAAGCCATCACACTGCCTCCGCCGTGCTTTACAGATGATGTGGTATGCTTTGGATCATGAGCTGTACCACGCCTTCGCCATACTTTTTTCTTTCCATCATTCTGGTAGAGGTTGATCTTGGTTTCATCTGTCCAAAGAATGCTCTTCCAGAACTGTGCTGGCTTTTTTAGATGTTTTTTAGCAAAGTCCAATCTAGCCTTTTTATTCTTGAGGCTTATGAGTGGCTTGCACCGTGCAGTGAACCCTCTGTATTTACTTTCATGCAGTCTTCTCTTTATGGTAGATTTAGATATTGATACGCCTACCTCCTGGAGAGTGTTGTTCACTGGGTTGGCTGTTGTGAAGGGGTTTCTCTTCACCATGGAAATTATTCTGCGATCATCCACCACTGTTGTCGTCTGTGGGCGTCCAGGTCTTTTTGCATTGATGAGTTCACCAGTGCTTTCTTTCTTTCTCAGGATGTACCAAACTGTAGATTTTGCCACTCCTAATATTGTAGCAATTTCTCGGATGGGTTTTGTCTGTTTTCGCAGCTTAAGGATGGCTTGTTTCACCTGCATGGAGAGCTCCTTTGACCACATGTTTTTTTCACAGCAAAAGCTTCCAAATGCAAGCACCACACCTCAAATCAACTCCAGGCCTTTTATCTGCTTAATTGAGAATGACATAACGAAGGAATTGCCCACACCTGCCCATGAAATAGCCTTTGAGTCAATTGTCCAATTGCTTTTGGTCCCTTTAAAAACAGGGTGGCACATGTTAAGGAGCTGAAACTCCTAAACCCTTCATCCAATTTTAACGTGGATACCCTCAAATGAAAGCTGAAAGTCTGGACTTTAGGTCCATGTCCATTATATAACTATAACCTGAATATGTTTCAGTAAACAGGTAAAAAAACAAAATTTGTGTCAGTGTCCAAATATATATGGACCTAACTGTATTTTACTTCTGTGATTTTTAAATTGTTCATTTTTGGATTACGCTTCATTTTTTTGTGCCTCATAGAGTAAATATATATGCTATATGTGTGGATGACGCTGTCATCTACCTGCTGCACCGGTCACTTTTGCACATGGAGGGCACTGGGAGCACTGTGAGAGTCATGTTCTTTGACTCTCACAGTCAAAGAAAAACAAAACAAAACAAAAAAGAGGCATCTAATAAGTAACTCAGCTAAGCAACTCTTTACAACCGCGGTGAGCAGAAAAGCACCTCAGAATGCACGATATTTCAAACCTTGAAGTGGATGCGCTGATTTCTTTCATCGCCCAGACACTCACTGAACTCAACTCATTGGATGGTGGTGTTTTTTGTTTGTTTGTCTGTGTGTGTGTGTGCTCACTGGACATGTTCTGTACTCTGAGATGCTTTTTCTTTTTTTAAAGATATATTTTTGGGCTTTTTTTCACCTTTATTATTGGATAGGACAGTGCAGAGACAGGAAATGAGCAGGAGAGAGAGAGATGGGGAGGGACCGGCAAACGACCCCGGGCCGGAACCGAACCCGGGTCCACGGCACCCCATCCACCCGAGCCACGACGCCCCCCTGAGATGCTTTTTCAGTTCACCCTGGATGTAAAGAGTGGCTATTTGAGGAGTAACTGTACACTTCCTGCCAGCTTGAAGCAGTACGTACGTACGTACCGACCGACCGTCCGACCGATTGATTCTGTGAAACACTGTTGTGTGTAAACATCCCAGGAGATTTGCAGTTTCTGAAAACATTCAAACCAGCCTGTCTGGCATCAACAACAAAGTCACAAAGATCACTTTTTTTTATTTTTATTTTTTGCTGCATTCTGTTTGACGTGAACTGAAGCTCTTGACCTGTATCTGCGTAATATTATGCACTCCGCTGTTGCCCCATGATTGGTTTACTGGAATTGAATGACGATGCTGATGTGTACACTACCGTTCAAAAGTTTGGGGTCACCCAGACGATTTTGTGTTTTCCATGAAAAGTCACACTTTTATTTCCCACCATAAGTTGTAAAATGAATAGAAAATATAGTCGAGACATTTTTCTGGCCATTTTGAGCATTTAATCGACCCCACAAATGTGATGCTCCAGAAACTCAATCTGCTCAAAGGAAGGTCAGTTTTATAGCTTCTCTAAAGAGCTCAACTGTTTTCAGCTGTGCTAACATGATTGTACAAGGGTTTTCTAATCCTCCATTAGCCTTCTGAGGCAATGAGCAAACACATTGTACCATTAGAACACTGGAGTGAGAGTTGCTGGAAATGGGCCTCTATACACCTATGGAGATATTGCACCAAAAACCAGACATTTGCAGCTAGAATAGTCATTTACCACATTAGCAATGTATAGAGTGGATTTCTGATTAGTTTAAAGTGATCTTCATTGAAAAGAACAGTGCTTTTCTTTCAAAAATAAGGACATTTCAAAGGGACCCCAAACTTTTGAACGGTAGTGTACAGTATGTGTCCCTAATAAAGTGGCCAGTGAGTGTGTACGAAAACAATGCAGACTAACTACACCCGACATTTCCGGTCAACTCCAGCGTTCATCGCTCCATCACTGCTCTAAAGCCTTACGACGGGGCTGGGTTTTGTTCTTCTTCACAAATACAGTCTCCGCTTGTAAACAGCGTGCCGGAGAACAAAAAGGAAATGCGACTAAGGCTACGTTCACACTGCAGGCTGAAGTGACTCAAATCTGATCTTTTCGCCCATATGTGACCTGTATCCGATCTTTTATTGACAATATGAACGACACAGATCCGATTTTTTCAAATCCGACCCAGGCCGTTTGGATATGTGGTCCTAATTCCGATTCCTATCCGCTCTTTCCATATGCGACTTCAGTCTGAACCGCCAGGTCGCATTCATCCGACTCACACGTCATCAACAAGCCACAAACGTCACTATTCTGCGCTGAAGTAGGCGGCGGGTCTCTCAAAAAAAGTTACAACAACATGGCGCATAATCACGGGCACAGATAGAGGGTGGGACTCGTCCCACCCAGATTTAAATTCACCTCGCTCGGTCCCCCCCACTTATAGGGAGGAAAAAACGTCTACGCTGTCTTTCTTTGCATAAGGCAAACCTCACGGAAAAATCAAAAGACTAATTACCGTTCGGTTTATTGAGGTGCACAGCAGTGTATACATAGTTGCAACAACTCACATAAAACAAAACAAAGACTGATATTCGGTTGGTTGAGCTGCGCAGACTGCACAGGTTGCGAGCTCGAGCTTGGTTGCTATGGTAACCCACAACAAGTTTGACAGGCATATCGGAGTTGGGGTTGGTTTGCTGGCAGCTTTGTCCCTCCCAGTTCAAAAAACGTATCTGCGCCCCTGCGCATGACATCAATGCGAGGGACGCTTCGGGCTGTGAAGGTTCTGAATCTTCTCAATGGAAGGACGCAGAGGTTAGGGAGCTGATTTCCATTTGGGGGGATGCAGCTATTCAAGCTAGATTGGATGGGTCATACCGCAACCGGGCGGTTTTACTTCCGTAAACACTGGCCATGCTCACTGCGTGTGACGTCGTCGTATCCTGCAATGCGCATGCGGAACACTTTTAGGTCGCTTTTTGTTCATACTGAGGATCACATACAAGTCGCATATATTTGTTAATGTGAACGACCTCACAAAAAAATCGGATTTCACAAAAAAATCGGAATTGAGCATTAAGCCTTGCAGTGTGAACGTAGCGTAAGAGAAAACTAATTCTACAGTCCACTGCTAGCTGTTTACTAAAACATCACGTTTCCGCTTCTTACTCTAGCGGCCCGATTCGGCCTTGAACAAATTTTGCTCTTCATTTTCATTCAGTCCGTGCTGCAATCTTTGGCTTTCTGATTCGGCCTCGAGCATCTCAAACTTCCTGGCAAACGGAGTTTATATTTAAAACCAGAGCACGTTAATTGCCTGAAAATCCAGTGTTGTCTTGTTTTTCGATGGTCTGTAAAGTGCTGCCAGTCTAACAGTGGACGGTGAAGAACGACAATTTCATGTGGCACAAACAGCTTTGAGTGCCTGTGCTCTACTGGCTTGATAAAGCAAGACAATATCTAACAAGTACTTCACAAAAGCGCACTGTCTTGCTTCCAAAAAACAGCACTTCACATCTCTATTAACACTCGGGGGAAAAAAAAATAAGCCAATTAACACGTGAACCTTTTCTGTATCGGTAAACAATCACTGGCGTAAATATAAATCGCTGAAATAAATATAAAATGTAGTATTAATTTTATTCATTAAAGGTCAGACATTTTATCTCTTGAAAGCTACACTTCATGTTATGAAACAAGTTAGTACCTGCCATTGTAACGCTTAATTTATTTTTTTTCTTGTTCTGGACTACCCCGACTCGATGACGTATGAAAGCAATTTCTGAGTCTGAGACCAGTCCAGATGTGAATATTTAGTCTGGCCTCGCTCGTAGACATTTCCGAAGGGGGTGGGAGGAACAACCCGCTGTCTTTCAAACTGTCTCTGTGCGTATGGACCCTTTTCACGTGACGTCACGACAAACGCGGCCGCCATTTTGGACATGTACTACCAGTAGTTTACCACAGCCAACATTGAGGAACGGCAGCAAAGAAAGTGTTTATTTTCAGCAAGACTTCCATCATGCCACTATATTGTTGTGCGCCTGGATGTAGTAACCATCAACAAACAAGGCAAGGGTTATCATTTTATCGGATCCCGGTAGATGCTGACCGACGGAGAAGATGGATAGCGGCATACCAACGCTTCTGTAGTGACCACTTTGTTGGAGGTAAGACGAATAAAATTAGCCAGAAAAGGCATTACATTGCTGTTAACATTCCATTCTAGTTTACTGTATGTAATTATCAGGGATGCAAACAGCGCGCCTTTTGGCGGATGGCGCCTTTTTCACGGCTGAATCGCGCAGATCTGAATTTTTTTTTGTAGGGGGGGCGTTGCTGCGCACATTTGTGCAGCCTGAGCGGCAGGACTGCGCAAATGTGCGCAGCTTCCCGATTTAAACTGTTGTTTCCTCATCCTTGTACTTCCTGTTTCATGGACTGTAACGGATTTGCTTATTTAGTAATTTTAATACAGAATTTACTTTGAAATTATAATCAGACACTCCAACGCCCCCCCTAAAAATAAATTCGGATCTGCGCGATTCAGCCGTGAAAAGGCGCCATCCGCCAAAAGGCACGCTGTTTGCATCCCTGAATTATGACCTGGCAGCTATTTACACCGGATCCAGTGTAAATAGCTGCCGGAGCCAACGTCCGAGGTTCCGGAGCGCGCTAGCTCGCGGCCGGCCGGACGTTGGCTCCGGCAAGCTCGGACGTTGGCTCCGGCAGCTATTTACACTGGATCTGGTGTAAATAGCTGCCAGATCATAATTACAGTAAACTAGTAAATACAGTTTTCTGCATCTCGCTCCTTTTTCTTTTATGTTTGTCGCCTTCCTCGCATTCAAACCGATTCGAGACGAAGTCCACTACATGTCCAAAATGGCGGTCGCGTTTACGAAGGTCACGTGACTGAAAAGGGTCTATAGGCCAACGCTCTGACCAATCAGCGCAACAGTGACTGTGACGTAGTCAGAGCGACAGAAAGCAGTGGGGGAGGCCTTGAAATAAATAATTTTTCAAAATGTGTATTAATTAATAAACAGGTTCTAGATATTAAGAAGTTTGGAGATAATGACCGCAAGTTTGGAGTCTGTACCACATACTTAACTCTTATTTTTTTTCAAGTGTTTAAAAAAGGTTTGCTTAAACTGTTTTTGAATTTTTATTTTTATTTAGTGGTGTTTGGTGAAATAATTTCCCTTAAATTTAAAATAACGGGAAAATAAGAAACAATCAAAAAGTAATGTTTCAAAGCTGTTTATTAATTCTTCGTACTGCACAAACTAGCCCCATCCTTTTGGCTACGAGCGGAGCCAGCTGGTAGATCAGACTTTTGCCATAACCGGTCGGCAAAACAGCGAAAACGTCCTTCTTGAAAAGGACTGAGCGGAGAGCCTCTTCCTGCTCATGTTTCAGCGAAAACTCCAAGTCTAATTCTTCTAAAACTGATTCCAAAGCGGAGTCAAACGCGCGCTGTTCACTAGCCGTAGCCATCTTTCCTGCTGTGCTTTCTCCAGCGTCGCGCAGCTTTGTCATCACTCTTGCAAAAGCCCGCCCAAAGAATCCAAACAAAAACCTTGCGTTGTGATTGGCGGGCACGATTTGATGCCCGGGGTGTTTTGCTGATATGGTGCGAGGCTAGACCCACTCGTAGGCAAAAATATTTTTGGCCGCTAGGCGGGTGGGTCTAGTTTACTAGGCTACTTGAGAATGGTGGTTTGAGGCTCGTGGAAGCTGTTGGGTCTCTGAGCGACATACCGAGTGACACGATTGGTGCAAATTGTGACATTATTTCAAGTTTTGTGAGGGGGAGATTTGTGATGGGTTTCTGTAGTCATTAAAGGAAATGAAAGACCTTACCCATATATAAAACTAGGACTTTATAGGACCGGACTGCTGTAAATTGCTCACCTTTGTGCTGTGAGTCTTTGCTTCTTAAAAAAAAATTAAAGTAAAATAAACGCACATCTCGTATCAGCTTGCCAGTGCTGCAGTCGAGTCACTAAACCTCGAGTCCGAATCCAGTCTCGAGTCCTCAGTGTTCAAGTCCAAGTTGTTAAAGAAAATTTCGAGTCAAGTCCGAGTCGAGTCCACGACTGATCTTAGTCAAGTCCGAGAACAAGACTCCAACTGACGGTGGCTGTTGCTGCCTTTGTATGAAAGCGTCTCTGCTACTGTGTTGGACTAACGCTACTGCTCGACTGCCCCATTTTAGTTAACAGGTTACAGATAAAAAGCTTGTTCACTGCTCAGCAAGCCCCGCCCACTATCAACAGGGCAAATAACATAAGAGACGGTTAACACTGGCAAGTTCATCACTCAGCAAGCAAGCCCCGCCCACAATCAACAGAGCAATGAACATAGCGTGTCACTTCCTTCTCTGGGTGCCCTGACTGCAAATTTTGTTTGGCCCGCATCTGTCATGGACCATCCTTAAAATCCAGCCCGGATGCACATGCCGGATCCGGGCCAACATAGGTATGCACAACGGCCCAAACCCGGGCCTCATCATTCAGCCCAGATGTGGCAGCCGGGTATGAAACGGACGCAAAATGCATCCGTGCCAGATCTGGGCCTATGGCAGATGCAAAGTCCCTCCCACACCAGGATCTGGTCTTCTCCTGTCCCAATACTACCCAGCTCTTTGAGGCGTATGAGTGTAGCACCAATCTCCATTTCTCTAGCCCTCAGCCTTTCACCTATTATATAGCTAGGGTTACAGTGGGGGGCCAGTCCTCCGGTAACTGCAAGAGTTTGACTTGCTACTTGCATTGCAGCGTGCCTCGCCATTTTTATGATGGTCTTTGGTATGACCTGACTGCAAATAGAACTCGCAATCGATAGGTGGACGCATAACCACTAGGCCAACTTGCAGGCTAAAGAAGCGGGCGGCCTATGTTTATTTATTTCCACAATAAACACTGTCTAACATCGAAAGTAAAAAACGTCAAAGTCCTTCCTGCACCATACATGGCGTGTTTGGCAGCGTCGATCTCCATTTCGTAGCCCTCGGCCTCTCGCCTATATTACATACCTAGGGTTACAGTGGGGGGCTAGTCCTCTGGTAACCGCAAAAGTTCGACTCCCCACTCGCATCTGTATTGCAGCATGCCTTGCCAGATGGCAGGAGGCATTGTTTTTATGATGGTCTTTGGTATGACCCGACCGTGAGTAGAATGCACGATCTCCCGATCAAGAGGCAGACATGCTAACCACTAGGCCACTCGCTGGTAAGTGCACTGTCTACAATGCACTTAAAAAAAAAGAGAAAGGAAAAAAAAAAATCCACCAAAAGAGGGTCAGGATGTAAGTCCAGTAGTGTAGCTACCACAGTCCTACCAAAAGGTGCACAAAGAGAAATCCCACACCGCCTGCACAGCCACCGCAATGTCACTGGGCAACATTGCTTGGAACACCGTGCCATGGATCCACAAAGCAAGCACAAAAGCACCGCCACACACAGAGTGCTGGACAACCCATCCATCCATCCATTATCTGTAACCGCTTATCCTATGCAGGGTCATGGGCAAGCTGGAGCCTATCCTAGCTGACTACGGGCAAAAGGCGGGGTACACCCTGGACAAGTCACCAGGTCATCACAGGGCTGACACATAGACACAGACAACCATTCACACTCACATTCACACCTACGGTCAATTTAGAGCCATCAGTTAACCTAACCTGCATGGACTGTGGAGGAAACCAGAGCACCCAGAGGAAGTCCACGCAGACATGGGGAGGACATGCAAACTCCACACAGAAAGGCCCCCATCAGCCACTGGGCTCGAACCCAGAACCTTCTTGCTGTGAAGCGACAGTGCTAACCACTACACCACCGTGCCGCCCTGCGCTGGACAACCCTGATGTTAAAAGAGCAACGAGCTCACTGCAGTCCATAGCGAGGAGCACAGGCATCACCCATGGCGGACCAAGGCCTGGAGGGAACTGACACCCAAAACTGGGTCCAGATCTACACCACAACCGGCGGACAAAACACTCACACAAAAAACAAACATCGATCTACATGACTGAAGTTAATAAGACAATCCTGTTCCTGAGAAACCTCACAGTGCAAACTGGTCCGTCCTGAAAACTTTTCTCATGGTGTAAAATTTAGGCCCTTGTCCCACTACAGCTCGCGATGGGTTTAATTTGCGAATACTTGCCGATGGAAAATTGGTAGCATTGCCACCAATCGTGGAATGCACGGCACGGCGAATAATATCCGAGCTTCATAAGTTGTTGGTTTTTTTGGTGTGTCTCAGCCTCATGAATGGCCAAAAACGTTGCAAAACATTTCAGTGCATGTATCAGGGCTCTCAAGAAAATCTGAAGTAGCTGGCGGCTCTGGAATTTGCAGCAGCGCTAATGCTAGGGGAATTCTGAAAATGTGAAATGTACATGCCTTCTGGTGGCTTGTGGTGCATTCTCAGCTAATAAATTACTAACCATTTCCCTGTAAAAAAAAAAAACACTTGCAAAATATGCATGAAATTTCCCTCCAGATGTTTGTGTGCTTGGCTTTCTCAGTTACCCTCTGTAGTACGCTGCCTGGCTCTGTAATGTAACTACATACGCTATGGCGTGGTCACGTGGTCCGGCTCAGCCAATCAGAGTGTGAGAATCGATCGACAAACATGGCGTCGCTTCCGGTCATGTTAGACCCGAATCAAAGACAATTTCATGGTGGAATAATTGGATTTGCAGCAAATTATGGGCAGCGGAGACGATATACTGTAAATCACTTGAACATTGAAAGGCGAGTTTTTATCTTTTTCTGGGCTCGAGTAGCCGGTGTAGACTGTCTGTGTAGGTGGAGAAAACCGTCGGTTGCTGGCATGTGAGGACATCTCTGATGCATTAAAATTCGATGGCAGTGTTTTCGTCAGCCAACTAAGCAGTGAACACTCGCAGATGGGTTTGGAAGTGCTTCCTGAAGCTCGGGGAAGCATCGCCACCAAACGTCTCATTTTCATCGATAACCCATCGCAAAGCATCGCGAGTGTGACTGGAGTGTGACCGTTGCCTTACTGGCCAAACGTCTCACAAGCACTAGCACTGGAGACTCCTTCTATAAATGTTAAGCAAACATCTCCGTTGATAAAAATTCACCGTCTCATCTCATTATCTCTAGCCGCTTTATCCTGTTCTACAGGGTCGCAGGCGAGCTGGAGCCTATCCCAGCTGACTACGGGCGAAAGGCGGGGTACACCCTGGACAAGTCGCCAGGTCATCACAGGGCTGACACATAGACACAGACAACCATTCACACTCACATTCACACCTACGGTCAATTTAGAGTCACCAGTTAACCTAACCTGCATGTCTCTGGACTGTGGGGGAAACCGGAGCACCCGGAGGAAACCCACGCAGACACGGGGAGAACATGCAAACTCCGCACAGAAAGGCCCTCGCCGGCCACGGGGCTCGAACCCGGACCTTCTTGCTGTGAGGCGACAGTGCTAACCACTACACCACCGTGCCGCCCCTCGATGATTATATGGTTCTTCTCAATTTAAAAACAACCAAAAACAGCACATTTATAAATACGGACTTCCCATACAAGTCCCTGTGAACGAGCTGTTAGTTTAGAAACGATAATGTGGGATAATTTTAAAAAAAATGGAAGAAGAAAGAAAAAAAAAACCCACCAACAACATCTCACCAAATGTTATGAGATAATTTTTAGCTCCAGAGCACAAACACTCTGTCTTGTGTGAGATGGATGACCTTGCAGTCATCTGTCTGTGGCCTCCTGAGAACGCCTGCCAAGGCCAGAGTTGATAAAAAAAAGTGACACTTCACGGACTAAACTTAAAGTTCAAAAGTTCATCTAAAGCCGAGTCTCTCTCTCTCTCTCTCTCTCCTCATTTCTTCCATCCCGGTGCTCTCTGGCACATCTGGCGGTTCTCTGGCAGTCCTTCTGCTTCCCCCACACTGATTCCAGTAAATTTAGCAATAACTGACTCGGCACAGAAAGCAGTGGGGCGACCGTCTGCACAATGTTCTGCTTCATTCGAGGCCGATGGAAACCTGCCGCAGATTCTGCCTCTATAGTGCTTTATTTGATTTATTTCACAGGTCTCCGTGCTGAAATAGAAAAATCTTGGAGGGGTGTCTGTACATAAGCTAAACAGAATGAAAACAGAGCTGGGAGGAAAGCGATGTTGCCGTAACCGCAACAGCAAAGAATATCAAATCAAGTTAATTCCCATTTTACGTCGTGTAAACACTTTTTCCAATGTTTTCCGATACTGTGAAGAGAAAAAAAAAATGTCACTTTGGTGCGGTTCAGTTTTTTTCAGCGTGTTGACTGTGCTACATCTCGGAGCTGCATTAATAAGACATGAAAGTCGGCCGTCTTCGCAAATGAAGGTGAAACTGATTGTCTGCATGTGAAAGAACTGCTCAGTTAACCGCTGTGCGAAAACGGGCGCTGGAGATCATCAATGGTTAAACAGCTTGCTATTTATTTATTTATTTATTTCAATTTAGAGCACCAAATCAGGAGTCATGGTGACTGACAGATGGTTACTGATGCAATGGTCATGTTATTATCTTTAAAAATAGACAGAATGTGTCAAGGTTTTCCCTTTTAGCGCTGCACTCAAAGAAGCAAGGAACGGAATACAGTGTCGAATTTTAGCCAAATGCTTTTATAAAAAAACACATCGATGCATCAGGGAACATTATTACTCCTGAACTCAGAAAGCTTTCACTAAGATTTGGGATAAACGAGTGTAAAAGGCATAACAGCTAACTGAACCACAAAATTTCAAAATGGAAATGATTATATGGTGTCAATCCAGATCATGTGAAACCTTTACAGTGTAAATAAATAAATAAATAAATAAATAAAGGCGTGCCATGAAAAAGAATAAATCTGTAAAAGAATAAGAAAATACATTAGTTTGATTAGTTTGCTATTCCCTGATGCTTTTTCTTTTCCTTGAAAAGCTAAGCTGTCAATCAACAGGCTTTGGGCGGGGCTTCCTACCCAGGCTGAGCCGTCAGTTGCTGCACACATGAATCCTGCTTCGGTCGGAACAACTTTTTACAAAACACCCCCAGCTGCAGCCTGGAGAATGGGGAAAAGCATTTAGTTTCTTCTTCTTTTTTAATTTGTATTCATTTTCTTATTATTTTATTTGTATTTATTTTCTTATTATTGCATTTTCATTTGTATTAATATTCTTATTATTGTATTTGTATCTTTTTTTTATTATTTTATTTTAATTTGTGGTCCTTTTCTTTGTATTTGTATTTATTTTCTTATTTTATTCTCATTTGTATTCATTTTCCTATTCTTTTATTTGTATTTATTTTCTTATTATTCTTTTTTCGTTTGTAGACATTTGCTTTTTTTACTGATATTTATTTTCTTATTTTATTTTCATTTGTATTCATTTTCTTATTATTTTCTTTGTATTTATTTTCTTATTATTTTATTTTCATTTGTGGTCATTTGCTTTGTATTTGTATTTATTTTCTTATTTTATTCTCATTTGTATTCATGTTCTTATTATTTTATTTGTATTTATTTTCTTATTATTATTTTTTAATTTGTGGTCATTTGCTTTTTTACTTATATTTATTTTCTTATTGTATTCTCATTTGTATTTATTTTTGTATTTTATTTTAATTTGATAAGAAAATGAATACAAATGAAAATAAAATAAGAAAATAAATACAAATAAAATGATAAGAAAATGAATACATTTTATTTGTATTTATTTTCTTATTTTATTTTCATTTGTATTCATTTTCTTAATCTTTTATTTGTATTTATTTTCTCATTATTCTTTTTTCATTTGTAGTCATTTGCTTTTTTACTTATATTTATTTTCGTTTTTTAATTTTCATTTGT
Source organism: Neoarius graeffei (assembly GCF_027579695.1). Classification (NCBI taxonomy): domain Eukaryota; kingdom Metazoa; phylum Chordata; class Actinopteri; order Siluriformes; family Ariidae; genus Neoarius; species Neoarius graeffei. Next base: position 90,006,068 of record NC_083575.1, on the reverse strand, counting down.
ATTCATTTTCTTATTCTTTTATCTGTATTTGTTTTCTTGTTGCTCTTTTTTCATTTGTATTTTTTTAATTCATTTTCAACATCTATTTTTGCCTTCTTTTACAGATTTATTCTTTTTTATGGCGCTCCTGTGACTCCCTACATGACACTTTACCACCACAAACTGTATCTTTGTTCCGACAACAGCGGAGTCTGAAGCTAGCGATTCAACTGTTTAATTTGTTAATGAACATCACGTCATGCTTTTTAAGAGTTTATATTAACGTTGTGGAACGTTTGCAAGTTAGTTCCTGTTTTCACTTACATTATCGCCGTGATTAACAGTTATTCCTTCACCAGCATCTCCTCTCTCTCAAAAATTTCACCTTGTCGTTTTTCCAATAAACTGGAACGCGCAAACCCATCTATCCTGAAGACTTTTCCATTCTCGGAAACTTTACAGAAGCACTGACACTTGAGACGCTTTCCATAAATCCTATGTAAACGTCTCCTAACAAAAAAACTTCCTCACCAAAAATTATACACTTTACCTCGTTAAACAATGTTTTTTTTTGCTTTTTTTTAAACCAGGCTTCAGAACATCGATGATGGTGTCAGGAATAAGTCTTCAACTCGGACGATTTAAATGTGTGTGAAAACGTTGTGTCTGCAGCTTTAAGCTTGACAAAAATAAAGCGTGTTGTATTTCGTAATAAGTTTTTCCTTTTTGCTTGCTTTGTACCCCGTACCTACTGTGTGACTGTGCAGCAGAGCAACAAAACAGCACTTATCTTCCTAAGTCCGTGCTGCTGAACAGATAAAACCGTGATCATCTTCACTCCCAAAACACAAATGGGGTTTAAATTAAGAAAATGAAATGACTTCACTGTACGGCAATTCAGTAAGCGTCTCTGCTGCTGTTCAGTACAGAGGGTTTGCACATTTAGTTAATTAAATTTTTATGAGTTTAGTTACAACCAATAACTGCTTGATTTTATTGACATTCCCAATTTCAGATTCCTGACCTCGTCAATGAGGAATTAAAAAAAATAAACAGAACTGACTAATTGCCTATGAAAGCATTTGCAGCTCCAGCTGACTCATAACCAGCTTCCGGTATTTTTACGCCGTAACGACACAACACAGGTTACGCATGTCTGGCCACGCCCTCGTCTTTTCCCCCTCAGAGCCACAGCTGATACTATCGTCAGTCAGAGATAGACATGATGGTGGAATATTACACACGATATCACCAGCTGAGTAGAGCATTCACAGTGCAAGTCCCTGGGTATGAGATGTTTCTATAGAAACAATAACATATTAGAACAAGGCCCAATCCCAATTCTAATTTCTACCCCTTCCCCTCCGCCTTCCCCTTGGCCCTTCCCCTTGAAACTGAGCTACAAGGGATAGGGCTTGAAATTCAACCCTTACGTATTGGGATAGCCCTTCAACGATCGCATACGTCATCGCGTACCTCCGTCAGCGTTTACGTTAGCAAAACGCGACGCGTCATTGGCTGCGACCAGCCGCTACAGTCAGAGCCAGAGGCAGAAATCTCTGCTGGCAGGGTGTGATTTGTTAACTAACACCACTGAATGGGATATCTTTGGCGCTTCGTGCACCACATCCGACAGAATGAGGTGTCAGAACACTCATGTAAACAATAAAAGCGAGAATAACAGAACAAAACGTACGCAGTAAAGCAACCGAAAACAATACTCACTCCCAAAGCTTTTTAGCAGCAGCTTGGATTTCAGAAATCGCTGCTCATTCTCAGCTCGAAAGCGAATCAAGCGGCGTGTTTCCTCTGGATAACAACTTAAAACACGTAAATAATGGAGAAAATACATTTATGACAATCTTCCGCCGCGGGAACCGCCATCTTTCTGAAATCCGCATGGCATTGTGGGAAATCACTCAAACCCCTTCGTTCGGAGTCTGCTCCAGGAAAATCTCCGTTTGGAGGGGTACAGAAGCCCTCCCCCTTCCCCTACCCCTCCGCGTTAACTGGGATTGGGATACCCCTACCCCTTCACGTGAACGCGCAAAATGGAGGGGAAGGGCTAAGGGGTTGGTCCAAGGGGTGAAATGGGATTCGGCCCAAGAGTGCATGAATATAAACCTATTGTTCGTGTTACAGCCGGGACTGCTGTCTGAGCCATACTGTTATACAAAAATTCAGGTCAATCACATGAGAGAATTCAACCATGCTGTGCTATAAATACATGTTATTAACCTTTACATTATGAATATGAATATAATATGAAAAAAAAAAAATCAGGTTTTGACCAAAACTGGGGTTTCTGCCTATAAAATACTTGATGAAACTAAAAATATTTCACCAACACGACTTAGAAAATAAAACTTTACATTTGGTTGTGCAGGGCTCAACATTAACAGTAGTCCGTGTGCAGTTTTCTTGCTAGCTGACTAGCCCCCTCAAGTTCAAGTTCAGTCACTCAAATAAACGAAATTTCTGGAACTAAGATAGCAAACTTGACAACACTATATTTACACTTTATTTACAATGAAAATATATACAAACTAAAAAAGCTGGTAGAAACCATTAGCCTAGTAAACTAGACCCACCCGCCTAGCGGCCAAAAATATTTTTGCCTACGAGTGGGTCTAGCCTCGCACCATATCAACAAAACACCCCGGGCATCAAATCGTGCCCGCCAATCACAACGCAAGGTTTTTGTTTGGATTCTTTGGGCGGGCTTTTGCAGGAGTGACGACAAAGCTGCGCGACGCTGGAGAAAGCACAGCAGGAAAGATGGCTATGGCTAGTGAACAGCGCGCGTTTGACTCCGCTTTGGAATCAGTTTAGTTTTCGTTGAAACATGAGCAGGAAGAGGCTCTCCGCTCATTCCTTTTCAGGAAGGACGTTTTCGCTGTTTTGCCGACCGGCTATGGCAAAAGTCTGATCTACCAGCTGGCTCCGCTCGTAGCCAAAAGGATGGGGCTAGTTTGTGCAGTACGAAGAATTAATAAACAGCTTTGAAACATTACTTTTTGATTGTTTCTTATTTTCCCGTTATTTTAAATTTAAGGGAAATTATTTCACCAAACACCACTAAATAAAAACTCTCAAAAACAGTTTAAGCAAACCCTTGAAAAAAATAAGAGTGTATGTTAAGTATGTGGTACAGACTCCAAACTTGTGGTCATTATCTCCAAACTTCTTAATATCTAGAACCTGTTTATTAATTAATACGCATTTTGAAAAATTATTTATTTCAAGGTCTCCCCCACTGCTTTCTGTCGCTCTGACTACGTCACAGTCACTGTTGCGCTGATTGGTCAGAGCGTTGGCCTATACGCACAGAGACAGTTTGAAAGACAGCGGTTTGTTCCTCCTACCCACTTCGGAAATGTCTACGGATCGAGGCCAGACTAAATATTCACATTTAGTCTGGCTTGCCAGGCTAAGAAACCGTATGTAATGAATGAAATCGAAATGTAAGCTGATCTCTTACAATACACCACAGCACTTGCGAATCCGCATGGGACTGAACTGAGATTCACCGCTGCCTGTCTATATTTGAAACGAGCTGTCAATCAAAGAAAATATCCGGCCGCTTTCACCAATCACCAGTCTCCTCACGGAAAGCTTTGCCATGTCCCTCCCACTGTGAGGCTGGGAGTCCGTGGGCGGGCGTTTTCGCAGTATTTGTCCAATAATCGTCTTGCATTTTGATATTGAAAGCGCAGAGCTCCCAAATGCCATTGAAGTCCACTGAGGCTGGGCTGCATCGCGCTGTCACGACGGGGAAAAACTCACGCACACATTAGGCGAACTGGGGAAAGTTATAACGGAATGATTGTAGTGGGTTGAGCGCATATATTTCTATGATTCTGGATCTAAAATAGCAATGTTATAAGGTCGGCTATAACATAAGCCTAGCGCAATTCATCCTACACGATGTTCGTCATTTTTAGAGGAGGCTGAGCCTCCCTCGTTGTCTTAGAGCAATTGCCCGTGGTCAGGACGAGTGAAAAACCTTGCTGCTTTTCTGACAAGACGGGTGGATTAAAGAGTTCATTCCGAGGCCTGATGTGACGTGATGTCTCATCTCATCTCATTATCTCTAACCGCTTTATCCTTCTACAGGGTCGCAGGCAAGCTGGAGCCTATCCCAGCTGACTACGGGCGAAAGGCGGGGTACACCCTGGACAAGTCGCCAGGTCATCACAGGGCTGACACATAGACACAGACAACCATTCACACTCACATTCACACCTACGCTCAATTTAGAGTCACCAGTTAACCTAACCTGCATGTCTTTGGACTGTGGGGGAAACCGGAGCACCCGGAGGAAACCCACGCGGACACGGGGAGAACATGCAAACTCCACACAGAAAGGCGCTCGCCGGCCACGGGCCTCGAACCCGGACCTTCTTGCTGTGAGGCGACAGCGCTAAGCACTACACCACCGTGCCGCCTGTGACGTGATGTGTAAAAGAAAACAGTTCAATTCAGGTAAACCTCACTGTAGTTTTCAAAACTTCATTTGCTCAAAATTTCACGACAGATATCCGGAAAAGAATAAAAAAATCTGTAAAGCTTAAAAAAAAAAAAAATCACTTAGGCTTAGCTATAAAACACGCTATAACGAGGTCTGACTAAACAATTTCGTCTCTAATGGCTCCAGGTGATGCTATGCAACTGATAATTCAAGTGGATGGAAAGCACAGCCGCAAGGAACGAGCTTCAATTAGTCGTTTTAATAAAAAGGTCATAATGTATTTGTCAGGAAAAAGAAAAAAAAAAACACCACTTGTTACAGCAGCAATAAAATGACCGTGCTAAGTGCAGCGATTGTTGATTGGAGCATTAAAGCAAAAGCAATTTCATGATCTGCTAACCAGCATTACCATATTGTAAGTGCACACCAGCTGTCTTTGACTGTTATTGTTAAGGTACGAGGCTCAGTGGAGTCTGTCCTCTTTCCTTCATTCCTCGAGCAGCTCGTGTGAATGGGCTGCATTTTTAGAAAAGGCACTGAGTCACACTTGTGTAATGCTCGCATTAAAACACACTGACTGTCCTCGCAGGCCATAAAAACTCCATCTGTAAAAAGAAGCAATCGCACAGAGTGACACTCTGCTGCAATAACCACATTTACAAATGATAATCGAAATGTTTGTGCATTTTAACCTCGAATTTCACACAGCGTTTCACCCACCTTCAGTTATGTCTTCCATTTACCGTACGTTCAGATTTTTTTTTTCATGTTGCGTGCACTTTTTTAAAAAGTGTCTAAGACTACGTTCAGACTGCACCCTGAAACGACCCGTATCTGATTTTTTTGCCCATATGCGACCTGTATCCGATTTGTTCTTGACAATCTGAACGACACAGATCCGATTTTTTTTTTCACATGCGACCCAGGCCGCTTGGATATGTGGTCCTAATTCCGATGCATATCCGTTATTTTCACATGCGACTGCAGTCTGACCGGAGAGGTCGCATTCATCCGACCTACACGTCATCAACAAGAGACAAACGTCACTATTCTGCGTTGGCTAATCCCGCCTCTTTGGTGGAAAACAACAACATTTGTACAGTTTTCAGAATTTAAATAGACTTTTATAGAATTGATCAAGCTAATGGTGGATTTGGTAGGGACCTGGATGTTGATCTGTTAGCCTGATTAAATAAAACAGTTTCTATAACTGATTTATAACTTAAACCATCCTGTATTACAAGATTATAAGATTGTTCTGGAAATTTCCAGTAATTTGACACCTTCGGTCTCATTATGGCCCTTTTCCACTACCCTTTTTCAGCTCGCTTCAGCTCACTTCAGCCCGACACGGCTCGCGTTTCGACTACCAAAAACCAGCACGACTCAGCTCGCTTCAGCCCTGTTTAGCCCCTAAAACTCGCACGGTTTTGGAGTGGGGCTGAAGCGAGCCAAGCCGTGCCGAGTGAGGCTGGGGGCGTGAGCAGACACTCCCCTGTGCACTGATTGGTGAGGAGGAGTGTCCTCACATGCCCACACACGCCCCGCGAGCGCGCTGGGATCTGTAAACACCGTAAACCCGGAAGAAGGAGAAGAATTACGAATTATGAGAATTTCTGAAGCCTTATGCGCCTCGCCTCATCTATACGCTCTTGCCAGTATCTGTCCGCGTTGTCGGTGACAACAAGCCACAGCACCAAGACCAGCAACACTAACGACTCCATGTCCTCCATGTTTATTGTTTACTGTCCGGGTCGTGAGACTACCGCTTAAAAGATCACTGATGTCACTGTTTGCGCTGCTTAACGACATCACCTGATGTCCACCCACTTTCGCTAACTCCACCCAATGTGTCCACCCACTTCCAGCCAGCACGGTTCAGCGCGGTTGTAGTCGAAATGCAACTCCAACAGCCCCACTCAGCTCGACTCAGCACGGCACGGCTCAGCCCGACTCAGCCGCGTTTGTAGTGGAAAAGCGGCATTAGTCTGCTGCCCACATTAATCAGATTATTGTGTGAGTTCCGCCGCCGCCACAAAAACCACATCGCCAGGTCTCGCCTCATCTCCATGCTTTACTTGCAAACTTGAAGAGTGCGCTTTTTTTTTTTTACGTATTACGTAGATGTGCTTATTACGTGTCAATTTGCGCATGCGGGACACTTTTGGGTCGTTTTCCGTTCATATTGGAGATCGCATACAAGTCTCATATAATTGGTAATGTGAACGGCCTAACAAAAAAATCGGATTTCACAACAAATCGGATATGGGTCGTTTCAGGTTGCAGAAGCGAGGCTGTATACGGTAAATCGAGGATATGACACAGTAGTGCAGGGCTATTCAAATACATTTGCAGGGGGGCCAAACTAGAAAATTACAAAATTTGTGAGGGCCGGATGGACAATTGACATAAAATTGATATCAGCTAAAGGCAATTAAAATATACTGTACTAAGGTACATAATATATGAAATAAAATAAGGTACATTATTATTTTCCTTTATTATGAAACATAATGACAAATGGTACTTTTTTAATAGATGAGGACACGTTGTCTTTCATTTTTTGGTCAACAATCATTTCGTCAACAACCGCCAGCATGCAGTCTTTAATAGTCTCCGAGTCGGTGAAGGGTCTCTTTTTTTCTTGTCAGTATCCACGCCACTCGTAGAGATGTGATAAAAGCTCTCTCTTGTTCTGTGCAAAAGCCACCAATTGCACGCTGACATTGTTCAAAAGAAGTTACCAGTCTGTCTATTCTCCTTCATCTCTCCTCGGAGCCCTCTCGGTATATGGAATCAATTTTGTGCCAAAATGTTCATACAATACTTTTGAAATATCAAACAAAAACGACAAATCAAAATACAAAAAAAGAAAAAAAAGTCAATTTTTTTAGACTGGCAAGCAAATTATTTGTGTAATCGTGCAAAATATCAGTCTATTACTCTTCAGAAGCCTTTTATTTTTGTTCCGCGTCTTTCTCAGTTTTGTTTGACGTAATTTATTTTGGTTGCGATTCCAGCTTCTCGTTTGCGCTCCCTGACTTTTTGCTTGAAGTTTTGGCACAAACTTGACGTGTGGGTGGGCTGTCCAGGAATGCATTCCCATTGGCTAACTTGCGTTTGACTGACAGCTCCGCTCAGCCATTCCCTACTCGGATTCTGGTGGACTGTTTGACGAGTGACCGATCCATTGACGGTAAACAAGGATGGAGTGGACTTCAGTGGCGACTATGATACTGAATTAATTCAACAAAGTGTAAATTCAATATCATAGTCGCCACTGAAGTCCACTCCATCCTTGTTTACCGTCAATGGATCGGTCACTCGCCAAACAGTCCGCCAGAATCCGAGTAGGGAATGGCTGAGCGTAGCTGTCAGTCAAACGCAAGTTAGCCAATGGGAATGCATTCCTGGACAGCCCACCCACACGTCAAGTTTGTGCCAAAACTTCAAGCAAAAAGTCAGGGAGCGCAAACGAGAAGCTGGAATCGCAACCAAAATAAATTACGTCAAACAAAACTGAGAAAGACGCGGAACAAAAATAAAAGGCTTCTGAAGAGTAATAGACTGATATTTTGCACGATTACACAAATAATTTGCTTGCCAGTCTAAAAAAATTGACTTTTTTTTCTTTTTTTGTATTTCGATTTGTCGTTTTTGTTTGATATTTCAAAAGTATTATATGAACATTTTGGCACAAAATTGATTCCATACTCGGTATTGCTCAGAAAATGAAGCATGTTTTGTTGTAAAATGTCTCTTCACGTTGTACTGTTTGGCCACAGCTACGGATTCGTTGCACAATAAACACACAGGTCTATCGCTTGCTGTAGTTGGCAAAGTCAATAAGTATTTTTCAGTCCATTCGCTTTGAAATTTACGGTTTTCTCTGTCAACTTTGCGATGTTACTTGGACAGCGCCATGTTGCCACTGCTGTAGCTGCATGGAGTGCAGTGTTGCCAGATTGGGCGGTTTCCCGCCCTGTTGGGGGGTTTCAAGTGCATTTAAGAGGGTTTTGAACATATTTGAGGCCGGAAAACGTCAACAGTATCTGGCAACACTGATGGAGTGTCACATCGCGAGAACGAGTGTTTGTCACCATGGAGACGAACTGTACTCTGGTCTGTGCCAGAGCGGTAGAGAAAACTGTGTGCCGCGGCAGATACGTAGATATGTTTTTTTGTTTTCTTTTGTTTTAAAAAATCTGCCGCGGGCCGGATTATATTTCAATCGGGCCAATTTCGCCCCCGGGCCGCTATTTGAATAGGCCTGCAGTAGTGCAAAGATATGAAGTTTATCTTCGAGTAGTGACTGAATGTATCACGAGTGAGTGAAGCGAACGAATGAAATATTTTTCAACACGACAAGATACACTTTATATCTTCATGTCACCGTGTAATGCTCTTTATATTATACAGACAAATCCACAAAAAAAAACAAAAAAAACCCGCAAGTTAATCAAAAGAATTTTAAGTCTGAACCAGTTCATTTTGACAACGCGTGTCTAGTCACTGGGAGTGACATCATCAGAGTGAAATATCAGGAATTATTATATATACACGGACCACTAATAAATAAACTGAAACTAAAGGCGTGCTGAACACCTGAAAGGCTCTGAAACCTTCATTAGATATTCTTCACGCATATTTACCAGAGAAAAACATACCAACGGACATTGAAAAACTGGAAAAGAGACGCATCGGAGATGTAAAATTTCTGCGCTAGCTAGTGACCGTGACAGCTGGAAAACACTGGGAGTGACATCATCAGAGTGAAATATCAAGAATTATTATATATACAGTACTGGCCACTTTGTCCATGGAATAAAAACACGTGTTCTATTCCCTTCTAGTGGGTTTATTGATGGCATGCAATATTGTTATCATATCGCTTATCCTCCACGTATTACGCCACTCTCCCCAATGGAGAATGAGCGTGAAATACTGCTATAATATTGCACGTTGTCAAGACAACACGATGTCACAGGCAAAGATCCAACGACAAAACTTTTCTGTTGCACATGCACACGATCATTTCTTTGCCGGCCAGGAGAAAGAGAAGACGAGGCTACTTCAGTGCTCGGTTTAAGCGCTAACTAAAGGCACGCTGAACACCTGAAAGGCTCTGAAAACTTCATTATATATTCTTCACGCATATTTACAAGAGAAAAACATCGAAAAACTGGAAAAGAGACACGTCGGAGATGTAAAACTTCTGCGCTAGCGAGTGGCTCGGACAGTTTGTAAACAAGCATGGCCGCGAGGTTTGCTTTGTGAAAAATGGAAGATTTTGAGAGAATTTTGGCTGCCAGGTCGCTCCGTTGCGTGTAGCTGTTGATGTTGAGTTTAAAAGTACCGAAGTAAATTACATTGGGAAATGAATACGCAAGTCTGAGTGAAAAATGCTGTGGCGAGTGTGCGTGGAAGAAGAGTCTTGGGACAGAAATCTTAGTTTCTCGGTCGTTAGCCTGTGCTATTGATGAATGCTACACCGGCTGGAAGGTGACTTCACCGCCACGCTAACAGCACCAACTTGCGGGTAAGCTAGCGTTGGCCTTTGAGAATGCTGATATGACGAGAATGTGTATGTGGAATAATAATATTGGCTGGCTTTTTTTTCATGTTATATCAGATATATTCCATTCAGCTACTCGTTTTTGACTCGTTCAAGATCATGCGAGCTGAATGGAATATATCTGATATACCACGCTACGCCAGCCAATATTAATTAATTATTAGACAAACAGGACACTTTTTCTATGGAATTAAAACGTGTTCTATTCCCTTCTAGCGGGGTTCATTGATTTGGCTCGATAGCATGCAATATTGTTAGCATATCGCTTATCCTACGTGTATTATGCCACTCTACCCAAAGGAGAATGAGCGTTGAATATGGTTTACGATATTGCATGGTTTTCAAGACATGACGTCACGTGTCAGAGACGTAAAACTTCCACGCTAGCAAGTGACTGTGACAATTTGTAAATGAACATGGACGCGAGGTTTGTTTTGTTAAATACGGAAGATTTTGAGAGAATTTTGAAAGAGAAAGACGCGTTGAACACCCGAAAGGAATGTGTATGGATAATCATAATTATAATAATAATAATATTGGCTGGCTTTTTTCGTGGTATATCAGATATATTCCATTCAGCTACTCGTCTTCGACTCATTCAATATCACGCTTGCTGGATGGAATATACCACTCAAAGCCAGACAATATTATTTAAATATGTCACTCAGAACGGCGATGTATTTCGTAGGAAAAATGTGAGTTTTTCAACACCAGAAGATAAACTTCGTATCTTCTAGCCAACGTGTGATTTTCTTTCTATTATATAGAAGCATTCACAAACAAAGAGTACCCAAATTTATCAAAACTATTCATCGATTTCTTCACGAGTAAGGATATTGGAAAATCTGTTACTCCATGTCCTGGATGTAGTTCGTATTAAAAATACAAGCGGCGTATTTTCCAGTAAAACACTCATGTCTACACTACCGTTCAAAAGTTTGGGGTCACTTTGAAATGCCCTTATTTTTGAAAGAAAAGCACTGTTCTTTTCAGTGAAGATCACTTTGAACTAATCAGAAATCCACTCTATACATTGCTAATGTGGTAAATGCAAGGATCCCAGCAGTAATTGAAAAAAATAGAGGAATGTACCGTAAGAAACTATCAGCAGGGGTCAAGGGCGCTGCAAGCCCCCTGAAGCTGTTGAGATTTTAACATTTAAAGATGCTATAGAACACATTTTTTACATAGATTTAACATAGAAAAGCAACAGAATTTAACAATAATGTATATCTATTTGATGCATATTTTTTAATCAATGACATAAGTGGCAAAAAAAAAATTTATTTATAAAAATTAGATGACAATGTAGCTTTGAAAAATATACTTCTTCTAACCCGGACACTGTTCCGCTATCTCTTTTATGGATGATATCTTTTTTCCACGACATATTCAGGGCTGTGAAATTGTAAATAAGAAATCCGAGGAAGGGGGGGGGGGGGGGGGGGGGGGGGGGTATGCATTTCCTGCAAGTAAAAAATTGATCTCAACAAGTAAATATTTGACGAGTCTTGGTCTTCATTTTGCCATATAAAATACCTACCAACAGTTCTCTCTTTTAAAATGAAAGATCCATGTAAAATACCTTGCAATATCTAATAAGTGCCTATGTACCTATTTTATCTCTTAATCAAAATAAAAGTAAAAAAAATGTGTAAATAACAATTTAAAGAAATGTTAATAAAAGAAAACTTTGATAGGCCTTTCAAAATGACTTTGTGAAAAATCATGCTCAATATTTAAGTGGGCGGCACGGTGGTGTAGTGGTTAGCGCTGTTGCCTCACAGCAAGAAGGTCCTGGGTTTGAGCCCCGTGGCTGGCGGGGGCCTTTCTGTGCGGAGTTTGCATGTTCTCCCCGTGTCCGCGTGGGTTTCCTCCGGGTGCTCCGGTTTCCCCCACAGTCCAAAGACATGCAGGTTAGGTTAACTGGTGACTCTAAATTGACCGTAGGTGTGAATGTGAGTGTGAATGGTTGTCTGTGTCTATGTGTCAGCCCTGTGATGACCTGGCGACTTGTCCAGGGTGTACCCCGCCTTTCGCCCATAGTCAGCTGGGATAGGCTCCAGCTTGCCTGCGACCCTGTAGAAGGATAAAGCGGCTAGAGATAATGAGATGAGAATATTTAAGTGAGAGATACCTGTTGTCTTCCAAATTACACTTAATTCTTGTATTATGCCCTGCCTTTTTCCAAGAATCTGTCACAATGTCTCTTGTCTACAGAGCAAAAGTTAAAAAAAACCTAATGTTTCTTCATCATCATCGTCATCTGTAGCCGCTTTATCCTGTTCTACAGGGTCGCAGGCGAGCTGGAGCCTATCCCAGCTGACTACGGGCGAAAGGCGGGGTACACCCTGGACAAGTCGCCAGGTCATCACAGGGCTGACACATAGACACAGACAACCATTCACACTCACATTCACACCTACGGTCAATTTAGAGTCACCAGTTAACCTAACCTGCATGTCTTTGGACTGTGGGGGAAACCGGAGCACCCGGAGGAAACCCACGCGGACACGGGGAGAACATGCAAACTCCACACAGAAAGGCCCTCGCCGGCCACGGGGCTCGAACCCGGACCTTCTTGCTGTGAGGCGACAGTGCTAACCACTACACCACCGTGCCGCCCCTAATGTTTCTTATCTAATATATTATTGACATATTTTCTTTTACTTCTGGCTCCTTCTATTCCTCTTTGCATCACTCCCAGCTATTTCGTTCAATTCATCTTTCAGTAAGGCTATTAGTTATTAGTTCTATAGTATTTGCATTCCTCTATTAAAGCTATTTACAAAATGTTCATAGTCTGTCAAACAGCATCTAATGAAAGTCTTTTAATTTTCTTTTCTTTAACACCATCTCTTTCAGTTTTGCAAACTTGTTCTTTTTCATCTTTTCCTTCAGTCTGTCTGTGTGTGTGTTCTTTTCTAGCCCTCTTTACATCTCTCTCAAACACCTCCTTAGCTTTCCTTTTTGATGGCATCTTAACTATGTCTGACCGTACACCCTGTAAGTACAAAATTCACGTACGCGGTGCCAGGTCACACAATAGCTATTTTTAGCTCTGTCCTGAGTCGCAGTCAAGACGTGTTCCACGCTCAGCTGGCATAAAACTCCGCGAGTCCGGCTGTATTGAGCCGCCGGTCTCGTGCAAGGTGATTAAAACCGACTAGACCCCCCCAATGATTTTTAATGCAAAAATAGACGTTTTGTGAAGATGATATTTTTCGCGATAGAATCCGTGGAAATTTCACAGCTCTGCATATTGAATTAAGTTCAACGCATTAGAAACAAAAGCACGAACGGAGTTAACCCATTTTCTAGCAAATGGGCGCAGCCATATTGTTTTCTCGTTCTATCGCGTACAGTCTCGCGGTATTTACATCAATTTAACTTCCGAGTGTTCCCGAATGTCAACGAGAACAAACGAAGCTGACAAAAACATCGCTAAACAAGCAAACCAAATCAGAACGTATTCTGCTGGTCATTTTACTTAAACAAACATTTTTTTAACGGATATACAAGAGATTTAAAAAAAAACACCACCACTTTGGCTAGAAAAATAGCGGAATTCCGCTAAATAGCGGACGTCTGGGATCCCTGTAAATGACTATTCTAGCTGCAAATGTCTGGGTTTTGGTGCAATATCTCCATAGGTGTATAGAGGCCCATTTCCAGCAACTCTCACTCCAGTGTTCTAATGGTACAATGTGTTTGCTCATTGCCTCAGAAGGCTAATGGATGATTAGAAAACCCTTGTACAATCATGTTAGCACAGCTGAAAACAGTTGAGCTCTTTAGAGAAGCTATAAAACTGACCTTCCTTTGAGCAGATTGAGTTTCTGGAGCATCACATTTGTGGGGTCGATTAAATGCTCAAAATGGCCAGAAAAATGTCTTGACTATATTTTCTATTCATTTTACAACTTATGGTGGGAAATAAAAGTGTGACTTTTCATGGAAAACACAAAATTGTCTGGGTGACCCCAAACTTTTGAACGGTAGTGTATATAATAAAATACAAATACAGGCTTTTCAAAAAATAATCAGTGATGGGAATAACGGCGTTAGAAATAAACGGCGTTACTAACGGCGTTACTTTTTTTAGTAACGAGTAATCTAACTAATTACTTTTTACATCGTTATAACGCCGTTCCCGTTACTTACAATAAAATACTCTGCGTTACTTTATTAAAGCTGGCACGCTGCTCGTTCAGCCTTTCTTTACTCTGCTTTCGTGTGGGGCGGGGAGACACGAGACAACGGCACAGTAAGCCAATCAGAGTAGATTTGGACAACATACGTAGGTAGGCCACGCCTACCGCACTACTGCGCGCTCTTTCAATCGGAAGACGCAGCGATGGCGAGCGGTCAGCCCAGCACTGCGCTTTCACATTGGAAATACAGCCATTACTTTTCATTACTTGAAATAAAAGGCAAGAGTGTTTATGTGCAATGCACATTATGTCGAGGAACAAAGTGTTTGTCCTCGTCAGTGGCCAGTAATTAGTAACATAATTTTAATAACTACAAAAATATATTACATTTGATGTCTTATCTCACATTGTCCCACAAAAATATTAATATAGTGTAGATAACGTTACTAATTGGTTCTGTTAAGTGTCCATTTCAGTCATTAAACACATTTAACATGATTACACTAACTGAATTTGATTTTTTTGAGGGGGAACAAAATGTAACGGAATAATTACTTTCCCTGGTAATTAGTTACTTTTATGACAAAGTAACTCCGTTACTAACTCAGTTACTTTTTGGGAAAAGTAACTAGTAACTATAACTAATTACTTTTTGAAAGTAACGTGCCCAACACTGAAAATAACCAACATACAAGGGCTAAGTATCCAGCTACTGGCCCTGTTGTAAGACCGATGAAGGAAGAAAAAAACCAAACAAACAAACCGCGAATCAACACAATAGCTGCATGGAGCCCTCGTACACAGGCATACTGCAAACACTAGGTACGAAGCTGTTGAGCAGCGAACTATACAGCCATATTTTTCCTAATAATATACACTCTCAACAATAATAGAGAAGTGTGGCTCACGATTACCACTTTTCGACCAACAGGGAATGGGTTCTTGAACCGGTTCAATTCAGAATTTTTTGAACCTTGGTGCCAACCAGTGAACCAGCCCATGTTTTTGTGCAGAACCGTTAGCCTAGTAAACTAGACCCACCCGCCTAGCGGCCAAAAATATTTTTGCCTACGAGTGGGTCTAGCCTCGCACGATATCAACAAAACACCCCGGGCATCAAATCGTGCCCGCCAATCACAACGCAAGGTTTTTGTTTGGATTCTTTGGGCGGGCTTTTGCAGGAGTGACGATAAAGCTGCGCGACGCTGGAGAAAGCACAGCAGGAAAGGTGGCTACGGCTAGTGAACAGCGCGCGTTTGACTCCGCTTTGGAATCAGTTTTAGAAGAATTAGACTTGGAGTTTTCGTTGAAACATGAGCAGGAAGAGGCTCTCCGCTCATTCCTTTTCAAGAAGGACGTTTTCGCTGTTTTGCCGACCGGCTATGGCAAAAGTCTGATCTACCAGCTGGCTCCGCTCGTAGCCAAAAGGATGGGCTAGTTTGTGCAGTACGAAGAATTAATAAACAGCTTTGAAACATTACTTTTTGATTGTTTCTTATTTTCCCGTTATTTTAAATTTAAGGGAAATTATTTCACCAAACACCACTAAATAAAAACTCTCAAAAACAGTTTAAGCAAACCCTTGAAAAACACTTGGAAAAAAAAAATGAGTGTATGTTAAGTATGTGGTACAGACTCCAAACTTGTGGTCATTATCTCCAAACTTCTTAATATCTAGAACCTGTTTATTAATTAATACGCATTTTGAAAAATTATTTATTTCAAGGCCCCCCCCACTGCTTTCTGTCGCTCTGACTACGTCACAGTCACTGTTGCGCTGATTGGTCAGAGCGTTGGCCTATACGCACAGAGACGGTTTGAAAGACAGCGGGTTGTTCCTCCCACCCCCTTCGGAAATGTCTACGAGCGAGGCCAGACTAAATATTCACATTTAGTCTGGCTTGCCAGGCTACAGAACTGTTGTAATCAAGGATGAACGGAGGTTATTGCACAATTCACAACAGCAGTAAACAGTAGTAGCGAGATGGCAGAGTGCACTGACCACCTGTGAGCTTCCACTTGTATGCCGATGACACACAGTTGTATGTTTCAGCAAAGCCGGATCAGAGAAATCAGCTTAATACAATTGCGGAATGTGCACAGTGGATGCTTAGTAATTTCCCTCTACTTAACTCTGACAAGACAGAAGTACAATGTAGAGCTGAAACATTATTTCAACACTACACTGTCTTTATCTCGTGTCCTACTGCATTGAGGAAGTTCTATCAGATGAACATTGGTGTTTGGAGAAACCACACAGTGCTCAGGTGTACACAGCATTTGTTTTTGTGACTGTGATTCTTCTTTGTACACCTGGAAGAATCTTTTGGCTTATTTTTATATATATATATATGAGTGATTCCACGCTTATGGGTACTGAAATGGGGACATGAACTTATTTTTAAAAATTCACCTAAAACCATTTCTTTTTTTTACCATCAGGTCACAAAACATGTAATCTTTAATGAATGATATGTTAAAAGATAACTTTAATTTTCTGAGATGTAATAAAAACATATTTATATGCCAAAGTCAGAACGTAACAGAAGTGTTGTGGACATATATATTCTCAATTTTAACAATGTAGAATTACTTTTTGAAACACAGGAAGGTGATGTTTTAGCAAATATAATTAATAAACATGTGTAGTCGAATAAACATACACATTCTTTCAATAAGATTAACATGGTATATAGCTAGATTGCAATTAATTTGTAACAGACGCGAGATGGACAATCGTAACAGAAGTAATGTAACAGACATCATTTTGGAACTCACAGGCTTGACTTTGGCATATAAATATGTATTTATTACATCTCAGAAAATTAAAGTTATCTTTTAACATATCATTCATTAAAGATTACATGTTTTGTGACCTGATGGTAAAAAAAGAAATGGTTTTAGGTGAATAAGTTCATGTCCCCATTTCAGTACCCATAAGCATGGAATCACTCATATATATATATATATATATATATATATATATATATATATATATATATATATATATATTTTTTTTTTACTCTACTATTCTACTGCATGCAGCTAGAAGTAGGTTTTCTGATTACACAATAACTCTGAATTGCCTTTCTGTTTCATCTTGTGCAGCAGTAAAAGTCCTTGGTGTGGCTATTGACTCCAGATGTTCATTTGAAGCTCATGTAGACAATATTACTAGGATAGCCTTCTTTCATCTCAGGAATATTGCTAATATAAGAAATATAACGTCACTACATGATGCAGAGAAACTACTTCATGTCTTTGTTACCTCTATTTTTGGATTATTGTTATTATTAACAATAATTAATAATGGATAAATAATGGATTATTAGGGTGGCATGGTGGTGTAGTGGTTAGCGCTGTCGCTTCACAGCAAGAAGGTCCTGGGTTCGAGCCCCGTGGCCGGCGAGGACCTTTCTGTGCGGAGTTTGCATGTTCTCCCCGTGTCCGCGTGGGTTTCCTCCGGGTGCTCCGGTTTCCCCCACAGTCCAAAGACATGCAGGTTAGGTTAACTGGTGACTCTAAACTGACCGTAGGTGTGAATGATTATTTGTCTCTATGTATCAGCCCTGACTTGTCCAGGGTGTACCCCGCCTTTCACCCGTAGTCAGTTGGGATAGACTCCAGCTTGCCCGCGACCCTGCACAGGATAAGCGGTTACGGATAATGGATGGCTAGATAATAGATTATTAACCAGATGATACGACCACATCACCCCTATCTTATCCACCCTGCACTGGCTCCCAATCAGATATCACACTGATTATAAAATACTGCTATTGGCCTATAAAGCACTGAATGGTCTCGAGCCACAGTACCTGAGTGAACTTCTGGTCTTTTATGGTCCAGCAAACCTACTTAGATCAAAAGGTGCAGGCTATTTGTTAGTACATCAAATCGTGAAGGCTACAGCAGGGGGCAGAGCCTTTTCTTCCAAAGCCCCGCAGTTATGGAACAGCCTTCCAAGTCGTGTTCAGGACTCAGGCACAGTCTCAGCGTTTAAGTCTAACAAAACACGTTTGTTTCGTCAAGAATTTTGTGAATAGCTTTTTATTAGATAAAGGAGTACACTACCGTTCAAAAGTTTGGGGTCACCCAGACAATTTTGTGTTTTCCATGAAAAGTCACACTTTTATTTCCCACCATAAGTTGTAAAACGAATAGAAAATATAGTCGAGACATTTTTCTGGCCATTTTGAGCATTTAATCGACCCCACAAATGTGATGCTCCAGAAACTCAATCTGCTCAAAGGAAGGTCAGTTTTATAGCTTCTCTAAAGAGCTCAACTGTTTTCAGCTGTGCTAACATGATTGTACAAGGGTTTTCTAATCATCCATTAGCCTTCTGAGGCAATGAGCAAACACATTGTACCATTAGAACACTGGAGTGAGAGTTGCTGGAAATGGGCCTCTATACACCTATGGAGATATTGCACCAAAAACCACACATTTGCAGCTAGAATAGTCATTTAGCACATTAGCAATGTATAGAGTGGATTTCTGATTAGTTTAAAGTGATCTTCATTGAAAAGAACAGTGCTTTTCTTTCAAAAATAAGGACATTTCAAAGTGACCCCAAACTTTTGAACGGTAGTGTAGATCTGGTGGGTTCTCGGGCACTGGGTGTTTTGGTAAACTGGGATTATTCTGGGAAACTCTCACGCATTCGTGCAGGTTTGGTGGTGTGGCTGGCCACTTTATGTCCCAGGGTTCTCTCGTGTCTGTGTTACCTTCTGGCTCTCGCTTTTATTTATGCGGTCATACCTAGCCTTGCCAGATTCCATGCTTGCGCTCAGGACAAAATGTACACTGTTCTTAACCGATACACGATGCAATCTGTTTTGTGCTCTCTTTCTCTTTGCCGAGCTACACATCCGTCCATCCATCCGTCCATCCATCCATTATCCATAACTGCTTATCCTGTGCAGGGTCACGGGCAAGCTGGAGCCTATCCCAGCTGACTACGGGCGAGAGGCGGGGTACACCCTGGACAAGTCGCCAGATCATCGCAGGGCTGAGACAAACAACCATTCACACTCACATTCACACCTACGGTCAATTTAGGGTGTTTTCACACCTGGTCCCCTTTAAAGGAACCAGACTCAGTCCTCTTTAAGTGGACCAAAAAGTGGACCAACAGAAAAAGAACTCAGTTCTTTTTGTGTTCACACTGTGAATTTATTACAAAGAGGACTGGGTTCTCTTTCTGGTCCAGTTAAGCTTTGATGGGGCCTCAGTCCTCTTTCTGTTCACACCAGGTCCTCTAGAGCCCTCAGACCCCCAGTGCACGGAATTCTGGGTAATTTTCTCTTGAATCAAAATGTCTGCTGCCATGCTTGCCCTGCTGTATTCTTTGATCAAAATAGTGCGGGTTAAGGAAAATAAATTTATTCCAGCGGCTGTGGTAAGTTCCAAAAGGAAGTTGAGTTTCCCTGCTACAGTCACGTGACCAACTACGGCAAACGAAGAAGGTTAAACTACAGTGAAAAAGGCGAAGTGAACCCGGTGCGCTTTTTGTTCACAATGCGCAGATTAGGCGAACCGTACCGTTGATTTTTAGCGAACCGTACTGAGACCACCTCCTGAGGTGGTCTCAGTTCGGTTCGCTTTAAAGGGGTCTGGGTACGGTTGGAGTGTTCACATATGCGCAAAAAATGCTGAGTCATCGATCTGAGTTCGGTTAGATGGCTGAAAGGGACCAAGTGTGAAAACACCCTTAGAGTCACCAGTTAACCTAACCTGCATGTCTTTGGACTGTGGGGGAAACCGGAGCACCCGGAGGAAACCCACGCGGACCCGGGGAGAACATGCAAACTCCCGAGCTACACATGCCACTCCTGAAATACCAGTGATGCTGACCTCTCCTGCCCTCCACATCTGCCTGATCCATCCTGATGCCCTACTTCTGACTGACGTTCTCATCATTTCACTCCTGTGGAAGACGGCCCCGTATGGACAGCCTACAGAGACACTTATGCCGCTTTTCCACTACAAACGCGGCTGAGTTGGGCTGAGCCGTGCCGTGCTGAGTCGAGCTGAGCGGGGCTGTTGGAGTTGCATTTCGACTACAACCGCGCTGAACCGTGCTGGCTGGAAGTGGGTGGACACATTGGGTGGAGTTAGCGAAAGTGGGTGGACGTCAGGTGATGTCGTTAAGCAGTGCAAACAGTGACATCAGTGAGCTTTTAAGCGGTAGTCTAACGACCCGAATAGTAAACAATAAACATGGAGGACATGGAGTCGTTAGTGTTGCTGGTCTTGGTGCTGTGGCTTGTTGTCACCGACAACGCGGACAGATACTGGCAAGAGCGTATAGATGAGGCGAGGCGCATAAGGCTTCAGAAATTCTCGTAATTCGTAATTCTTCTCCTTCCGGGTTTGCGGTGTTTACAGATCCCAGCGTGCTCGCGGGGCGTGTGTGGGCATGTGAGGACACTCCTCCTCACCAATCAGTGCACAGGGGAGTGTCTGCTCACGCCCCCAGCCTCACTCGGCACGGTTTGGCTCGCTTCAGCCCCACTCCAAAACGGTGCGAGTTTTAGGGGCTAAGCAGGGCTGAAACAAGCTGAGTCGTGCTGGTTTTTGGTAGTCGAAACGCGAGCCGTGTCGGGCTGAAGTGAGCTGAAAAAGGGTAGTGGAAAAGGGCCATAATAAGATGTCTTTAGACAATGAATACAAAAAGTTTTGCCTCAATGGCTTCGGACTCCCTCTTACACTCAATTCTCCATGAATGAACTTTTGATAACTTCAACAAAATAGACTTCACATGAAAACTATAATGAATATCCCGGTGACACAACTGCACTTTTTGACCATATAGGACACGGTTATAGAAAGGAGTTATTTATAATCAAGCTATCTTATCGCTCAAATGAAGATGGGTTGCCTTTTGAGTCTGGTTTCTCTCAGATTTCTTCTTCATGTCATCTGAAGGAGTTGCTCCTCGTCACCGTCGCCTCAGGCTTGCTCGTTAGGGATAAATTCATATGTTTAAAATGTATACTTTTCTGTAAAGCTGCTTTGAGACGCCGTCTCTTGTTAAGAGTGCGATGCAAATAAAACTGACTTGACTTTTCTTTCAAGAGTTCCAAGCAGGGCTTTCCAATGCTTTTTTTTTTTTTTTCCCAACATCTAATTATGTCATCCAGCAACACTAACTAACCGTTACAAAAAAATAAAATAAAACTACATTCAATCTGGTTTCATCCAGACGGCTCTATCATGAGGCACATTGTGCTGGGTAAAGAGGATCCGTCCTGAATGACCTACAGTAAAATGTGGAAGAATAATGGCTAAGCCAGTTTACTGCTGAAAGCCCAGTGAAAAGGAAAGAAATGATAAGAACATAGGCAATTTACAAATTATTTTTAGGCACCTCTTCGGAAACAGTGCTGTCAGTGTTTTTCCAAAGCTACTGTATGATACGGCATCCATCATCGTCATGCTATTTTCAAGTTTCTAAGAGCTAAAAAAGAAAATCCAAAGGAATCCATTCATCTTCAAAGGATGCCAGTTTTCCTGCAATAATGCACTGAATCAAAATGCTTTCAGACTGATGGCTCGCGAATAAGGTTACTTCGCTTTGCGTCGAGATGGAGATGAGTTAGGCTAGCCGATATTTTGTGTCAATAATTAAGTGGGTGAAAGCTAATAATAAAATCTCAAAGCCTGTGCAATCTCAAGGGGTGTTCACACGGCAACTGTTACTCCGGTGTATCGCCGGGGCTGCCCCGGTAGAGCGTTCACACGGTACAAAGTTATACCGGTGTCGCCCCTGAAAGCTGCTTAAACCGGTGCAAATCTAACCCTGCTCGGGAGGTGGTTTAAGAAATTTACTCCGGAGTAAATGCTAGTTTGCGATATAAAATGGGACGTCTGAACGCTACAGGGGTAGACTCGCTATGCGTGAGGAGAGTTGATTACATACGGGCATTGCGTAATTTGCATCCTGGTATTTTGCGCTTCCAAAATGGCGAATATCAACAACAACAGAACTGCGTGTCTTCCAGTGTTGCCAGATTGGGCGGTTTTAAGTGCATTTTGGCGGATTTGAACATATTTTGGGCTGGAAAACGTCAGCAGTATCTGGCAACACTGGTGTCTTCATCCACGTTGTTTTCCCAGCGCTTGGTGATGCCATGACAACCGGGAAAAGGAAGTACATTTCCACACATGCGCATATTTCATTTCCGCATTATTACTATCGTATAGCACGGTCGCAAAAACTGCCGTGTGAACGCAAGTGAGGCTGCACCGGTGCTAACACGCTTCTCTCTAGTAAGCAGGTTTGTGACGTATGAACGCTCCACAAAATTTACACCGGTGTAAGATATATCGCAACAAAATACATCGGTGCAGCATCGATGCAAATATGTGCCGTGTGAACACCCCTTCAGTGAATTTTTCTCAGCTAGGAGTATTGTATATCTGGAGTTCCATGCATTCATGAATCAGCAACACACTATCAACCCTGTCAGCTCAGGTCTACACGAATCCAAAAGTTGTGTTTTGCCTATGGGTGAATGAAATTGTGGACGCTAATTTCACTCAGACACACACAGTGGGTTGAGTGTCAAGTACCCAGACAAAAGAAAATAAGTTTCATGCCTTCAACTAATGGAACAGAGAGGCTCGTCGAGAGGCACGGTTTAACCCGGCGTGCTAACGGTGTTCGAATTTCAACTTGGAATCGGCAGCTCAGCATTTTACTCGAAATTTAATTCAGGAATAGTATTAACTGCTTATCCTTGTGACACTTGTATCGTCTCTCGAGTCCCGGCTGCTGTGCTTGATGTAAGTCGCACTCGCGTCTAAAAATGCTTTCGAAGCGCGTTGTGTGTTGTGCTGGCAGTGACCAGAAACTGATTTCAGAGGGATGAGAAAATATACAATCTGTACAATTAATTTGGTAAATGTGATTTGTGAATCGAGTGCAGAAATACTGACTCGCACTGGGGCTGTGGGGTTAATACTGTATATTCCTTTTTCTTTGATGACGTTCAATTCGCCAGAATTCATTTGCTCAGAAAATGTAACTCCAAGCTGAATGCTTAGCCTTTTCTGAGTCCTTTTTTCTTGGAACTAAGGACAATAGATGGAAGTTCAATAGCCACTCAATTATGGAGGATGAATCACTCCAGTGCACCATGGAAATTAAAGACGGTAAGCCAAAGATTATTTTTAAAAAATGTAAAAAAAAAAAAAAAAGACTATTTCCATCGTGATAGAGATAGTCTCTATGTCTATAAAGCTAAAAGCTATGTTCTTGGACAAACAAAGCAATTTCAATTTACCATACATCATTAAGAAACCGTTTGCTTCCTGTCATGCCTAGAGGTCACATCTCGCGTTTTATAAGCATGCTTGGAAGGTACAATAGTGGTGCAAAGAGATGAAACATACCAAACGGATGGAGACAACGTTTCTTCTGTTGTATCTGACCCAGGTTTTAACGGGAGCATCTTATGAAAACTTGCGCACATAGAGTACATGGAGGTGTCTGGAATGCCTACCAACCCAGACGGTTTCTTTTGAGTTGCTTAGATCAGGAAAAAATGTGCTTTGATGCGGATTCCCTCCTCATATCAAAAGGGCAGCTCATTATGCTTGCGTCACACTGTCTCGTATCTTGCCACGTAAGTGGCGCGTGGGTCAAACGCCAAGAAATGAGGCGTATTTTGTCCAAAATTAAAGTCCTGTGACATACACGGTGTATGTGTGGCATACAGTGGGGCAAAAAAGTATTTAGTCAGTCACCAATTGTGCAAGTTCTCCCACTTAAAAAGATGAGAGAGGCCTGTAATTTTCATCATAGGTACACTTCAACTATGAGAGACAGAATGAGAAAAAAAATCCAGAAAATCACATTGTCTGATTTTTAAAGAATTTATTTGCAAATTATGGTGGAAAAAAATATTTGGTCAATAACAAAAGTTCATCTCAATACTTTGTTATATACCCTTTGTTGGCAATGACAGAGGTCAAACGTTTTCTGTAAGTCTTCACAAGGTTTTCACACACTGTTGCTGGTATTTTGGCCCATTCCTCCATGCAGATCTCCTCTAGAGCAGTGATGTTTTGGGGCTGTCGCTGGGCAACATGGACTTTCAACTCCCTCCAAAGATTTTCTATGGGGTTGAGATCTGGAGACTGGCTAGGCCACTCCAGGACCTTGAAATGCTTCTTACGAAGCCACTCCTTCATTGCCTGGGCAGTGTGTTTGGGATCATTGTCATGCTGAAAGACCCAGCCACGTTTCATCTTCAATGCCCTTGCTGATGGAAGGAGGTTTTCACTCAAAATCTCATGATACATGGCTCCATTCATTCTTTCCTTTACACGGATCAGTCGTCCTGGTCGCTTTGCAGAAAAACAGCCCCAAAGCATGATGTTTCCACCCCCATGCTTCACAGTAGGTATGGTGTTCTTTGGATGCAACTCAGCATTCTTTCTCCTCCAAACACGACAAGTTGAGTTTTTACCAAAAAGTTCTATTTTGGTTTCATCTGACCATATGACATTCTCCCAATCCTCTTCTGGATCATCCAAATGCTCTCTAGCAAACTTCAGACGGGCCTGGACATGTACTGGCTTAAGCAGGGGGACACGTCTGGCACTGCAGGATTTGAGTCCCTGGTGGCGTAGTGTGTTACTGATGGTAGCCTTTGTTACTTTGGTCCCAGCTCTCTGCACGTCATTCACTAGGTCCCCCCGTGTGGTTCTGGGATTTTTGCTCACCGTTCTTGTGATCATTTTGACCCCACGGGGTGAGATCTTGCATGGAGCCCCAGATCGAGGGAGATTATCAGTGGTCTTGTATGTCTTCCATTTTCTAATAATTGCTCCCACAGTTGATTTCTTCACACCAAGCTGCTTACCTATTGCAGATTCAGTCTTCCCAGCCTGGTGCAGGTTTACAATTTTGTTTCTGGTGTCCTTTGACAGCTCTTTGGTCTTGGCCATAGTGGAGTTTGGAGTGTGACTGTTTGAGGTTGTGGACAGGTGTCTTTTATACTGATAACGAGTTCAAACAGGTGCCATTAATACAGGTAACGAGTGGAGGACAGAGGAGCCTCTTAAAGAAGTTGTTACAGGTCTGTGAGAGCCAGAAATCTTGCTTGTTTGTAGGTGACCAAATACTTATTTTACCGAGGAATTTACCAATTAATTCATTAAAAATCCTACAATGTGATTTCCTGGATTCTTTCCCCCATTCTGTTTCTCATAGTTGAAGTGTACCTATGATGAAAATTACAGGCCTCGCTCATCTTTTTAAGTGGGAGAACTTGCACAATTGGTGGCTGACTAAATACTTTTTTGCCCCACTGTATCTGGGGTTTGTACGGGGTTCAAGGGACGTAAAGTTATGGCGTGGCATGGCGTTTAGTTCTTACGTGTCACGTTGCTGCTGCGTACCTGCGGCGTTCACAGGTGGGTATAAAAAGGGGCCCTACGCTGCATTTTGTTGTCAGTCAAGAAAGCATCATGCCAGCGAAGAAGTCAGGACCCAAGAAGGGCAAGGGAAGAGGAAAGACATCAACCGCATCCACCCAGCCAGCCCCGGAGCCACCTTCATCAGACACACCAACTAGAGCATTCGCAAGGCACAATAGGTGTTTGAACAACGTTCCCGCTGCGTCACTGCTGCGTAGCTTTCGTTTTTACAGCGTACATGTGACGTAAGTGTGATGTATCAAAGCTTCTATGGATTTTTAAGTGCGGACTTAAAAATACGCCGCACCCTGGCATACAGAGATCGTGTTACGCATCCTAGAGTATTAGCTACGTAAGCTGGCGATGCGGTGACGTTCCTTTCTTACCGCCACGTATCCTGATATGCAGTACATACACAAGGCTGAAACGCCAATGTGTGACACAAGCATTTGGAGAATTATACCACCCCTGATCTGAGTATCTCCACACATAGCACGAGAACTACCTTTGCGAGGTTGCACTTTTTTCCTCACAGCTGCTGGAACTGCTTGCATTATATCAGAGTGAGCTTTGAGCACGAGAACTGCTCTATTGTTGGCTGCACAACACAGCATACATCGCTACACTGACCCCAAGCCTCAGAGGGCAGAAGAGCTGAGTGGATCGATTTTTATTTTCGATGGCAATGTCCCAGCTACGGTCTGCAAAAAAACGTGTTCGTGTGTGCCAACTACTTTTGGTCTGACTGCTTTACCACCCTTCACCAGTACAACACAGGCAGGGTTCCCGCTGGCGCTTGTCACTCTCGCCATTGACGGACATAATCCATCAGTGATGAAGAGAAAATTACTAGCAGCTGTCACAGTGACGAATGTATTTGTCATCTTATGATAATGACAGTCATCTTTTTGAGAAATCCCTCCACAAAGCTCTCCGTTTGCGAAATCCAACCCCGGTGAAGAGACGGCGGGAAGCCAGAGTGTAAACAGTGAGCATGCATTTGTGACCAATAAAAATCGACGACACAAATGGCGCGCCAAACTTTTGACCAACTGCAGTGCGTCTTAATCGGCCTGGTGTGGTGGTGTAATTATCTCTGCGTGAACCGAACAATGGCGCAGTCTACATACATGTCAACCTATGAGCAATTCCAGCGTTATGGACGTGACACTTGAACTCAAAATGGCAACAAATGACCCAGTGCATGTTTTATTGTCTCCCAGTATTTAAACAGGTGTTGCATATTTTAAGGCTGTACCATACTGGAGAAGTGATAGAACAAGAACAAATCCCATAGTACATCTAGGGCATGCCAGAAAACGCCAATAAAAGATGCGTTATGGACGTGACAGAAAAAGTATCACTTTTCTTGGGTGACTGTACATTTTTATCAAACTCTGTGAAATCGTAAACCTAATGTCGAAATGGAGATATCCATTTGATAGAGGGGTCCAAGGTGAATATTAAAAAATCTTTGTTTAAAATATTTTGTATTTCATGCAGAGTTTCGGAAGGAAAAGTCAGCGTTATGGATGTGACGAAATTCCGTTATGGACGTGACGCGTCTGAAATAGACATGGCATACGTTTAGAAAATCAGCAATTTAACCACCATAACCCTTTGAAAAACTCTCTAAATATCAGCTAAAACTATCAAAGTTCTTAAATAATATTTAGGATGGCTATTGTTTTGCTGTTTTGTGGATTTTAGCATACATTTCTGTGGCTTGCGGCAATAATATAGAATTGTACATGATCAAAGTTGATTTTAGCTTGGGTTTTACATTATAAGAAAGAAAGACTGACAGTGACATATTAGGTTGGTTACAAATTGGTTCAACTTATTCACATCTGTAAAATACAGGCTTAGGTGATATCTCTGGGAGTGGTTTTGACGTATTACATGTTGCTTTATTTTTGCATGGTGAGGTTGACATTTACATGGAATTGCCCCTATACGGAATGTCCGTATTTTAAACGGAATTGATTCAATAAACGTAGTATACGGGCGTACAAATAAAGTTATACGGATTCTTTAAAAAACTTCAATATTTATTTAGAGCTATAATCAATTCCCACGATGATAAAAGAGCGCATAACATTTACAAACGTACTGTACACCACAGACAGCCAGTAAAGAGTCTTATGAAATCGTGCGTTATCTTGTGGTAGCGAGACTTCGTTCTACTTCTGATCATGCGCACACCGCATTGTGAGAATCCCGCCAACCGGGAAGTAACATTTTGTTTGAAAAGCGTATTTCCACCTGAGTGACTTTCACTAGCGACTGAAAAGATTCTGAATGGGCACTCCGGCAAGATCAACACAGACACTTGTTGTGACGTGCAGCCTCGTGAAGTATTGGTGCAGAGCGCTAAAAAAGCTGTCATGGAGTACAATTCAGAACATTAGAGTGACCCTTTGTGTTTTTGTCAAACATTGGAGCTTTGTACTCATTCTGAAGGTTTATTGTTATTAATATTGAATAAAAAGTAACTGGGATATATCATTGTTCATTATCATTCAAATTTTAGGTAAATTATTTTAATTTGCATCTTATACGGATTTTATAAGGGAAATACGGATGTTGGAGGTTGGTTATACAGGTTTGATTGACCAAAGGTTGACATGTATGAGTCTAAGCTGAGGAAGTTTTTTGGGCGGGCTTCTTAAAAGCACTGAAGATAATTTAAGGGCCGAAACAGACATGGAGGAGGCACACTCAGAGCCCCGACTGTCCCTGAGCATATCGGGCAGGATCAGTAGCACAGGCGTCGGTTTTAAAAACGAGCCAAAGTGAATATGTAGTGAAAATTCATTATGTCTGATAATTATAACTATTCTTTTAAGTTCGTTTCTTAAGACACGTATTTTTAAGTATGTTACCTCGCTTGTTGACAGTTTCGGCGAACACTTCCGCCTTCTTCAAAACAGTCACCAGATGTCGAGTGGTGACGTGCCTTATCAGCTGATGTTACTCTATGGAGGCGTGAACGTCCCGCCCAATTTGACAGGTAGTCCACGCCTCCTGCTGTCAGGTCGCTGGCCCAGGACTGCGCTCCAGGTGTGTGACAGCGCGTACGCTCCCTCATCCCGGTTCATCGTCCTCTGCGCCCGCTTACGTATCTCCACTGCCTCCAAAATCCAACGCTGGTATCTATTCTCTTCAGCGCGAATGACTCGGGCCTCTTCCCAATTCATAATATGATTTTGTCGTTTGCAGTGGTCTGAAATGGCTGATTTTAAGTTTTCTTGGTTTGCTTTTTCTTTTTCGGATCTTGTGAGTCTTTTTGTTGTTTCTTTTTCACATTCTAATTGGTGTTCTTTCCTGCGAGTGTGGAAGCATCTGCCCGTTTCACCAATATAGACTTTATTGCATGACCGGCAAGGGATTTCATACCTGTATATGGTCAACAAGCGAGGTAACATACTTAAAAATACGTGTCTTAAGAAACGAACTTAAAAGAAGAGCCAAAGTGAAAGTGCTGTCAGCCGGCGAGCAACTGAAGGGAGCTATGTTTCAGGTGGCATCACATGTTGAGTCCCCGTGGCGAATGTGTGATGTAAAACGCTGCGTCGTTCTGTGTTCGGTTCATAAATTGACGGGAAATTCGGATTCCTTCACTGTTGGTTGTTCCAAGATTCTTTTTGACTCTGTTCAATTGTAAATCAAGTTTTGTGTTGAAGTAAAGACGAAATACTCTTTTGAATAATTCTGTGCTAAAATAACCTGAAGTAAGTCCAAACTAAAGAGGTTTATTTTAGCTTGATGGTGCACAGGGCTCCCAAACCCAAATCTTTCTTATTAGAGGCTGGAGTGGAGCCCAAATTTTATATGGAATGGAGAAGCCTAGCAGTATCTGTACAAATATTTGAATTGTGCCAGATTGGTTGGTGTAAACCTGTATTAAATCCACTCTGATAAGTTGATAACTGAGGAAAAACCAGAGCGTCAGCGGCGCAGTAGCTCACACGGCCGTCCCATGAGAAACCAGACTTGTTCATAATTAGCTAAGTTGCTCTTCATGAGAACAATTTGATCTTCCAAACAAAACAATCAAAATCTAGTGAAAACTCAGTGAGGAGTAGCAATTTTCCTGAAAGTTCGTTTGTTAATGAGAAGTCACAAAACCAGGGAGTAACTTTTATGCAGACTGATTAGATCTTTCAAACTCAGGGAGGCGTCGCGATTTTTGTGAATTGTGGACGGACGGACGGACAGACGACACGTGATGGCAACAGCTCCTTGCCTTACGGCCGGTGAGCTCATAAATACAGACTAAGTCAAGAAAAACATTTTAAAAAGTGAAGAATACTTATCTGACTTGATTTTTCAATGGAAAAAAACAAGTGGAGAATATTTTTCAAAACCCAGGGGGAACCATTCACAATACTGGCAACAAAAATGTTCCTCAAAGAGGGATCAAGAAAAGAAAGCACAACTTTTATTCATCGCACACTTGTGAAATTTCCTCTCTGCATTTAACCCATCTGAAGCAGTGAACACACACATACACATACCCAGAGCAGTGGGCAGCCATGCTAACAGCGCCAGGGGAGCAGGTGGGAGTTAGATGCCTCGCTCAAGGGCACCTCAGCCCAAGGCCGTCCCATATTAACCTAACCGCATGTCTTTGGACTGTGGGGGAAACCGGAGCAAACCCACGCAGACACGGGGAGAACATGCAAACTCCATGCAGAAAGGCCCTCCCCACCGGCCGCTGGGTTCGAATCCAGAACCTTCTTGCTATGAGGCGACTGTGCTAACCACTACACCACTGTGCCGCCCAATACCAACTGTTTGTAGCAAAACTGCAGACGAGGGAAATGTAAGTCTCATCTCATCTCATTATCTGTAGCCGCTTTATCCTGTTCTACAGGGTCGCAGGCGAGCTGGAGCCTATCCCAGCTGACTACGGGCGAAAGGCGGGGTACACCCTGGACAAGTCGCCAGGTCATCACAGGGCTGACACATAGACACAGACAACCATTCACACTCACATTCACACCTACGCTCAATTTAGAGCCACCAGTTAACCTAACCTGCATGTCCTTGGACTGTCGGGGAAACCGGAGCACCCGGAGGAAACCCACGCGGACACGGGGAGAACATGCAAACTCCGCACAGAAAGGCCCTCGCCGGCCACGGGGCTCGAACCCGGACCTCCTTGCTGTGAGGCGGCAGCGCTAACCACTACACCACCGTGCCGCCCTGTGTTCATGATGACTAGCAACACTAACAGCTGAGGTAATAGATGTACGCTAATTTTCTAGAAAGTTATTGGCACTACTTATTACAGGATCTATAATACCGTCAATACTATTAGCTTGTTGGTGAAGCCATGGCCAAATGGTTAGAGAAACAGCTTTGGGACCAAAAGGTCACTGGTTTAACTCCCTGAATCAGCAAGACTGGCTCAAGTGCCCTTGATCAAGGCACCTAAACAACACCCCCCCCCCCCCCCCCCCCCCCAACTGCTCTGGCAAGAGTGGTGGTGTACCTTTTGTCTGATTAACCAGAGAAAAAACTGATGGTGTGATTACCAGTTTGGGCAAGAACTTGGCCATAGCTAGTTAGTTTGAATATCTGTAAGCCGTTTATCTCCCAGGGCTCATGCGCAACAGTTGCCATGGTAGCGTGAAACCATACTTGCATTGGCATGCACCATGGCAGAGGAGGTGGGGCCAGCAGTGGCTCGTTATCATTTAAAGGAACAGGCACTCAAACTGGCCGTTCTGAACAGGGTCATTTAGACAGAGTGAGAAGGGAGCTGACGTTTTATGGAATGAATTTTGTGCCAAAATGTTCATACAATACTTTTGAAATATCAAACAAAAACGACAAATCAAAATACAAAAAAAGGAAAAAAAAGTCAATTTTTTTAGACTGGCAAACAAATTATTCGTGTAATCGTGCAAAATATCAGTCTATTACTCTTCAGAAGCCTTTTATTTTTGTTCCGCGTCTTTCTCAGTTTTGTTTGACGTAATTTATTTTGGTTGCGATTCCAGCTTTCTCGTTTGCGCTCCCTGACTTTTTGCTTGCAGTTTTGGCACAAACTTGACGTGTGGGTGGGCTGTCCAGGAATGCATTCCCATTGGCTAACTTGCATTTGACTGACAGCTACGCTCAGCCATTCCCTACTCGGATTCTGGCGGACAAGGATGGAGTGGACTTCAGTGGCGACTATGATATTGAATTTACACTTTGTTGAATTAATTCAGTATCATAGTCGCCACTGAAGTCCACTCGATCCTTGTTTACCGTCAATGGATCGGTCACTCGTCAAACAGTCCGCCAGAATCCGAGTCGGGAATGGCCGCAACAGCCTCCGGGGAATGGCTGAGCGTACTGTAGCTGTCAGTCAAACACAAGTTAGCCAATGGGAATGCGTTCCTAGACAGCCCGCCCACATGTCAAGTTTGTGCCAGAACTGCAAGCAAAAAGTCAGGGAGCGCAAACGAGAAAGCTGGAATCGCAACCAAAATAAATTACATCAAACAAAACTGAGAAAGATGCGGAACAAAAATAAAAGGCTTCTGAAGAGTAATAGACTGATATTTTGCACGATTACACGAATAATTTGTTTGCCAGTCTAAAAAAAATGACTTTTTTTTCTTTTTTTGTATTTTGATTTGTCATTTTTGTTTGATATTTCAAAAGTATTGTATGAACATTTTGACACAACATTCATTCCATAACGTTTTATCCTTGCAGTATTTTGACCACAAGACCTTAAGACCTCAGAGAACGGTGTCAACTTGCGAAAAGGAGCCTGCCAAGGGGCAAACATTATGGCTGTTGAAACCAATACAGTCCATGAAACCCAATCACATGACCACATCTCTGTAAGCTACATAGTAAGCAAGTAGTTAATGATCCGGATTCTACATGATGTGGATACCGTGCTGTAAAACTCCCCTAAATGTCGATATTGATATCCAGTGACAGAGCTGAGGCGAGGCAACATCATATCGTTTCACATTACAGGGCCCTTTCACGCTTCCTTCTGCGATCCTAGTTACAGACAATAAGGCTTGTCATTAGATTATAAACATTGACTTGTGTTGTGAAGTGATTTTGATTAGAGACAAACGTTTTACACTGCGCAACCTGAAAATCTAATTAGCATCGCTGAATGAAGAGTTTGACAGCAGCTCAAAAGCACGTTTGCAGATGGTGTGCCCATCTCCTCTTCATAAGCCTTCTTTTTTTCCTGATTTCAAGCCCATCGCGTCTCTGAGTCAAACAGCTCGAGGGCTTCAGGCGGCGGGTCATGAGAAAGATTTCCGAGCTTTCTCTTCTTCATGGTTCGATTTCTTCAAACAGAATATCTTTGTGGGAAACATCAGCTTTGTGTACATCACAATGCTTTTATTAATCTCAGTTCTTACAAATATAACATGCTATTTTATCGCAATTATAGTTACACGAACACACTAACCCAGGGCTTTTCAAAGTGTGGGGCGCGCCTCCCCTAGGGGGCGCCAGAGTTCTTAAGGGGGGGCGCAACGTGAGGAAAAATAAACCAGAATAAGTTACTATTGCGGACATTTAGCGAACTTCAGCTAGCCTTTGCCAGAGACAAAATGGATCGATTTTTAGTACCTAAAGCTCCAGTGAGTGAGGAGACAGAGTCTGGGCCAAGCAAAAAAAGAAGGAAGTATGACCACGATTATTTAAAGTTTGGATTTTCATGGACTGGATCTGAAGATGCTCCACTGCCACAGTGTGTTGTCTGCCAAGAGGTGCTAGCTAACGATGCTATGAGATGTTTAAAATGTGTAAAACAAGATGTTTTTTTTTTTTTAAAGCACAGATGTTTAAAATGTGTAAAAAAGATGTTTTAAAAAGCACAGATGTTTAAAATGTGTAAAAGATGTTTTAAAAAGCACAGATGTTTTAAATGTGTAAAAGATGTTTTAAAAAGCACAGATGTTTAAAATGTGTAAAAGATGTTTTAAAAAGCACAGATGTTTAAAATGTGTAAAAGATGTTTTAAAAAGCTCATATGTTTTAAATGTGTAAAAAAGATTTTTTCAAAAAGCACATGTTTAAAATGTGTAAAAAAGATGTTTTAAAAAGCACAGATGTTTTAAAAAGCACAGATGTTTAAAATGTGTAAAAAAGATGTTTTAAAAAGCACAGATGTTTAAAATGTGTAAAAGATGTTTTAAAAAGCACAGATGTTTAAAATGTGTAAAAGATGTTTTAAAAAGCACAGATGTTTAAAATGTGTAAAAGATGTTTTAAAAAGCACAGATGTTTAAAATGTGCAAAAGATTTTTAAAAAGCTCATATGTTTTAAATGTGTAAAAAAGATTTTTTCAAAAAGCACATGTTTAAAATGTGTAAAAAAGATGTTTTAAAAAGCACAGATGTTTAAAATGTGTAAAAGATGTTTTAAAAAGCACAGATGTTTTAAAAAGCACAGATGTTTAAAATGTGTAAAAAAGATGCTTTAAAAAGCACAGATGTTTAAAATGTGTAAAAGATGTTTTAAAAAGCACAGATGTTTTAAAAAGCACAGATGTTTAAAATGTGTAAAAGATGTTTTAAAAAGCTCATATGTTTTAAATGTGTAAAAAATATTTTTTCAAAAAGCACATGTTTAAAATGTGTAAAAAAGATGTTTTAAAAAGCACAGATGTTTTAAAAAGCACAGATGTTTAAAATGTGTAAAAAAGATGTTTTAAAAAGCACAGATGTTTAAAATGTGTAAAAGATGTTTTAAAAAGCACAGATGTTTAAAATGTGTAAAAGATGTTTTAAAAAGCACAGATGTTTAAAATGTGTAAAAGATGTTTTAAAAAGCACAGATGTTTAAAATGTGTAAAAGATGTTTTAAAAAGCTCATATGTTTTAAATGTGTAAAAAAGATTTTTTCAAAAAGCACATGTTTAAAATGTGTAAAAAAGATGTTTTAAAAAGCACAGATGTTTAAAATGTGTAAAAGATGTTTTAAAAAGCACAGATGTTTTAAAAAGCACAGATGTTTAAAATGTGTAAAAAAGATGCTTTAAAAAGCACAGATGTTTAAAATGTGTAAAAGATGTTTTAAAAAGCACAGATGTTTTAAAAAGCACAGATGTTTAAAATGTGTAAAAGACGTTTTAAAAAGCTCATATGTTTTAAATGTGTAAAAAAGATTTTTTCAAAAAGCACAGATGTTTAAAATGTGTAAAAAAGATGTTTTAAAAAGCACAGATGTTTAAAATGTGTAAAAGATGTTTTAAAAAGCACAGATGTTTAAAATGTGTAAAAAAAGTTTTAAAAAAGCACAGATGTTTAAAATGTGTAAAAAAAAAGAGGTTTTAAAAAAGCACAGATGTTTAAAATGTGTAAAAAAGAGATGTTTTAAAAAGCTCATATGTTTTAAATGTGTAAAAAAGATTTTTTCAAAAAAGCACAGATGTTTAAAATGTGTAAAAGATGTTTTAAAAAGCACAGATGTTTAAAATGTGTAAAAAAAGAGGTTTTAAAAAAGCACAGATGTTTAAAATGTGTAAAAAAAGATGTTTTAAAAAGCTCATATGTTTTAAATGTGTAAAAAAGTTTTTTTTCAAAAAGCACAGATGTTTAAAATGTGTAAAAGAAAAAAATTAAAATGTGTACAACAACCATTTTTTTTAAATACGAATGGAACATTAAGTATAGCAACAACAAAAATTGTAAGGGGGGGGGGGGGGGGGGGGCGCTGTTGTTTATTTGCTCTCTGATGGGGGCTGACTCTCCCACACTTTGAAAACCCCTGCTCTAACCAGTAGTGTGTTCATGATCCATCCATTATCCATAACCGCTTATCCTGTGCAGGGTCGTGGGTGAGCTGGAGCCTGTCCCAGTTGACTATGAGCGAGAG
The DNA here is from genome assembly GCF_027579695.1 of Neoarius graeffei. Taxonomy (NCBI): domain Eukaryota; kingdom Metazoa; phylum Chordata; class Actinopteri; order Siluriformes; family Ariidae; genus Neoarius; species Neoarius graeffei. Next base: position 89,970,597 of record NC_083575.1, on the reverse strand, counting down.
GCGGGGTACGCTCCAGACAAGTCGTCAGGTCAGACAACCATTCACACTCACGGTCAATTTAGAGCCACCAATTAACCAAACTTGCATGTCTTTAGGGGAAACCGGAGCACCCGGAGGAAACCCACGCAGACACGGGGAGAACATGCAAACTCCACACAGAAAGGCCCCTGTCGGCCGCTGGGCTCGAACCCAGGACCTTCTTGCTGTGAGGCGACAGCGCTAACCACTACACCACCGTGCCGCCCTGTGTTCATGATGATGAGCAATAAAACATACAGATAAGATTAGAATAAAACCGGGGAGTAAACCAGATATATTCATATTCCAGGAAATAAATATCAGTAAACAACATGAGGGTGAGGCTGATAACAAGCACCAGGCCTGTGCGATAGAATCAGCTTGTGGGATCTAATATCCCGTGATGTTTTCATGTGTTTGCACACTTCTGCTGTAAATATGCTGCATGTACAGGAGAAACACTCACCGGCCACTTTATTAGGACATTCATGCAGCTATCTCATCAGCCAATCACGTGGTAGCAGGGCCATTCTCAGAAAATGTGACAAATTCAGTTTTAAACATGACGTTTTTTTGTTTTTTTTTCTTTCTCTACAACCATTAATCCTGGCCCCCATTATACATTTATTTTAAGAAATAATTTAACAGAACAGAGAGAGAGAGAGAGAGCGAGAGAGAGAACTTGTCTGCATTTGCAAAAAAGTTATTCCGCCTAAATATACCAAAGTGTCATGACCGCCATGTGTCTAAATGAGGAGTCATGAAATTTGAATGAAAATAATTCCTTTTTTTTCACTTCTCTTTCTGAAATATTACCTCTATACCTTCACGTTTTATATCATGCTCTTTGCTTCAATGGTTTTTGGGGTATAGCCTTAAATATATGTGCAAGAACGTGTACTTTCTTGATGTCTTTACCGTTACCCATATGATAAAATCATGCTGTAACTCATCTCATCTCATCTCATTATCTCTAGCCGCTTTATCCTTCTACAGGGTCGCAGGCAAGCTGGAGCCTATCCCAGCTGACTACGGGCGAAAGGCGGGGTACACCCTGGACAAGTCGCCAGGTCATCACAGGGCTGACACATAGACACAGACAACCATTCACACTCACATTCACACCTACGGTCAATTTAGAGTCACCAGTTAACCTAACCTGCATGTCTTTGGACTGTGGGGGAAACCGGAGCACCCGGAGGAAACCCACGCGGACACGGGGAGAACATGCAAACTCCGCACAGAAAGGCCCTCGCCGGCCACAGGGCTCGAACCCAGGACCTTCTTGCTGTGAGGCAACAGCGCTAACCACTACACCACCGTGCCGCCCCTGGATTTTTACTAATGCATCATATCTGTGTAAAAGTGGCTGGAACACCCGTTCTTGAATCGCCACCTTAAAGCAGATACGCAGAACCTTTATTTTTAAATACGTTTCTGAGTGGATAGTATCTCCATCCTTGACTCTTGTATGCTGCATAAATGGGAATAAAAATATATATATATTTTTGAGAGTTAAAATCGACCGCAAAGTTAGCATTGGAGCTGCCCCGCTGAGCCAGCCAGTCCTGAGTGTGTGACGTCACAGCGGTAACTGGTTTTAAGGCCGAAGCCTTTGACAGCTATAGACCAAAGTCATATAAATAAAAATTTATGATGAAAGTAAGAAATAGCGTTACCAACTTGCTCAACTAAGACTGATTTGACTCCATTGATTGTGGGTTGACTCTCATTAAAACAGGATGGGTGTTATAACTTATGCAACATGCATGTACATGTATGTTGCATTTTTACTGATAAAACGTAAAAGGCTAATTAAATAATCAGATGAACTGAGACGATCACATTCTGAAGCAAACTAAATAATCTTATACCGCTAACTTAAACACACAATACAAGTTACATGGATTAATCTAAATGCAGGTAAACAACGAGCGTTGCTGTTTTTGTTGTTTTGTATCCAAATGAGAGTCGCATCTTACCCGTCTGTGTTCTCGCTTCTTGAAGGCCGATCTTGTGGCTGATTGTTTTGAAACAATCTGACTTTCAGTTCTTCGTTCATTCGCTTCTTCCACGTAAGGGCGAGATATTGCTGCTGAGGCGAGCATATCCAGTGGAGAAATCAGACGGCTGCTCACTCATTCTCCATTTTCTCTATACTGAGTACTCCGCCATTACTGCTCAGCTCAGGCAATTATTAAAACCCAGGACGGAACGTCACCGGTTTTAGCAACAACCACGGGGAGGTCCCGTCCTGTCCCGTGCCATTCTGTCCCGGGTTTTAGCAACAACCCTCGGCTCACACTCCGGGAGAGCTGGTGCAACTGAACTTACTTTCCTTTTCTTGTAGTTTTCCTTTCCTTTAATTGTTGACACTGCACCCTCTTTCAATACGGGCTTTTCACCAACGCTCCTCGACAGATCAGAGGTCTCGTACGAGTCTTCAGGCAGATTCTACCATAACAGAGGCCAGTTAAGTCCCATCTCCTTAAATTGCTGAATTGATTATTTTGATCATTCTATTAAGTTTTTCTAGTAGCATTTGGGGTCTTGGACATTCACAGTAAATTTTAGGACAGTAGTCCTGGTAACTAATTAATAAAAGCCTGACATGACAGACATGCTAAATGACAACAGAAACACATCGGTTTCTATCATCAAAATCTGACAGACAAACTCACGTCTACCATCATATTCTGACAGACACTCTAGATGACAATAGCAACAAAACTGTTTCTTACATTATTAATCTGACAAATTTAGTAATAATATTAAATACCTCATCACTAGAACCAAATAATAAAATAAAATATTGAAATAAAAAAGAGAGAGTTTATTTTCAAAATTGAAATATCAACAATAATTGTCAGAACAGTGACGATAGACACGACTGTGTCACTTTCGCGGGGAAATAACACATTGAAATGGCCTGTCGGCTGAAAGGGTCGCAAGTGGCTCTGATTTATCTCGACTTACGATAGTTTTCCTCCAGAAAAATTTAAATATGAATGCACAAATATATTCTCAATGTTTCTATCGTCAGGATAGCTGACTGAAAATCTTACCTTGATTTATTTGATGAAATCTAGCTGTCAGAACTCCAAGTCTTGCCCGGAAGTAAATGTCTGCTGTCACAAAAATCATGCGCAGTAGAATTTCCTCTTTGCGTCAGTCAACATGTGCGTGGCGAGGGCTTGAATTTTGCTATCGTCAGGTGCATTTGACTGACAGACTGACGATAGCATTTTTAAAAAATAACTGTGGGCTTCTCTCGTGAACGAAATAGTTTTTTCGCTGTTAATCTATTTCAACTCTATCTGTTGACACCCAAAAATGATAAAGCCTGCTTCCACACGATAACTACCAAAGATCCATAACGGCCGAGTCTATCGTCAGGTCATCTGACAGAAATTCACTGACGATAGCAACAGGGATAATGAAAGGGATTTTTAAAATGGGAGTTATGTCTGTCAGATATGTCAAAGAAATAGAACTTTATTCTTTAAAAATCTTTTATTGATATACTCAGTGTATTTTTAAATGACGTGCTGTTTTAGAAGACCAAATACCATATTTTCAATCTTGAAAATGTTACCTCACTCAAAAAAGGACAAGAAAAATGTCTTATTTTGTGGGCAAGTGGTTAATGGATCCAGTTACGGTAGAATCTGCCTTCAGTAAAATGTGCAGAGCAGAGGACAGACCACTTCGTAGGCGCCCAATCTGCCTGTGAACTTCTCGCAAAATGCGTCCAAATCTTTGCAGTTTGAACAGTCTTGGACCATGAATGCAACGTAAATCCACCTTCTGCTGTGTTGCTGCACCCGCCAGCAACACATCTACGTGGCATGGCGATAAATTAGCTCAAAATGGAGGATCGGAGTTGCAGTCAGCTCTGTGTTTTAGTATAGCGGAAATGGCGATGAAACCGACAGACTTCCTGCTGTGACGTCACGGATGTCAAGGTCATTCACTCAGACCGCTACCTACATGAATCACTTTAATCGTAAAAATTACGACATTAGACTTATTGCTCACACTTAAAACCATTCCTGTGCCGTTCTTGAGGTCTCAAGGCATTTATAAACGAAAAGTGAGGCCATGGTTCTGCGTATATGCTTTAACGTGGTGGAGGGGTTTGAGTGTCTCAGTGATTCTAGGTCTAATCTACTGAAATGACATTGTAAACCGTTCCTGCCGTACGCTGTTGAGAGCGGATCATGTCCTGCCACTCAGCTACTTGTAATAAATCTCTGAAAAGCAGTCAAGTGGCGGAATGTGACAGATAAAGATCATTCAAAATCACTCGCAACTTCACTCTCTCTTCTTGAACAGCAGATGAAAAGTTTTACACCGGGAGTTTTCTTTTCAACTTCGCATGAGGGCTGCGATTTTATGCAAGTCAAGGCAAGGCAAGTTTATTTATATAGCACATTTCATACACAGTGTCAGTTCAATGTGCTTTACAGAAGTAAAAGCAAAACAGTAAACAATAGAGAATAAAATTACATAAAATAAATGGGAAGAAATATAATAAGAATTAAACAATAGTAGAAATAAAATAATAAAATGAAGTAGAAGTTCAAATAGGGGGAAAAAAACCAGCAGAATAAAATAGAATAAAAGTTAAGTAAAATGTGAAACATACAGAGACTGTAAAAGTCAAGATTATAAAACATGTAAAGAAGACAATATTAATTATTTAACAGAAAGCATCTGAAAACAGCTTGGTCTTTAGTCCAGATTTGAAGCTGCCAACAGCAGGAGCATTTTTAATGTCCTCTGGGAGTTGGTTCCATAGCTGTACTGCATAGTAGCTAAAAGCTGCTTCACCACACTTTGTTTTAACAACAGGTTTTAACAGTAAATTTTTCTGTTGCGATCTGGTAGATCTGATTGGGTTAGGCCGCTGCAACATATCAGAGAGGTAATTGGGCCCTGTACCATTTAGAGATTTGTACACCAGCAGCAATGCTTTAAAGCCAATTCTGTAGCTTACTGGAAGCCAGTGAAGGGACCTTAGGCTACGTTCACACTGCAGGCTGAAGTGACTCAAATCCGATCTTTTCGCCCATATGTGACCTGTATCCGATCTTTTATTGACAATATGAACGACACAGATCCGATTTTTTCAAATCCGACCCAGGCCGTTTGGATATGTGGTCCTAATTCCGATTCCTATCCGCTCTTTTCATATGCGACTTCAGTCTGAACCGCCAGGTCGCATTCATCCGACTTACACGTCATCAACAAGCCACAAACGTCACTATTCTGCGCTGAAGTAGGCGGCGGGTCTCTCAAAAAAAGTTACAACAACATGGCGCATAATCACGGGCGCAGATAGAGGGTGGGACTCGTCCCACCCAGATTTAAATTCACCTCGTTCGGTCCCCCCCACTTATAGGGAGGAAAAAACATCTATGCTGTCTTTCTTTGCATAAGGCAAACCTCACGGAAAAATCAAAAGACTAATTACCATTCGGTTTATTGAGGTGCACAGCAGTGTATACATAGTTGCAACAACTCACATAAAACAAAACAAAGACTGATATTCGGTTGGTTGAGCTGCGCAGACTGCACAGGTTGCGAGCTCGAGCTTGGTTGTTATGGTTACTAACAACAAGTTTGACAGGCATATCAGGGTTGGGGTTGGTTGCTGGCAGCTTTGTCCCCCCCAGTTCAAAAAACGTATCTGCGAGGGACGCTTCGGGCTGTAAAGGTTCTGAATCTTCTCAATGGAAGGACGCAGAGGTTAGGGAGCTGATTTCCATTTGGGGGGATGCAGCTATTCAAGCTAGATTGGATGGGTCATACCGCAACCGGGCGGTTTTACTTCCGTAAACACTGGCCATGCTCACTGCGTGTGACGTCGTCGTATCCTGCAATGCGCATGCGGAACACTTTTAGGTCGCTTTTCGTTCATACCGAGGATCACATACAAGTCGCATATATTTGTTAATGTGAACGACCTCACAAAAAAATCGGATTTCACAAAAAAATCGGAATTGAGCATTAAGCCTTGCAGTGTGAACGTAGCGTTAGACTACGTTCAGACTGCACCCTGAAACGACCCATATCCGATTTTTTTGCCCATACGCGACCTGTATCCGATTTGTTATTGACAATCTGAACGACACAGATCCGATTTTTTCACATGCGACCCAGGCCGCTTGGATATGTGGTCCTAAATCCGATGCATATCCGATATTTTCACATGCGACTGCAGTCTGACCGGACAGGTTGCATTCATGCGACCTACACGTCATCAACAAGAGACAAACGTCACTATTCTGCGTTGGCTAATCCCGCCTCTTTGGTGGAAAACAACAATGACATAATGCGCTACATGAACAGGCGCACACATAGTCTCTCGCACTCCGTCATATGCGCGATGCAGACATTAATGTTTCGCGTGCACGCGCTTGCTCACTTGCTCTAGATTCCGGGAGATATTCTCCAATTTGCGGGCATCAGGGAGCCGCTATCAGTATGCGGGAGACTCCCGGAACTTCCGGGAGTCTTGGGATGTCTGCACTAGACAGTGTTTATGTACTGTAGAGAGCATGCGCACTTCAATCAATCAATCAATCAATCAATCAATCAATCAATCAATCAATCAATCAACGGAGGTTGCTGCCACGGCCCCACTCACACACACACCCTCTCTCTCACACAGAGACACTCTCTCTCTCTCTCACGCAGAGACACTCTCATTCACACACACACACACAACCTCTCACACAGAGACACTCCTCACTCACACACACAGCACACGATGTGCTTATTACGTGTCAATCTGCGCATGCGGGACACTTTCGGGTCGTTTTCCGTTCATATTGGAGATCGCATACAAGTCTCATATAATTGGTAATGTGAACGGCCTAACAAAAAAATCGGATTTCACAACAAATCGGATATGGGTCGTTTCAGGTTGCAGTCTGAACGTAGTGTTAGAATTGGAGTAATGTGCTCTGTTCTTTTTGTTCGTGTGAGAACCCTCGCCGCTGCATTTTGCACCAGCTGAAGTCGTTTGATGGTCTTTTTCGGCAGGCCTGTGAAAAGGCCATTGCAGTAATCAACCCTACTAGAGATGAAGGCATGCATCAGTTTTTCCAGATCATTTTTTGACACAAGTCCTCTTAGTTCGGAAATGTTTTTTAGGTGAAATGCAGATAGGTCTGTGTCTCATTTCACCGAGAACGAGCTAGCGTACAAAATATGTCTGAAAACACAATCGAAAGAGAACGATTGCTTATTTGACTCGAATCTCAGGTTGATATAAAACTGGATCAGTCACAAGTCATAAGGAATTATATGCAAGATTGTACTGCCGCTTTATACAAGAGAATCAGTCAAATGAAAACCTTGTTGTCTTGATTACGTTATATTTTATTTTTGCACTGTTTACTGCAAATCAAATGTCGTAAATTCCCAACTATATTTGACGTGTGTGGGAAACACTGCTTGGGTAACAGATCTGATTTGGCATGAGATTTGATCCGTTTCCTCCATTCGACACCAGAGATAAACAGACTTGCTGCCCGCCGCATCAACTCATCAGCTGTGTATCAAATACAAAAGATGCCTCGTCTAAAGAAGCGTACAGAATAGCCTGGGTGATGTTCACAGACTGAGCAGGGGGAAAACCTGCAGGCGGAAGATTTAACAGAAGCCAGAGCACAAAGAGATGAGTCTTGATCACATCAGCCTGTGACTCTAATCTTGTTTTTCATATTGCACCGGGCTGTATTCAGAACAAAGATCATGAAGTGTCTGTAGATACACAGATCTAATCTAATGATAATATATATATATAAAAAAAAAAAAAAAAATCTCACACGCATACACAGTGCACATCTGCTTGGAATCAAAATTATCAGAATAAAGCTATAACGTGTCTCTCTGTTCAGTAATCAGCATTAAACAACTCAATCCTGTTCTTCGTTACAAAACGTGATCGGCTTATTTCTAGCAAGGCTTAGATGTGCATTATATTATAATTACTAGATTTATTATATTATACACAATACACGAACCAAAATATACAGGCACTTTGGGATCATCCATTATCTGTAGCCGCTTATCCTGTGCAGGGTCGCAGGAGCCTATCCCAGCTGACTATGGGGCGAGAGGCGGGGTACGCCCTGGACAAGTTGCCAGATCATCACAGGGCTGACGGGAAAGCTGCCGGGAGAATCATTGGAACGGCTCTCCCAGAGATCAGCACCATCTACTCCACGCGCTGTCTGTGAAGAGTGCGCAACATCCTGCGGGATCAGCACCACCCACCCTGCTCGTCACCTCTTCCACCTGCTGCCCTCAGGGAGAAGATACAGGTCCATACAGGCCAGAACATCCAGACTGGCCAATAGCCTGTATCAGGCCCGGCACCATGGGGGGGCGAAAGGGGGCGTCGCCCCCTCGTGGCTACAGTCCCGCCCCCTCAACGGAGACTCAGATCACTTAATTGTTTTCTTATGAAAATATAATGTATTATAGACGTATTAATAATTTGCATTTTCAAATACGAAATATTAAGTGGTTGCGCATTGCACAAAAATACATTTCACATAAATCACTACTAAAACTGGCACGGTAGAACAAATCTGATTGGTTGTTATGATTCTTACGTTGCAATCGTAGAATTCAACTGTATTAAGGTAGGATTATTTCAAAAAGCCTGAATTTAATATTAACCCTGTTTTAGACAGATGTATCAATCCTAACTACTGGGGACTAGTTATTGTGGGTGTACTATGAGTGAAATGCTGACACAGCCGCGCACACACACACCTGTGATAAGGACAAAGGGAGGGGTCGTGCGGGCGGGCGGGGGTTTTACATGTACACTTACAAGTGCACTGTCTCTGCAATATCCTGCAATATGCAGTCAGTTTACGGGAGTAGTCTTTCCCCCACCGAATTAAACGAATTCAATCACAATATTGTGAATCCATTTTCTTTCTTTGTAGGCTAAGTTTATCTCCGTTTATGTTGGTGTATGTGTTCATATATGGTCCGCTTTGTGCGCAAATAGCGTAAGAATATGTGTCGTTGACGTCACCCCCCATGCAGCGGGGGTGAAAATTCATCACTTCAGAGTGTTTATTTTGTCCCCTACACGCCTAAACTGGGGTCGCGGATTAAGTGGTTAGCGTTGACTCGGTGTGAGTCAGGAAGGCTATTACTGGTGCAGCCGCGTCTGTTGATTTTTTTAAATTATGATTTTGGCCGCCGAGCCAAGTACCTTAGACTTGCATTGGCGTTTTGTTTTCATGCCGCGGAGCTATTTGTATGTATTTTAAATGTAAAGGACTTGCCTGTAGGTTTGTGTGTGTTGTTTTATGTTTGGCATCTTTCCGGTTGTAACGCGTGTCTGTGAGAAAATCGGAGGGGAGGGTTAACAGGTGGGCACGGGGGCTGATAAAGCGCAACTGCCCTGGTAATATGTCACATGATTTTCCCGTACTAAAGCAACCTTCGGGGCCGTGGTTTTGTGGTTGGCGCAGTTAATTGTTTGAAACACGTTGTCAGACCGCCATCACTACTACACACTATATGAAAAAGATTTGCCCCCTTGCGATTTCTAATCGCCCCCTTAGTAAACTGTTCCTGGCGCCGGGCCTGGCCTGTATCCACAAGCTGTGAGGCTACTGAACTCTGCTACATCCACAACCACATCCACCAATTAATATCATTGAACTGGTTTGCATTGTTGCAGTTGTCACTACTCTCTCTCCCCTGACCCCCCCCGACAATAACGTTATAACATTATAATGGCACTGATCTGGTTTTTGCACTGTTTATACAATGTCATAATACTCAGGTATCTGTCTGAATGTCCCTGCTCTGCACTTTATCAACACTGATGACTTGAACTTATGCTGCTGTTTGTTGTACTGATGTAATACTGGGTCAAATGCTTACACTGGGTTACTTAGGGGGGTATGTATTTTTATTTATGGGTTTGCACTTTATCAACTCTGCTGTATGGATGCTCCAAACGAAATTTCGTTGTTCTTTTTTGTGACAATGACAATAAATATTCTGAATCTGACACGAATAACCATTCAGACCGACAGTCAATTTAGAGCCACCAATTAACCTAACCTGCATGTCTTTGGACTGCGGGGGAAACCCACATAGACACAGGAAGAACCTGCAAACTCCACTCACAAAGGCCCTTGTTAGCCACTGGGCTCGAACCCAGGAGCCTCTTACTGTGAGGCGACAGTGCTAACCACTACACCACTGTGCTGCCACTTTGGGATCATCTATATTTTTCATCTAAATTTTAATCCGAGCATTCACATTTGTCCAAAAAAAAAATATATATATATATATATATATCTATCTCATCTCATTATCCTTCTACAGGGTCGCAGGCAAGCTGGAGCCTATCCCAGCTGACTACGGGCGAAAGGCGGGGTACACCCTGGACAAGTCGCCAGGTCATCACAGGGCTGACACATAGACACAGACAACCATTCACACTCACATTCACACCTACGCTCAATTTAGAGTCACCAGTTAACCTAACCTGCATGTCTTTGGACTGTGGGGGAAACCGGAGCACCCGGAGGAAACCCACGCGGACACGGGGAGAACATGCAAACTCCACACAGAAAGGCCCTCGCCGGCCACGGGGCTCGAACCCAGGACCTTCTTGCTGTGAGGCGACAGCGCTAACCACTACACCACCGTGCCGCCCCCACCTAAAATTTATTTAAAAAAAAAAAAAAACTACCGACCCGGTATTTTGTGTGATAAAAAATAAAATAAAATAAAATAAAAAGACCTACCTACCTACCCTATTTTTTTTTCAAGATGTAATAGGAAACAAACAATTATTTTTTCTTGGCCTAAAGGTGGGTGGATGGATGGATGGATGGATGGATGGATGGATGGATGAGTAAGTGGATGGATAGATGGATGGATGAAAGAATCAATGGATGGACAGATCGACGTATTGAATGACTGATGGGTGAATGGATGGAGTAATGGAAGGATTGACAGATCTGGAAAGACAGACATGTGGGCGGGGAAATGGATGGACGGACAGACAGACGGATGGCCCAACTAAAGAACTGATGTATGGCTGGATGGATGAGCGGGTGGACAGATGGACTAAAGAATCAATGGATGGACAGATCAATGTATTGAATGATGGATGGGTGAATGAATGGAGTAACAGAAGGATTGACAGATATGGAAAGACAGACATGTGGGCAGGGAGATGGATGGATGGACTAACTCAACAATGGGTGAATGAGAGGATGAATGGAGAGAGAGAGAGAGAGAGAGAGAGAGAGAGAGGGCTAGTTAGAGGATGATTGTTTATCGCAGATCTTATATACACAAGAACCAGAATCAACTTGTCTCTCAGATGTTCCACAACATTTAATCTATCTATAATATATAAAATACCATAACCGTTGGCAGATGGCCATGGTATAAGACGAATGACACTCCAGATCATGCTGTTATACTAAAATAATACACTTCAGAGACTCTGTTGCACGCCGTGCCACATCACCCCCCCCCCCGGCATGCATCATTTTCATACATTACGTTACATGGCATTGAGCAGATTATCTTATCCAGAGCGATGTACAACAAGTACAAAAGTCAGGTACATGAAGCGCTGAACTTTCAGACAAGAAAGTTCTAGTGCCAGCTGAACGAGTGAAAGAAGAAAACTTAGTGTAATATTCTGTTGAAGTACCAACAATCAGCAAACAGCCAAGGAAAACAAAACGATTCAGCCATACAAATGAGCCGACAAAGTACAACTAAATAGAGAAAAATAAAACTCCAACGGCTAAGCCCAGGTGAGACAAGACGCAGCCTGGGTTGGTCTAGACCGATATACAGTTACACAGTGGGCAGGGAAGACGGGGAGAGATGCAGCCTGAAGAGGTGAGTCTTCATTCTGTGCTTGAAGGTGGTCAGGGAGTCGGCAGCTCTGACCTCAATGGGAAGGTCATTCCACCAACAGGGAGCCAGGACAGACAGCGGTCTTGAGCGGGTTGGGCAGGAGCGGAGAGGAGGAGGGATCAGGTGACCAGTAGTAGCAGAGCGTAGGGATCTGGCTGGTGTGTCAGGGGGACCAGACTCTGGAGGTATGCTGGCCCTAACCTCTCGACAGCCTGGTAAACTCAATAGGTAGCCAGTGCAGCTCGGCAAACAGAGGGGTGACATGGGAGGAATGAGGGAAGTTGTAGACCAGGCGGTCTGCAGCGTTCTGATGGCAGATGCTGGAAGGCCAGCAAGGACAGAGCTGCAGTAGTCCAACAGGGAGAGGATCAGTGCTTGGACCAGGAACTGAGTAGAGTATGTGGTGAGGAAGGGGCAGATCCTTAGCATGTTGTAAAAGAGAAATCTACGGTACACGTCCGGGTCACTGCACAGTCGCTCCATGCCCCAGTACACAATCCTCCTCGGTCTTCTTTTCCTACAAGTTATGACACGGAAAAATCCCCAAAGCTGTAATTCATGAACGGTCCACTCCACATACAATCTGTCAGTCTCTGTTAGATCGCAAAACAATAAAGGTTTCCCGAATCAACATTTCAGCAACTTCAGATCAATATTAGTGCCCCTTGCTGCCGATTTTCTGAATCAAGCCGAAAAGTTCGTCTACTCCGTCGGCGCCGCCATGATTGAAAATCACGTGATTGCATTCCTGCATGGTGATTGGCCAAAGCTTGAAACGGTGTTCGTAAACCTTACACACCGTGCTGTTTTACCTACAGACTCTGTGTACTACTTGCTTAATTTCCAACCCTTCCATACCATGACACGGTGTGTTGTTGTGAGCCTTTAGTCGCGTTTTCGTTACTCATTTTGACAGTTCACATTCAAAACATCGGTGCGTGTTGGTTTCTTGCAGACGAATTCAACATCGCTCACCTTTCAACCGATCAGCGTGCAGCAATGCATGATGTGATTTCCAAAATGGCAAGACTGGAAGGGGTTTTTTTTTTTTTTTTTGGATCAATATTATCGACTTGAATTGAATAACATGTTGGGCCGAGTAATCTTTATTGATTCATGATCAAAATAAGGTTGGTAGACTGGCCGTGGAGCGAAGAGTTTACGAAATACATGACTTCTAAAGCCTAGGTCACAACCGGATGTACGATTTTTTGGCCGTGCGATTTTTGGCATTTCCCAAATCGCTGCGGTTTTTTTTTGTTTGTGGAGAAAGACGCACGTTGGCCGTAAGTTTGCCTTGCAACCTGAAAAAAAAAAAACGTAAGCGCCCGTAGAGTTTGTTTGACATGACAAAGAACCTCTGCGGCCGGTCTGCGGCCGGTCTGCGGCCAGTCTACGGCTCGGAAATCAGCACGTCACACGCGCGCCCTCCGTGCGTTTCTTGCGTTTTTTGCATGTAGGAGCACGTACGGCCGGTTGTGACCGAGGCAGAACACGGGAAACCCTCAGCTTTGGGATTTCTCCAGGTCATACCTTGTAGGAAAAGAAGACCGAGGAGGATTGCGTATTGGGGCGTGGAGCGACTGTGGGTCGCTGCAGCGACGTTCGCTGAGGAGGAGAGTCTGCCGTCGAACACCATCCCTGGGTTCTTAACAACGCGACCTGTAGTGTGTTATTCCTGACCCAATATACACGAGCCATGACATCACCCTTCCCAACACAATGACCTGCTACGGTACGACTCCTCTTATTAAACAAAAGCGAGGTGAAAACTGTACGACATCAGCACGACACTCTCTTCAGCACCTTCTCATAATTCTCGTAATGGATTCTGGAAACAGACTCGTCTCTTCACACCAAGCTTAAGCAAATACACCAAGTACTGAGCTGCATGGCACACACTGCTTCCCTCCCTCTTTCTTTCCCTCTCTCTCTCTCTCTCTCGAATGCATAACGAGCTTCCAATGGAGAAGGAAAAAAAAAAAAAACAGCTTTGGGACAAAATGTTTTCTCCAATTTATTTCAGCACTTAAAACACCCCCAGACATAATGAATACCAAACACTGGATGGTGCCTTAACAACAAAGACAAAGAAGAAAAAAAAAAACAGTCAAGAAAAAAATTGCGTCTATGGAAAGTGACAAAAACATGTAAACAACCAAGTAAAGTTTATGAAGCTCCCTTAGAAAAGGGAAGAAGTCATATATTCCTGAGCAGAGACACAATGAGAGGACGAGTGAAGATTATTAAAGCCTGATCAAAGCGGCGTTTGTGTCGAGAGTGTTTGTCTCAGAAGAGCTGCTCAGGACGTTGCCTTGCTTTCTCTTTGGTTTGCGATTCTTCAACCAGAGTGTGTGTGAGAGAGAGAGAGAGAGAGAGAGAGTGAGCGAGAACGCACACCTTGCTTTTGATGCTTCAAAGCGCCACATACCGAGAAACTCCGCATTTTGTTTTGTGCATGAGAGGTTTGTTTGTTTGCTTGCATGTTTTATTTATCATGCCGTGACGAGCTATCTGAATTGCTGAAGTAAGTGTGATGGAACTTATCCTGACTGCAATAAAAGAAAATCTCTTACAGAGATAAAAGTAATATAACGTTTTTGGTCTGCCCCCCCCCCCGGTTTTCAACAGAAATCTCAATAATAATAATAAAAATAATAATAATGGGGCGGCACGGTGGTGTAGTGGTTAGCGCTGTTGCCTCACAGCAAGAAGGTCCTGGGTTCGAGCCCTGGGGCCGGCGAGGGCCTTTCTGTGTGGAGTTTGCATGTTCTCCCCGTGTCCGCGTGGGTTTCCTCCGGGTGCTCCGGTTTCCCCCACAGTCCAAAGACATGCAGGTTAGGTTAACTGGTGACTCTAAATTGAGCGTAGGTGTGAATGTGAGTGTGAATGGTTGTCTGTGTCTATGTGTCAGCCCTGTGATGACCTGGCGACTTGTCCAGGGTGTACCCCGCCTTTCGCCCGTAGTCAGCTGGGATAGGCTCCTGCGACCCTGCAGGACAGGATAAAGCGGCTAGAGATGATGAGATGAGATGAGTAATAATAATAATAATAACAATGTGTTTGGCATGTCTGCAGGCTGAGCCTCGCATAGTAATGATACATTAATATCTGTCATGATGTACTCTTCAGCTGAAGGCATGCCATCAGCACACACTCAAACACTGCACACACGGCAGTTTCAGCTCGTGTGCGTGATCGTGAATTTTTTCTTCGTGCCATTCTTTTGTTCTTCCCGGTGAGTCACCAACCAGCGATGCCTGAGATGCCTGCTTTCGCTTTGACTGATCCTGCTGTGCTTTGCGGTTTGGTGGTACGCCCTTTCCTCAGGCCGAGAATCACAGCGCCGAGCTTCGCCGCTTTCCGAGACAGAACATACCGTACAGATGAAGTCTTCTGTGTCGGTTTGTTTGTGTCCTGGCCAGCGTTTTCCGACAGAGTCGCGAAACGTGAGGTGATGGTGGGGGTCAGAGTCCTTTGTTTAATCCACGAGAAGGGTGGAGAGGTCAAATGGACGACCCGTGAGCTAATCCTGCGAGTGCACTCCTTGTCATTGCTGCATGTTTTTGTTCTGTGGCTAACAGTGATTGGATGTTTTTTCCTCACCTGCTGTCCACTGACATCTGGCCCGTTTTAAACCGTGTCAGTCTTTTCGGCTGAAGTCCAGATTGATGCAGGCTTCCTACTCGGGCTGGGCGATATAGCTGAACAATTTATCATGATGAGTTGTTTCATTTCAGGCGATATCGATTATTAAAAATAGGCCAATCGTTATTACCAGGAGAAGAAGAAGAAAAAAAAAAAGAGTTAAATTTAACCACCATCACCTGTACAGTGTTTCCCACACGTACACTTTATTTGGGCGGGCCGCCCAGGAACATGAACAGCCACGCAAAGTATGCTTGGCGACCCATTTTAGGAAATAAGTATGAAGAACGAGAATTTTCTGTCAGCGATTCATGAATAACGAGAAGACAGAGTCGTCTATATCCCCTGCCCCCCATATACCAACTATATACCGAGTTTCAAGATATTATTTGTCACATTTTTCAAGTTCTGCTGCAGGAACCCAACCCTACACCTCTTTACACTGACCTCAGCAGCCCATGGTATAAACCCTTTGGTCCAGGTGAGCTAAAAATTAAAATTTCTCACATTTTAGTATCAAAAGGCACATATAAATTACTTAATCAGCACATATACCAACTTTCAAGACCGTACCACTCATAGTTTTCAAGTTCTGCTCCGGAAACAAAACCGACCCCTAAGACCAACCTGAGAGACTAAGTCTGAAATTGTTTCTATGGAAACATGAAAAATTCAAATTTCTCTAATTTCTTAGTATGAAAAGGCACATCGACATCACCTTGTTAACATGTATACCAAGTTTCAAATCCGTATCATGAATAATTTTGGATATACGCTCCGGAAACAAACATTGCTCTTAGAAACTAAGTCAAAATCGATTTTTTTTAATGGAAATATTTGAAAAATACTTTTTTTTTCAAAAATCCAAAATAGCAAAAGGCACCAGTTCACATGTTGCTTGATATGTACCGTATACAAAGTTTCATGAAGATATCTTCAGTAATTTTAAAGATGTGGCCCAGAAACGAAAACGTGACCGGACGGACAGAACCCATTTCTATATCCCCCTGCCAAACTTTGTTTGGGCGGGGGATAAAAATAATAATAATAATAATAATAATAATAATAATAATAATAATAATAATTTAAATTTATACAGCGCCTTTCAAGAAACCCAAGGACGCTTTACAATTATAGACAAGGAAAATAAATAAATAAATAAATAATTAAAAAATAAAAAGTAAAAAGTCCACCAAGTAGGGATCAGGATGTAATTCCCGTGGTGTAGCAGCCACAGTCCCACCAAAAGGCGCACGAAAACGAGTCCCACATCTCCAGCACCGCCGCCGTGACGCCGTCAGCAACATCGCTCGAACATCACGCCATGGATCCATAAAGCGCACACAGAAGCTCCGCCACGCAGAGCGCTGGTGTGTCCCAAACCGCCTGCACAGCTGCCGCGACACCACCGAGCAACATCACTCGGAACATCACGCCAAGCGTTAAAGCGCAGAGCGCTGGACAAACACGATGTAAAATGAGCAACGAGCTCACTGCAGTCCACAGCTGGGAGCGCAGGCATCACCCACGGCGAACCAAGGCCTGGAGGGAACCGACGCCCAAAACTGGGTCTGGAGCTACACCACAACCGGCGGACAAAAACACTCAAACAAACATCAAACTACACAAACAGAGAAAAATAAATAAATAAATAAATAAATAAATGAAAATAGAAAAAGAAATAAAATAAAAATAAAATAAAAAAAGCTCTGGTGAGAAGCGGCAGCCAGAACGCGCATGACATACTCTCAACCGGAAACGGAAATGAAAAAAAAAAGATTAGGTATTTGATCCACATTCTCTGGATATGAACAATCGCATGCTCTGATTGGCTACTCTACTACTAGGCTATCAGCTCATATACCGTGAGCAGAGGAAAAGAAAAATGGCGGAGCATGTTGCTGAATCAACCGAGGACGAAATAAAAACTCTAGTCGAAAACAAAAAATACGAAAAAAAAGCAACAAAATATGGAATGAAAGTACGTGAGCGTAAGAACATATCTTTTTTTAAATTTTTCAAGAATTATTATTATCACATTTTTCACAAATTGCTCTGGGTCATTTCGCCGGTTTGTTTACATTCTTCTTCTTTAAGCATTAGTTCTATTTTTTTTTTTAGACTGGCTCAAAAGCTCAAAGAAGTTTGAAAACTACATCACTGAAATGTCCAAGGAAGAATTAAATAAATGTCTAAAGTGATTGTCTACTGTACCTCGGCACGACAGCAAGACGACGCTTTCTATAAAAAAAAAAAAAAATCCACAAAGTCAATTTGTGCAGCCATCAATAGGTTTTTAAGAAGCCCGCGTAAGCAGAAATGGTTTTGTTGGACGGTTTGTATAAAGCCTTTGTTTATCGAATTTGCAAAAAGATAAAAATAAAAAGGGTCTGTTTCTCAAAATCCAGCGAATGTGGATAGAATAAAACAGTTATTCCACTCAATCTTGTCATACACGGCTTACTTGATTTTGTGGAATAACTGTTAAATATAACGTACTGTATCACTAAAAGGAAATGTTCTGCTGGAATGACTGGCCAAATAGCCAAGCACGTAAACGTAAGCTGATTGTTAATGTTACCATGACGATATGGAACACTTGAGTCCAGTCAGCTTTTTAATAGTTTTTTTTTTTTCCCCGAACCTATTTAACTCATGAATAAAAGGACATTAACAATCCATGTACATTTGAACATGACCTTTTCTGGTCAGTAACAGAAATTAAGAGGACAGTTTTATTTTTATTACCAGAAATTGCAGATACAAATTCCAATCCACGTGAACGGAGTAGACTCCAAAGCGATCCGAAATCACATGACGCAGAGTATTTTTGTGTTGGTAGGTAATACCGGGTTGATGCGCTAGATACCACTGCAAGTATATTTAACACCTGTGAAGAACACAGTAGAGCCCTGCACTCCCGCGGGAGTCCCGCGGGACCCGATGCAAAGCAGTGCGGCGCGGGACAAATTTTGAAAGCTCATTGCGGGCGCGGGCGGGAGGGGGAGTGCACAATGCGGGAGTGGGCGGGAGAGGTGATAAGCTGCAGTCTTATGTTTCCGATTCCTTTCCGCTCGTCCGTGTTTGAGATCTCCGATCATGGCAGAAGAGCAGAGCTCCTCTAGTGAAGCTCACAGTGCTTCAGAAGTAAGTGCTGCTTTAAAAAGAGGTACATTTACCGTTAAAAAGTCAAGAGAATGTAAATGTGGGGAGTGACATATAAGCTCTGTGCAGTGTACAATATTCTTAATATCCACTGTAGATTTTGGTAGGTGTGTTGGGTATCTCTGTAAAGCCTCAGCTGCGCATGCCACCTGGCAACGCGCACCCTCGCTACGTGCGCTAGGTGAAGGATCGGTCAGTGGAGAGCTCAGCTAAGCTCAGCATGTTTAATTCCCCAAGCCAATGACAAGAACGTTCGTGAGAAATAACGCGAACGTCTGCATCATGCGGGATTTGCGGGCGGGAGCGGGACAAAATATGGCAGGCGCGGGCGGGAGCGGGACTGAAAATTATAATTCTTTGCAGGAGCGGGACTGCACAATGCGGGAGCGGGACTGAAAATTCTGTCCCGCGCAGACCTCTAGAACACAGCTCATTTTTCCACTCCACGCTGTTTCTGTTGCCGTGTCACGTGTCGATGGTGCAACCGAACAACACACCGGTTAAACGACTGTCTGTTTGCATGCCACGAGTAGCACACTCCGTTATCAAGGGATATGATCGGCTGTTTAGGAGCCATGGAGGGAGACGTGTGGGGTTCATTCATACAAGAAACCAATCCATAATCATAAAATTGAGAATGTCAGCAAAAGGCAACACCAAAGAACTCAGGACCGGAACCGCAGGCACGGGAGGGTATAAAGGCATGAACGAATTAAATGTGAACTGAAAACAGGTCGGTGCTATCAGGATAGGCAAGTAAAAATAACAAAACTGTTCCAAAAATAGCATTTTAGCATATTCTACAAAGCACTGTATGATTTTATTTCCAGGCTTCACATGAGAACATTTCTTAAAGATCCACCTCAGAATAAATCTTCGGTTTTCTGCACAAAGAAAACAGCCAAGCACATTTCTCATCCTCATTTTCTTTATCATCTTCTTCAAGCACTTTAACCTGGTCAGGATGGCAATTGGTCTGAAATCTATCCTGGGAACCATGCGCGCATACACTCATCCACACCGAAGGGCAAATATAAATCGCCAATCCACCCACTGGTATGTTTTTGGTAGTGGGAGGAAACCAGAGAGCCTGAAGGAAAAACACAGAGACACAAACAGAACACGAAGTACATTTCTCTTTTCTAGAAATGTATAGCCAGATAGATAGCCGACCACTAAAAGTTACAGTCGAGCCTGAACAGCGTTTACAGGATTGTCTGGATGCTATAGAATTACAGTACTGTTCAAAGGTCTTAGGCGCATGTAAAGAAATGCTGTCGACCAAAAATGGCTTAAAAAATAATGAAATGAAATGTTTCAACATAAAAAAAAACTATAAACAGTAATCAGTAAGCCGTAATAAATGAAACAAAGTCAATACAGTGGTGCTTGAAAGTTTGTGAACCCTTTAGAATTTTCTATATTTCTGACCTAAAACATCATCAGATTTTCACACGAGTCCGAAAAGTAGATAAAGAGAACCCAGTTAAACAAATGAGACAAAAATATTATACTTGGTCATTTATTTATTGAGGGAAATGATCCAATATTACATATCTGTGAGTGGCAAAAGTATGTGAACCTCTAGGATTAGGAGTTAATTTGAAGGTGAAATTAGAGCCAGGTGTTTTCAATCAATGGGATGACAATCAGGTGTGAGTGGGCACCCTGTTTTATTTACCCTCCCCAGGAGTGGTCGACCAACAAAGATCACTCCAAGAGCAAGGCGTGTGATAGTCGGCCAGGTCACATCACAAAGGACCCCAGGGTAACTTCTAAGCGACTGAAGACCTCTCTCACATTGGCTAATGTTAATGTTCATGAGTCCACCATCAGGAGAACACTGAATAACAATGGTGTGCATGGCAGGGTTGCAAGGAGAAAGCCACTGCTCTCCAAAAAGAACGTTGCTGCTCGTCTGCAGTTTGCTAAAGATCACGTGGACAAGCCAGAAGGCTATTGGAAAAATGTTTTGTGGACGGATGAGACCAAAATAGAACGTTTTGGTTTAAATGAGAAGCGTTATGTTTGGAGAAAGGAAAACACTGCATTCCAGCATAAGAACCTTATCCCAGCTGTGAAACATGGTGGTGGCAGTATCATGGTTTGGGCCTGTTTTGCTGCATCTGGGCCAGGACGGCTTGCCATCATTGATGGAACAATGAATTCTGAATCATACCAGCGAATTCTAAAGGAAAATGTCAGGACATCTGTCCATGAACTGAATCTCAAGAGAAGGTGGGTCATGCAGCAAGACAACGACCCTAAGCACACAAGTCGTTCTACCAAAGAATGGTTCAAGAAGAATAAAGTTTATGTTTTGGAATGGCCAAGTCAAAGTCCTGACCTTAATCCAATGGAAATGTTGTGGAAGGACCTGAAGCGAGCAGTTCATGTGAGGAAACCCACCAACATCCCAGAGTTGAAGCTGTTCTGTACGGAGGAACGGGCTAAAATTCCTCCAAGCCGGTGTGCAGGACTGATCAACAGTTACCGCAAACGTTTAGTTGCAGTTATTGCTGCACAAGGGGGTCACACCAGATACTGAAAGCAAAGGTTCACATACTTTTGCCACTCACAGATATGTAATATTGGATCATTTTCCTCAATAAATAAATGACCAAGTATATCTGGACACTTCGACTGTCACACTCGCTTCTTCATTTTGCACCAACATCCCCGAGTTGAGATACACACACACACTCGAAATAAATAAATAAAAATTAAAAACCCACACCTTGCAAGTCAATCAAAAAAAAAAAAAAAATTGAACCAGTTCACCATTTTGACAATGCACATCTAGTCAGCAGGAAAACACTGGGAGTGACATCATTGGAGTGAAATATCGGGAATTATTATACATACGGGCCACTTTTTCCATGGAATAAAAACATGTATCCTATTCCCTTCGAGTGGGTTTATCGATGGCGTGCAAGATTGTTATCATATCGCTTATCTTCCATGTATTACGCCGCTCTCCCCAACGGAGAATGAGCATGCAATATTGTTATAATGGTGCATGTTGTCAAGACAACACGACGTCACACATCTGAGCTCATGCGAAGAGCCAATGACAAAACTTCTGCTGTGCATGCGCAGAATCATTTCTTTGTCCGCCGGGAGAGAGAGAAAACGGGGTTAATTCAGTGCTCGGATTAAGCACTAAATAAATAAACTGAAACTAAAGACGCACTGAACACCTGAAAGGCTACCAAAACTTTGGTGGCAGGTTTGCTTCATTAAAAGCAGTAGATTTACAGAGACAGACACACTGAACACCAGAAAGGCTACCAAAACTTTACTGGACGTTCTTC
Organism: Neoarius graeffei; assembly: GCF_027579695.1. Taxonomy (NCBI): domain Eukaryota; kingdom Metazoa; phylum Chordata; class Actinopteri; order Siluriformes; family Ariidae; genus Neoarius; species Neoarius graeffei. The sequence continues at coordinate 89,948,515 of NC_083575.1, read as the reverse complement.
ATGCGTATTTACAAGAGAAAAACATACCAATGGACATCGAAAAACTGGAAAAGAGGGCAATAGCGGAAATATTGTCAAAGTTCTACTTGGAGGTGAGGAAAAGTGACGGAGACTTTTACAAGAGGACTTCAGTCGTGGACTTCACTCGGCAAAGCCCTTTTTATTTTGAACAACCGCAATGTAACAATTAACTATGACCAAAAGTAACCATGAACTTCAGGGTTTTTTCGAGAAAAATTTAGTATGAGGGCGCTCACCATGGCGAGGGAGCAAAGCGACGGGGTCCCCCCGCCGTGCGAAGCCTTTGAAAAATTGAGGCTACAATGGGACATTCTGAGGCTATCTGACAGGGAAACTGTAACAAATTGTCAACATTGAAAAAGAAAGAAGTAATCTTCTTCTGCCCCGGACAGTCTTTGGCTTTCTTCCGTTTCGTGCCGTGGGATGACATCTTTAAATGCCCAAGTGTCAACAAAAACAACTCGCGAACTACTTCTGTCAAAAGCTCCCGCGCCGGTGGGTGAAAGGTCATTCAGTCTCGAGAAATCTCGCTCTACAAGTCAGCTGACCTTGTGTGTAACCCATGTCAAATCTCGCGAGAGCAGCAGCGACAAGTAAACAACTAAACAACATGGCGCCTCAGTCTGGAAAACGCCAATTCGGATAGTTTTTGCACCGTCTGGCGGCGTATCTACTATGATTGGAATATTTTTGGAGTAATTATAACGTATTTGATGATCAGACACATTGTCATGTGGTGTTGCTGGGATGTTTTCACGGAGAAAAGATCGTTTTGAGAAAGATTGCATGTTGTGCAGTAGCATGGCCTAAGTGTGACTTGGGGTTCGATCGGCATTTCGGTAAGGGGGCGCACGCCGAGAGTAAGAGGGCGCAGCGCCCCTGTTCCCCGGTTTAGACGAAAGCCTGAACTTGAACTGTCTACCTGCACATAGCTTGTATATCAGTTGGGTTGTTGTTTAGGTTTTTTGAACTCTTGTACCATTTTTATTGTTAGAACTCTGACTCTGTACTAGGGTTGGGCGGTATTACGGTAAGAAGGTATCCCGAGGTATCCAAAAGTACCAATGGTATCGGTCTCATTACCATCATTTTAAAAAAATATATAATATCTAAATAAATATGGAGTACATGAGGTCATAATATAAAATAATAAATTGAAGATCATCCCGAATAACTGTGTGATCGTATTTTCACTAATTCTATCAATTTCCTAAAGAAGTTCTCATTGCGTGCAGGGTTGTTTATGTCGTTACCATGGCAACCCTGCGTGACATTTGGAGTCTGACAGAAAGCTTCGCAAGAGACTGAGACCGCGGTTGAAAGATGGCAAGTCAAGATAACGAGTTAGTGGCAAAAAAAAATACAACATCGGCAGTGTGGCAGTATTTTGGTTTCAAACCAAACGAAAAGGGAGAGCCAGCAAACACAGATGAAGCTGTGTGTAAAGTATGTAAGAAGACGGTCACGGCGCGAGAGGGGAACACCTCCAATCTGAGTGTTTTGAGTAGGTTACATGAGTAACAACAAGGTAAAATAATATAACGTATGACATTTGGGATGTGGGTAATAAACGTTTGAAATGTCATCTACTGAAGAAACGGAAGAAAACATCGTAGCGTAAACTGTTAGGTTTCTGGTGGGAATTAGCAATGCGCTTGCTATCTTTGTTGGGTGTGTTAAACCGTATGGATTTAAGTGGAATAATTGTAAGGAGTTATGTGATCAAGACAACGTTTTAAGCAAGGTAAGGCCATTTGATGATTAATTTCCCCGCCATGGCATGACGTGGGCCCATATGATTTTGCCTTGTGCAGCTATCACGCATTTGAATTAGGTTCGCCTCATTTGCGCTGAAGAATATGGTTTATCGCGCAGTCTAAACGGACTTGGGTGTTGGTTGATTCTTTTTCTTTTCTTTTTTTTTTATTTCCCATGCTTGAAAGGGTATGATCCTGCTCATCGTGTACTTTTTTTTGATGGAGTAGGTGAAATAGTGCTGCAAATGGCGTTTCAACGCAGACATGTGTAAACGACAGTTGAATGCTATTTTCAAGATGAAGGAAGAGTTGCCTGATGCTTTGAAATATCTCTTAATCCATTCATCAATGCACAAAATTCGCTTTGCTGCTTAATCCATACCACAATGCACACAATTCGCTATGCTGCTTTTAAATAGTACATTTGAGGCATAGGCGCAGGTCTGGACAAGGTCCGCCAGTATAGGCGCACGTTACACAGTAGGCCGAAACAAAATATTATTTTTTTCTCGGTAATACCGTATACCCCGGGAAAACACAGAGACAGTTTAAAGGTATCAAAATTTGGATACCGCCCAACCCTACTCTGTACAGTACATTGGATTGACAGAACATTGAATTACATTCGATCAGAATCAGCATTCAATATTGGTAAGTTCCCGTCCTGTTCTTAACTTTTTGTAAAATCTATAATTGTTCCATCGAATGTGTATGTATTATAATAATAATAATAATGGCTGGCTTTTTTCATGCTCTATCAGATATATTCCATTCAGCTACTCATTTTTGACTCGTTCAGTATCCTGCTAGCTGAATGGAATATGTCTGATATACCACTCAAAGCCAGCCAATATTATTTAAATATGTCACTGCGAGTTTTTCAACACGAGAAGATAAACTTCATATTTTCAAGCCAACTTGTCATTTTCTTTTTATTATACTGACACATTCACAAACAAAAAGTCCCCAAATTTATCAAAACAATTCATCGATTTCCTCGCAACTGACATAGAGATTTATCACAGTTTTGGTTCTCCATGTCCCGGATGTAGTTCGGAGTGTATTTCCCAGTAAAACACTTGTGCCAAAGTATACTTCCGTTTGCTTTCACGTCCATCTCTTTCCTGGTGTGTACGCCTGCCCCTTGTTTCCACCAATTAGTTTGCATTACCCTGTTTGTTTTCATGTTTCATGAAACCCTTGTTCATTATGTTAGGGTTTTGCTGGGATTCGAACCTGGTTCGTTGGTGTGATAATCCAGCAAACCCCCACTAGGCCACCGGGGGATGACTCAAATACAGAGACGTGAGGCAGAAGTAGAAAAAAGTATCAAAAGGTTTATTTACAATATAAACACAAGAAAAATCCAAAAAGTAATAATCCAAAAACGCTCAGAAGATATAAGGGAAAAAATAAAAAATCCAAAAGTACAAAACAAAAGCCAAAAACCCAGAAAAGAAAAGGCAAAAATACCAAAGCTCAGAAGATCCAAAAACACAGTAACTACTAGGTCCAAAAGAAAAGCAAAGTGCAAAACAAAGAACACGGTACAGAGGAAACTGGAGATAAACATAACAGCTCAAAGACTCCGTGACAAGAGGACTGAACTCAGGGGGTATAAATACACAAACTAAATTGAACACAGGTGAAGATAATCAGGACTAAACAGGCAATTAACACAAACACAAAACACAGGAACAGTGGCGGCCTCTAGAGGCCAAAATAAACATGACACGAAAAGGAAATAACAGCGGCCTCTAGAGGCCAAAACAGTCCTAGTCCTAACACATTATGGTTTACGAGACATACATATTATCATTCGACAATATGTGCAATATCTCAGTCTGTGACTGCTCCTTTAGCAGTTCTGGCAAAGAAATCTGCTTCAGCAGAAGATGCACCCGTCATACGTACTGTATACATGACTGTATATTTAACACTTTAAGAGCAGATTGCAATCATAAGGGGTGTTCACACGGCAACGGTTACTCCGGTGTAGCACCGGGGCTGCCCCGGTAGAGCGTTCACACGGTACAAAGTTATACCAGTGTCGCCCCTGAAAGCTGCTTAAACCGGTGCAAATCTAACCCTGCTCGGGAGGTGGTTTAAGAAATTTCCTCTGGAGTAAATGCTAGTTTGCGGGGCAGCACCGATATAAAATGGGACGTCTGAACGCTACAGGGGTAGACTCGCTACGCGTGAGGAGAGTCGATTACATACGGGCATTGCATAATTTGCATCCTGGTATTTTGCGCTTCCAAAATGGCGAATATCAACAACAACAGAACTGCGTGTCTTCCAGTGTTGCCAGATTGGGCGGTTTTAAGTGCATTTTGGCGGATTTGAACATATTTTGGGCTGGAAAACGTCAGCAGTATCTGGCAACACTGGTGTCTTCATCCACGTTGTTTTCCCGGCGCTTGGTGATGCCATGGCAACCGGGAAAAGGAAGTACATTTTCATGCATGCGCATATTTCATTTCCGCATTATTACTATCGTATAGCACGGTCGCAAAAACTGCCGTGTGAACGCAAGTGGGGCTGCACCGGTGCTAACACGCTTCTCTCTAGTAAGCAGGTTTGTGACGTGTGAACGCTCCACAAAATTTACACCGGTGTAAGATATATCGCAACAAAATACATCGGTGCAGCATCGATGCAAATATGTGCCGTGTGAACGCCCCTATAGTAATCCCATGATTCCAGATTCCCTTATAAAGCCACTGGACAGCATTCGAAGTCAAAGTGTCTCGTCAGTCGATGAGTTTATTGCAATATTCAGTATGTATTCCTCTAATTCTGTTGAAGGTAAATAATATGAAATAAATTAAAAATGTAATTTATCTCCTTCTCCCGTCTCCATACGTCTGTCTGTAAGTAAAAGGTTATGTGTGTGTGTGGGTGAGGTGAGCACCATTACTCCTGAGAAAATGTCATTTGCCAGACGGGTGCTGATCCCTCGCTAATCTGATGTTGACCTCATCCACCACCAAAGTCCTGACTGACTGCACATACAAAGAGTGGCTCTGTGACTGCACACAGCGAGTCACATTACTTAAATAATAATAATAATAATAAATGGGGGGGCAGGCAGCACTCTTGCAAGACACCAAAAACAACTTGATGTTTTGATTAGCACATCTGAAAGGGCACCGATTTATGAAAATCAGGGCAGTACTCGTCTGTTTTTTTTTCCGTATGATTTGATTGACATGAACTCGCTGCCTACATGATCAGTGTAATGTGCGGAAGTGTGTGCCTGGCATGCTTTAATAATTATGATTCCAGCTTCAAGTGTGATCAACATTAGCGGGGATGCGAATCACGTACCGCTCTTGTTTTCCTCGGTGCCGTCCTCAGCTTGCCCTGATCGTTACTGTCACCTGTCCGTAGGCCTGGCTTTTACAAGTTCTTGCTTATAATAATAAAGTGGTTTTATGCCATAAATATCTGCTTTGTGTGTGCATACTGTGTGTGCGCTCTGTTTCAGTTGTGGTTACCAGGGAATTATCTCGAAATTGAGAGAAGGGCGTCTGATGGCCGAGCGAAGAACTGCTATGGGGATCTGGAGGCATGCTCCCCTGGGAAAATCTGAAATATTGAAGCAAATTCGGGGACCCTCTGGCGCAATCTTGACATGAACAAGAGTGCTCCGAGAGCACAATATCCCCCGCTGGAAATTATGCCATAACTTTGGTGAAGTGTGACTGAATTGAACAAAATTACAATATGTGTATTACCGACATACTGTACAAGAAAGAATCCGGTCAAGTTTCATGAAATTCCTCCCAAGATTGTGAGAGGAGTTGATTTCAGAAGGTGAGCACCCTTCCCGGAAGGGACGGACGGACAGACGGACGGACGGAAGGACATCGCCACGACATAATCCCCCTTCGGGCCTTTCGGCCAGCAGGGGATAATAAAAATTGTGAAGGAAGTTGATTTCAGAAAGCAAGGACACCTTGATGAAATTGCCAAAGTACAAGTTTGTTAATAATCAAGGCCATAACTCTGGGAAAATCTGCCCAAATTAAACGTAATTTCAATCTGCGTATCACTGTCATATAACAAAGCCTTCTGCCAAGTTTGGTGAAATTCGTCCACAAATTGTGAGAGGAGTTGATTTCAGAAGAACGTCCACCCTCATGAACTTGCCAAAGTACAAGTTATTTAATCAAAGGTCAAAACTCTGGGAAAATTTTCACAAACGAAATTAAATCGCAATCAGCGTGTTACCGTCATATAACAAGGCCTTTTGCCAAGCTTTGAGAAATTCGTCCAAAAATTGTGAGAAGAGTTGATGTCAGAAGGAAAACACACCTTCCTGAAATTGTCAAAGTACAAGGTTGTTAATCAAGGGCTGGAACTCTGGGAAAATGTGACCGAATTGAATGAAATTACAATACGCATATTACCGACATATAACAAAGAATCCTGCCAAGTTTCGTGAAATTCTTCCAAAAATTGTGAGAGGAGTTGATTTCAGAAGGTTGAGCGCCCTTCCCAGGACGGACGGACAGACGGACATCGCCACGACATACCTGTAATCCTCCTTCGGGCCTTTTGGCCAGCGGGGGATAAAAAGCAGTTGGGAGAAACTCCCAAGGTGTTTGAGGCAGGTAGTGAATTTCTGAAAAAGGAATCAGTCAACTCAAATCATTTCAAGAAAATTCTTTATTTTATGCCATTCTATAGCACACGTAGCCTTTGTGCCTAATTTTGCAATGCTCAGTCCTGATTAGCACGGTGTGGTACATTTGGTAATGGCTGGCCCAACCACAGAAGCTAACCTTTACATGTACATACTGGACGTATAAACACTAAACAGGGTTTTCCAGAAAATCTGAAGTAGCCGGCTAAAAAAAAAAAAAAAAAATTAGTAGTAGTAGTAGGTGGGCGGCACGGTGGTGTAGTGGTTAGCGCTGTCGCCTCACAGCAAGAAGGTCTGGGTTCGAGCCCCGGGGCCGGCGAGGGCCTTTCTGTGTGGAGTTTGCATGTTCTCCCCGTGTCAGCGTGGGTTTCCTCTGGGTGCTCCGGTTTCCCCCACAGTCCAAAGACATGCAGGTTAGGTTAACTGGTGACTCTAAATTGACCGTAGGTGTGAATATGAGTGTGAATGGTTGTCTGTGTCTATGTGTCAGCCCTGTGATGACCTGGCGACTTGTCCAGGGTGTACCCCGCCTTTCGCCCGTAGTCAGCTGGGATAGGCTCCAGCTTGCCTGCGACCCTGTAGAAGGATAAAGCGGCTAGAGATAATGAGATGAGATGAGAATGAAGTAGTAGGTGGCTAATGCTAACGATGCACAAATGCTAGGGGTGTCTGGGGGCATGCCCCCCCCAGAATTTTTTGAAATTTACGTGCCTTCTGGTGCATTCTCAGCTCATAAATTACTAACCTGCCAAATACTTGCAAAATATGTATGAAATTTCCCTCCAGATGTGTATGTGTGCTTGGATTTCTGTTACCCTCTGTAGTACGCTGCCTGGCTCTGTAACACAACTATACTACCGTTCAAAAGTTTGGGGTCACTTAGAAATGTCCTTATTTTTGAAAGAAAAGCACTGTTCTTTTCAATGAAGATCACTTTAAACTAATCAGAAATCCACTCTATACATTGCTAATGTGCTAAATGACTATTCTAGCTGCAAATGTCTGGTTTTTGGTGCAATATCTCCATAGGTGTATAGAGGCCCATTTCCAGCAACTCTCACTCCAGTGTTCTAATGGTACAATGTGTTTGCTCATTGCCTCAGAAGGCTAATGGATGATTAGAAAACCCTTGTACAATCATGTTAGCACAGCTGAAAACAGTTGAGCTCTTTAGAGAAGCTATAAAACTGACCTTCCTTTGAGCAGATTGAGTTTCTGGAGCATCACATTTGTGGGGTCGATTAAATGCTCAAAATGGCCAGAAAAATGTCTCGACTATATTTTCTATTCGTTTTACAACTTATGGTGGGAAATAAAAGTGTGACTTTTCATGGAAAACGCAAAATTGTCTGGGCGACCCCAAACTTTTCAACGGTAGTGTACACACGCTACGGCGTGGTCCGGCTCAGCCAATCAGAGCGTGAGAATTGATCAACAAATATGGCGTCGCTTCCGGTCATGACTCAAATCGAAGACAATTTCATGGTTGAATAATTGGACTTGCAGCAAATTATGGGCAGTGGAGACGATATAAATCACTTGAACATTGAAAGGCAAGTTTTTTATTTTTTTTTCCTGGGATTGAGTAGCCGGTGCAGACTGTCTGTGTAGGCGGAGAAAACCGCTGATTGCTGGCGCTTCTGGACATCTCTGATTAGAGCTTTCACACACGCCTCCAACTGAACCTGGCTGTGTTATGAAACAAGGACTACGGTCGGTTGCCGTGCCGTGCGCTGGCCAATGGGAGCGTCCTATCAGCTCTGAGCAGCAAATCGTGTCCCGCTTCAGAAATAAGGGACAGCAAACATTGTACTCACACGTTGCTCGTGTTTGTTTCATCTTAATTTTCTCTAATATGCATTTTGAAGCTCGTCATTGCAGAACATTACTCCTGGTATTGGCCGTTGAAAAGACGGGTCGACGGGTCTCTAAATAACACGGAGGTGGTTACTGTCAGGGATGCACAGATGCAACGTTTTTCACACCAAGAATAAATACGAGCACATTTCATGGTCCTCGTTGATACTAAAATGAGTACTTCATGTTAATCAGTCAGGGACATCATGGAACAAGTCGTTTATCTTTCCCTGATTTAGGCCCACTTTACACGGGGACGGTCTGAAACAAAAACGCAAAAGTCCGTTTTCGTCAGGGCTTTGAACCGGTTCAAGGAACGAAAACGAAAACCGGGAACTTTTTCTATTTCACATGGAACAGAAACGAAACCAGAAACTTTATTATTTTTTATGTTCCGGAACAGAAATGCTTATTAAAAATAATGGTAACCGGTTAATACCGGTTTTTATTTCGTTCCTCAAAGTTTCTGTAGCCTACAAATAGTCATTCTTCTCCTGCGGAAGTTTCTATGACCCGCTGGGGTTCACTTCCTGTGTGACGTTCGCTGATTGAATGGAGAGAGCGGGAAGGTGGACTACTAGTGAATACTAGGTGAATTACTGAGTGTCTGAGCAAAGAAGAGCCTGAACGATGCAACCTCCCTATTGGCTGTTTGTAAAAATGTATCAGTTGTTGCTCTTCCCACGGGAATCATCGCGGGCTCGAGAGACGAGACCTGACGAGTTAGTTCGTTGGTAGCAGAACAAAATGTCTGGACACAAATCGGGTTTTCAGAAAAGGAAAGAAAATAAACGGAGGGTCGAAAATACAAAAAAGGAGGCAGAAAATGCAAAACGAGTTTTAAGGTAGGACAAATGGTTACTTTTTAAGGCAGCCCGCCGTGGCTGCCTGCAGGCTTATTTATTATAGCCCATTTAGTTAAAATAGTTGATATAAAATGTTTATAGTTATAGTTATGTGATGGTTGTCCTGATTTAGACTGGTGTGTTTTTTTGGGGGGGGGTTGCGCGATGTTGCACCCGGGCCCAGATTAGGGCAGAACCGGCCCTGGCTACATTTCAGGTGTAGTTTGTTTTATGTATGTATGTACTTGCATAGATGTGTACTTGGTCTTCCAATATGGCGCCTAACAAAATCTCGCGGCGCGGTGACGTCATGCGGTAGCCCTCTATAGGGCCTGACTAGCCTTTGGTAACACACTAAACGAATTCTCTTTCATTTTTGGCACTTTTTCTGTTTGTGTAGATGGGAAGACGTACTGAGAATCCAAATCACCAACATTTGAAATAATAATTGTTTTGAATTATTTCTTGTCTTATTTAATGAAGGTTGTAATAGAATTAGCCTACATTTGGCTTAAGCTGGATGAGACAGAGACATAATTTTATAGCCATTTGTTAAACAGCTGACAGGGAACGTAATTAACCGTTCCGGGAACGAAATTTTTTTGTTCTAACCGGTTCGGGAACGTCTATTTAATGGTGGAACCCAAAACCGGAAACGTTAAAATTCCGTTTCTGTTCGGAACGAACCAATAGGAAAAAAATTCCGGTTCAAAGCCCTGGTTTTCGTTCTCACTTTTTTCCGCGTCTACACGACCGTTTTCAAGGAGGAAATCTGCGTCTATACGCTGACGCATAAATGTGTGGAATTCAATTGGATGTGCATGCCAGGCGGCTAGGTGGTGCTGTGAAAGACGTCCGCTATGTCTGCACGCATGCGCAACGTCTTCCGTCTTGTCTGATCTGCACATCTGCGCCGCGAAAACTTTGACTACTCTGGCTATGGTAAGTAAGAAAGTAAGTAAAAAAGTAAGAGCATGCTATACCCGCCTCTGTTCATTAACGGTATATGTGCAGATTCGGTATAGATGTTCGAAGGACTCCTGGACGTTTATTAAAGCTGCCAGAGCAGCTTGAAGGTCCGTTGGATCGATGTAATCAGACATCCTCTTACTTTTTTACTTACTTTCTTACTTCCCGGGCTGGCATGTACAGTATATTAAGACATATGTATGACGTAAACGCGTACCCGACGTGAGCAGATCCGAGCAGAGTTCCGCGTATTGGGTAGTTTAGACGGATATGCAACGGGGGCTGTTTTTAACTTATCCACTCTGGAAGGCGTTTTCAATTTTTTCCGTTTTTCAGCCTCGGAAACGCCATCCCCGTGTAGACGAAAGGCACTTCCGATAAAATATTTAGTCGTTTTTACCCGACAGCGTCCTCGTGTAAACGGGCCCTTAAACACAGGCCATAAAAAGCGATACGTGTGTTCATGTAAGCTTATTTAGGATACAAAAACTGTGTTCACATACTGTATACACCGGTACAAACGTGGTATAACTGTATCGATACAAAGTATACCGGTACAGTTTAGTGCGTCTGTCCACACTAGCGAGAAATGTTTGCGGTTTTCTTTCATGGTAGTTGAAATGCGTGTGCGCGAAATGTTTCCGTGGTTACCGAGTAACTTCCTTCCGAGAATATGGCGGATGAAACAACGTGTGTGTGCTTTTTGTTGTCAGTGTACAGTCTGTATTTCTGGTGGTCATTTATTCAGTCGAATCGTATAAAACGCGCGAGGCAGTTGAGAAAGAAACAAAGAAGACGAATCTCCTGTTCCAACTGTTCCTGGCATCGCTCGTCTCCCCAAAGCTCCAACAAACACATAACTTCGTCTTTGCTCCATGTAGCTCCACGGTCGTTTTGAGCCATTTTGACGTTTTATTTACAGCTGGAAAGCACGTGCGTATTGTATTATACGAATAACCCGGAAGACGTAGGAACGGTTCATTGCGCTTGCGCATTATATTTTGTATCGATACAGAGCCGCTTCATCTGTCCACACTACAGTGAAGCGCTACAGTACCGATACTGTACCGGTACGAAACCCATACATTTGTGGGTTTCGTACCGATACAGTTATACTGCTACAGTTGCTAGTGTGGACAGGTGTTGCGTTACGAAAGTAGTATCGTATCGGTACAAAATCCCTAGTGTGGACAGGGTATAAGTTTGTTCTTCATAATGTTAGCTTGCTGATTTTGCTAGCTATTAATTACTGAGCCGTTACGAGGAGAATTTGCAGTGGAAAAAAAAAGCAGGTTTCGTTCCAGCTCTGAGTACTTTTTTTTTTTCACTGTGTCAGAATCCCTCCTTTTCAATGACTGTGATATCTGATAACTATTTCCGTTTCCGGCTGAGAGTACGTCGTGTGCATTCTGGCTGCCGCTTCTCACCGGAGGTTTATTTATTTATTTATTTATTTATTGTGTTTGTGTAGTTTGATGTTTGTTTTTTGTTTGAGTGTTTTGTCCACCGGTTGTGGTGTAGCTCTGGACCCAGTTTTGGGCGTCGGTTCCCTCCAGGCCTTGGTTCGCCGTGGGTGATGCCTGTGCTCCTCGCTATGGACTGCAGTGAGCTCGTTGCTCATTTTAACACTGTGGTTGTCCAGCGCTCTGTGCAGCGGTGCTTTAGTGTTTGGCGCGATGTTGCTCGGTGGCGTCGCGGTGGCTGTGCAGGCGGTTTGGGATGTACCAGCGCTCTGCGTGGCGGTGCTTCTGTGCTCGCTTTCTGGATCCATGGCGTGGTGTTCTGAGTGATGTTGCCTGGCGGCGGCGTGGCGGCTGTGCTGGCGGTGTGGGACTTGTTTTCGTGCGCCTTTTGGTGGGACTGTGGCAGCTATACCATTGGAATGACATCCTGACCTGTATTTGGTGGACTTTGTTTTCCCCCTATAATTGTAAAGCCACCTTGGGTTTTGAGAAAGGCGCTATATAAACTGAACTTATTATTATTATTGGTTATGTATATAACTAAAATTATTCTATCCACATTCAGTAGATAGAATAAAGAAAATGGCAGAGTGCATCAAGTCACTTTGTTATCAAGTATTTAAAAGAAACATCCATCCATCCATCCATCCATCCATCCATTATCTGTAGCCACTTTATCCTGTTCTACAGGGTCGCAGGCGAGCTGGAGCCTATCCCAGCTGACTATACCGTAGATGAGAGGCGGGGTTCACCCTGGACAAGTCGCCAGGTCATCACAGGGCTGACATTTAAAAGAAACAGAAATAGCTAAAAGAATATAGCTTTGGTCCCCCCGCCCCCAAATATCCCCCGTTCCACACTCCGGCCCAGTCAGTGGTGGTAATGCACCTTTAAGTTGGTTTGCCAACCACCAAAAAACCCTAAAGAAGAAGAAGAAGAAGAAGAAGAAAATGGCGGAGCGTTTTGCTGAACCAACCGAGGACGAAATAAAAACTCTACTCAAAAACAAAACCCCAAAAAATACGAAAAAAAGGAACAAAATACAGCATGAAAGTATTTGATGGTAAGAACATAACTTTTTTTTTCAAGAATTATCATTATAGCATTTTTCTGTGGAATAACTATTTTATTCTATCAAACATTCACTGGATTTTGAGAAACAGAGCATTTTTATTGTTTGTAGATTCGATAAATAAAAACTTGAAACAAAACGTCCGACAAAATCATTTCCGCTTGGAATGTAAACAAACCGGTGAAATGACAGGAGCGATTTGTGAAAAATGCGATAATAATAATTGTTTTTTTCGCGGTCCGGTTTCCATCAAATCCTGCGCTCTGATTGGCTGGCGAGTGGGTCCGTATCCTACGGTACAGACCCTGGTTACGGACCTCTGGTGACTCGCTCATTCACAACAACAATAAACATAGTAGCAATTTTTGTCAACATTTATTTTCGCATTTCTCAGGAGAATAGCATTAATTTTACAGCATGGATAGCGATAACGACAGTGTTCACAGCGAAAGCGAGTTTTACTCCCCTGAGGAAGAAGAAATAAAAGAAAACATTTCAGGAGAAAGCTAAAAACCTCTAACTGCTGCTAACGCCGAGCAAAAACATGGCTGACTCAAACCGAATGACTCAATTTTGTATAAATAGGGGACTACATAGGCAGCAAAATCTAGTTTTTTTCCTGATGTGGAAGTAGGGGTGGGTATTGCCAACAACCTCGCGATACAATACACATCACGATACAGGGGTCACGATACGATACGTATTGCGATACATGTGCATCCCGATACATGGTCTTCAAGGCGATACGTATCCCGATATTTCACATTACTTAACATACATTTTTAAGAAAACAGACATATGTATGCCCAAATGTTATTTTTTATTTTGCTGTAGAGCAACAGTTACACTGTAGTGCATGTAAAACATGACCTTAACAAGGCTGTAGTGCAGAAATAAGGCTGCCTTTGAAAAAAGTCAACTTAAAACATGGTCTTAACAAGGCTGTAGTGCAAAAAAAGATGGCTTTGATAAAAGTAAACTTAAAACATTAAAAACATTCGATTACGTGTTGTTTTACCTCAGCATACAAGCGAGGCACAGCGTTTTTTTGTTTTTTTTTTATTTGCTAACAAATACAAACAAATACAAAGTATCAAGGACAGAATGAAACAAATTAATACATACACATGACATACAACAGAAACGCTGATGTAACATTAACAACAGTTTCAAAGGCTGGACAGTACTACTAATATGTTGACAGAGAGATGTAACAGGGCACATGCAGACAAATTCGACAGAGATAAACAAGAGCTATATTGCTGTATCGGGGAGGCTGGGTGGGGTTGGTTAGGGGTAATGAATGTGCATGTGAGATGGAGGAGGTAGGTGGGGGGGGATTTGGAGGGGTTTTGGGCCTTGAGTTATGGGTGGAGGGACAGTGTGTGTATGTTGGGGGGGGAGCGGAGTTTGTGATAGTGAGCACATGTGTGTGTGAGTGTATATAAGCAGTGCTGGTCTAGTGTCGGGCCAGGGAGAAAGAAGCTGGATCATAATGAAGGAGGGTGGGTGGGGTGGGGAGGGGGGAGGGAGTATTATTTTATTTGCTAATCCTTTGTGTTAGTAAATTTTTTATAGATAGTGATTCTAAAAATAATAGTTCTTTAATAGTTAATTACTAGGGCTGTAACGATATGCGTATCGAAATCGAAATCGCGATACGCAGAGCCACGATCCGTGTCGCGATACAAGAAGGCAGAATCGCGGTACACCCTTTCAAACTTCTCCTCAGCCCAAAAACAGAGGCGCTTCCAAACTTCAATTTATGAATACTTTACTTTTTATTTAAATTACATTTTAAACTTACTTAAATTACTTTTATTTTTTTATATCTATTAGTAAGTCGTTTTTTCGCCGACCTGCGACAATCTTCTGCGAGTCACGCAACGTCCACACTCGCCACTGGCGGAGCATTCATTTCTTTTAAGCGGTCGCCATTCTGGTTGCGACGCGGGGAGCGAATCTGTAAACAAGCAGCTCATTGGCTGGCTAGGTGTGCCACAAGCCAATCACAATCACTTGACCGGAAAGGCATGCAGTGTTGCCAGATTGGGCAGGTTTAGGTGCTTTTTGGCTGGTTTTGAACATATTTTGGGGTGGAAAACGTTAGCAATATCTGGCAACACTGAAGGCATGTCTGCTTGGGCGGAAGCCTTCTGCGGCAGTTACATTTTGACACGCGAGCAATGTTTCACCATAAAAATTCCGTAATTTCCATCTGTTTTCCGCGATCACAGAAAATCATTGGCCCTATGAGAGTGAGACAGTGAGAGAGCCACCCCCCAAAAAAAAATCTTAACGGATTTACACGATTTGGAAAAATGACTTTTTCAGAAACGAAAAAACCAGAGCTTCCGGCTCAACAGTATTATTTTGAGAAATAAAACAATCTTTGGATATACATTTGTTCATTTTTGCATACATATTACTCATTCTCTGCAGTCGTCTGAATTATTTGTTATTAAATAGTTAATGTAAGTAAGTAAATGTTAATAAGTCAAATTTACTACTTTAAAAAAACATTTTTTTAAAAATCGTGGGCGTATCGAATCGTGGGTCAAAAATCGCGATACGAATCGAATCGTGAGTTGGGTGTATCGTTACAGCCCTATTAATTACGATGACTACCTGAGCACCTGTTCATGGCTATGGTGCCAGCCGCCCCTGCCCAAGCTAAGTCATGATGGGACGACAGAGGGGAGGGGGAGGTACTGCATGAGGCAGGGCTCCGGGCCCCCACACACCGACACCAGCCCCCCATAACCTCCGCACAACATGCCCTACCTATCCTATATATGACTGTATATGACAAGAATGTGTGCCTTCTCTAAAGTGTACTGCATTAAAAGAAGAAGGCGTGCAGGGTGAAAACCTGCCCAGATCTCCACCTACACCCCCCCCGCACCCTATATAATCAAAGATACGAGTATAAGCCTCCTCTAAAATGTATTTGCATTAAAAGAAGCGAGGAGTGCAGCGAAGCACCTGCAGAGGTTTCCCAAATGCACTCCTCCCCTGCCCTAGTCTATCATGTTGTTCTTGTTGAAGGTGGGCAAATGGTGTGTGCTTCCTAATGTGTAGAGCATTTAAAAGAGGATAAGGCGCGCTGAGGCACAGCGGTTTCTGTTATGAAGCGACGAGTCGGTATAGACCTCTTGCAGTCACGTGACCGGAATGTAAACAGCCGCCATCTTGTCGGTCAAAAACACCGCTGAATACTGCTGCACTCGTGTACAAAATGGATCAATTTCAACCGACGTACTACACGGCTCATTTTTCTAATGAACAGATAACGAGATATATGTCTAAAATAAACGACCTACAGATTAGTGACCCTTATCGCTTACCGGACGTAGTTTTCACGACCGTGTCAGTGGATATTGAACTGCCAGAGGTGGAATACCCAGATGTGTATAATTACCTCATTAACTTTCCCTCGTTTCCCTCGAAGCCTTCGTTTTCAACTGAGCTGTACGGATGCAAGTCTTTGCATATGTAGGATAATAGTGCTGCAGTGATTTTTTGAGCCTTTGGTGATGTTGGGGGAAATTTCGTCTGAAACCCCGCCGTCAGATGTGCTTGTGTCGTTGTGCTACCACTAGCATTCTTTACTTGCGAAATGCTAGCGTGATGTCGGGTCATGTGGAGGTGCAGATTTGCAGTATTGCCACAGTACTTAACTTTCATTCGGCAGTGTTTGCATACTGCGTGTGTCATGTCCAGGTCCGCCTTTACCTGTTGTTTGGTAAATCCAAAATGCTCCCAAATCCGTGCCTTGAATTTGGCTGGGGGCGAAAATATTTTCTCTTCACCGTCTTCGTCCATGTTGTGTGTTGTGTGTGTGTGCGTGTGTGTGTGTGTGTGTTCACTTCTTCTACTGTTAGCAGCGCTGCCGCTTACGGCGCTACCGCCTTGTGTGGTCGAAATGTGCATTGCATAACAAGGAGCAGTTGTCAGATGCAGTTTTCAGAAACTTGATGAACTAATTGTTTGTTGCACGTGAAATATCGATACTGACGCCTCCGTATCGATGCGTGTATCGTGAAGAGGCCCGCGACGATGTATCCCTGTATCGATATTTTGAACACACCCCTATGTGGAAGTGCACTTGTATACCGAGGAGGAAGCAGTTTGCATTACAGCCGTGAATGAGGATTCAAAATGGCGGCTCGGCTCGGTTTTCCCTTTCGGGCGCTCTCGTTTTCTGTTAGAATTTGGTAAAGAAAAAAATAAATATATTATTTACCAGCTTAAGGTCGGTCCGTATGGTGAAATACCGTGACCTCGGCCTTGAATACTGACCTCGGCCCAGAGGGCCTCGCTCAGTACTTTCAAGACCTCGGTCATGGTATTTCACCATACGGACTTCCCAGCTGGTAAATAACATATATGTCTTCAAAAAAAAAAAAAAAGATACGTTCTTACCATCAAATACTTTTATTCCATATTATGTTGCGCTTTTTTTTTTTTGCCTTTTTTGTGGTTTTGTTTTTGGGTATTTATTTATTTCGTCCTCGGTTGGTTCAGCAACACGCTCCGCCATTCTGTTCTTCTTTTTCTTTTTAAGGGTTTTTTAGTGGTTTGCCACCAAACTTAAAGGTGCATTACCACCACCGACTGGGCTGGAGTGTGGATCAGGAGATTTTTCTTTTTTGGGGGGGGGATATTCTTTTTGCTATTTCTGTTTATTTTAAATATTTGATAAAGTGATATCTGACTTGATGCTTTTCCTAGCAAACCAGGCCGCCATGTTGTTTTTCTCTACTCACGGTATACCGTATGAGTTGATATCCTAGTAGTAGCGTAGCCAATCAGAGTGCGCGACTGCTCATATCCAGTGACTGTGGCTAGAATAAGTGCTGTTATTTCCACTCACCTAATGTTGCTTGTAGCCCTTGTTTTTTTTATCTTGCTCGCATTGTGCTGCTAGCTGCTGAATGCCTACATTTCAGAGTTTTACGTTTTAGATGTGGTATCAGCTTACTTGTTTTGCAGGAAGATGGCCTCGTTCCAACTTCGGATATTTTCACAGAGCTCAGTTTGCAGTCTGCTTTACTTTGATTAAAATTGCATGCAGTGCATTCATACATGTGGTTGTGACTCCGTACACTCGGCTTACTTCACACGCGCTAGCGGATGTTGGAATTGTAGCTTTTTTTCTTTTTTTTTTTTAAACACGAGTACAGGTAAATGAGCATCATAGCAAACAGATGGCCGATACCCGTATCAGTATCAACGAATATTAATTAATCCTAATCTTTTTTTTTTTTCGGGAGAAACCTCTACAAAAAAAATCCAGACTGTTATCGAGCTCCGATACCACACTGGATTTATATACCGTACAGATGCCCCGAGATGACGGTTCAGTAACTCATAAATTAGTGACGCCTGTGGAAGGCGTGCATCCTATAGTCATATTCAATAAAGTATATTTCTTTGTCCTGTCCAGGTATTATATTAAAAAAAATATATATATATATTTCCTCGATATATTTTCTGCTGGTTGAAGGAAGAAGGGAAAAGGTCTTGTAGGAAATGCAGCCGATTCATCACTGTGACACACTTATTGTCCAGCTCATGAGACACACACACACCTCTTTCCCATATAATAAATGTTTACTATATTTCTCCTTTAATGAATGCCTCAGGCTATCAAAGTTAATGCCGTTGTGTGTGCTGACAAGAAGAGCCAAGGGATGCACTTCATCTGGAGATGAAAGACCTTCTTTTGCTCGCAAACAAAACAATTAGATTAAAGGTGAATTTGAAAGAACGGGCTGTTACCTCCGTTCGCATGGGTCGGGTCATGTCATGCGTACGCACCTGAGACTCTGGGTATTAAAATGGAACGGCGCTGAACGTTCACAGCCGTGATTTTAAGATCAAATTGAAGGCAGGGCTGTTTCTTACATTTCAAGCTGCAGCTGGTGTAAAGTAGTGGA
Source organism: Neoarius graeffei (assembly GCF_027579695.1). Classification (NCBI taxonomy): domain Eukaryota; kingdom Metazoa; phylum Chordata; class Actinopteri; order Siluriformes; family Ariidae; genus Neoarius; species Neoarius graeffei. The sequence continues at coordinate 89,929,938 of NC_083575.1, read as the reverse complement.
CTGGTTTGACATGGCAAAGAATTACATGATGTCAAACCTCTGCTGTTCAGACACAGCTATGACCGGTCCTCTAGCCGTCTACAAACGCTCCGTTGCCGGCTACTCACAGTGGTATTCTGTTCGGGTATGCGGACAGCCTAGACTTGACAGATATATTGCGGTATGCGTGCACGTGCGTTATGTGTAACTGTGGTGTTCACCCGGGGCTGTTAAACACTACGTTAGGCTTACAAAAAGCCGAAAAATGTCGGGGAAGCGCCAGGCAAACATCAGCGACTTTTTCGCTGCAACAAGGTCGAAAACACAAAGGAATAAGACTGTGACGGGTCCTCCAGTGTTTGCTGTAAACATGTAACAAACCATGCTTGGAAAGTGACTATTTCTTTTTTATTTTCTCCAGCTTCTGGGAGAAACATTGGAGCGATAACAGATCTACAGTAGGTTAACATGCAGCGCTTCGCTGTAGGGCCTATAGTATCTGGCCCCGCACGTTTTTGCAAATTAATATAGCATATGGATAGTTAGCCATTCCATATACAGTATATATATTCCATTGTGTGTGCGTATCAGGGTAGAGCCCTGCACTCCCGCGGGACTCCCGCGGGACCCGACGCAAAACAGTGCGGCGCAGGACAAATTTTGAAAGCTCATTGCGGGCGCGGGCGGGAGGGGGAGTGCACAATGCGGGCGCGGGCGGGAGAGGTGATAAGCTGCAGTCCCGCTAACTAAAAACGTGTTTAAAATAAAATGTATAAATTATTAATTTATGTCTATCATATATAATTTGTGCTGGATATTTTTTGGCATTAATAAAAACATTTTAAGATGCCTAAATTTGCGGATGTGGTCTAATCTCGCGTACGTTTCCGATTCCTTTCCGCTCTTCCGTCTTTGAGATCACCGATCATGGCAGAAGAGCAGAGCTCCTCTAGTGAAGCTCACAGTGCTTCAGAAGTAAGTGCTGCTTTAAAAAGAGGTACATTTACCGTTAAAAAGTCAAGAGTCCTGAAATCAGACATTTCGAAGTCGTTCTCACTCGTGTACGAAGCAGAGGGAAATCGGCTGCCCTTTGCTTGTTGTGATAAGTGCCAAAAGGTTCTGACATACAACGGCTGTAAATCAGGTACATCAGGCCTGAATCGCCATGTATGTACTGTCTTAAAAGGACAACAATTCCCCAAGCCAATGACAAGAACTTTCATGAGAAATAACGCGAACGTCCGCATCATGTGGGATTTGCGGGCGGGAGCGGGACAAAATATGGCAGGCACGGGCGGGAGCGGGACTGAAAATCATAATTCTTTGTGGGAGCGGGACTGCACAATGCGGGAGCGGGACTGAAAATTCTGTCCCGCGCAGACCTCTATATCAGGGTTAAAAACGTTCTTTGCTGTATTAAAATGATGTATGTCGGTCATTTTGTTAGGCCTAACGTTACATGCTTGGACAATGATTAGTGGTGAAGTGCTAGCTGTGAACTGTGGTAAGCAGGCCTAATTATGTATGCTTTATCGTGGGCCGTCATTAAGTGTCATTTATTTGTATGCGGCCCCCGGAACAAGCATATGATGATGATATTAAATCTTAATGCGATCGTCTTTTGTCACTCTTCAAAATAAATAAAACTTGATAATTTTTTGAATGTTTTTTATTGTTTATGAGGTCCCTGAGCATCTTAGCATGTTGTTTTGGCTTCTTAAAGTGCCATTCCACCATTGGATGTATTCTTTGGCATAAAATACAATATATTTTATGACAACATGACTAGACAGAGAAATCTTTTAGCTTCAAAATGATATATCAAACATAATTTTTTGGCAACGACAAGTATATTAATTTTGCGACCAAAGTCACCTACCCTTTTAATTTCCGCGCGGTAGTGAAACGTGATGTCATCGGCAGGTTCCCCTTCTTGTGTACCACGTGTCGGTCTATTTTTAGACCAGGAAACCCCCAAAGTGAGAGAGTCATTTCTCCTCGTATATGGGGGACAAAAAAATTGCGAAAAATTTTGAGTTAATCTTTCAGTTAGCTAGATTTATTGGTATTAGCTAGATTTATTGGTATTATTTTTATCGCGTTCTATCCGCCATTGCTGATAATGTGTGCCACGTCACATGTCACGTGGTACACAAGAAGGGGAACCTGCCGATGACATCACGCGCGGAAATTAAAAGGGTAGGTGACTTTGGTCGCAAAATTTATATACTTGTTGTCAAAAAATTATGTTTGATATATCATTTTGAAGCTAAAAGATTTCTCTATCTAGTGATACCGTTTATGTATGTTGTCAAAATATATTGTATTTTATGCCAAAGAATACATCCAATGGTGGAATGGCACTTTAAGGGTTGTTTTACAATCAGGGTCCGCAAGCTAAAAATCACATTTAACACTTATTATCTTCAATATCAAAAGGCTTCACTAAATAAACTTGGTTGTTTATTGTAGCCCTGTGATAGCTCTATTTACCATGCAAAAAAAAAAAAATAGTGATAACGTTATTTTTGGTGAATGTATTGCAATATATGTCATATTTAGCAAAATCACTCGTGTCATTTAGAAAAAGTGCTTTTTTGACCACAGGTAGCTCCAAAAGGGATGCACTTACATCATTCTTTATACCATAAAACACATATTTGGTTCCATATCATTGGAAACATAGTTAAGTTTTAATGTTGAATGCCAGTAAGTTTTCAGACTATTTTGATCAAATTAGTATGGAATTGTGTAAAAAAAATGTCCTCTCCGAGACAGCTAATTTTTCAATATAAAATAACATATCTAAAATGATTATTTTCATCCTAAAATGTGGTCAAGATATCGGGACATAAATATTAGAGACAACTAACACAAAGCTTACAGCCTTATATTTAAAAGCACTATGGAAGTAGTGGATTCTCATCTCATCTCATTATCTCTCGCCGCTTTATCCTTCTACAGGGTCGCAGGCAAGCTGGAGCCTATCCCAGCTGACTACGGGCGAAAGGCGGGGTACACCCTGGACAAGTTGCCAGGTCATCACAGGGCTGACACATAGACACAGACAACCATTCACACTCACATTCACACCTACGCTCAATTTAGAGTCACCAGTTAACCTAACCTGCATGTCTTTGGACTGTGGGGGAAACCGGAGCACCCGGAGGAAACCCACGCGGACACGGGGAGAACATGCAAACTCCACACAGAAAGGCCCTCGCCAGCCCCAGGGCTCGAACCCAGGACCTTCTTGCTGTGAGGCAACAGCGCTAACCACTACACCACCGGTAGCGGATTCTGAATTGTCAAAAAAAAAAAAAAACGTCCTCTCCGAGAATCACTTCATTTGTTTCTCCCAGCCCTGCTTAAAGCTACACTTAATCTTCTTTATCTTATAGCAGATTACACAAAACTACCATACACACATGTCCAAGAATTACCTGAAATCTGTTCTTTAACTTGTCCTTCACTTAAAAACTGGTACCAGAACCAGTTTGAATCAATTTGAATTTTGGACCCCTGTGACACAAACTTTGTACCCTGATTGTAAAACAACCCGTAATGTAGTTTATAATGATTTATAGCCTGTATCAAGTAGATCTAATGTCTGATTGTATACGTATAAAGATGCCTTTTATCATGTTGGAAAATGTTTAGAAATGGATCCTTGTTAGTTTTAAAAGTTTTTAATTTTCCGCTGACCGCAAATACTAGCCTAAGGCCGATATATTAAAGTCAAAATGACGCGAAATTGTTAAACACACCGAAACCAGAGCTTGTACAAGAAGTAAAGGGATATAAAATTTGGATTTATTACTGTATGAAACAGGCCTAAGTACTTGATCCAGCCTGCAAATTTGGGTGCCAGTGCAACTTTTATTCATCACATTACACAGGAACTTGAGAAAACATACTGTATCTGCGGCCAAACCATGTCTTAGTTACTTGTCTCCCATTCATGTTGCCGATAAACCTTTAAGTTTTCCGCCATTCTGAAAGTGTTAAAATGACAGGCTTTTGACAGCTGTCAGGCAGTAAAGAGACTAAGTAGTTCCTAGTTTGGTGTGCTTCCCGATGTCTACACTACCGTTCAAAAGTTTGGGGTCACTTTTCAATGAAGATCACTTTAAACTAATCAGAAATCCACTCTATACATTGCTAATGTGGCAAATGACTATTCTAGCTGCAAATGTCTGGTTTTTGGTGCAATATCTCCATAGGTGTATTGAGGTATTTCACCCACATGACCAAGTCATGTGATGCTGCCATTTTGGACGTCACGGCTCGAATCAGTTTGAATGCGAGGAAGGCGACAAACGAAAAACATAAAAGAAAAAGGAGCGAGATGCAGAAAACACCTTCACTATCCAGCGACGTAGGGCATTTACAGGGCGAGCAGAGGGAGAGGTATTTGCAAAAATTGAGGTTAGCAGGCTTAGAGAACGACGTTTACCTGCTTCCACCAGGATTGTTCACTGACGTACGGAAGTACACGAAGCCCTCGTCTTTACCTGACTTCGGCCCACATGATCTGTATACCTATGTCGTTAAAAACCCATCGCCATACACAGGTATTGATCTGAAAGCGTATAAGAGTTTGGATGCCTACAAATATTGTGTGTCAGGCTGGGTAACATGCCTACATCAGCGGGTCGTCCCTGGAGCCGGTGGTCACCGTCTTATTACAGCTAAGGTTTGTTCACATTTTCATTTACTTTCGGTCCTCAGGATAAACAAAATGTTATTAAATGTCATTGAAATAACTTCTTAGTCTGTTGAGACATGGCCCGTTATAAATTTGCTGTTACCAGGCAATGACCAAGAACTGTATTATTAGGGTCGGTGTCTGTGTTGTAGCAGTTTACTAGCAACTAGCTGTTAGCACTAGCTAATGTCAACAACATCATAGCTGGTATGTTACTGTAGCAATGTTTACGTTCAGTCATTTGGATGACTGTTAAAACCTTTCAGTCTCAAGTTTTTCCTTTACTGTATTTACTAGTTTACTGTAATTATGATCCGGCAGCTATTTACACTGGATCCGGTGTAAATAGCTGCCGGAGCGCGCTCCGGAACCTCGGCCGGAGCACTCCGGGAGCAAACCGGAGCGTGTTGCTTAATTTGAGGGGGAGCAAGCCGGAGCGCGCTCCGGCAGCTATTTACACTGGATCCGGTGTAAATAGCTGCCGGATCATAATTACAGTAAACTAGTAAATCCAGTAAAGGAAAAACTTGAGACTGAAAGGTTTTAACAGTCATCCAAATGACTGAACGTAAACATTGCTACAGTAACATACCAGCTATGATGTTGTTGACATTAGCTAGCTTGACCTTCAAAATGGCGGACACCGGGGCGTCACGTGACCCTGTGACGTCAGGTGAAATACCTCAATAGAGGCCCATTTCCAGCAACTCTCACTCCAGTGTTCTAATGGTACAATGTGTTTGCTCATTGCCTCAGAAGGTTAATGGATGATTAGAAAACCCTTGTACAATCATGTTAGCACAGCTGAAAACAGTTGAGCTCTTTAGAGAAGCTATAAAACTGACCTTCCTTTGAGCAGATTGAGTTTCTGGAGCATCACATCTGTGGGGTCGATTAAATGCTCAAAACGGCCAGAAAAATGTCTCGACTATATTTTCTATTCATTTTACAACTTATGGTGGTAAATAAAAGTGTGACTTTTCATGGAAAACACAAAATGGTCTGGGTGACCCCAAACTTTTGAACGGTAGTGTATATATATAAAATGTATATTGTTAGAATTATGATTAGATGTAGAAAATATGGGTCTTGTGATTAATAAAATGTATATTTTTTGACCATAATTATCATAAGAAACATTTTATTGATCAAGGATAGTGGATAAGCTGTGTGACCGTGAATATGATATTTACTAAAGTTCTGTTAGAACATTTCAATACAATTGACTTGTTTATAACAGTTTGAAATACAAATGATGTACAGTATTTGTCACTTTTTCTAAGTTCTAATGAATAACTGATTGAAATTGCATTCTTGTGTCAGTCTTTTTTATTTTTAAAATTTATATTTGTACATATTAACACACTAAATGATCTTCAGATCATGAATATAATTTTTGTATCCAAATTTTGCATTCAGGATCACTCAGAATTCACCATTTAACAGCTACATTTTCAAAATTTTCCAGGGGAGGACCTCCGGACCCCCCTTTTTTTTATACATTGTGGCGGCGGCGGCGGTGGCTAACGCAGCCGCCGCTCAACTTACGCTTAACCTCTGCCTACTACTCTTTCTTACTTGCCCCTTTCTCAGAAATATATTGAGAGGGCTGTATGACATAAGTGTTTTCAGTGGAATTTGATGTTTTTTTCCCTCCATTCCCCCCCCCCCCCCCCCCCCCCCCCATTATGATGCAGAGCAATATTTTAAAGTGCATATCCTGGACCAATTTCGTTGTTGTTGTTTTTTTTATATGAAAGTATGTCCCTTTACACACTCATCCAGAAGGGTAATTTTGCACAAGGCCATCTGTCTACAGCAGAAAAAAATAATAACAAAACACGTCTGGAAAAATCCCAACGGAGTCTGGAGCCAGATTCGTGACGTCACCTGCGGAAGCGCCAGCAGGCTGCGCGAGCTTTGCACGGTTTCAGTGCACAGCCTGTGTAGACCAAGCGCTCCCGTTTCTCTCTCATTGTCCGGTCTTTTGGAAAACGATGAGTGCTAATCCCATCAAGACTGGTGTTGCTACACCCTCCTACGATACATCTGTTAACCATTTTAATAATTACGCGATAACGTTGAAGAAATCTGCAGAAAACCACCAGGTCGTTTCCTCATAAACAAACCAGCGCTGACGTAGGATTCAGAAGGAGGCGTCCCGCAGATGATGTCACAAAAATCAGTGTTTGCCGGGAAATCCAAATGCCGAGTTTTTTCAGAGGCGGACCAATTCGCCTCAAATGGCTTGATTTCAACTTAATTTTTCTGGTATTGCGCAAGGTAAAAAAATTGCACAAAATGCAAAATGTGACAGATATTTGACCAAAGTTTAATATAAAATAAGAGGATTACATTGATCTTGCTCCTAAATATACCCGAGATATGCACTTTAAGACAGGGATGGCCATGATCCGCGTCAATCGGAGTGACGCCTGCTTCACTGTCTTCGTTGTGATCATCTGCAGGTTTAAGTATGTAGAAGACGGTGGATAGCACTTTCATCCCAGTTTCCTCAGCTGCCTCGGGAGTTTAAAAAAAAATGCATGGAGAAAATATGTGTCTTCCATCCGCTATCTGATTTTTCCCTTTGGTTGGTAGTCTGTAGATGTTGTGAAATGGGTGGGATTTGGCAGATAACTAAAAACTGGGATGCTGAAATAAAATGTCATAATACCAGTTTTAAACAAGAGTCTGAGCTCAATGTTGTCACGTATTCCCCCTCACGCTGAGCTCTACTGTACATGCTGCGGCTCTCAGCTCTAAAGCGCCAGGTTGTCATGTTTATTTGTTGCCATGGGCATTTTCTTTTGGTTCGTGTCTTGTCTCCAGCCATGTCTTGTTGTTGGTTGTCTCCTAGTGCAGGACGGTTACTTTCATCTGCTTTCAGTCTGCCCCTGGATTAGTCTTTGTATTTGATCCCTCGTGTTTCTTCGTTTAGTGCAAAGTATACACTCAGGGTCGCTTACTTGTGATACCAAACCTTGTGATTCTGTTCTACTGATCATGGTCACAGCTATGTTTCCTGGTTATTTAGTCTATGCGTTTGTCTTTTGGCCAGTTCTTTTTTTTTTTTTTGCACATCGCCTGACTTCTGCCTGTATTTAGACTTTGATTCTTCGTCATGTTTTGGATTTCTCTGCCTGTTTAAAAGTAAAGACTCTTAACCCGCACCAGTCGTCATCTCTGCCACCTGACAAACAGGATATACTGTATATTTATCGATCTGTATATATATATATATATATATATATATATATATTTATATCCCTCTTCAAAAAATTATCGTGCAGGGATTGGCCAAGTGACATAAAATAGTTCAATAACAAAATAAGCAATGTATCTTGTGACATCAAAATATAAAAAACAAAATAAAAAAATGGATATGCTGTGAGTCAGTCATGGTATATCCTGGATATACCAGTCGGCTATATGGCCGACTCAAGGGTTGTTTTTTTAATTATTATTATTATTTTATATATACATATATATATACATATATATATATATATATATATATTTATATATATATATATACACAATAAAGACAGACAAAAATATAAGTCATTAATGCAATTGAAACAAAAGCATTAACCTTTTAGCCAGGGGCATTTTCAACTGAACGCATTAAAATAACCACACAAATCAATAGTTTTAACAGCTTTATGATTTTGTGAGTCAGTAATTGTTTTTATGTACTGTTTGGTCTCTTTTACAAATCCTAAAAATAATGGTTTAGTAACTGACTTGAGTCACAGTTGTGGCTCTGTGAGCATTTCTGTGTGTGTAGATCTCAGTATCATGATCATGCCTGGCATGGCAGCTGATAGCATGGTAAATAAATAAATTAATTAATTAATAAGTTTTAAAAAAAAAGTGATCGCATAGTACAGGGCTTTTCAAAGTGTGGGGCGCGCCTCCCCTAGGGGGCGCCAGAGTTCTTAATGGGGGGGGGGGCAACGTGAGTTAAAATAAACCAGAATAAGTTACTATTGCGGACATTTAGCGAACTTCAGCTAGCCTTTGCCAGAGACAAAATGGATCGATTTTTAGTACCTAAAGCTACAGAGTCTGGGCCAAGCAAAAAAAGAAGGAAGTATGACCACGATTATTTAAAGGACCCATGGCATGGTGGTTTGTTGATGCTTTAAACGGGCTCGTGGAGGTTTCTGGATGTTCTATCCGCAGACTTTCTTGAAATGAACCCTCGGCACGTAGATATAGCCTCCTGGGAGAAAGCCCCATTTCAGCCCTTTTCCCAGTGCGTCGTTTTGCTAATGAGAAGCAGGAGGCGGGGAAGGGTAGAGGGTGGGGGCGGGTCTTATTATTAATATTCATGACATGTAAATGTGTTACCTCTGATTGGCTGACAGCACTGTGACGCTACCTCCAGTGGGTCAGAACAAGCGGATGTAGGTGTCTTACTATGGCGAGAGAGAAGGAACAAACCGCGAAGGGAAAAATACCGCGCGCTGACGTCATTAAGGTGCGACACGAGGAAATAAAATAAATTCAACAAATGTTTGGGTTTTTACTGAACAAACAAACAAATAAAATGAACGAGTGACTTAAAAAAAAGAATGTGGGTATCTTTGTAAAAACTGTTTTGCTTGGCTATTATAGCAGAGCATGCTGCATGCTTTTTGGTTTTGTAGCGCAGATTACCTGGCTAACTGCAGGAAGCGGTTAGCTGCACAGCTAATGTAGCCATTGCAAGGCTAACGCACCGATTTTAAAACACGGCAAAACGACTTAACAGTTATACACTTACTTGTTCGCTGTTTGTGGCTGATGCGGCAGGGATGCTTGGTACGGACCCAGGCTTCAGTGACAGTTGATGTGTAAAACCTGCCCTGTACTGTCCCAAGTTGTGGAAACATTCATCAGGAAAATGCTTCCGACAAACATACACCGTCTTAGGTAGACTCAATGGCGTATTATTGAAGTAAATAAAATTAAGCCACTGCGTCTTCAGGGGCTCTCCCGTCGGCAGTAAAAACAGACTCCTTTCTGTGTTGTCACATCCATGTACAGCGCAATTTCCATGTTTCGCTCGCTTAGGTGATGCCATGTTGTGTCCTCTATGGTCTCCTCACTACAACTGGGCGGGGCAATCCATACAGTGGGTGGGAATCCGGGGGGGGGGGGGGGGGGGGGATCATCTCCCTTGCTGACGTAGTAAAGGGAAGAGTTTATCAACGCGCCGTTTTGACGCGCCATTCTCAAATGTTGGGCATAGTTTGGTTTGCACATTATGAAATTTCTAGCCACTGGGGTGACTTAAGAAGGTCAGAGGAACTCATTTTAATGTTAAAAACCTCAGAAAGTGAAAATTTCATGCCATGGGACCTTTAAAGTTTGGATTTTCATGGACTGGATCTGAAGATGCTCCACTGCCACAGTGTGTTGTCTGTCAAGAGGTGCTAGCTAACGATGCTATGAGATGTTTAAAATGTGTAAAACAAGATGTTTGAAAAAAAGCACAGATGTTTAAAATGTGTAAAAAAAAAAGAGGTTTTAAAAAAGCACAGATGTTTAAAATGTGTAAAAAAAAGAGGTTTTAAAAAAGCACAGATGTTTAAAATGTGTAAAAAAAAGATGTTTTAAAAAAGCATAGATGTTTAAAATGTGGAAAAAAAAGAGGTTTTAAAAAAGCACAGATGTTTAAAATGTGTAAAAAAAGAGGTTTTAAAAAAGCACAGATGTTTAAAATGTGTAAAAAAAAGAGGTTTTAAAAAAGCACAGATGTTTAAAATGTGTAAAAAAAAGAGGTTTTAAAAAAGCACAGATGTTTAAAATGTGTAAAAAAAAGATGTTTTAAAAAAGCACAGATGTTTAAAATGTGTAAAAAAAAGAGGTTTTAAAAAAGCACAGATGTTTAAAATGTGTAAAAAAAAAGAGGTTTTAAAAAAGCACAGATGTTTAAAATGTGTAAAAAAAAGATGTTTTAAAAAAGCACAGATGTTTAAAATGTGTAAAAAAAAAGATGTTTTAAAAAAGCACAGATGTTTAAAATGTGTAAAAAAAAGAGGTTTTAAAAAAGCACAGATGTTTAAAATGTGTAAAAAAAAAGATGTTTTAAAAAAGCACAGATGTTTAAAATGTGTAAAAAAAAAAGAGGTTTTAAAAAAGCACAGATGTTTAAAATGTGTAAAAAAAAGAGGTTTTAAAAAAGCACAGATGTTTAAAATGTGTAAAAAAAAGAGGTTTTAAAAAAGCACAGATGTTTAAAATGTGTAAAAAAAAAGATGTTTTAAAAAAGCACAGATGTTTAAAATGTGTAAAAAAAAGAGGTTTTAAAAAAGCACAGATGTTTAAAATGTGAAAAAAAAGATGTTTTAAAAAAGCACAGATGTTTAAAATGTGTAAAAAAAAGATGTTTTAAAAAAGCACAGATGTTTAAAATGTGTAAAAAAAAGAGGTTTTAAAAAAGCACAGATGTTTAAAATGTGTAAAAAAAAAGGTTTTAAAAAAGCACAGATGTTTAAAATGTGTAAAAAAAAAGAGGTTTTAAAAAAGCACAGATGTTTAAAATGTGTAAAAAAAAGATGTTTTAAAAAAGCACAGATGTTTAAAATGTGTAAAAAAAGAGGTTTTAAAAAAGCACAGATGTTTAAAATGTGTAAAAAAAGATGTTTTAAAAAAGCACAGATGTTTAAAATGTGTAAAAAAAGATGTTTTAAAAAAGCACAGATGTTTAAAATGTGTAAAAAAAAAGAGGTTTTAAAAAAGCACAGATGTTTAAAATGTGTAAAAAAAAGAGGTTTTAAAAAAGCACAGATGTTTAAAATGTGTAAAAAAAAGATGTTTTAAAAAAGCACAGATGTTTAAAATGTGTAAAAAAAAAGAGGTTTTAAAAAAGCACAGATGTTTAAAATGTGTAAAAAAAAGAGGTTTTAAAAAAGCACAGATGTTTAAAATGTGTAAAAAAAAGAGGTTTTAAAAAAGCACAGATGTTTAAAATGTGTAAAAAAAAGATGTTTTAAAAAAGCACAGATGTTTAAAATGTGTAAAAAAAAAGAGGTTTTAAAAAAGCACAGATGTTTAAAATGTGTAAAAAAAAGATGTTTTAAAAAAGCACAGATGTTTAAAATGTGTAAAAAAAAAGATGTTTTAAAAAAGCACAGATGTTTAAAATGTGTAAAAAAAAGAGGTTTTAAAAAAGCACAGATGTTTAAAATGTGTAAAAAAAAAGATGTTTTAAAAAAGCACAGATGTTTAAAATGTGTAAAAAAAAGAGGTTTTAAAAAAGCACAGATGTTTAAAATGTGTAAAAAAAAAGATGTTTTAAAAAAGCACAGATGTTTAAAATGTGTAAAAAAAAGAGGTTTTAAAAAAGCACAGATGTTTAAAATGTGTAAAAAAATATGTTTTAAAAAAGCACAGATGTTTAAAATGTGTAAAAAAAGATGTTTTAAAAAAGCACAGATGTTTAAAATGTGTAAAAAAAGATGTTTTAAAAAAGCACAGATGTTTAAAATGTGTAAAAAAAAGAGGTTTTAAAAAAGCACAGATGTTTAAAATGTGTAAAAAAAAGATGTTTTAAAAAAGCATAGCTGTTTAAAATGTGTAAAAAAAAAGATGTTTTAAAAAAGCACAGATGTTTAAAATGTGTAAAAAAAAAGATGTTTTAAAAAAGCACAGATGTTTTAAAAAAGCACAGATGTTTAAAATGTGTAAAAAAAAGATGTTTTAAAAAAGCACAGATGTTTAAAATGTGTAAAAAAAGATGTTTTAAAAAAGCACAGATGTTTAAAATGTGTAAAAAAAAAAGAGGTTTTAAAAAAGCACAGATGTTTAAAATGTGTAAACGAAAAAAAAATGTGTACAACAACCATTTGTTTTAAATACAAATGGAACATTAAGTATAGCAACAACAAAAATTGTAAGGGGGGCGCTGTTGTTTATTTGCTCTCTGAGGGGGGGCGGACTCTCCCACACTTTGAAAACCCCTGGACTAGTACATTGCATATGCGCAGGTCGAAGGTCGTTCCAACGTAAACAACAAACATGGCTGCCTCCAGTGAGTTTATGCCGAGAATCAATCTCAAAGACGAAAGTTAAAAGTTAACACTTTTAGTTTGGAATTTTTTGATGAGGGATATTTAACAGTTACACCACGAAATCGAGTCGTACGTGAGCTGATAGCTGATGAGGCGCGTAGCACCGAGTCGGCTATAACCCATGTATGACGAGATTGAGTGGAATAACTGTTTTACTCTATCCACGTTGACTGGATTTTGAGAAACGGAGCATTTTTGTTTTTTGCAAATTCGATAAATGAAAACTTTATACAAAACGTCCGACGAAATCATTTCCGCTTCGGATGTAAACAAACCGGCGATAAGACAGGAGCAATTTGTGAAAAATGTGAGAAGAATAATTCTTGAAAAAAAAAAAGATACATTCTGACCAGCAGGGCGGCATGGTAGTGTAGTGGTTAGCGCTGTCGCCTCACAGCAAGAAGGTCCGGGTTCGAGCCCCGTGGCCGGCGAGGGCCTTTCTGTGTGGAGTTTGCATGTTCTCCCCGTGTCCGCGTGGGTTTCCTCCGGGTGCTCCGGTTTCCCCCACAGTCCAAAGACATGCAGGTTAGGTTAACTGTGGTTCATTCTGACCGGCCCGCGTAAGGTTAATTAGAAATTACAAAATAAACGTATTTTCTAATTTTACCTCATGCATGGACTGAATGTGCATTGCTTTTATTTTGAAGTTGTGTTCAACAAAAACGCAATGCGCACGACATGAGCATGACACGAAATCCCACGAAACCTAATCCCGCGATAACTACTTCCGTAATTTGTCCAGACCAACCACAAACTTGTACGTCATCCTTCAAACGGTCCAGCCAATCACATAGTGTGACGTCACCAGCAGGCGCCGGAGCCCGAGCCGATCTGTAGATCTGATTCCTACACCGAATCGACTGATGATCATCTGTCAGCTGTGCTTCGCATCTCCACCTCAGACATTCAACCTGACTCTGATGCACTCGTTAAAGACCAACAGAGACTAGATTTCTCTCACTGAACAAATAAAAAAACACCAAATGAGGTGATTAAACTACAAATGTGGGCATCATTATTATAATATCATGTATCTTGTTTGATATTTGGAGCAGAAAGACAATATTTTGATGTCTTTATTGTGTTTTGGGGTGAATGTGACTGAAAAAAAAAATGGTACAAACGTTGACATTTTGTTAACCATTGTTTTGGGAAATTTGATTGAATAAATGACATTTTTTGTAAGGCAACCTCGTTTTTTCCAGACTCTTACCAGTCTTAGCAGCTTGTAAAAACAATGATATTTATTGCTTTATATAAAGAAATACAATTAATATTATGCAGAATTTAGTTCAGCCTTTTGGTCCGGCCCTCCACTAAATTTTCTGTTTCTCATGTGGCCCTATGGAAAAAATAATTGCCCACCCCTGATCTAAATTGAGCGTAGGTGTGAATGTGAGTGTGAATGGTTGTCTGTGTCTATGTGTCAGCCCTGTGATGACCTGGCGACTTGTCCAGGGTGTACCCCGCCTTTCGCCCGTAGTCAGCTGGGATAGGCTCCAGCTCGCCCGCGACCCTGTAGAACAGGATAAAGCGGCTAGAGATAATGAGATGAGAGATGAAATTCTGACCATCAAATATTTTCAGTCCATATTTTGTTGCTTTTGTTTGTATTTTGGGGTTTTTGTTGTCGAGTAGAGTTTTTATTTCGTTCTCGGTTGGTTCAGTAACACGCGCCGCCATTTTGTTTTTCTCTACTCACGGTACTGTATATGAGCTGATATCCTAGTCGTAGAGTAGCCGATCAGAGCGTGTGATTGCTCTTATCCAGTGAATGTGGATAGAATAAAAATCAAATATACCGTGCACCAGGGGCGTGTTTAGCCTATTTTTGGGGGTGCTCAAGCACCCCCCAAAACGAGCTCAGCACCCCCTAGCTCAGCACCCTCAAAAACACTGCTTTTGGACGTAATTTTCAGAAATAAGTGCCCTTGCGCACTGCGCAATGAATGTGTGCGCGGGCGTGTGTGTGTTCTTGAATTCACCTGTTACGTGATAGTTCTATGAGCAGTAAAATCCCTCTCCTCCTTGCGTCCCCTCTGATTGGGTTGCCTGTCCGCGTGAGTGCTTGCTACGGCGTGGTGTTTTTTTTAACTGGATTCCACGCCGATGAGGAACTCGAAGTAGCACCTGAGTATTACTGGCATAGCGAGATGTGAAGGTACGGACTGGAGTTACAATTGTTAAACACAACACAATAATATGCATAATGCAATACTGATGTTCCCTGGTCTATGAGGGCAATTCCATGTAAATGTCAACCTCACCATGCAAAAATAAAGCAACATGCAATACATCAAAACCACTCCCAGAGATATCACCTAGGCTTGTACTAAATAAATAAACAAATAAATACATACATACATAAATAAATATTTTGATCACCTAATGTGTCACTGTCAGTCTTTCTTTCTTATAATGTAAACCCCAAGCTAAAATCAACTTTGATCATGTACAATTCTATATTATTGCCACAAGCCACAGAAATGTATGCTAAAATCCACAAAACAGCAAAACAATAGCCATCCTAAATATTATTTAAGAACTTTGATAGTTTTAGCTGATATTTAGAGAGTTTTTCAAAGGGTTATGGTGGTTAAATTGCTGATTTTCTAAACATATGCCATGTCTATTTCAGACGCGTCACATCCATAACGGAATTTCGTCACATCCATAACGCTGACTTTTCCTTCCGAAACTCTGCATGAAATACAAAATATTTTAAACAAAGATTTTTTAATATTCACCTTGGACCCCTCTATCAAACGGATATCTCCATTTCGACATTAGGTTTACGATTTCACAGAGTTTGATAAAAATGTACAGTCACCCAAGAAAAGTGATACTTTTTCTGTCACGTCCATAACGCATCTTTTATTGGCATTTTCTGGCATGCCCTAGATGTACTATGGGAATTGTTCTTGTTCCATCACTTCTCCAGTATGGTACAGCCTTAAAATAACACCTGTTTAAATACCGGAAGACAATAAAACATGCACCGGGTCATTTGTCGCCATTTTGAGTTCAAGTGTCACGTCCATAACGCTGGAATTGCTCATGAACAGAATGATAAAAACGACATTTATCATCCATATCGAGATACTTTTGTGCAGAGCTGTACAAGTGCTACGGTGCTAGACCACCGTGTGTTAGTCAATTTTATTTCATGTAACATAGCGTTTACTAATGTAAAATCATAATAATACACACTATTATTACACAATACACAACAACACATTAATTAACAATTACCACTGTTCAAAAATGAATAGCTCCAACGATACAAATGCAGTAGTAGGTCTTGTTAAAAATATAACGTAAATATTTGTGTCAGTGGTTGTAAATGTGTAGATATCATAGTTTATTGGGTCAGCTTCTGTTAAAACATTGCAGAATTGCTAGTCTAGTCTTCTTGTCTAGTTAAGTCTAGTCTAAATGCGGAATAAACGTGGAAACACTGTTGTTCAAGCCAGGTGCCTCTGTCAGCTCTGGGGGCTAAGCACCCCCAAAGATCAGATGCTAGAATCGCCCCTGCCGTGCACTGAGAGGCACCAATAATCATGGTTTCTCTTCGGTGACTGGAATTGTACGATTTTATTTGGGGCTGCAAAACAGTGCTAAGCCGGTCACCACAGAGAATCCTTCATTTCAACCGGAGCCTCTCAGTGCGTGGTATATGAGAGCAATATCATGACGATATGATGCTTCAAAACAAAAGGCAGTCGCAACGCTTTTAACAGGAAGAAATTCAATGTCCTGAAACAAAGCCAACTTTATTTTAACTGTCAAAAGTAACGGATTGGATGCCATTGAACGCTAGTTATGTCAAAATTTTTTTTCTTCCAGAACTTGTTGCATGCTTACCAGAAGTTTCTTTCTTTTTTCGTTTTTTATTTCCCAAACGCAATACTTTCATTTTCTACAAAACATGACTTCGTCTGTAATGGAAAAATCAAGTGTTTTTGAACACACTGAATATTTTGAAACTGTTCAGTCATTGATTTTCAAATAAAATAGTCACTCTTACTCGTATCCTGAAGGATATTGCTTTAAAAGCTTGACATCGACAGAGACATTAAAAAAAAAAAAAAAATGGAAACAGCACAAGAGGTAGGCAGCACTCAGGCATGTCCTCCTCTTTAATAACATACTGTAGACTAACACTGCACTAACACTGCACTAACACGGCACGCAGGCCTCCTGCCATTTTGATTAATGAGAGCTCCTGCTGCTTGGCCTTTGGATAACGATGCCCTCTTTTCAGCTTGGACAGTTGTGTTCAAGGTTATTGTTCTCTTTCTCAATAACCATGTTAAAATGCTCACTGTTCAGTTTTTCTACAAAAAAAAAGCGCATTTTCCAGTTATGATCTCTTCATATTATTGTTGTGCAACTCTTGATGCAGGGGCGCCGCCAGAAATTTTGGGCCCCATGAAAGATTAGAATTTTGGGCCCCCCAACTTTGCCCACCCTCGTCACAATTGCACTATTGTCATTATTTGACTTTTGTATATGGCGCTCGCTCATTAAAAACTTCAATCCTAAAGCTTTTATGGGTTGTATTGCTGCTTACCTCCTTCTCCAAAGGGGGGTTCAGTGGTTTGGTAGGGCGGAGGTCCCCCTGAGGCTGAATCTGTGCATATTTAGGGCACCCCATTAGTTATGAAACTGGTTATTAAAATGGAAAACATGTCACTGTACAAACTGTAAAAGTGTTCTCTTGATAGGCTAATCCAACCACGTTCATACTGTTCATTTACCATTCGCTAATATTTTGAACACACGTGTGAGCGATAGCTACCTTTCTTTGGGAAAAACTGAGTGACCAGTTGCCTGCCTCTCTGGTCCCTCTCAGCTTTCAGCTGTCTTTCTTTACGTTTTTGACAGCCGCTCTTCATATTTAGCGATCATAGACTGTACGCACTCCACTGCTGGCTGGCTGGCTGCTGCACCGCAACACAGCAGCAAGTAGCGTTGCACTGATCAGCACTAGGGGTGGGCGATATATCGAGATTTGCGATATATCGATATGTTTTATGAACACGAAAAAGATTTTGGCATATCGTATATATCGAGATAATGCTCTAAATTAATATGATTTCGCCACTGTGCTTAATTTCCTTCACTGTGCTATGGTGCTGCCCGCCCCGCCCCGCCTCCTTCGTGTGTTTGTTCGTGTGTAGGCGGCGTGTTAACTCATTCAACATGGCGGCGCCCACAGAAAGCCCAGAGGCGGCAGAACTCGTACCAAAAAAAGGACAAATGGCTCCATTATATGGAGATATTTTGGTTTTAAACCGTCGGACGAACAACAGAAAGAGGTCTACTGCCGGGAATGCAAGAAATTGGTGGCAACCAAAGCGTCGAGCACCACGAACCTGTTCAACCATTTACAGGTATGCCACAAACTTTTGTACGAGGAGTGTGCCAGGCTGAGAGTTAATGCAGTGAGATGAGTTTGAGTTTTGTTTTTAAGGAAAAGGAAGGCAATATGTATTATTTCTATAAGTCAAATTATTATTTATGAAATGAGGGTTTTTTTTTTGTTATCTTAAATGTTTAAGACGCACTTTATAAGAACTGCCTACCCTCAGGTTTTATGTTTGTAATTAAAATAAGGCAATATACTACTTCCTTGGTTTGATAATTCATGTTAAAAATGGTGCACAAGCACTTTGTTACTAGTCTACCTCTAGGCACTTGGCTGCCTACCTGTTTGCACTTCAATAAAAAAAAAAACACCTTGCTGAATTTGGTGTGTCTGTTTTTTGGGGGTTGTTTTTCCTGCATAGATATCGAGATATATATCGTATATCGAGATATAGCAAAAATATATTGAGATATTTTTTTTTTCTCCATATCGCCCAGCCCTAATCAGCACACAGATTTAACGCATCGCGCTTCTACCAGAACTGGACCGTACCGTTTCGCAAAAGGGGGAGGGTTAAATGACAATATGTTGAAGAACTCAAGAAATAGACAACCTTGTTCAATTAGCTCATTTTACCAGATGGAATATTGCATTGTTGTTGTTTCAAAAGTCTTATTAAAATCATTAAAAGCATATTATCAGCCCCTTAAAGGGCCCCATGGAAGTGCTGGGCCCCTAGAATTGTTCTAACCTTTCCCCCCCTGGCGGCGCCCATGCTTGATGTCAGAAGCAGGAGATCAGATTATCAGACAGAACTCTCAGCACACGGCTTCTTTTTCTAACTTCGATTTTAACCCTTTGATGCAAAACATGGGTCAAAAGTGACCCGGCTGAGTTTTTATCTTCTATATCTTTGCAATAAATTAATTCCATCATTCAGTATTCACGGTATTCCTCAATTAACTTGTTTTTGATCGTCATACATCCTTATTTTATTTTTTCCTTTCTTACTTTTTGAATAAAACCCCTTTTTGTATCACTACCCTTCTAATGCACAACATGGGTCAAAAACGACCTGCGTTCATTTTCCAGGTTATTTCATGTACGGCTGAGTGTTTCTATGATAAACTTTTGAAATAAATTCATTTTGTCATTTACTTTTCCAAATATGCAGTAAATATCTTGTTTTTGTTTAGCGCAAATCATCATTTTTATTTTTCCTTTCTTAAGTTATGAACAAGCACAGCTTTCGTAATTCTACATCGAGTTTACACACATGGGTCAGAACCAACCCGCATGCATTTACTCCAGCGTTTGGTGGGAACTGTGAATTGTGCTTGTGTCGGACATTTCACAGCTCAGCACAGCGCCCTTTGCCCATCTAATACATGGAAGGAATGTTTTTCAATTGTTCTAACATTACCTTAGAAAAAAAATTGATTATGTTTAGGTTCCCTTGAGAGTGAGTAGATTACTCGTCAGAAAGTTACAATTAATTACTGTTAGCTACCGAGCTGTTGACATATTCTACTTTAGTTAGCTAATTTTATTGTAGTTGGCTTAGCTAACTACATAGTTAATAAATAAATAAATAAATAAATAACTGGCCCCATTCACTGCTAAAGTAATTACTTGAAACACATTATTATTATAGTATGAAGACATTTAATTTTAAATCACACTTGGATGACCCATGTGTAGTAATATAAAAAGTATTTTTGTTCATAAAGTAGGAAAGAAAAAATTAAATTAATGATTTGTGGTAATTAAAAACAAGATATTTAAAGAATACTTGGAATATTCAATCATAAAATAAATTGATTTCAAAAGATAGAGCAAAGTACGGAAGCCGTGAGAGGCCCTTCATATAATCTTTTTTTATTCACCTTGTTATCCCGAGATAACGACATAATTAATTCAGGATCTCGAGAAAACAACACAACTAATTCGAGATCTTGAAAAAACAAAACAATTATTTCATGATCTCGAGAAAACACCTGAGTCTTCTGCGGAGGTGCCGCGGACTAATTTTGAAATGATCCCTTATTAAAAGACTTAATGCAATCTCTCCCTGTGTCAACCCCTGAACAAAATATTGCCTTATTAGGTGATCGATTATTCCAGACATTCTAATGACCAAAGTTGCGTCTGTACAGAATGAGAAATAGCCCCAAAGTCAGCACATCACAAGTCTCTTGGCGCACCTGAATGAACCATTTCTCAGCTGTTTACTCGAGATCATGAAATAATTGTTTTGTTTTCTCGAGATCTCAAAATAACGGTTTTGTTTTCTCGAGATCTCGAATTAGGCCATGTACACACGTAGCCGGGTATTTTTAAAACCGAACATTTTCCCCCCCTCCGTTTATAAAAATGTTTTATCCACACCACCTCGTCTTCGAAAAAAATCCCTTCCACACATAACCGAACATCTGCGTTTTCAATCACATTCATAAGCATTCCAAACCTGTAGATGGCATTATTTCCCCAAATCCTACCCCCTAATCACATCAGAATAGCCCTCTGTTGGCGTCACTTCCGCCTAAACATAAAACATGACGCCAAGCTCGTTCGTCTGGACAGACATTGCTTCTAAACACAATTTTGGAGTATAAACTTCAAAAGACGCAAGAAAACGTTGATTGGGAATCTCGTCAAAGCAAATATGTGGACATATTGACCCTGTTTTTGGAGCAGTATCCCGCGGAGAGTTCTAACGACTTCCCTCATGAAAGGGGCGAGCTAGTCAGGGCAGATTCGTTGTCATTTTTTTGGCGCAGATTGTGACGTTCTAAAACGCAAAACTCCGGTTATCTCTGTCTACACGAAAAGGCATACACGGAGTTTTCAAAAATCTTCACTTTGCCCGGAGTTTTTTTAAATATTCGTTTTTGATGTGTTTTCATGTGGATGACAGGCCAAAACGTAGAAAAATATCTTCGATTTAGCAGATACCCGGCTACGTGTGGACGGGGTCTTAGTTGTGTTGTTTTCTCGAGATCCTGAATTAATTATGTCGTTATCTCGGGATAACGGTTTTGTTTTCTCGAGATCCTGAATTAATTATGTCGTTATCTCGGGATAACGGTTTTGTTTTCTCGAGATCTCGAATTAGTTGTGTTGCTTTCTCGAGATCCTGAATTAATTATGTCGTTATCTCGGGATAACGGTTTTGTTTTCTCGAGATCTCGAATTAGTTGTGTTGCTTTCTCGAGATCCTGAATTAATTATGTCGTTATCTCGGAATAACAGTTTTGTTTTCTCGAGATCTCGAATTAGTTGTGTTGCTTTCTCGAGATCCTGAATTAATTATGTCGTTATCTCGGGATAACGGTTTTGTTTTCTCGAGATCTCGAATTAGTTGTGTTGCTTTCTCGAGATCCTGAATTAATTATGTCGTTATCTCGGAATAACAGTTTTGTTTTCTCGAGATCTCGAATTAGTTGTGTTGCTTTCTCGAGATCCTGAATTAATTATGTCGTTATCTCGGAATAACGGTTTTGTTTTCTCGAGATCTCGAATTAGTTGTGTTGTTTTCTCGAGATCCTGAATTAATTATGTCGTTATCTCGGGATAACGGTTTTGTTTTCTCGAGATCTCGAATTAGTTGTGTTGCTTTCTCGAGATCCTGAATTAATTATGTCGTTATCTCGGAATAACAGTTTTGTTTTCTCGAGATCTCGAATTAGTTGTGTTGCTTTCTCGAGATCCTGAATTAATTATGTCGTTATCTCGGAATAACGGTTTTGTTTTCTCGAGATCTCGAATTAGTTGTGTTGTTTTCTCGAGATCCTGAATTAATTATGTCGTTATCTCGGGATAACGGTTTTGTTTTCTCGAGATCTCGAATTAGTTGTGTTGCTTTCTCGAGATCCTGAATTAATTATGTCGTTATCTCGGAATAACAGTTTTGTTTTCTCGAGATCTCGAATTAGTTGTGTTGCTTTCTCGAGATCCTGAATTAATTATGTCGTTATCTCGGGATAACAAGGTGAATAAAAAAAAGGATTATATGAAGGGCCTCTCTCGGCTTCCGTAGCAAAGAAAAACTCAGTCAGCGTGAAATAACCTGGAAAATGAATGCGGGTCATTTTTGACCCATGTTGTGCATTAGAAGGGGTGTGCATACCGTATGTTTTGCATCAAAGGGTTAATCGGCTTCACGATTGTTTTGTTTGTAGGCGTTTTTTTTTTTCCTCTTAACAGACACGTTTGCTCATGTTCACTCTGTCCGTTTCCTATTAATCCAGGACACAAATGTTGGGGTTTGGCTATGCTGAGTGAGTGTGTGTGTGTATGTTTTCACGACTAACACGTTAGCGTGTGTGTGTGTGCATGAGAAATGGTGTGAGCCGGTGCTTGTGCACACTTTAATTTCATAAACACAGCGCCACATGGGGAGAAACCGCTCACAGCAGCTCGGTGCATGAAGAGTGTTAATAATAAAGGAGATGTGCGAGAACAGGCGTGTGTTTTATTTCAGCTGCAGTCTTTTCACCCAGAACGGGTGCGCATGCTGTGTAACTTCAGTGGAGGAAAAATGGCACGTGCAGCCTTGAAAATAAACCGCAGTAATGTTTATAAGTTTGCACTTAAGAGTTGTTTAGTTGCTCTTCAGTGTGTGCGTGCGCTCTGAGTTTGACTCCAGAAGAACCAGCCTTGACATTTCTCCTTGCTCGGCTTAATTAAAGGCTTTGATTTGTAAGGATTCTGTTGTTCTTCAGCATTGTTGGCGGTGCGGTGGTTAGCACTGTTGCCTCACAACAACAAGGTTCTGGGTTCGAGGCTGATGGGGGCTTTTCTGTGTCGAGTTTGCATGTTCTGTCCGTGTGGGGTGCTCCGGGTATTTAGCGCAACTCAAAGTGCTTGAACACAAGATCCAAGAACGCTTAATCTTTATTATAAAAACTTACTGATCACGTTTAAAGATGTTTGATGCATTTTTTTTTTAATGAAAGCTGCCGAGATTCCGATCGAAAACGACCGATTGTATTTCCCTACTCCGCCATCTTGAAACCGCCATGTTTGATGGAGCCCGTATGTTCGTCACCAATCCTCCCTCCAAATTATTTAACACAGCACGTCCCCTGACACAGTACGCCGCGACAGCCAACTTCCAGGTTTGTTTTGTCTTTATTAAAGTGCTAAGCTTAAAGATCTGATGACACGTTTTTGACATCTTTGGCGGTGTTTTATAACATAAAAAGTAATTCCCGATGATCCATATATTAATTCACGAAGGCGCCTATTTTACAAGTTATGATGATAAACGCGGCTATTTGGGCAAATTTGACGGGGCTGCAGCACCCAGGAGACGAAGGAGGAGGAGGAGCTATATGACGTCAGCGAAAGAATCTTCCTCCTAACTTACCAGTTTGTTGTTGATGCGACAGGTGTTCAGTTTATCATTATTAGTATTTTTATTAGACATTATTATACATTATTATATATATATTAGTTATTACGCCTTCGCGTTGTGTTGCCGGCTTTTGCTCCAAAACCCACAAGGATGGGGTAAGTTTATTCAAGTTTCCCAGAGATCCCGAGCTGCATGCGAAGTGGGTGAAGCAAGTCAGGCGCACTCGTGACAAGTGGGAGCCCTCACCAACATCCGTCCTGTGCTCTGAACACTTCGATTTGGATTGTTTTGACACCCTTCCCAGCTTAAAAGAATCTCTTGGGTGTTCAGTTCAGCACAAACGTGTGTTACTACCATCAGCAGTGCCTACACAGTGTTGCCAGATTGGGAGGTTTCCCGCCCAGTTGGGCGGTTTCAAGTGCATTTTGGTGGGTTTTGAACATATTTTTGTCAGCAGTATCTGTTGCCAGATACTGCTGAAGTTTTCCAGCCCAAAATATGTTCAAAACCCACCATAATGCACTTGAAACCGCCCAACTGGGCTGGAAACCTCCCAATCTGGCAACACTGCCAGTATTCCGGAGGGGCTCTACTAGTAGCTATGCCGGATCCAAAGACAGTCCTCCTGTCAGAACATGTGCTGTGAAACGACATAAGATAAAGGTACGTAGAGCTATAGATTCTACATGATAATCATAAATGTAATCATAAAGTCGGCGTGATATCAGTCATGTATTTGCTTGTGAAAGCTTGCGGCTTTCATGTAACTGCCGCCTAGCAACGAGAGGCAAAGGGTAAAGAGGGTAGGCTATCATAGATTCTATTCGGAAGAGATCAACACAATTCTAGACTCCCAGAAGAGGAAGAGCTAGCACTAGAGAGTTCACCGGCGTTTTCATGCGCCATTTCCATTGAGTAGAACCAGAGTAGAACAGCCAGTGAACCGCAGCGTGTTCTCCCGCTGACGTCACAACATGGCCGCGAGTTGGATATTTGCGTAACAACAGCTTCTTTTCACGTAATTATAACAGAAATCTAACATGTTTGCCATGTTGTATAGTTTATTTAAGAAATTGCATAGAGTCATGTTCGTGTCATCAGCACTTTAAATTATATCGTGTGGTGACCACACTGTAGACTGGTCGGGATATGCGGACGATTTGGAGCTCATGTTTGAGGACGAAGCAGAACTCTCGAAGGCGCTGATTATACTTGACGAAACATTTAAAAACTTCCATCTGGAAATAAATGTCAAAAAGACCAAGACGATGATTGTGAACTACAACCACCTGCAGATGGGAGAAAGCACATATGGACAAGACAGTGACTACCCTGTAAGCATTGTCTCGTTGAAGGGCACTGCAATTGAGAACGTAAAGAAATTTCGCTATCTTGGAGATGACATCCAATTTGATCAGCCCTCTACCGGCGATGCTGAAATTGACCTACGTATCAGTGTTGCCGAGTCGAAGTTTTATCAGCTATTCAAGAAGCTCACCGACAGAAACATTCTGCTAAAGACACGCGTATTTGTTCTGAACGCAATGGTACGTAGTAGACTCACCTATTCCTGCCAGACATGGAACATCACTCAAGCACAGCAACGAAGATTGGAATCAGCATATGTGACCGTGTTATGAAAAATGATTCGTAAAGGATTTGAACGTAAAGAACCTCGTGATGATGATGCAGCGCCCAACTTTGCATTTGTATCGTCTTCTGAAGATGTTTTGAATATTTGTCGTACAGAGAATGTCATGAGCTACGTCGCAAAAACAGCAGACCAAATACCTGGTACACCTAGCTCGACAAGAAACGTCTAGTGTCGCCAAAAAGCTTCTGTTCAACGATAACAAGAATGTAAAGAAAGGTAGACCAGCTGTCACGATGGAGCAACAAGTTCTGCATCATTCTGGGTTGACGGCTGATCAATTTTACCGAAGTGCATTGAAGACAGAGATCAACAAAGATATGGTTGACTACGTTCGTGGTTCTAACCGCTCTACGTCAGCAACTGCCGACAGGAGTCAAAGACGAAGATATTTATTATTTACAGCTTGCTAAGGAGACATGATTCTCATTTTTCTCACTGAAATTGGTCAAGGCTTTGTCGCTTTATTAGTCAAATGCATATGAAAAAAAACAGTAATATGTGATATCAAATGGACTTTTAATAATTTCGGCAAGTTTTCAGGAATAGATTCCGCTCATAGTCGGCAAAACGCATGTTGTCAAGCAGGGCAAGAGACATAATCTCCCGGGCAATTAATTCAGCAAACGCATAATTATTGACCGTCAGTTGAATTTGTGATATGATCGGAAGTGACTGAAGTTATCTATGAAGGTGCCGACAATTCAAGGTTTGTTATGGATTAACTACAAATACCCAAAGACGCCAAAGAATCGGATTTTCAGTCCATGTTTCGAGGATCAACAACTGATCCTTAAAGCCTAGGTCACAACCGGACGTACGATTTTTTGGCCGTGCGATTTTTGGCGTTTCCCAAATCGCTGCTTTTTTTTGTTCGTGCAGAAAGACGCACGTTGGCCGTAAGTTTGTCTTGCGACCTGAAAAAAACGTAAGCGCCTGTAGAGTTTGTTTGACATGACAAAGAACCTCTGCGGCCGGTCTGCGGCTCGAAAATCAGCACGTCACACGCGCACCCTCCGTGCGTTTCAAGCGCGCCCTCCGTGCGTTTCTTGCGTTTTTTGCACGTAAACCGGCCGTAGGAGCGCGTACGGCCGGTTGTGACCGAGGCATAACATGCACAGCAGCAGAAATTCCAGCTTCCAGTCCCAAAGCAACCAAAATAAATCATCATAAACCCCTTCCTATATCAAGACAAGGGTTTTTTTTTTATTATTGTGACCATAATCCAGAGTTGTGCTAAAGAACAGAGTTGTGTAAAAAGACTTTGGATTTGTGCAAAAAGATTTTTGCGCTAAATAACCATATACCGCTCCAGTTTCCCCCACAGTCCAAAGACATGCAGTTAGGCTAACTGGCTACTCTAAATTGTTTTAAATTAATTTAAATAAGGTTTATCACAACTATAACACTAGATTTAACAGAAATATCCGAAAAACAGCAGCCAACAGAGACTGGGGCTTGTGGACATCGACAAATTTTGCTGTCGACGACTGGAACAAGTGAAATAAGTCCTTGAGGGAAATGACATCATTAAGAAAGTTTAAAAAGGTTTCTGCAAAGTAGTTTTCTAGTACGTTTTGGTGAAACAGTCTCTCTCTCTAAAAAAAAAAAACAACTTAATTTATCTCATATATATGGTATCTGGTTATTTAGCACAAAAGTCTTTTAGCACACATTCTAAAGTCTCTTTGCACAACTCTATGTTCTTTAGCACAACTCTGGATTATGGTCACAATAATAAAAAAATATTTACTCTCTTGATATAGGAAGGGGTTTATTATGATTGCTTAGGGACTGGAAGCCAGAATTTATGCTGCTGTGCATGTTAAAGCAGAACTGAAGGCAATTTTTTATGATCAAAATTCTATTTATGTAATTTTATTAAATATCGGAATGCATGTTTGATCGCTATTTTGTCGCTGCTATAGCAAGTTATGAGTGTCTGAAATATGCTCTGTAATATATCAGTCCATATGTCAAAGCGATGGCCGCAAACGAGATGCGTCGAGACCTGTGCGAGACATCGTAGGACGGAAGTAAAACGTACAGCGGAAATCAAAGTCACTGACATCTGCCAACGTTGTCAAAAGACACACGCGCCCTCTTTCGAACGCTGACGTAATTAAACCGGAAGTTTTGTTTGTTTTGATAGCAATCAGGAAAATTTGAAAAAAAAAATAGCAGTAATCGTCATTTAAACTCGTTTTTGTGCAATATTAGAAAACGTTTGGAAAACAGTTTTCAAAATGGCGGCACTGACACCTGGCTGACACTTCTTCACGTTTCGAAGTCTCGCACAAGTCTCGTGAAGATCACGTGGATAAGCGACGCCTGCCATGGACCAAACGAACTAAATTCAACACGGCTACAAACCGAATAGGCCGATAAGTATAATATTTAATTGCAATTACTATCCCGATTCCAAAAAAGTTGGGACAAAGTACAAATTGTAAATAAAAACGGAATGCAATAATTTACAAATCTCAAAAACTGATATTGTATTCACAATAGAACATAGACAACATATCAAATGTCGAAAGTGAGACATTTTGAAATTTCATGCCAAACATTGGCTCATTTGAAATGTCATGACAGCGACACATCTCAAAAAAGTTGGGACAGGGGCAATAAGAGGCTGGAAAAGTTAAAGGTACAAAAAAGGAACAGCTGGAGGACCAAATTGCAACTCATTAGGTCAATTGGCAATAGGTCATTAACATGACTGGGTATAAAAAGAGCATCTTGGAGTGGCAGCGGCTCTCAGAAGTAAAGATGGGAAGAGGATCACCAATCCCCCTAATTCTGCGCCGACAAATAGTGGAGCAATATCAGAAAGGAGTTCGACAGTGTAAAATTGCAAAGAGTTTGAACATATCATCATCTACAGTGCATAATATCGTCAAAAGATTCAGAGAATCTGGAAGAATCTCTGTGCGTAAGGGTCAAGGCCGGAAAACCATACTGGGTGCCCGTGATCTTCGGGCCCTTAGACGGCACTGCATCACATACAGGCATGCTTCTGTATTGGAAATCACAAAATGGGCTCAGGAATATTTCCAGAGAACATTATCTGTGAACACAATTCACCGTGCCATCCGCCGTTGCCAGCTAAAACTCTATAGTTCAAAGAAGAAGCCGTATCTAAACATGATCCAGAAGCGCAGACGTCTTCTCTGGGCCAAGGCTCATTTAAAATGGACTGTGGCAAAGTGGAAAACTGTTCTGTGTTCAGACGAATCAAAATGTGAAGTTCTTTATGGAAATCAGGGACGCCGTGTCATTCGGACTAAAGAGGAGAAGGACGACCCAAGTTGTTATCAGTGCTCAGTTCAGAAGCCTGCATCTCTGATGGTATGGGGTTGCATTAGTGTGTGTGGCATGGGCAGCTTACACATCTGGAAAGACACCATCAATGCTGAAAGGTATATCCAGGTTCTAGAGCAACATATGCTCCCATCCAGACGACGTCTCTTTCAGGGAAGACCTTGCATTTTCCAACATGACAATGCCAAACCACATACTGCATCAATTACAGCATCATGGCTGCGTAGAAGAAGGGTCCGGGTACTGAACTGGCCAGCCTGCAGTCCAGATCTTTCACCCATACAAAACATTTGGCGCATCATAAAACGGAAGATACGACAAAAAAGACCTAAGACAGTTGAGCAACTAGAATCCTACATTAGACAAGAATGGGTTAACATTCCTATCCCTAAACTTGAGCAACTTGTCTCCTCAGTCCCCAGACGTTTACAGACTGTTGTAAAGAGAAAAGGGGATGTCTCACAGTGGTAAACATGGCCTTGTCCCAACTTTTTTGAGATGTGTTGTTGTCATGAAATTTAAAATCACCTAATTTTTCTCTTTAAATGATGCATTTTCTCAGTTTAAACATTTGATATGTCATCTGTGTTCTATTCTGAATAAAATATGGAATTTTGAAACTTCCACATCATTGCATTCCATTTTTATTTACAATTTGTAGCTACTTTGTCCCAACTTTTTGGGAATCGGGGTTGTAGTTGCCAATACGAGTCATGATATAAGGTTACTAAAACTGAAAACGTAATTAGATAACACGTTAATTAAGAAACAAAGCAAGTTTAAAAATGACTTCGGTTCTCCTTTAAGTCTGGGAATGCATCTATAGCCATGGTCAATGCATGTGCAAGAAACATGTTGCTGTGATGTCAAAACATCAGTTTCACGTGGCAAAGTTAACGGTTTTACTCACCTGTCGTGTCTATTACTTGTAATGCGACTTTTTTCTCATGATAAATTTCACCTTCACGAACGAAAATCATTTTTCTCAACTTATTGGCATGGACACGCAAATCTTGGAAAAGTTCATTTCCTTTTCCCTGTCAGTGTTCTCTTTTCGTCTTTGCTATTGTCTTTCTTCCTGCTGTTCCCTATTTTTACGCAATTTTCAGGACATTTACTGACATTTTCAGACACTGGTTTTTAGTGGCGTCTCAAAGCCTCCAAGCCAAACGATCTAAAACTGTTGTTGTAATAACGATGGGATAGATGGAGAAAATTTTCATTTCTGTAATCCTACTGTTCCCTTTAAATTGAGCACTCAGTTAAGTAGCCAATAAGAGTTTCTCAAAGAAAGCTGTGATCCGTCCGATAAGTATAAAAACAGCGGGTCACGTAACTACAGATCATTCTATCACTGTCTGATTACACATAGATAAAGATTAAGTGTACTTAGATCTTGTGCTAAAGAACTTAGGGTTGTGCTAAGAGACTTTAGAACTTGTGCTAGAAGACTTTGGATTTTTGCGAAAATACTTTTGTGATAAATAACCGTAAACCATATATATATATATATATATATATATATATATATATATATATATATATATATAATGTTATTTACCAGCTTAAGGTCGGTCCGTATGGTGAAATACCGTGACCGAGGTCTTGAAAGTACTGAGCGAGGCCCTCTGGGCCGAGGTCAGTATTCAAGGCCGAGGTCACGGTATTTCACCATACGGACCGACCTTAAGCTGGTAAATAATACATTTATTTTTTTCTTTACCAAATTCTAACAGAAAACGAGAGTGCGCGAAAGGGAAAACCGATCCAAGCCACCATTTTGAATCCTCATTCACGGCTGTAATGCAAATGGCTTCCTCCTCGGTATACAAGTGCACTTCCATGGTAGGAAAACAATTACATGCAAACTCCACACAGAAAGGCCCTCGCCGGCCACAGGGCTCGAACCCGGACCTTCTTGCTGTGAGGCGACAGCGCTAACCACTACACCACCATGCCGCCCCAAAAAAGATAATTTAAAAAAAATTAAAAAATAGGGCTGGTGGCATGGTGGTGTAGTGGTTAGCGCTGTCGCCTCACAGCAAGAAGGTTCTGGGTTCGAGCCCCGGGGCCGGCGAGGGCCTTTCTGTGTGGAGTTTGCATGTTGTCCGCGTGGGTTTCCTCCGGGTGCTCCGGTTTCCCCCACAGTCCAAAGACATGCAGGTTAGGTTAACTGGTGACTCTAAATTGACCGTAGGTGTGAATGTGAGTGTGAATGGTTGTCTGTGTCTATGTGTCAGCCCTGTGATGACCTGGCGACTTGTCCAGGGTGTACCCCGCCTTTCGCCCGTAGTCAGCTGGGATAGGCTCCAGCTTGCCTGCGACCCTGTAGAACAGGATAAAGCGGCTAGAGATAATGAGATGAGATGAGAAAAAATAAAATAAAAAGCGTGTGTGAATGGTTGTTTCCCAAGCCTGGAAATGGGACGGTTGCGGCAGGAAGGGCATCCGGCGTACAACTATGCTCCATTAAATATGACATGTGGATCAATCGGGTCCACATGGCAGTGACCCCACACACACATAAGTGGGACAAGCTGGAAGAAGTGAGTGAGTGAGTGTTTGCATTGTTATTTGTTGAAAATGCTATATGAATAAAACTGAATATTCAAATGAAAACATTTTCCTGTTTTAGTGCAATGTTCAGTGTAATCTGCTTCACTAATTCAACTGGACGACTGGCATTCCAAGCGCACTTATATTTAGCATCACCGAACCGGGACAGTTTCCTGTGTGCGTCACTCTGCTCGTCTGAGTTCACCACATCAAATTCCAGCTGCTAAATTTACAACACTGATTATAAAGTTCACTGATTTGACGAGGAAAATAGACATCACTCATCACAGTTAGCTAGCTAGTTGTTTTTTGCTAACAAAAGACAAAAAAAAAAATGGAGGCATCTGTATTGTTGGTTTTTTGTTTTTTAAAACCTCATTTTGTAGCTCGAAGGCACATCAGACAAAACGGACCCGGTCCGTGTACTTTTTCGTTCATTCATTATTCTATTTTGGAATGAAAGATGAAATTTAAAAAAGGGTGCAGCTTGGTGTTTTATTTAAAACAATACAAGCAGAAATGGCTCTATTTTGTTTTCGAAATGTATTGCCATCATCAAATCGTAGTATTAGAAAAGTGGACAACATTTCTGATCGTTTTCTTATTTTGTAATATTCATTTATTCCTTTATTGAATTTCATTTGACTGATCCTATATTTCACCCGCAAGTAAATTACACCGCCTGGCTCGCGCTCACGCATGTCTCACTTACAACACACGACAACGACGACGATAGATCGACCTCCAGCGAGTTCATGGATCATGGACGCTATGCAGTACATGAACAGCCATGTCCTGCGCCAATGTCTTTGAGGTGCTGTGAAATATCTGCATGCGTAGCATGCCTTCGCAACATTTCGCAAATTAAGTCGGAATATGCCTCCAAAGACGCCATGTCATGCGGATGAGAATAAACAAACCATAACGCTCCCAACCCGCCCACAAGCTTAGGCTTCCAGGTTATGGAATCAATTTTGTCCCAAAATGTTCGTACAATACTTTTGAAATATCAAACAAAAACGACAAATCAAAATACAAAAAAAACAAAAAAAAGTCAATTTTTTTAGACTGGCAAACAAATTATTTGTGTAATCGTGCAAAATATCAGTCTATTACTCTTCAGAAACCTTTTATTTTTGTTCCGCGTCTTTCTCAGTTTTGTTTGACGTAATTTATTTTGGTTGCGATTCCAGCTTTCTCGTTTGCGCTCCCTGACTTTTTGCTTGCAGTTTTGGCACAAACTTGACGTGTGGGCGGGCTGTCCAGGAATGCATTCCCATTGGCTAACTTGCGTTTGACTGACAGCTACGCTCAGCCATTCCCTACTCGGATTCTGGCGGACTGTTTGGCGAGTGAGCGATCCATTGACGGTAAACAAGGATGGAGTGGACTTCAGTGGCGACTATGATATTGAATTTACACTTTGTTGAATTAATTCAGTATCATAGTCGCCACTGAAGTCCACTCGATCCTTGTTTACCGTCAATGGATCGCTCACTCGCCAAACAGTCCGCCAGAATCCGAGTAGGGAATGGCTGAGCGTAGCTGTCAGTCAAACGCAAGTTAGCCAATGGGAATGCATTCCTGGACAGCCCGCCCACACGTCAAGTTTGTGCCAAAACTGCAAGCAAAAAGTCAGGGAGCGCAAACGAGAAAGCTGGAATCGCAACCAAAATAAATTACATCAAACAAAACTGAGAAAGACGCGGAACAAAAATAAAAGGTTTCTGAAGAGTAATAGACTGATATTTTGCACGATTACACGAATAATTTGTTTGCCAGTCTAAAAAAATTGACTTTTTTTTCCTTTTTTTGTATTTTGATTTGTCGTTTTTGTTTGATATTTCAAAATTATTGTATGAACATTTTGGCACAAAATTGATTCCATACCAGGTCACCCAAAACCTAAGTTCTAAATAAACTAAAACGCAATTCAGAACGGCATTTTTCAAAATTGCTTTTTCCCTTTTTCTGCTGTTCAATGGCTCATTTTGAATAACTAAAAATACATTAAAACATGGCTCTGGATTCCATTTCACAAGTCATACACAAGCGTAAAAATTAATAAACGAGTCATTTTTCATTTCTCATGTGACTTCCAAAATAGAATAACGAATGAACGAAAAAGTAAATTTTTAAACCTCATTTTGTAGCTCGAAGGCACATCAGACAAAACGGACCCGGACAGAATACCGATTTCAGACTTTCTATTTCTGAAGAAAGTCGAACGCAGCACGTGAACACGAATTGGCCCGACGCAGCAGCGAAACGCCTCGGTGCCTGTGACCGCTCTGTACAACAGGTCACGCTGATGTATTAGCTATTAGTAAAACAATGTTTAACCACAATGTAAGCGGTAAAACTGTCCGTGGAGTTACAGCAGTTCTGAAAAGTCTTAACGCCGTTTGAAATCTGAATACGTTTGCGATACTGCTCCGGTCTGCTAGCTAACATTGCTGAAATCCTGAAGTGAAACGAAAGGAAAGGACAAAGTTCGCATTCTGGAGCGGGAGAAAACCCAAGTACCTGAACTTCATTCTGCTGGTCAAAATTGACCGTTCATTCATACCGTAGCATCAAAGGGTTTTAACCGTTATTTTAACACTTTGTTAGCGTGGTGAAAGAAAGCTAGTCAGGAGAATGTAATTCGATAATTTATAATTTAGGCGTCTTGCTGCAGGCATTATCATTTGGCGTAGCTCAATCATTACTCGCACAGCCTGCTGTAAACAAGTTCACTGTCTGGAAAGGCTCATTCGGGATATATTGTAGATTTAATTGAAATTTTTCCCACAAAAGAGCCTTTAATAAAATTTGTTTTCTCCTGCTGGTGTTCTTTTATTAAATCGCGAAAACAAACACACTGAAGCTTTTCGAAACCTTCCAGAATACCCTGCTTCGATTCGTCGGAACGCTAGAAACTCAAAATCGCGGATGGTTGCGGCATTTCAACAGTCTAATGCCAAATGCCAATGCTGTGGGTCTGAGAAGCTCGTATGTAAGCTTTAAACGAGGCATCTCTTCGAGTATATCAGTATACTGGATCTGCAGATATTCAGTCCTGTCCTGATCTTTTGAAGGATTAATAAAAAGAGCTGCAGATCAGTTCATCATTCGCTGCTCGAGGGCTCATTTCCTGTTCTTAATCTCATGCCATCGCTACCGACGGCTTTGAATCAGCACATGTGAAATCCTTTGCACGGAGGTAAAAATGTCCCACAGGGCCTGTGGATACTAGCCTGGCAAGCCAGACTAAATGTGAATATTTAGTCTGGCCTCGATCCGTAGACACTTCCGAAGCGGGTAGGAGGAACAACCCGCTGTCTTTCAAACCGTCTCTGTGCGTATAGGCCAACGCTCTGACCAATCAGCGCAACAGTGACTGTGACGTAGTCAGAGCGACAGAAAGCAGTGGGGGAGGCCTTGATATTAAATAATTTTTCAAAATGCGTATTAATTAATAAACAGGTTCTAGATATTAAGAAGTTTGGAGATAATGACCACAAGTTTGGAGTCTGTACCACATACACTTTTTTCCAAGTGTTTTTCAAGGGTTTGCTTAAACTGTTTTTGAGAGTTTTTATTTAGTGGCGTTTGGTGAAATAATTTCCCTTACATTTAAAATAACGGGAAAATAAGAAACAATCAAAAAGTCATGTTTCAAAGCTGTTTATTAATTCTTCGTACTGCACAAACTAGCCCCATCCTTTTGGCTACGAGCGGAGCCAGCTGGTAGATCAGACTTTTGCCATAGCCGGTCGGCAAAACAGCGAAAACGTCCTTCTTGAAAAGGAATGAGCGGAGAGCCTCTTCCTGCTCATGTTTCAACGAAAACTCCAAGTCGAATTCTTCTAAAACTGATTCCAAAGCGGAGTCAAACGCGCGCTGTTCACTAGCCGTAGCCATCTTTCCTGTTGCGCTTTCTCCAGCGTCGCGCAGCTTTGTCGTCACTCCTGCAAAAGCCCGCCCAAGGAATCCAAACAAAAACCTTGCGTTGTGATTGGCGGGCACGATTTGATGCCTGGGGTGTTTTTGTTTATATGGTGCGAGGCTAGACCCACTCGCTAGGCAAAAATATTTTTGGCCGCTAGGCGGTTGGGTCTAGTTTACTAGGCTATGTGGATACTGTATCTATGGACGAACGCGTGTCTTGATCTTTGAATTATTCGGCGTGTGAGCAGAGATGACTGTGGAGAAAATGGACATCCGGTTCCACTTTTGCATCTGCAGCGGAATATTAAAAGCTTGGTGGAAAATAGAGTAAAGTAATACAGAGAATACACTGTAAAATCAACAGGAACTAATAATGCGACCTGTTTTATTCTAATCATCATAGCACGTGTAGAGCTTTGTGTGTGATGCATTTTAACCGGACTGTAGTCGCAAGCAAGGGCTCCTTTTTAATTCTGGCATCTTTTTAAGGTGGCGTAGAGCGTCCAAGTGCTCACTAAGTCCAATTAGATACGATGTTAAAGTTAAAGCGCAGATACAAACTCGTCCAATTTAAGAAACGAATTCATTTCCGAGGGCATTTGCTGGAGTGGAGAGCACTCAGCAGCCCGTTGATAGCTGATTAAGTATTAGCACGAGGCGAGCGAGACACGCTGGATTTATTACCCACGCCTTTCAGTTCCTCTGTTTAGTGAAAGCATTTTTAAAGTAAATGACTCCAGGCTCTGGAGACCTTCTCACTGCCTGCAAACATTAGAAATAACAACTGGCTCCATGCGAATGAGCAGAGAGGCTCCGTATGATAGGAGAGAAAAATATTTGAGAAATGGAAATGAGGAAGATGAATCTGGGTCACACACTTTCAGGAACACTGTTTTGCAGAGATGAAGAAGGGCGTTACAAGTTTCTTCGAATGACATTGAGACTTCTGCAGAATTGGCGACTTAGGGTGTATTCAGACCAGGATAGTTCGATAGTTCACTTGCTTTGGTCCGAACCAAATGTTTTTTTTTTATTTTTTTCATTTTGGTGCGGTTCGCTTTCACACTGTACATTTTAGTAAGCGGACCAAAATCTGTCAACAAAGCCACGCGCCCTGAGGTCGTTCACCTATTGGTCAGAGACGGCACGCGCACAAAGCGTTAAGTTCAAAAGTAGTCATGGAGGCTTTCCGTGCTGTTATTCTTTTTAATGTCATCAAAGCTATATGTTTTTTCCAGTTTTTACTGTTTTCACAATTGTGCGATTACTATGCTGCTGTACAAGTAATTTATCAACGACGACTTCAAAGGGCAAGGCTGCTACGGAGGATAGCGCTGATGAGCGCACATCATGTTGTGACAGTTCTGGCTCTTCACGCAAGACGGAGGAGGTATGTGTCGGGATATTCACCTTATCCATCATAATAGATGAATTTCTTTTTTGCGTCGCTAGTACCGCCACTTTTTGAAAGAATGTCCCTGATTTTAATGTAGGTCTGACGGAGTTTCTTCACTTTTAGCCGACATTGTTCTGGGGAGCACGTGAACCCCTTCTCCTTCATTTTCTCACTGAATACAGCAAACACGTCGGCATTTTTGTGTGTTCTCTCCAAAAGCTCAGATATGTGGACATCTGCCCATATATCCACAAGGGTACGCATTTCTTCCTCGGCCCACGTTTGCCCCCTACTCATTTTTTGTACTCTGTAGTCTAGCCTACCACTGGTCTGAATGACTGAACGACTGTTGTAAGGTTCCCTTGACAACCGAAACAGTGTTTGCACTTTGCGGTGGAGTGTCAAGACTCTGTTTCCCATAATGCTCGACAAACGACGGAAGCTCCCGAGGTACAAAAAAGCAAAACTGTCGGATTAGGTCCGGTCTGCTTTCACACCTCCAAAAGATCCGCACCAGGGTTCCTTTGGTCCGGACCGAGTCCGACCTTGCAGCTCGGTCTCGGTCCGCTTGTTTGGTCCGGACCAGAGTTCGGTGGTTTGTATTCAGACCAACCCAAAAGGTCCGGACCAAGGGAAATTTGGTTCATTTGGTCCGGACCAAACAACGTAGGTGTGAATACGCCCTTAGGCTACATCAGCCACCAAAAGTCCACATGAAACAATGGTACATGGGTGATTAACTTCATTTTCTGGGTTTCTTATTCATATTACTGAAATCAACCGCACGCACTGCATTCATTACTCTCTGGTTGAAAGCAAAAGTCATGTTTATAAAAAATTTGCTGTATCAGGTCAGAACTGTACCGTAGGTCAGGTGGAATTTTTCAACCGAGGTTAGAATTTTTAACCCGGTTCATAATTCGCTACTTGTATTCGGGAGACTTCCTCTACCGGTATCTAGGGTTAGGTTTAGGATTTGGGAAGACTTTGTACAGTGTCTTGCAAAAGTATTCATCCCCCTTGGTGTTTGTCCTGTTTTGTCGCATTACAAACTGGAATTCAAATGGATTTTTGGAGGGTTAGCGCCATTTGAGTTACACAACATACCGACCACTTTAAAGGTAAAAAATTGCTGTTTTATTGTGACACAAACAATAATTAAGAAGAAAAAAAACAGAAATCTGGAGTGTGCATAGGTATTCACGCCCTTTCGTATGAAACCCCTAAATCTGAGCTGATCCAATCAATTCACTTCATAAGTCACATAATTAGTTGATTAAGCTCCACCTGTGTGCAATCAAAGTGTCACATGATCTGTCACATGATGTCTGTATAAATCAACCTGTTCTGGAAGGACCCTGACTCTGCAACACGACTAAGCAAGCAACATGAAAACCAAGAAGCCTCCAAACAGGTCAGAGACAAAGTTGTGGAGAAGTACAGTACAGATCAGGGTTGGGTTATAAAAAATATCCCAAACTTTGAATATCCCAGGGAGCACCATTAAATCCATTATAGCAAAATGGAAAGAATATGGCACCACTACAAACCTGACAAGAGAAGGCCCCGCCCACCAAAACTCACAGACCGGGCAAGGAGGGCATTAATCAGAGATGCAACAAAGACACCAAAGATAACACTGAAGGAGCTACAAAGATCCACAGTGGAGATGGGAGTATCTGTCCATAGGACCACTTTAGGCCATACACTCCACAGAGTGGGGCTTTATGGAAGAGTGACCAGAAAAAAGCCATTGCTTAAGAAAATACGTTTGGAGTTTGCTCAACAGCATGTGGCAGACTCCCCAAACACATGGAAGAAGATTCTCTGGTCAAATGAGACTAAAATTGATCTTTTTGGTCATCATGGGAAATGCAATGTGTGGCGCAAATCTAACATCCTGAGAACACCATTCCTACAGTGAAGCATGGTGGTGGCAGCATCATGCTGTGGGGATGGTTTTCATCTGCAGGGACAGGAAAGCTGGTCAGGACTGAAGGAAAGAAATACAGGGCAATTCTGGAGGAAAACCCGTTTGAGTCGGCCAGAGGTTTGAGACTGGGACGAAGGTTCACGTTCCAGCAGGACAATGACCCTAAACATACTGCTAAAACTACACTGGAGTGGTTTAAAGGGAAACATTTAAATGCTTTGGAATGGCCTAGTCAAAGCTCAGACCTCAATCCCATTGAGAATCTGTGGCATAACTTGAAGATTGCTGAACACCAACGCAACCCATCTAACTTGAAGGAGTTGGAGCAGTTTTGCCTTGAGGAATGGGAAAAAATCCCAGTGGCTAGATGTGCTAAGCTAATTGAGACATACCCCAAGAGACTTGCAGCTGGAACTGCAGCAAAAGGTGGCTCTACAAAGTACTGACTTGGGTGTGTGTGTGAATACCTATGCACACTCCAGATTTCTGTTTTTTTTTTTTCATCTTAATTATTGTTTGTAACGCAATCAAACAACAATTTTCACCTTTAAAGTGGTAGGCATGTTGTGTAACTCAAATGGTGCTAACCCCCTAAAAATCCATTTTAATTTCAGCTTGGAATGTGACAAAACAGGACAAACACCAAGGGGGATGAATACTTTTGCAAGACACTGTATTTTAAACTACTTGATGACGTAATAAGACTGGACTCATTCATAAATGCAGAATATATAGACCCGTTCATAGTTTGTACACAATGATGACGTCGTGCATATGCGCATGCATTCCGGCAATGGAAGTATGGCGGAGATCAACAGCTTGTCAAGCTATGCAAGGGGGTAACAACAAAAGATTGCGAATGTTACCTCAACAAGTTGACTTTGACAAACGGTGACCGACTTCCAGATTCGTGTGCTGTTATTGAGTGGGTTGAAGATGTTAGCGAGTAATCGAATTTACAGTGGTGCTTGAAAGTTTGTGAATCCTGTAGAATTTTCTATATTTCTGCATAAATATGACCTAAAACATCATCAGATTTTCACACAAGTCCTAGAAGTAGATAAAGAGAACCCAGTTAAACAAATGAGACAAAAATATGATACTTGGTCATTTATTTATTGAGGAAAATGATCCAATATTACATATCTGTGAGTGGCAAAAGTATGTGAACCTCTAGGATTAGCAGTTAATTTGAAGGTGAAATTAGAGTCAGGTGTT
Source organism: Neoarius graeffei (assembly GCF_027579695.1). NCBI lineage: Eukaryota > Metazoa > Chordata > Actinopteri > Siluriformes > Ariidae > Neoarius > Neoarius graeffei. Next base: position 89,890,447 of record NC_083575.1, on the reverse strand, counting down.
TTCAACCAATGGGATGACAATCAGGCGTGAGATGGCACCCTGTTTTATTTAAAGAAGAGGGATCTATCAAAGTCTGATCTTCACAACACATGTTTGTGGAAGTGTATCAGGGCACGAGCAAAGGAGATTTCTGAGGACCTCAGAAAAAGCGTTGTTGATGCTCATCAGGCTGGAAAAGGTTACAAAACCATCTCTAAAGGGTTTGGACTCCACCAATCCACAGTCAGACAGATTGTGTACAAATGGAGGAAATTCAAGACCGTTGTTACCCTCCCCAGGAGTGGTTCACCAACAAAGATCACTCCAAGAGCAAGGTGTGTAATAGTCGACAAGGTCACAGAGGACCCCAGGGTAACTTCTAAGCAACTGAAGGCCTCTCTCACATTGGCTAATGTTAATGATCATGAGTCCACCATCAGGAGAACACTGAACAACAATGGTGTGCATAGCAGGGTTACAAGGTGAAAGCCACTGCTCTCCAAAAAGAACATTGCTGCTCGTCTGCAGTTTGCTAAAGATTATGTCGACAAGCCAGAAGGCTATTGGAAAAATGTTTTGTGGACGGATGAGACCAAAATGGAACTTTTTGGTTTAAATGAGAAGTGTTATGTTTGGAGAAAGGAAAACACTGCATTCCAGCATAAAAACCTTATCCCATCCGTGAAACATGGTGGTGGTAGTATCATGGTTTGGGCCTGTTTTGCTGCATCTGGGCCAGGACGGCTTCCCATCATTGATGGAACAGTGAATTCTGAATTATACCAGCGAATTCTAAAGGAAAATGTCAGGACATCTGTCCATGAACTGAATCTCAAGAGAAGGTGGGTCATGCAGCAAGACAACGACCCAAAGCACACAAGTCGTTCTACCAAAGAATGCTTAAAGAAGAATAAAGTTAATGTTTTGGAATAGCCAAGTCAAAGTCCTGACCTTAATCCAATCAAAATGTTGTGGAAGGACCTGAAGCGAGCAGTTCATGTGAGGAAACCCAACAACATCCCAGAGTTGAAGCTGTTCTGTATGGAGGAACGGGCTAAAATTCCTCCAAGCCGGTGTGCAGGACTGATCAACAGTTACCGCAAATGTTTAGTTGCAGTTATTGCTGCACAAGGGGGTCACACCAGATACTGAAAGCAAAGGTTCACATACTTTTGCCACTCACCGATATGTAATATTGGATCATTTTCCTCAATAAGTAGAAGACTAAGTATAATATTTTTGTCTCATTTGTTTAACTGGGTTCTCTTTATCTACATTTAGGACTTGTGTGAAAATCTGATGATGTTTTAGGTCATATTTATGCAGAAATATCGAAAATTCCAAAGGGTTCACAAACTTTCAAGCACCACTGTACATGTATGAGGCTTGGGTTATAATCAACAAACGAGAAAACTACGTCCTCACAGCGAACTGCACCTGTATGGCAGGGTAAGTAGCCTATTATTTGGAGTTGTGGGCTTGTAGCTACCATAACTCAGAGCTCTATGATATAGTTGTTATGCAAACATGAATTATGCTTCTGTGTTACTGTCCTTTCAAATTTAACTTAGGCTATTACTCTCGTTGGCCTAGTGGTCAGTATGTCCGCCCCACGAATGGGAGGTCGTGAGTTCTACGCATGGTTGGGTCATACCAAAGACCATCACAAAAATGGTACCTTCTGGCAAGGCATGCTGCAATACAGATGCAAGTAGGGAAGTCAAACTCTCACAGTTACCAGAGGACAAGCCCCCCTAGCTGTACAGGCGAGAGGCCAAGGGCAAAAGGGAGATTGGCGCCGCACCCATGCGCCTCCAAAAAGCTGGGTAGTACTGGGATAGGAGACTGCCTGGGAAGACCAGATCCTGGCATGGAAGGGACTTTGAAATTATTCTTCTTACCATATCAAAAATCTTAAGTCTTGCCCCGTAACATAGGTAGATAGATAATCTGACCTGATATAAAGTGGGTGCTGCAGACGCGAGTGTTTTTGATTGCGTCCTCATTCCAGTCAACACATTTCATCACTTGCAGCCACAGACGCCGCCGGTTGCTCTGAAACGGTCGTGATCCTGTCGGAATCCTGTAAAACTTGAGTCCGCTGGTGGAATATCAATTCTGGACAACCGTATGTGCAACAACCAGACATTCTGATGCTGGAAACAGTTTTTTAAACGCTTTCTACCGTATACATATAACCATAACATGATATTCATCATGTCAGAAAAAAGTTAAAGTCCCTCTCATGCCAGAATCTCGTCTTCCCAGGCAGTTTCCTGTCCCAGTACTAACCAACTCTTTAAGGCGTACTGTATGGGTGTGGCGCCAATCTCCGTCTCGATAGCCCTCGGCCTCTCGCCTATACAGCTAGGGTTATAGTGGGGGGCGGGTCCTCTGGTAACCGTGAGAGTTTGCCTTCCCTACTCGCACCTGTATTGCAGCGTGCTTTGCCAGACAGTAGTAGGTACCATTTTTATGATGGTCTTTGGTATGACCCAACCGTGAGTAGAACTCATGATCTTCCGGTTGAGAGGCAGAATGGCTGGGGAACAACACCACTTCCGTTCCCAAAGTGCGTGCACAATTGTTGATGACGTTGGCTGTGAAGAGATCTATATCGCTCCTTCTGTCACACTTGTTCCTGGTCTAGTGGTTAAGGTGTTGGGTTAAAAATCAGAAGGCTCTGAGTTTGAATCCCAGTTAAGTATGAAAAAAGGTACTTTTAAAAAATGCTAATTAGACAGACAAGAGGAAATACTAGGTAGGTGTAGACAGAGAAGAAATGGATGGAAGAAAGAGACAAAAGAAGTGATGGAAAATCCTTTCGAAGAATCTTAGATCATCCAAAAAATCACAGAGGTTGAAATTTTTTGGCCTGTAACATCTACAAATCTGCCAAAATTGTTAATTTGGTGGTCCAGGATCTCATCTCATCTCATCTCATTATCTGTAGCCGCTTTATCCTGTTCTACAGGGTCGCAGGCAAGCTGGAGCCTATCCCAGCTGACTACGGGCGAAAGGCGGGGTACACCCTGGACAAGTCGCCAGGTCATCACAGGGCTGACACATAGACACAGACAACTATTCACACTCACATTCACACCTACGGTCAATTTAGAGCCACCAGTTAACCTAACCTGCATGTCTTTGGACTGTGGGGGAAACCGGAGCACCCGGAGGAAACCCACGCGGACACGGGGCTCAAACCCGGACCTTCTTGCTGTGAGGCGACAGCGCTAACCACTACACCACCATACCGCCCGGTCCAGGATCTTCCACATTAATTATCTCATAAAAATATGGAAGGGGGATCGCTGTGTCGATGTGGGTTTTATCCAGGTTATCTGGTTTCCTCTTACCTCCCATAAACATTGTATTAGGCTGAAAATGATACTCAGTACCCAGGATCTTCAAATGTCAGCCTGAGTGAGTTTTCCTTGGCTTCAAGTCATCCTCTAACACAGTTTCCGGTGGCATTAAAAAAAGATGACAGTGCTGAATACTCTCCTACCACCAAGACTCACTGAAATGTATAATGACAGATAGGTGATACTCTCGTATGCTGTAACAGCAAAAGCCGAGAATGAAAGTGAGGTGGAACGGGTACTAAAAATGAACAAAGGACGAAAGAATCACGTCAGTGGAGTACCGCTTCCATTCCCCAGAGGTGAATTTGTTTTGAATAACAGCTCGGTCTGGAGTGTGTTATTGCACGTATACCACAGCAATTTCTAATGATTACAACATTTAATTTATTAATGAACTATATCATTACAGATAGGTCATACTCTCTCATGCTGTAACAGCGAGAGCCGAGAATGTAGCGCATTTTAGTGCTTCACTGTTGGATTTAATGTTGTGGAACATTCAAGAGACAGGTTAGTTCCTGTTCTCACCTAAGTTACAGCTGCGATAAACAGTCGTTCCTTCAACAGCCTCTCTCTCTCTCTCTCTCTCTCTCTCTCTCTCTCTCTCTCTTGGTCTAAAAATGCAGCTTGTCATTTTACAGAGAAACCAGAAAGCGTAAATTCCTCTGTCCTGAAGACTTTCCTGATCTGGGAAACTTTAGGGGTGTTCACATGGCACATATCTGCATCGATGCTGCACCGATGTATTTTGTTGCGATATATCTTACACCGGTGTAAATTTTGTGGAGCGTTCACACGTCACGAACCTGCTTACTAGAGAGAAGCGTGTTAGCACCGGTGCAGCCCCACTGGCGTTCACACGGCAGTTTTTGCGACCGTGCTATACGATAGTAATAATGCGGAAATGAAATATGCGCATGCGTGAAAATGTACTTCCTTTTCCCGGTTGTCATGGCATCACCAAGCGCCGGGAAAACAACGTGGATGAAGACACCAGTGTTGCCAGATACTGCTGACGTTTTCCAGCCCAAAATATGTTCAAATCCGCCAAAATGCACTTAAAACCGCCCAATCTGGCAACACTGGAAGACACGCAGTTCTGTTGTTGTTGATATTCGCCATTTTGGAAGCGCAAAATACCAGGATGCAAATTATGCAATGCCCGTATGTAATCAACTCTCCTCACGCGTAGCGAGTCTACCCCTGTAGCGTTCAGACGTCCCATTTTATATCGGTGCTGCCCCGCAAACTAGCATTTACTCCGGAGTAAATTTCTTAAACCACCTCCCGAGCAGGGTTAGATTTGCACCGGTTTAAGCAGCTTTCAGGGGCGACACCGGTATAACTTTGTACCATGTGAACGCTCTACCGGGGCAGCCCCGGTGCTACACCGGAGTAACAGTTGCCGTGTGAACACCCCTTTTGACTGTTACAAAGTGCTTACAACCATGATTCCCAAAATAAATGTCTCCTAACAAAATACATTTTCCACTGTTAAACAATTACACGTTAAAAAAAAAAATGTGTTCATTATCAGTCTGAGACTATTTGGAGTGTCTACTGTATGAGTCCCTGTGTATGAGCTGATAGTATAGAAACAATAATGAATGAGAACCGGTGCATTAATATAAACCTAGCATTCATTTTACAGACAGAACTACTGTTCGTGCTGTTATCCAAAAATAATGCACACTTTACGCCCACTGTTATAGAAGCGAGTTATTTATAATCACGTTGTCTGTTGTCACCCAAATACATAAAGATGGGTTCCCTTTTGAGTCTGGTTCCTCTTGAGGTTTCTTTCTCATGCTGTCTGAGGGAGTCTTTAATTTTCTGTAAAGCTGCTTTACAGGGGTGGCACGGTCGCCTCACAGCAAGAAGGTTCTGGGTTCGAACCCAGTGGTTGGCGAGGGTCTTTCTGTGTGGAGTTTGCATGTTCTCCTCGTGTCTGCGTGGGTTTCCTCCGGGTGCTCCGGTTTCCCCCAAAGACATGCAGTTAGGTTAACGTGGGGCGGCCTTGGGCTGAGGTGCCCTTGAGCAAGGTACCGAACCCCTGACTGCTTCCTGGGTGCTCTAGTGTGGCTGCCCGCTGCTCTGGGTGTGTGTTCACTGCTTCAGATGGGTTAAATGCAGAGGATGAATTTCACTCTGCTTGAAGTGTGCATTAGAGCCCTGCACTCCCGCGGGAGTCCCGCAGGACCCGACACAAAGCAGTGCGGCGCGGGACAAATTTTGAAAGCTCATTGCGGGCGCGGGCGGGTGGGGGAGTGCACAATGTGAGCGCGGGTGGGAGAGGTGATAAGCTGCAGTCCCGCTAACTAAAAATGTGTTTAAAATAAAATTTATAAATTATTAATTTATGTCTATCGTATATAATTTGTGCGGGATATTTTATTTGGCATTAATAAAAACATTTTAAGATGCCTAAATTTGCGGATGTGGTCTAATCTCGCGTACGTTTCCGATTCCTTTCCGCTCTTCCGTGTTTGAGATCTCCGATCATGGCAGAAGAGCAGAGCTCCTCTAGTGAAGCTCACAGTGCTTCAGAAGTAAGTGCTGCTTTAAAAAGAGGTACATTTACCGTTAAAAAGTCAAGAGTATTAGTCCTAAGTATTAAAAAGTATTAAAAAAAGTATTAAAAAGTATTAACTAGTATTAAAAAGGACTGTGTATCGCACAGATTGTTCAATTTAAAGCGAGAAACAGACAGTGTATAATCTGAGGAGCTGGTTGTGGTTACGCAGCACTTCATACAAGAGGAGAATGAATTCGCGGTTGGAATCATAACGCCACAGACTCGGAAGTGGGAGTGCGAGTGCGCAAAGCGAGAGCTGTCAATCAAAGCGAGAGCTGTCAATCATGAGCGCATGCAGTGCTCAACTTGGAATGTGTCAGCAGAATGTCAGAGTCTAAACAATAAACTTACAATAAATAAAGGATCGGTCAGTGGAGAGCTCAGCTAAGCTCAGCATGTTTAATTCCCCAAGCCAGTGACAAGAACTTTCGTGAGAAATAACGCGAACATCTGCATCATGCGGGATTTGCGGGCGGGAGCGGGACAAAATATGGCAGGCGCGGGCGGGAGCGGGACTGAAAATCATAATTCTTTGCGGGAGCGGGCGGGAGTGGGACTGCACAATGCGGGAGCGGGCGGGAGCGGGACTGAAAATTCTGTCCCGCGCAGACCTCTAGTGTGCATGTGACAAATAAAGGTTTCTTCTTCTTTGCGACAATGTATCGTTAAAAGCGCTAGAAAAATAAACTTGACCAATCAGATTTGAAAATCCATTCATCCATTATCTCTAGCCGCTTATCCTGTCCTACAGGGTCGCGGGCAAGCTGGAGCCTATCCCAGCTGACTATGGGTGGGAGGCGGGGTTCACCCTGGACAAGTTGCCAGGTCATCACAGGGCTGACACACATACCCCTTTTCCACCAAATCAGTTCCAGGGCTGGTTCGGGGCCAGTGCTGGTGCTGGTTCACAACTCATTCAACTTGCGAGCCAGCTGAGAACCAGTTTGCTTTTCCATAGCTCGCGGTGCTAAGGGGAGCCACGTCATTACGTCGCTGTATACGTCAGTTACGTCACTGTGTTTGCCTAAACCTTGACGCGAACATCGAAGCAAAAACAACACGGAAGAAGCAGCAGCAGCAACAACAACAATAATAATGGATGACTTCGCGTTTGTACAGCTGCTGCTTCTCGTCGCTTAAAAATGGCGATCTTTCACGGTCTTGTTATTGTTGTTGGTCTTAACAACTCCGCCCCCCCTGCTGACGTAAGCGGTTCTTTCCTCTGGCCCAGCAAAGAGCTGGTGCTAGCCTGGAACTGGTTTTACTGGCCCCAGAGCCAGTTCTTTGTCAGAGGAAACAGAAAACCCGGTTCCAAACTAAGCACTGGCCCCGAACCAGCCCTGGAACTGCTTTGGTGGAAAAGGGGCAAGAGAGACAAACAACCATTCACACTCACATTCACACCTACGGTCAATTTAGAGCCACCAGTTAACCTAACCTGCATGTCTTTGGACTGTGGGGGAAACCGGAGCACCCGGAGGAAACCCACGCAAACACAGAGAGAACATGCAAACTCCACACAAAAAAGCCCTCACTCGAACCTTCTTGCTGTGAGGCGACAGTCCTAACCACTACACCACCGTGCCGCCTCAAATCTCATCTCATCTCATTATCTGTAGCCGCTTTATCCTTCTACAGGGTCGCAGGCAAGCTGGAGCCTATCCCAGCTGACTACGGGCAAAAGGCGGGGTACACCCTGGACAAGTCGCCAGGTCATCACAGGGCTGACACATAGACACAGACAACCATTCACACTCACATTCACACCTACGGTCAATTTAGAGTCACCAGTTAACCTAACCTGCATGTCTTTGGACTGTGGGGGAAACCGGAGCACCCGGAGGAAACCCACGCGGACACGGGGAGAACATGCAAACTCCGCACAGAAAGGCCCTCGCCGGCCACGGGGCTCGAACCCAGGACCTTCTTGCTGTGAGGCGACAGCGCTAACCACTACACCACCGTGCCGCCCACAATATAGTGTATGTATAAAATCTGAAGAGCTCATAGCCTATTTCCCGCTGTAGAGACGAGTGAAGCCATCTAGCCGCCATCTTACCACTCACATCGCGTGTATTGCTGGGTTTCAGTCACGTGACTTTTCTGAGCAGTTTTACCGGAAGTGAAATAGCTGGTGGTCTAAACGGCTGCTGTAGTGCAAATAACTAGCGATAACTCATCAGAGTACGCTCGTAATCGAGAAGCCACTGCTCGCTTTAGATATATTCAGAAGATTGCTCTGTGCAATGGAATCGACCCCTACAGTCTGGGAAAGAAGGATTTGTCATACGATCTCGAAAACGACCCTTCAGTCGAGTTCCCCGACATCTCGAACCATCTGGTGTTGCAGACGTCCTTCTACACCGCAAAACAGATGAAAGCATGGAAGAGTATGCAGGCTTACAACTTTTTTTTGTATGTGGCTGGGTAAAGGAGCTCGCTATCAAGTCGCTGCCGAATGAATCCTGGATTGTTTTTGCCCGTGTAAGTATGCTTTTTTTAAGCTTTTCGTTCACGTCTTTACCACAAAGTGCTGCAAGCTGAAGTGTAAACAAACAATTCGCTTGATTCTCACTTGTGTTGGCTCTTATCCCTCAGGTAAATCATTCACAAAGATCATCAGAAACCCCTTTAAAGACCTGGATCTTAGTTAAACAAGACGGAGAAGTGATCGCGGCGCATTGTAACTGTACGGCTGGGGAAGAATTTTGTCACGACCTTCATGCATATCGACTTTGTGAGGAGTAAACAAAGAAACAGTTGGGGGCTTTAGCGCTTCGTGATGAAAAAAAGTCCCGTAAAATAACGACACATAGCAAGAAAAGTACTTGGAAAACACTAAGGACAGAGCTGAGAGTGAAATACAAACCTTTCACCAAGTGATCACTGCAAAGCTTCGACTCAGCACCCTTCGATTTCACTAAGAGGTTCAAAAGCCACCTTTCTCGGCGTCTTTTTCTGAAATCCTGTGTTCGTTCACCCTTTTTTATTAGTTCACGGCGAACCCTGAAGAAACTTTTATCATTTTCACCGGTTTGATCGATCTGAACAACCTAAAACGCAAGCATGAGGCATTTTTCATGCGAGCAATGCACCTTCTCCGTACAAACGCTTCGTCAACTGAGCTTTGGTAGACCACCAGCTAAAGTTCTGAATAACTAATGAGGCGGATGTGACGTCACGTGAAACCCAGAAATATGACGTTCCGCTATATGATGGAACAGTGCTGATAACGTAACGCTCTCATCCTCGTGAAGGAACACAGGGCGTCGTGCCGATTCTCAGCGGCTCTCCGTTTTATTTATAACCTTCATTTTTTAACTTCTACTCAGCCAGCTGTTTAATCTGATTTCAGAGCCACAGCACCAGATCAGCATAATGAAACCCAAACTTAATCTAGTTTCTCCGTGTCACATTAACCAGATTCTATGTGATACTCTGCCATATGTGCACTGTAGCACAGATAACAATTGATCATCCAGTGGATTTAGACATAATAATGTCAGTGACAAAGCAAATGTTAGGATTTATGAACAGATGACTCAAACCTTGAAGCTTAGTGCTGAATTCAATAACTCATGGCCAACAGTGATTCGATCGTGGAAAAGTTGATCAACCAAACCGTGTCCGTGAATGAAAGCGCATCTTTTGGTTTTTGTACTGTGGACAGAAACTATCTTGCGATTTTTCTAAAGGTTTATAAATGATATGATGAAGATATAAGACGGTTCAAGGTGGTATCTGCTGATGCTTTTTCATCTCTTTGTGCTTTCATGAAGGTTAGGCAACTGCTTAACACGTAGCGGGGGTGGGAGAAAGGCTGGAACGAAGGCTCTCCAGGAAGTAACAGATGACATATCAAAGGCTACAGTTGGAGTACAAACCAAAGCAGGAAGTGACAGTGACGAGTAAAGCAAACTGTGACAGATACACTGCCAGTCCCTCGAGTTGATCATAGACAAGAGATAGACATGATTGTGGAATTCCTAAAGCACGTCGTCCGCTTGATCACTGTATTGTCGAATACTCACATAGAGAAATGACAGTGGGTTTCATTTATCAAGCTGGATATGAATGGATTAATTTGAAAATTATTCTACGAGCATTTGGTACAAGACAGTTAGCATTCGTGAAACTCCCATAGATTACACTACCGTTCAAAAGGTTGGGGTCACCCAGACAATTTTGTGTTTTCCATGAAAAGTCACACTTTTATTTCCCACCATAAGTTGTAAAATGAATAGAAAATATAGTCGAGACATTTTTCTGGCCATTTTGAGCATTTAATCGACCCCACAAATGTGATGCTCCAGAAACTCAATCTGCTCAAAGGAAGGTCAGTTTTATAGCTTCTCTAAAGAGCTCAACTGTTTTCAGCTGTGCTAACATGATTGTACAAGGGTTTTCTAATCATCCATTAGCCTTCTGAGGCAATGAGCAAACACATTGTACCATTAGAACACTGGAGTGAGAGTTGCTGGAAATGGGCCTCTATACACCTATGGAGATATTGCACCAAAAACCAGACATTTGCAGCTAGAATAGTCATTTACCACATTAGCAATGTATAGAGTGGATTTCTGATTAGTTTAAAGTCATCTTCATTGAAAAGAACAGTGCTTTTCTTTCAAAAATAAGGACATTTCAAAGTGACCCTGTAATGGAAATTTCTAATAAACACTTCAGAACGCTTAGCAGTTGTCTTTTCAGTCATTTATTATAGCAGATCATATAAAAGATATATAAAATAGGAAAGGAAAGGAAAGGAAAGGAAAGGAAAGGAAAGGAAAGGAAAGAGAAGAATAGAAGGAGACACCACTTCTGATGATGCCGAGAGTACGCGCACTCTGAGTTGTCTCATCTCATCTCATCTCATTATCTGTAGCCGCTTTATCCTGTTCTACAGGGTCGCAGGCGAGCTGGAGCCTATCCCAGCTGACTACGGGCGAAAGACGGGGTACACCCTGGACAAGTCGCCAGGTCATCACAGGGCTGACACATAGGCTACGTTTACATTAGACCGTATCTGTCTCGTTTTCTTCGCGGATGCACTGTCCGTTTACATTAAACCGCCTGGAAACGCCGGGAAACGGGAATCCGCCAGGGTCCACGTATTCAATCTAGATCGTGTCAGCTCCGGTGCTGTGTAAACATTCAGAATACGCGGATACGCTGTGCTGAGCTCTAGCTGGCGTCTCATTGGACAACGTCACTGTGACATCCACCTTCCTGATTCGCTGGCGTTGGTCATGTGACGCGACTGCTGAAAAACGGCGCGGACTTCCGCCTTGTATCACCTTTCATTAAAGAGTATAAAAGTATGAAAATACTGATGCAAATACTGATGCAAATACTGCCCATTGTGTAGTTATGATTGTCTTTAGGCTTGCCATCCTTCCACTTGCAAGTGGTAAGTGATATGCGCTGGGATCACACACACAGCGGCTCAGTCCCGAATCGTGGCTCGTGCACTTCACTCGCGCACTCTGTGAGCTGCGCAGGGCCGGAGTGCGCACCCTCCAGAGGGCACTCGCTGTTCAGGGCGGAGTGATTTGGAGCGCAGGATGCCTGCGGAGCCGAGCGTATCCGTGTATTGGCGTTGCTGTGTGCACGCAAATCGTGTATTGGTGTTGCTGTGTGCACACTAATCGTTTTAAAAACGTTAATCTGATGATCTGGTCTAATGTAAACATGGGCCCAGACAACCATTCACACCTACGGTCAATTTAGAGTCACCAGTTAACCTAACCTGCATGTCTTTGGACTGTGGGGGAAACCGGAGCACCCGGAGGAAACCCACGCGGACAACATGCAAACTCCACACAGAAAGGCCCTCGCCGGCCACAGGGCCCGAACCCAGGACCTTCTTGCTGTGAGGCGACAGCGCTAACCACTACACCACCGTGCCGCCGCTCTGAGTTGTGTTTTAGGAATGTTATCTATTATACTCTGAAAGCATTCGCTCACTGCTTGTCTCTTCACGTGATTGGCTCAAGATTTTCTATGAAGCTTTGTTAAAGCGTGCACCTGGCGTGCTCTGGTATGTGCAGGTGGATGCGAGTCAGGGAGAGCTCAAGCTCCCTGCTTATCACCACCAAGGTCAGAAGAGGTGGTTACATCATGAGAAGATGTGTAGTTAGGACGAACTCAAGCACCCTGCTCATTACCACCAAGGCCACAGAAAAGCGATTACAACATTGGAAAAAACATCTTTCTCAGTATATTAGGCCACTTGAGCTCAACACACAGAGAAACAGAGAATAGGAATGTTCATCCACTAAATTTCCCTCAGTCACAGACCCCAAACTTTTGAACGGTAGTGTAGAAAAAAAAAAAAAAAAAGTTTGGCTCCTACTCATGGTCCTGAACGCGTGTGAATTTACTGTATGCATAAGACGGCCAACTAATGTAAACCTCGACTCCACTGATATAATTTACATGGATCATCTATGGAATATACCGTCAGGTGTTCAACTGCTTAGTTTTATTACGATTTGCAATTTTTTACAGCATTTAATGCTGTTTAGAATCTTGCTGTAATGCAAGGATCCGTAAATAAATGCCTCAGCTAAGAGAACATTTGGCACTCAGTTGTTATTATTATTATTATTATTACTATTATATGTTAAGAAACATTTTTATTGTCTTAGAAGGGCCTCGAAATAACTTCCACTTGTGTTTTTCACTTCACCCTGATCATTCATTTGCTCCCAACAGCCTGTGCACTTGATCTTTTATGGAGTTTTGTGGGCGTCGCTACATGCAAATGAGCCGCGTCGGACACGAGTACAAAGAAAATTACCCTTTCCGAAACTTTTATCCATTGGACAGAAGTGCTTCGGAGTCTCAATAGATCAAGGAGAAAGGGAAAAAAAAAAAAAGAAAAGACGAGTACCATCCAGAACATTTTGTGAAACCCAGACATTTTATATTATTGGCATTAATTAAAGAATTTAAATAAAGGGCAATTCTTCAGCAGAGAGGCCAAAATTATGAAATTATTAAGATTGCCTTAACTTGTCAGCTCAGTGATATTGCTAAAGTAGGCAAAATGTACTGAAAACTATATTTAAAAATTATCAACCCAATTAGACCAGTGTCACTTCAGAGAAACTTGGCTTGAATTTTAAGAAATGAAAGTTTTTTTAATTCCGTTACTGACTTTTCTTTCCTCAGAAAAGATTTTGCGTTCAGAGTTAAGCATAGCTAATTTTTCTATGCTTTTTTAGGGTCAAAAGATGCCGCATGCAGTGTGAAATTTTTATTTAATGCCATTATCTTGAGTACTGCAACTAAAAATGTGACCACGTTTTGCTGTGAATGGAACTCCGTTACCGAAGAACTACTCTAAAGAAAGCGAGCCAAGACGACCCCAAAAATTAAGCCAAATAACAGGAATCATTCGTTCAATGACGACAAAAGAGCTCATGGTGTATAAACAGAGGATGGGCCGGTTTCTCTGCGCAGAGCTATAATCTGTAAACAAATGTCTCAGTTAATGGAAGATTTAGCACTCGGTTATTATGATTACTATTATATATCAGGGCTTTCCCCAAAGCACGGATACGCAGCGCTCCGCCGCACTGTGCGATGTCAACGCCATGCTGTCACTTGCACACCAAAAAAAAAATCAATACCATAAATTGAACAATGCAGAGTACTTTCCGCACCTAAATATCTCCTATTCCCTTCTGAAAATAAGTAATAACTTTAGAAATAGGAAGATATTGTAATTTTTTTTTTCGCGGTCCGGGTTACATCAAATCCTGCGCTCCGATTGGCTGGCGAGCGGGTCCGTATCCTACGTTACAGACCCCAGATACGGACCTCTGGCGACTCGCTTGTTCACAATAACAACAAATATCGTAGCAATTTTTGTCAACATTTATTTTCGCATTTCTCAGGAGAATAGCATTAATTTTACAGCATGGATAGCGATAACGACAGTGTTCACAGCGAAAGCGAGTTTTACTACCCTGAGGAAGAAGAAATAAAAGAAAACATTTCAGGAGAAAGCTAAAAACCTCTAACCTGCTAACGCCGAGCAAAAACATGGCTGAATCCTGAATGACTCAATTTTGTATAAATAGGGGACTACATAGGCAGCAAAATGTAGTTGTTTTCCTGCCATGGAAGTGCACTTGTATACCGAGGAGGAAGCCATTTGCATTACAGCCGTGAATGAGGATTCAAAATGGCGGCTCAGCTCGGTTTTCCCTTTCGGGCGCTCTCGTTTTCTGTTAGAATTTGGTAAAGAAAAAAATTTATATATTATTTACCAGCTTAAGGTCGGTCCATATGGTGAAATACCGTGACCTCGGCCTTGAATACTGACCTCGGCCCAGAGGGCCTCGCTCAGTACTTTCAAGACCTCGGTCACGGTATTTCACCATACGGACCGACCGTAAGCTGGTAAATAATATATATATAGGTCTAGGCTATCCTGGGACTCAACCCAGAAGTGAAAATAAAGTGTTTCGCTGTGTGCACTGACTGCCATTCGCAACTATACATAAAACCACATTATAGGCGCTGGTCACTAGATGGCGCTGTTGCGTGATTTGACCTCGATTCTGTTCCTGGAACTACACTGCAGGCTTTTGTGTGTGACTTTTGCCTGTTGGGTTGCAGGTCTGTAGTTGACGGCCGTATTGCTAATATTCTAATTTTAGCTGCTATTTTGTTCAATATTATCCCTTTTTTTGTGCAATAAAATTAAATGTTTCTCTGAATTGACTGTTTCCAGTGTTTTCGTTTCAAATCTAATTTTGCCCTTGAAATTTTGCCCCTTGCATATTTCACAAGGTAAAAAACAGCAAATTTAATAATATTGAATTGTGCCTAAAATCAGCCCTAGATGCCACCAGAATGCACCATTTGAAGTCTGTAATTTCAAAATTTTTTGAAGGCTCACGTCTCCAGACCCCACCAGCAGCCGGCCCTTACAGGATGGGCTCCGCATCAGTAGCACCGCTTTGATTTGATTTGATTTTTTTTTCCCTGTGGAAAGCCCTGTATGTCTCATCTCATCTCATTATCTCTAGCCGCTTTATCTTTCTACAGGGTCGCAGGCGAGCTGGAGCCTATCCCAGCTGACTACGGGCGAAAGGCGGGGTACACCCTGGACAAGTCGCCAGGTCATCACAGGGCTGACACATAGACACAGACAACCATTCACACTCACATTCACACCTACGGTCAATTTAGAGTCACCAGTTAACCTAACCTGCATGTCTTTGGACTGTGGGGGAAACCGGAGCACCCGGAGGAAACCCACGCGGACACGGGGAGAACATGCAAACTCCGCACAGAAAGGCCCTCGCCAGCCACGGGGCTCGAACCCAGGACCTTCTTGCTGTGAGGCGACAGCGCTAACCACTACACCACCGTGCTGCCCCGCCCTGTATGTTAATAAGCATTTTTATTGTTTCAGAAGTAAATCAAAAATAACTTCCACTTCTGTTTTTCAGCCTTTACCCTGATCATTTATTTGCTCCCAACTGTCTGTGCACGTGACCTTTTATGGAGTTTTGTGGGCGTCACTACATGCAAATGAGCTACAACAACAATTTTATTTTGCACAATAGAAACAGTTTACAATAGAGATATAAAAACATACACTGATTATGGACAAGAGAAAGAAAGAAAAAAATGTTGTTTTGAAGTTTTGTGCCTCGGGGCTAAGTGAACTGAAAGTTGTCGAGTTAACCTCTAGCTAATTTTTGTTAAAGGAGAACTGAAGTCATTTTTAAACTTGCTTTATTTCTTAATTAACGTGTTGTTCAATTACGTTTTCGGTTTTAGTAACCTTATATCGTGACTCGTATTGACAACTAATTGCAATTAAATATTATACTTATCGGCCTATTCGGTTTGTAGCCGTGTTGAATTTAGTTCGTTTGGTCCACGGCAGGCGTCGCTTATCCGCGCGATCTTCACGAGACTTGTGCGAGACTTCGAAACGTGAAGAAGTGTCATCCAGGTGTCAGTGCCGCCATTTTGAAAACTGTTTTCCAAACGTTTTCTAATATTGCACAAAAACGAGTTTAAATGACGATTACTGCCTACTTTTTTCAAACTTTCCTGATTGCTATCAAAACAAAGAAAACTTCCGGCTTGATCACGTCAGCATTCGAAAGAGGGCGCACGCGGCTTTTGACGACGTTGGCGGATGTCGGTCACTTTGATTTCCGCTGTACGTTTTACTTCTGTCCTACGATGTCTCGCACAGGTCTCGACGAATCTCGTTTACGGCCGTCGCTTTGACATATGGACTGATATATTACAGAGCGTATTTCAAACACTCATAACTTGCTATAGCAGAGACAAAATAGCCATCAAACATGCATTGCGATATTTAATAAAATGAGATAAATAGAATTGTGATAATAAAAAAATGCCTTCCGTTCTCCTTTAACAAAAATAATTGATATATGTAACAAAAGCCAGAATTTTGAATGGATGCAAAATTCATTTTGAATAATTAAGATTGAGTTTTTAATTTGTTCTTCTAAAAGTTTAAAAAATTTAAAATTGTTTGACAAATTGATGGCAATTTTTTTTCCAAGTTTGGGTGGTAATGAAGGAAATAGTTCGTTTACCTACATGTGTCGTTGAGGGTGGCATGTAAAGATTACCGTTAGAGCTGCATCGTACACGAGCAGAAAGAAAACTAGCTTTTCCAAAACTTGTCCATTGGACAGACGCTTTTATTTCGGTCTGCCTTATTCAAACATTTTCGTGCAACTTTACGAAAAGGTTGATAAATGAGTCCCATTGTGGTAATCCTTGTGATGAAGGATAAAGATAGGCGTGGCGTGTAAATGACTAATGCTGAGAAGAAGACACATCTATCAGACAGCTGTGCAACTAACCACTTATGTGGCTCGCCAACAGATCTGTTGAGGGAAACTGGTGAAGGCTTGCGTCTGTTTCATTATTCACGAGTGACACGGCAAAACGAAATTCTGCTTCAAGCATCTGAGGCACGTTTGAAGCACATGGTTTGAAGCTTTTACTTTCTGCTCCTTGTTGAATTTCAGCTCTCCGTATATAATTTGACAGAGTGACAATGCGATTTGTTTTTTTTTTTTTTCCCCTTCTGTCAGCTGGATAATTCTCATTAGATACCAGATGAAGAATCAGCCAGAGAAAAAAAAAAAGAGAGAGAGAGAGAGAGCTGTCAATCACACAGCCGACACACAGGGCGGTCGTGTCACTGCACAGTGCCAGCTGTACCAGCCTCGTCTCTGAATGTCAGTGATTGAAATCTCTGTGTCGACAAAAGAGCTGCCAAATGAGGCTATTCTTCAAAAAATATGCGCGTGTTGTTATTGCCAATATAATGTTATGTTCCACTGGGTTTTAGTCTTACATTTATTCACTTAGCAGGCGCTTTTAGTCGCAGAGACTTACAAAACAAGCAGGCGGCAGATGGTACAAAGATACAAGCACAGACAGGCGCACAAGTTAAACACAATAGAGACTCTCACTATTATTCACGTTTAATTGTACGCTCAGTCGCAGCTACGTAACAAAGAACAGTAATTATGCAGAATGTTCAGTAACTACATAGATATATGCAAAACAGAATACTTATACCGTACTATGTGGCTAAAAGTCTGTGGACACTTGACCGTCACGCCGACATATGGTTTTTCCTGCCTTCTGTTGCCACCAAGTATGAAGCACACATTTGCACAGAATGTCTTTGTGTGCTGCAGCATTACAATTATCCCTTCACTGGAACCAAACCTGTTCCAGCATGCCGACGCCCCTATGCACGAAAGCGAGCTCCATGAAGACATATTTTACCCCGACCTCAACCCCAGTGAACACCTTTGGGATGAACTGGAACGCCGACTGCACCCCACGTCTCCTCGACTGACATCAGTACCTGACCTCACTAATGCTCTTATGGCTGAATGAACACAAATCCCCACAGCCATGCCCCGAAATCTACTGGAAAGCATTAGCAGAAGAGAAGAGTGGAGCTTACTATCACAGCAAAGAGGGAATAAATCTTAAACGGAATATTCACCAAGGACGTATGGGTCTGATGGCTACATTTGACTATATAATGTATGAAGAATGTATGTATCAAGACAAGAGGACCTGGTAAATGTTATCCAGGACACAGATTAGTGATGAATACATAGATTGGGACAAAAAACAGTGGCTTTATTCGACCGTGTCCCAACACAGGAGGACAAATTGCTCAATCACCTGTCCAGCTAAGGGATAATAGTAATAATAATAATAATATTAATAATAAATTGTATTTATGAGCGCCTTTCAAGGTACCCAAGGCCACTGTACAATTACAAGATCAACTGTGAGCTACTGCTCACTTACGGTACGTATCGAATTTTGACTTCAACAAATAATTAATCCTGAAACAAGTGAGTAAAGAGCAGTGTCTCTCCCCAGGGATTTCAAACAGCATCCTGGTAAACTGTCATTTTGAAATAGCATTTTGCTTCTTGAAATAGCGTCAAAATCCACCCTATATGTTTCATAAATACATTCAGTCGGTAAACAGGAAGTCGATGTGTGACAGACCTGAAAATGGGACATATGGTATAGAACCCCAAGCTGAAGCTCACTACCAAATATCAAGCAGTTGTGATTTGTAGTTGCTGAGAAAAGTGTTATGAAAATATTGTAAATCCACGCTATACGTTTCGTAAATACATTCAGTCGGTAAACAGGAAGTCGATGTGCGACAGACCTGAAAATGGTACACATGTTATAGAACCCCAAACTGAAGCTCGCTACCAAATATTAAGCAGTTGTGATTTGTGGTTGCTGAGAAATGTGCTATGAAAATTTTGTAAATCCAGGCTATACATTTCGTAAATACATTCAGTCGGTAAACAGGAAGTCGATGTGCAACAGACCTGAAAATGGTACACATGGTATAGAACCCCAAACTGAAGCTCGGTACCAAATACCAAGCAGTTGTGATTTGTGGTTGCTGAGAAACGTGCTATGCAAATTTTGTAAATCCACGCTATACGTTTCGTAAATACATTCAGTCGGTAAACAGGAAGTCGATGTGCGACAGACCTGAAAATGGTACACATGGTATAGAACCCCAAACTGAAGCTCAGTATCAAATATTAAGCAGTTGTGATTTGTAGTTGCTGAGAAACATGCTACGAAAATATTGTAAATCCACGCTATACATTTCGTAAATACATTCAGTCGGTAAACAGGAAGTCGATGTGCGACAGACCTGAAAATGGTACACATGGTATAGAACCCCAAACTGAAGCTCAGTACCAAATATTAAGCAGTTGTGATTTGTAGTTGCTGAGAAACATGCTACGAAAATACTGTAAATCCACGCTATACATTTCGTAAATACATTCAGTCGGTAAACAGGAAGTCGATGTGCGACAGACCTGAAAATGGTACACATGGTATAGAACCCCAAACTGAAGTTTGGTGCCAAGTGGCTATGATTTGTGGTTGCAGAGAGAAAGGGTGTTTCAGACAGACGGAGATACGGACGGAGGTAAACCAGTATACCCCCCCTCTTTCGGAGCGGGGGTATAATAAAACGGCCAGAACAACAGTATACAACAAGACATAAACACTAAGAACACTGTACACTCAATCAAAAAAGATACACAGACAGAACAACAACAACAAAAAAAAAAACGCACACACACAGATTTAAGAAAGGTCCCAAAGGGCACCACAAAAAAGGTGGATGGTACCAGATAAAAGGGAGTAAATTATGGAATATGGAGAAGGCAATTTTCTGAAGCAATGGGAGCAGTTAAGAGGCAGTGGGAAAAGCGATTCTGAAGAGATGTGTTTTCAGCAGAGTTCTGAAAGTGGATAATGTTGTGCATTGACGCAGTGCTAGTGGAAGGACATTCCAAAGTTTAGGGCCAGCCACACTGAAGGCCCTGTCACCCATGGAGCGAAGCCAACGGGGGGGGATAACTAGTAGATGGGCATCAGTGGAGCGCAGGGTGGTCTGTATGGAGTTAGGAGATTTGATAGATAGATAGATAGATAGATAGATAGATAGATAGATAGATAGATAGATAGATAGATAGATAGATAGATAGATAGATAGATAGGAAGGGGCCAGGTTATGGAGCGATTTGTACACAAGTAGAATGATTTTATATTGGATGCGGTACTGGATTGGGAGCCAGTGTAATTGCTGGAGGATGGGAGTGATGTGATCCCACGATCTGGTACGGGTGAGCACCCTTACAGCAGAGTTTTGGACATACTGTAGCTGGTTAATGCTCTTTGCTGAGACTCCAGAAAGTAGGGCATTACAGTTGTCTAACCTGGAAGTAATAAATGCATGGATCTCAGCAGCCGATAAGGTGAGAGAGGAACGCAGTTTAGAGATGTTTTTTAGAGTGGAAGAAGGCTGTTTTTGATATGAGAGTCAAAGGAGAGTGCAGAATCAACTATGACTCCAAGGTTTTTTTTTTTACTTCAGCAGAGGTAGTGGTGAAATAGCCAGGAATGGATAACTGTAAATGTGCCAGTTTATGTAAGATATCAAGGGGTGGATATGAGAATGGCTTATGTCTTATCTTGATTAAGCTTGAGAAAGTTACGGGTCATCCAGCTACTGACAGCATTGAGACGATCAACCAGGTTGGAGGGTGGTGGGGTATGAGAGGGCTGAGTACGGATGTAAATTTGAGCATCGTCAGCATAGCAGTGGAAGTCTAGGCCATGTTGGCGTAATATGCTGCCAAGGGGTACTTTGTAAAGAGAAGACAAACGAGTAGATCGAGAAATCCAACAGGATCAACCTCCTCTAAACAGAGAGGGATTTCTGCGGCACCAACTTACAACACCGTCCTCACAAACTTACCCCTGTGGATTCATGGCAATTCACACCTCCAGACCCTGATGTCAATGCAATCTCACAACGCCACAGGTGTGAACCACGCAGGGTTTAAATTGCGAGGCTCTTCCCACTGTGTTGTAGACTCTGCTAAAGCTGTTTGGAAGAAAGGATGGATTCCGATCACCAAAGTTGGTTCAAGATGTTGATCTGGTTTCTTATTGGTGTTTTAATTAGAGACTGGTGAAGTTGTCGATCTGTTCACATTATAAAAGACTGAAAAGTGAACTATAATGGACAGGGGTGGACTAACCCAGGAGAAGAAGATACACTGCAACTCCGCTATAGCGAACTCCTCGTGGGTCGTCCAAATAGTGTATTATACCGAAAAGTTTGTAATACTGAAATGGACCCACTTGTCACACCAAACAAACACTCACTCTTACGTAAAACAAGACCAACTGTGTTTAATTTAGATTTATGCATAATCACTTACATATTTACAAAGGAAAGGAAACAAGTCACACTTAAGTTTGTCTTCGACAGAGAGTATCTTGTGTTTACGAGTGTCATGTAATAGAAGTGGATAACAGGTGCATGGTAATTAGTCCTAATGGTGCTGCAAATTCCCTTAGTTATCCATCAACATGGGGAGAGATAAGAGAACACACAAACCAAATGAGGAAGAAGTGCGTTGACCTTCATAAGTCAGGGAATGGTGATAAAAAATAACTACTTGCCTGAAAATGTCCATATCTACTGTGAGGGCAATAATAAAAAAGTGGACACCAACTGGAACCATTACACACTCGCCTGGAAGAGGACCCACGTTTATTTTGCCCCACGTGCAGTGAGGAGAAGGAGGGTAAGTGAGGCAAAAAATCCCCATGGATCACTGTTGATGAATTACAAGAAAAAGTAAACTCTTGGGGTTTCCAAGTCTCCAAAACCACCATCAGACTCCACGTCCATGCCAACAGGTTATTTGGAAGGTCTCATCTCATCTCATTATCTGTAGCCGCTTTATCCTGTCCTACAGGGTCGCAGGCGAGCTGGAGCCTATCCCAGCTGACTACGGGCGAAAGGCAGGGTACACCCTGGACAAGTCGCCAGGTCATCACAGGGCTGACACATAGACACAGACAACAATTCACACTCACATTCACACCTACGCTCAATTTAGAGTCACCAGTTAACCTAACCTGCATGTCTTTGGACTGTGGGGGAAACTGGAGCACCCGGAGGAAACCCACGTGGACACGGGGAGAACATGCAAACTCCACACAGAAAGGCCCTCGCCGGCCACGGGGCTCGAACCCGGACCTTCTTGCTGTGAGGCGACAGCGCTAACCACTACACCACCGTGCCGCCCTATTTGGAAGGTCTGCCAGTAAAAAAAAAAGCCTTTTCTGTCAGTTAATTACAAACGTAAGCACCTGAAGTTTGCAAAATGCTACGACAACTTTGACTGGAACCGTGTTCTATAGTCTGATGGAACAAAATGAAGTTTTTTGGCAAAAAACACTCGTGGTGGGTTTGGTGTTAAAAGAAGGATGGCTGTAATGAAAAGAACCCGATCCCTACTGTAAAATATGGTGGAGGTTCTGTGATGTTTTGGGGCAGTTTTTCCTCCAAAGCCCCTGGAAACCTTGTTAAGGTCCATGGCATCATGGACTCCATGAAACACCAGGACATTTTAAATCAGAATCTGGCTGCCTCTGCATTTTAGGAAACTAAAACTGGGTCATCATGGGATCTTCCAGCAGGACAATGATCCGAATCATATGTCCAAATCAACACAAACATGGTTCTCTGAGCACAGAATCAAGCTTCTGCCCTGGCCATCTCAGTCCCCTGACCTGAACCCCAGCGAAAACCTGCGGGGTGAGCTGAAGAGGAGAGAGCACAAGAGAGGGTCGAGGATCCTGGATGATCTGGAAAGACTGTGTAAAGTGGAATGGTCTCAGATGCCCTGCTCTGTATCTCCAACCTTATAACCTTGGCAAAAAACACTCGAGCCCAGCGGCCAACGGGGGCCTTTCTGCGTGGAGTTTGCATGTTCTCCCCGTGTCTGCATGGGTTTCCTCCGGGTGCTCCGGTTTCCCCCACAGTCCAAAGACATGCAATTAGGTTAATATAGGATGGCCTTGGGCTGAAGTGCCCAAGAGTGGCGGCGTGTACGTATGCAGCGGCTTTGCTCTCCTGTGATGAACTAAATTTCGTTGTACATTTTGTGCAATGACAATAAAGGCATTCTATTCTATTCTATAAAATGTAATAGGAGACACGTAGTGCTGTTTTACTGGCAAAGGGAGGGTGCACAAAGTATTAACGTAGGGGTGCCAATGTTTTTGTTTAAAATAACTTTCTTGATGAGGGATTTGTTTTTCTATGAATAAATTAATTTTGATTAAAGGTCGGATTTTGTCTCCTTTTTTTTCCAGTTTTACATGAAGCGACTTCATCAAAGGGTGATTTTTTTTAAACCCTTTTTACTCACTGGGGTGCCGATAATTGTGGTGGGCTCTGCAAGAACTGTTTTTACTGTCAAGGACACAAAGAAGAGAAATGAAATCATATCAAATTCCTAATCTCAGTTTAAAAACTGCTTTTGTAAAATCTTTCTTAAAAATCATTTGACTGACTCACTATAGCTAGGTTAATGGAAGAAGATAATGGAAGGTGAATAAAACCAAACAGAAACATTGTGGTTTTTGATTAAATGATCGTTGAAGTGCGGTGTCTGTTTGTGTGAAGATATAATCATGGTCAGTTTACCAGCTCCTTACTCATGACTAAATTTTGAGTGTGACAGCTTATCTTCACTATAGCTAGCATCATCCATTAGTGAAAATGAAACCATCGGCCTTAACGTTCAAATGTTATCAAAGACAGAGTATTAGGGTGTATTCAGACCAGGATAGTTCGATAGTTCACTTGCTTTGGTCCGAACCAAATGTTTTTTTTTTATTTTTTCATTTTGGTGCGGTTCGCTTTCACACTGTACATTTTAGTAAGCGGACCAAAATCTGTCAACAAAGCCACGCGCCCTGAGGTCGTTCACCTATTGGTCAGAGACGACACGCGCACAAAGCGTTAAGTTCAAAAGTAGTCATGGAGGCTTTCCGTGCTGTTATTCTTTTTAATGTCATCAAAGCTATATGTTTTTTTCCAGTTTTTACTGTTTTCACAATCGTGCGACTTTTAGCCGACATTGTTCTGGGGAGCGCGTGAACCCCTTCTCCTTCATTTTCTCACTGAATACAGCAAACACGTCGGCATTTTTGTGTGTTCTCTCCAAAAGCTCAGATATGTGGACATCTGCCCATATATCCACAAGGGTACGCGTTTCTTCCTCGGCCCACGTTTGCCCCCTACTCATTTTTTGTACTCTGTAGTCTAGCCTACCACTGGTCTGAATGACTGAACGACTGTTGTAAGGTTCCCTTGACAACCGAAACAGTGTTTGCACTTTGCGGTGGAGTGTCAAGACTCTGTTTCCCATAATGCTCGACAAACGACGGAAGCTCCCGAGGTACAAAAAAAGCAAAACTGTCAGATTAGGTCCGGTCTGCTTTCACACCTCCAAAAGGTCCGCACCAGGGTTCCTTTGGTCCGGACCGAGTCCGACCTTGCAGCTCGGTCTCGGTCCGCTTGTTTGGTCCGGACCAGAGTTCGGTGGTTTGTATTCAGACCAACCCAAAAGGTCCGGACCAAGGGAAATTTGGTTCGTTTGGTCCGGACCAAACAACGTAGGTGTGAATACACCCTTAGAGTGTCAAAGACAGTTACTCAAATAAAAATAAAGGTTCAAATCAAAATATCAACTTGAGTAAGAAAGGAAGCTGTTACTCTTTACACATGAAGCGTCACATAAAACAGACTGAATGTGAATAAAATGTCGATGCATCTGATTTAAACTCATGGATGAAGATGAAGATGAAGATGGCATTCCTATAGCGTGTAGCGGTCTCATTAAGCAGGCTGTCACACTCAAAATTTAGTCACTAGTAAGGAGCTGGTTAATTGACCATAATTATATCTTCGCACAAACAGACACCGCACTTCAATGATCATTTAATCAAAAACCACAATGTTTCTGTTTGGTTTTATTCACCTTCCATTATCTTCTATCCTCTACATGCATGCAGGAGTATTTATAAACACACTCCAATGATAAAAAAAAGTATCTATTCCTCTCCTGCATCTTTTCTTGCCTGGACCTAACCTCTTGCATGATGTTTTCCATCATGAAGCTGAATGATTTCCCTTGCCGTTTGTTGCCAAGCTGATTTTGCTTGCGTATTAATTGCCACCTTCTGGAGCATAATTTTCGGAACATTTCATTGCATGAAATTATCATCGAAGGTTGGGGTTTTGTTTTTTGAGTATTTGTGACAGCACCGATTCTGTCGACCTGCTACACACGCATCCGTTTACTTGTCAGATCAATCAACACAGATAACATACGCCCTTTTTTCGAATCAGGAACACACATGTATGCTGAAACCCTCCAGGGTAAAGCAGTCACACGACTCTCCTCCACTGTCAGAAACAGGGCTACAGTAGGAGTCTATTTCTGTCCCCCAAGGTACAATCTACACTAAATGTACCCCCTAGGGCTCATGATTGGACCGCAAGGTAACTATGCGTACCTTTTTAGGGCTAAAAAAGGGACATATATGTTCCCAAGGAGTATATAAAAGGTACAAATAAGTACCTTAGAGAGTACCAATCCAGTGACAAGCCATTGTACCCCTGAAGGTACAATAATGTACTTTATTTTCTGAGAGCGTACACAGGGTTCCTAATGGCGCTCATCACTGACAAATGTAATCCGTCAGTGACAAAGAGAAAATTACTCGCAGTTGTCACAGTTACAAATGTATGTCACCTTTATCATTATCATAAGTCATATGTTCTAGAAAGCCCTCCACAAATCCCTCCGTTTGCCGAAATCTAACTGCAGTGAAGAAATGCCAGTGTAAACAATGAGCACGTGATTGTGACCAATAAAAATCGACCACACATAATGACCAAATGAGCACCAAGATTTTGACCAATCGCTGTGCGTCTTAATCGGCCTGGTGTGGTGGCGTAATTATCTCTGCGTGAATCAAACAATGGTGCAGTCTAAGCTGATTAAGTTTTCTGGACGGGCTTCTTAAAGCACTGGAGATGATTTAAGGGCTGAAATAGGCATGGGGGAGGCACAAACGGAGCCCCTACAGTCCCCGAGTACATCGGACAGTGTCAGTAATACAGGGGTCGGTCAAAAACACTCAGAGCCCCTACAGTCCCCGAGTACATCGGACAGTGTCAGTAATACAAGGGTCGGTCAAAAACACTCAGAGCCCATACAGTCCCCGAGCACATCGGACAGTGTCAGTAATACAGGGGTCGGTCAAAAACACTCAGAGCCCCTACAGTCCCCGAGCACATCGGACAGTGTCAGTAATACAGGGGTCGGTCAAAAACACTCAGAGCCCCTACAGTCCCCGAGCACATCGGACAGTGTCAGTAATACAGGGGTCGGTCAAAAACACTCAGAGCCCCTACAGTCCCCGAGCACATCGGACAGTGTCAGTAATACAGGGGTCGGTCAAAAACACTCAGAGCCCCTACAGTCCCCGAGCACATCGGACAGTGTCAGTAATACAGGGGTCGGTCAAAAACACTCAGAGCCCCTACAGTCCCCGAGCACATCGGACAGTGTCAGTAATACAGGGGTCGGTCAAAAACACTCAGAGCCCCTACAGTCCCCGAGCACATCGGACAGTGTCAGTAATACAGGGGTCGGTCAAAAACACTCAGAGCCCCTACAGTCCCCCAGCACATCGGACAGTGTCAGTAATACAGGGGTCGGTTAAAAACACTCAGAGCCCCTACAGTCCCCGAGCACATCGGACAGTGTCAGTAATACAGGGGTCGGTCAAAAACACTCAAAGCCCCTACAGTCCCCGAGCACATCGGACAGTGTCAGTAATATAGGGGTCGGTCAAAAACACTCAGAGCCTCTACAGTCCCCGAGCACATCGGACAGTGTCAGTAATACAGGGGTCGGTCAAAAACACTCAGAGCCCCTACAGTCCCCGAGCACATCGGACAGTGTCAGTAATACAGGGGTCGGTCAAAAACACTCAGAGCCCCTACAGTCCCCGAGCACATCGGACAGTGTCAGTAATACAGGGGTCGGTCAAAAACACTCAGAGCCCCTACAGTCCCCGAGCACATCGGACAGTGTCAGTAATACAGGGGTCGGTCAAAAACACTCAGCGCCCCTACAGTCCCCGAGCACATCGGACAGTGTCAGTAATACAGGGGTCGGTCAAAAACACTCAGAGCCCCTACAGTCCCCGAGCACATCGGACAGTGTCAGTAATACAGGGGTCGGTCAAAAACACTCAGCGCCCCTACAGTCCCCGAGCACATCGGACAGTGTCAGTAATACAGGGGTCGGTCAAAAACACTCAGCGCCCCTACAGTCCCCGAGCACATCGGACAGTGTCAGTAATACAGGGGTCGGTCAAAAACACTCAGAGCCCCTACAGTCCCCGAGCACATCGGACAGTGTCAGTAATACAGGGGTCGGTCAAAAACACTCAGCGCCCCTACAGTCCCCGAGCACATCGGACAGTGTCAGTAATACAGGGGTCGGTCAAAAACACTCAGAGCCCCTACGGTCCCCGAGCACATCGGACAGTGTCAGTAATACAGGGGTCGGTCAAAAACACTCAGAGCCCCTACGGTCCCCGAGCACATCGGACAGTGTCAGTAATACAGGGGTCGGTCAAAAACACTCAGAGCCCCTACGGTCCCCGAGCACATCGGACAGTGTCAGTAATACAGGGGTCGGTCAAAAACACTCAGAGCCCCTACAGTCCCCAAGTACATCAGACAGTGTCAGTAATACAGGGGTCGGATAAAAACATTCACCGCCCCTACAGTCCCCGAGCACATCGGACAGTGTCAGTAATACAGGGGTCGGTTAAAAACACTCAGAGCCTCTACGGTCCCCGAGCACATCGGACAGTGTCAGTAATACAGGGGTTGGTCAAAAACACTCAGAGCCTCTACAGTCCCCGAGCACATCGGACAGTGTCAGTAATACAGGGGTCGGATAAAAACATTCAGCGCCCCTACAGTCCCCGAGCACGTCGGACAGTGTCAGTAATACAGGGGTCGGTTAAAAACACTCAGAGCCCCTACATTCCCGAGCACATCGGACAGTGTCAGTAATACAAGGATCGATTAAAAAAAAAAAAATTTAAATGCCAAAGTGAAAGGGCTGACAACCGGCAAGCAACTGAAAGGAGCTATGTCTCAGGTGGCATGGCATGCTGAGTCCCCGTGGCTAACATATGATGAAAAACGCAGTGTCATTCTGTGTTTGGTTCGTAAACCGACAGAAAATTCTTTCACTGTTGCTTGTTCCAAGATTCTTCTGGACTTTGTTCAATTGTAAATCAAGTTTCTGTTGAAGTAAAGACAAAAGGGAGTTCTAATACTCTTTTGAATAATTCCATGCTAAAATAACCTGATGTAAGCTCAAACTAAAGAGGTTTATGTTCACTTGATGGTGCACAGGGCTCCCAAAACCAAATCTTTCTTATTAGAGGCTGGAGTGGAGCCCAAATTTTATATGGAATGGCGAAGCCTAGCAGTATCTGTACAAATATTTGAATTGTGCCAGTTTGGTTGGTATAAACCTTTATTAAGTCCACTTAGATAAGTCAGCAACGAAGGAAAAATACAGACTAAGTGAAGAAAGAAGAAGAAAAAGTGAAGAATACTTCTTTGACTTCATTTTTCATGGGAAAAAAAGTGGAGAATATTTATTTTTTTTCAGAACCCACGTGGAACACTGTGTACATACTACATGCAGTCACTACATTTGTGTCTGTATCAGTGCCCTTGAGTAGTCTGCATTATTTTAGTACAGTATGAATGCTTGAATCTGATTGGTCTGAAGGTGCGCATTATTTTCGTATAACAGCAGCACGGCTCGGAAAGTAGTCGTGAACGACAAGTTAATATTAAAGCACTCGTTCTAATGTGTTATCGTTTCTCCAGGAACAGCTCACACGCTGGGATTTGTACGGTGGATGGTCCGCATAACCTTTGACTCATAATAAGCGTGTTGTTATTTAACAACATGTATAATTATTTTAGGAGACAGTTATACAAGATTTATGAAAGGTGTCTTGGGAGGGTGGTGGTAAAGGAATGACTGTTTATCGCAGCTATAAACGTAACTGATAGCAGAAACCAACTTGTCTCTCAGACGTTCTGCAGCATTTAATCGAGTTATAAACCGCTAAATTGTGCAATGTTTCATTTATTAGCAAATTAAACATAACGCACTCCAGACCGTGCTGTTTTCTGAAAATAATGCACTTCACCCTGATGTATTAACTCAATTCATGAACTGAATTAGTGGAGCATCTTCACAAGAACTATACACATTAATTCTGAAACTGATAGAACAAAGCATTCGGCACGTTTTTAGATTAACCGCAATCCCCCCCCCCCCCCCCCCCCCCCCCCCCCCCCCCCTCAGCTACACCATGACTGATCGGAATAACAGCTACCGTACTTTTAAGAAGGAACAAAATATACTTCAACTTTTCATGGAAAGAAATTCAGACAGATGTAGCGGTACATGTTATCAGTCCGTTAACAAATAGGATTAAAATCCAATCTAACTCTTAATGCAGCAATTAAAACTCCATCACAACTCACTGCGACTGTCGGAGAGTGGAGACAGTACTTCGGGAAGACATTTAAAAAAAAATAATTCATCCTGCAATTACCATTTGATTCGTCAATTAGCATGCAAATGGTGTTAATAAGACTGAAATATGGCACTCTCTCATTATAGCCTTAAGTCAGAGTTTTTCACTCTTGCAGTTTAATGAGTCTCTTTAGAGGACTTTGGGGTCAGGGTGAGTCAAATCACTCTCAAAGGTAAAATAAGTCACATTAGTCAAAAGAGAATGAAATGGCTTGGCGAAATAAATGGCTGTTCTTTTTTTTTTTTTTTTTTAATTGTGGGATGAATATTTTAAAAAATATTCATGAAAAAAGTGAACTTCGTGGGTTAAATGAAATACATCGAAACCAGATTTTTAACCGTGAATGAGCAATATGGACTCAAGCTGGAGCTAAACAGCTAATCAAATTGTATCTTCACTGACCACAGAGATCTGTCGAATCGTTTAAAAAAAATATATTGAAGCCGCTTCCTATCCATCAGTCAGGTCAAATAAAGGTAAACTTGGCAGACGCGTCAGGCTGAGGTCCTCCATTAATCTTTACAGTCATGTGTAATTAGTATCAGCTACATGAGCGGCCAAGATACCATAAATAACTGGAACGCAGAAGAGCGAGAAAAGAAGAGCTCGTCTTCTAATCACCCCCAACAAATAACAGGAGCGTCCGCCAAGTCAGAAACGCTCGTAAATCTGCTTTGGTGATTTTTTTTGTTTTGCTCTGTTTCGTAGTGTGTGGTCTCATTTTTCATATTTCTTTCTTTGTGTGTGCAAAAGAGGCACCGAGTTCGCCAAATAACAAGCCTGATTAAAGTGAGCGGGTAAATCGTACTCGTACTAAATCATAATCGTAATCATAATCATAAAAATCAAATTTGAAAAAAGCCTATCTTGTTTTAAGGGATCGATGCAAGTCCTGGAAAATGAGCAATTCAGTCAGGAGCTCTCAGAAGCAGGGTGTGTGTGTGTGTGTGTGATGGCTAACATCAAATAGGCAAAGTGCATGAAGTGTGACAGAGTGCAGTCCTCAGGCCAAAGCTGTTAGGAACGAGAGGAGGCAAGTGGCCAAGCAGCAACTCATACTGAGACTGAGACACGGACTATCAGAGATAAGCACACACACACACAATCTATCCACTGACTGCACTTTTCAGGGCTAGAACTCGTTTCCTTACACAAGTTTCCTCAACCCCCCCCCGTCCCGTTCTATACCCGCTGGCACACAAACACACAGCCCAGGTGATTTATTTTTTTATTTTTTATTTTTTTATTGTTCTGACTTTAGGGAATAACGTGTGTGCAGCAGGAATATTGCTTTTTCACTGTTCCCAGGTCAGCTGGCTGATCCACCTTGCGGTGCTCAGTCCTCTCATGAATATTTAATCTACTTTTTTCTTTCTTTCAGTTCACACACACACAACAGAAACGGAGCACTGCTGGAAAAAAAATAATAAAAACCCACCCCCTCATCTCAGGTTTCGTATTCTGTCCATTAAGGATTCAAACGTGTTCTGCTGGGATTTAATTAAACCAGATCGCTCTCTTAAAAATGACTCACAAATACGCTAATAACATCGGAAACGTCTAATGTGCTGTGATGGCGGAGGCCTTTTTTCATTGATCCGTATGAAGTAAATGAACAGGGATGCAGAGTTCGTTTTAAAACGGCAGTGAAAACGTTACAGGGGCCGAAAGATGAATCCGAAAAATTAAAGATGCTATTCAAACATGATTTAGGTGGAAGTATAATATGCTAGGAACGACACTGAGCGCTCCACTTTTACAGATCAGTCAAACAGCTAATACTTGACGTTCTGTATTACGTTCAAAGCAAATTTATATCTCCATCTGCAAATAGGTCTCCAATTAAGGTAAAAGACATGAGTGGTGACAATTAGAAGGCTCTTTCTAATTACTGTCAAGAACATTTCAGAGATTGTTGATTCGCTGCTGTAATTGAGCTTTCAGGCTGTCATTTTATATTCACAGAGAAAATGTGAGATAAAGAAGTAATAGCAGGAGAACTTTTTATGCTGGGATTTAGCCGTATGTGAATTTATACCGTTTCCAAGTACATTTGCAATTCCAATTAAAGTCTTCCAGCGTCTTCCTTCATGTTTGATTCATAGTCTAAGGGTTATGACTGAGACAGTATGAGACATGCTCTCAATCGATCTCAATTCAGTTATGAGGTGGAGGATAAACAAAGGGTGATGTGATTACTTCGGAGAAAGAAAACCAACAGGCCATAGCAATCGATTGAATGCAGAGGGAAGAGCTTGCTGGTGAACCATTACATCTAAAAAAGGCTAAAGGGCGTGGGACGCGTTTCCCGTTGTGGTAAAAACGTGGCTAATAAGGCACAGCATGGGGAGTGCACACTAGACCTTTACCTAAGACAAACTGGGTAGATAATAACTGTTTGTCTGATACTAAATTCCAGTTGATCCATTGACAATAAAGTCCATCCATCCATATTCTTCGTTTTTCAGCTGCTCCCATTAGAGGTCGCCACAGCAGATCATCATCGTCGTCATCATCATGATCCGAGTATTTGATTTGGCAAAGGTTTTCATTTGTTTTTTTACACTTGATGTCCTTCCTGACACAACCCTCCCCAATCTATCCGGGCTTGGGACTGGCACTAAGTATACGGTACACTGGCTTGTGCAACCCCAGTGGCTGGGCATTTTTACCTAATCTGCATGTCTTTAACCCTTTGGGGTCTGAGGGTATTTTCTGGCACTCTAATGATTTACGCATGCTCTGATTCTGTTGTCAATTTCAACAAATCTCATCTCTTCTCATTATCTCTAGTCGCTTTATCCTGTTCTACAGGGTCGCAGGCAAGCTGGAGCCTATCCCAGCTGACTACGGGCGAAAGGCGGGGTACACCCTGGACAAGTCGCCAGGTCATCACAGGGCTGACACATAGACACAGACAACCATTCACACTCACATTCACACCTACGGTCAATTTAGAGTCACCAGTTAACCTAACCTGCATGTCTTTGGACTGTGGGGGAAACCGGAGCACCCGGAGGAAACCCACGTGGACACGGGGAGAACATGCAAACTCCGCACAGAAAGGCCCTCGCCGGCCCCGGGGCTCGAACCCGGACCTTCTTGCTGTGAGGCGGCAGCGCTAACCACTACACCACCGTGCCCAGGGCTCGAAATTAACTTTTTTTTCTTTGTGTCCCCCAGTGGTCCCGAATTCTGTGTTGTATTGTCCTGAATGGAAGCAATAGTGTCCCCATTTTTTTCCTCTCTGAAATAACCAGTGGTTAATATTATCATATGAAGTTACTATTATATTTGTAACTATGCGATTTTGAACCCTTTATATCATTTTTACAATAAGTCACAAGACACAAGCAACACATGTCCTATACATCATCTACTTCAAAATTACAGTTATTGCATTTTCAGTTTATTAAACTTTGGCGATCTCACTGTATGAATAGATACCCATTTATTTAAAGGGGCCAACTAGCTCATTCAGAAAATGTTTCAACTCTCTACATCTGCAGTACACTTTAGTTGAAAATAAGACCCCTTTTATGTTCATTTCATCTACTTATACCTTGAATATCTGTTGGCATTTATAAGGCCAACTTATCATTTTCACCATTACTGTTATCCATAGCCCTGTGATGACCTGGCGACTTGTCCAGGGTGTACCCCGCCTTTCGCCCGTAGTCAGCTGGGATAGGCTACAGCTTGCCTGCGACCCTGTAGAACAGGATAAAGCGGCTAGAGATAATGAGATGAGATGAGACCGTTATCCATTACCATTATCCATTTTTATGAACTTTCCGTTACCCATTTTTATGAACTTTCGCTGCCGAAACGTGGGTGCAAGCAACATCAGCATAGTGCCAGGTCCGAGCCTAGTTGTGCTGCTGACTGACTAAATTTTCTGAACTAGAAAGACACCAAGAAAACTCACTTATTCTGTTGAATGGTATCTTCCGTCAATATCATCCACATCATTCCTGTTGTATTTTATAACGTGTCTAACAGTGTTCATTAAGTTCATTCAGTTGCTAGCGTTGCCTGCAGACCAGGCGATGACACTTTGGATCCTGAAGGTCCCGGAGACGTTATGTCTGGGCTTTCAGTTTCTTCCCCGTGGTCGGTCCGCTTCAACCACTTAAGCATTTTTGTTCTGGCAAGAGTCGGCGCAGCGTGTGCGGTAGCAATTCCATTCCAAGTCCATATAATGCGGACTCCGGCCGAAGATTCTAGAACAGAATGCGCTGCTCTGTAGCCTACGGGTGCAGGTGCATCGAAAGTGTAGCTACTATGTATTTTTCGCTGTTAACGTTTTAAAATTAAAATTGACAAATTAGGTGAATGTCTATGTATGTGTTACGGCTTTGTAAATAATATTAATGTAGAACTTTTTTTCTAGATCTATTTTTTTCCATTGTCCCGGGATTGTCCCAGACATGATAATTTTGTGTCCCGATGACATTTTTTATGGTCCCCGGGACGTCGGGACACCGTTAGTTTCGAGCGCTGACCGTGCCGCCCCACTGAACATGTTGTTAAAAGCAATTATAGAAATGTGATGGAATGTGTGAAAAAACATGACTTTACCTATTCTATCAAACCGTTGTGATCCCTTGAGGTGATTCTGTTCAGTCTTAGGAATGCATTGAGCACAAAAACTTAAATCTGCTCCACTGATTTGGACAATTAACTGACCATCAAAAAATTTATGTCCTATTGATTTGAGATAAAGAGTTGGCAGTGGGATGGGGAATTCAATGAGAAGTGTAAAAATTTCAATTCCATTCCATGAGAAGAGTGAAAACCCCTGCCGCTGCCAACTCTTAATCCCATCAGATTAACTCTTAATCAAGTCCTAATGGGTAGACATTTTTTTCCCCACACATTCCAACACAGTTCTAAAACTGCTTTTTACAACAGCTTCATTTATCTGGTATTTGACTTTATTTTGGTATTTGACTCTATTCAGTGTGTTTTGAAATTAACTCCTGGACTATTTTACTCAGTTCAGAGGCACAATCATCTCTGTTACTCTGTTACACAATTACTCTGTAATTTTGCTCCCACTCCAACTCCAAATTTTACTCTCTAAACTCAAAATAGAGCAAAATTAACTATTTTTGAGGAAAATACTTTTAACTCTGGAAAAATTGCTCAGTCATTCTTCCATATCAACCGATCTGCTCATAATAAATAGAAGAAATATTTACACTTACTCGAGTTGATATTCGGCTGGATAGAGTCAACATTTTTAAAAAAAAGGAAAAAAAAGGCACCGCTCATCAGTGTTGCAGTACTCGAGACTGAATCGAATCGCTGTTCTGAATCATCTGAAGCGCATTAAATCCACGTGTCATCCTGCAACAAGTTTTACCTCCAAATACACTAAACTATGTATGACAGATTCTGCCACTGCGGAAGAGGAACCAATCGAAACCGAAAGAGTGAAAGTGATTATCATGCCGTTACCATGTGAACAGTCTTTTATGAATGCGTAATTGCGCGCTCAGCGCTCCGACTCTGGTGTGACTGAGTAAGGTGACAAGTTTTATGTCTCATCTAATTTCGGTAATTTAAAAACTATAATATTATTTGGCAGTGGGCACATAGGAAAGTGTAAAGTATAAAGCTTCTGTCAATATGTTTCTCAGGCTTATATGATAAAAAACTCGAAGATATTTATCTAAATACACGACTTACTCATTCTAAACCTGCCGAGCTTTGCCGGCGAAGCTCTCGACTCCAAAGGGTTAAACTCTGGGAAACCGGAGCACACCCACGCAGAGAACATGCAAACTCCACACAGAAAGGCCCCCGTCAGCCGTGAGGTTTGAACCGGAACCTTCTTGCTGAGAGGCGACAGTGCTAATCACTGCACCACCATTTAAATGTTTCGTACTACTAAAATGCATATAAAAAAGTGATTTATTTGATTAGAATTAAGAATAGCATGTTAAGGAACATGCAACACTGTTTCTTTGGGATATTCAGAGTACTGATCGTTACTCCATCACGTAATATTAGTTAAATAATATTGGCTGGCTTTTTTTCATGGTATCGAGAGTTTAGTGGTCAGAATGATATTTTTAAAAACCGGAAGTCAGAAACGCGAGTGTCAGTTTCAATGAAATTAAATGGAACTGTTTATTGGATGTGGCTCACACAGGTTTTTTTTTTTTTTTGAGGTTCACCTTGAAAGCTGTGAATATTATCATTTATTTATCAGTAGGCGTATCAGGTGAAAATTCAATTTCAATCCAAATTGTTTGAAACTGGTCTTACTAAATTCAGAATTGAACACTGAACAACATATTTTTTACAGAATTAAAATGTTTATCTGTTCTTGTGATATTACAAATCAAAGATTGAAGAAACGACTTAATTTTTGAAAATTGCCGTAATATTCTGTATGAGGATCACATGGTCCAAAATGGGCCTCATTAACCAATGAGATCAAAAGCTTTTTTTTCTTAGAGGCATTGTGGCTCAGGTGGATAAGGCGCCATACCATAAATCTGGGGACCCGGGTTCGATTCTGGCCCAAGGTCATTTCCTGAGCTCTCCTCATATCTCTCTCTCCCACTCATTTCCTGTCTCTACACTGTTCTATCCAATAATAAAGGTGAAAAAAGCCCCCCAAAAAGTTTTTTTCTTAATAACTTTTTTTATTTTTCAAGATATTTACATGGAAATTGGGAGGCACATAGACAGTTGTATACTGAATACAAAGTTTGAAAAAATTGTAAAAACAAATCATGCAAATTAATATTTAATTAGCAATAATTATGCTAATTAGGTAAAAATGTTAAATCGGTACACTCAATAAAAAAGTAATAAAAGATTATTTCTAATATCCTCTTTGTGCTCTGTAGGCCTTTGTATTTCTCAAAAGTAGGGCCTACTAGTGTCTATATTAAAGAATATAAATGATAATATTCACAGCTTTCAAGGCGAACCTCGAAAAAACTGTATGATCCACATCCAATAAACAATTCACATTCATTGAATTGAAACCGACACTCGCGTTTCTGACTTCCATTTTTTTTCAAATCTCATTCCGACCACTAAGATCTCAATATTTTTCATCAAAACAACCCCAGTTATATTCTAAAATAGTTATTTATTTACATGAATCAGTTTTATTTGAAAAAAATAAGTAGGTAAAGCCATGAAAACTCGCCTCCAATCCAATCATTGGATTATTCACGAGTAATCCAATCGGAAACTGATCAGAAGAGAAAGAGAGAACCTGACCGCTTTCCCGTGACTCAAAAAGAAAAGCACCGGCAGTTTCCCGACATCATGCGAGCAGAGAGTGAACTCTGCTGTACCGACTTCAACCTGCCGTTACGCCCAAAGTACTGAACAGATCTTAACCAGATACATTTCTTTGGAAAGCAGAAATAAACTTTTTAATGAAAGTATTGACCATAGAGAGTTAAGCAATGACAGATTTGGAAACTTAGATGAGCGTCTGCATGGACAATTTTCACAGCACAGCCAGCGAGCGTCTGATACGCCTACTATCATATATATTCCATTCAGCTAGCGCGATATTGAATGAGTTGAAGACGAGTAGCTGAATGGAATATATCTGATATACCATGAAAAAAAACAAGCCATTATTATTATCAATACACATTCCTTTCGGGTGTTCAACATGTCTTTCTCTTTCAAAATTCTTTCAAAACCTTCCGTATTTAACGAAGCGAACCTGGCGGCCATGTTTGTTTACAAATTGTCTCAGTCGCTCGCTAGTGCAGAAGTTTTACGTCTACAACATGTGACATCATGTTGTCTTGACAACCGTGCAGTATCTTAAACCATATTCAACGCTCATTCTCCATTGGGTAGAGTGACGTGATACACGTAGGATAAGCGATATCCGAACAATATTGCATGCTGTCGAACCAAATAAATGAAACCCGCTTGAAGGGAATAGAACACGTTTTTATTGCATCAAAAAAGTGCCGTGTATGTATAATAATTCACTATATTCCCTTACCTGCTATCCATGTCCATCACTGTTTTCAAGCACCATGAGTCAATGCAAAGACGCTAAGGCCATTATTAAAAAATTTTCTGTTTCCGGTCCACCGGCCGGGTGAGTGCCGTTTGTGCGGTTGAATTTTTTTTTTTTAAAGCCGTTTTTTCGACATTTTTTTCGGGTTCGTAAATCTAAAATCGAACTTGACATTTCCGCATTCCCAGGGCTTTCCACTAAGGCTCATACTAGCCAGCCATGACAAATAAGTAGCCAGCCGGGGGGGGGCGGAGTAAACACAAAATAAACTCCTGTGCACGCAGTTCCCAGGATTAAGTGTATTTTCCACAGACCATTTATTTATTCACTTTACTCAAATACAAAGTAAAATGGCAGTAAATCTTCTTTCTTTTCTTGCGTATTGCATCATGAGGCGTTCCTGGCTTGTAAATCTCTTATTTTCGGTGCATGACACATTCACGCAACTGAGCATGCTATGAATTAACAACGACAACGGTCTGCAGTGGGGCGACACAATTAAACACTCAGCGAACATTTCTCCATTTGTGTATGAAAATACACTCCAACCACTCAGTTTGGGTTCATTTACATCCAACTTTTGATGCCAGCACGTAATTGAACGAGAGAAGACTGGTTTACCGGAGACAAAATAAGCGTTATCTCTGCTTCTGTTCCCTCCGACACACTACTGCCTCCGCCGAGTGCGCGCGCACTCTGAACTGAATCAGCTCTGCGCATGCGCCGTGCGGCACAAAAAAATGGCAGCCACCATGAAGGAAGGAGATCTGGAGTTTTCAAACATTTACTTAAGTGTGAAATCGCAAAATGGTATTCTAGCAAACAACAAAATAGTAAAGATTCAGAAAAACAAATCATTCAGTGATCATTTTAATAGTGTAATTTCATCCTAACTAGGTCTGACGGTCGATTTAGAACTACAAAAAGTCCGTGTGTCGGACATTTTAAGTACCTTTGTAAAAGTTTTGCAAATGTTGCAGTCAGCATTTAAAATGCTAACTTAAAGTTTTTGTACAAGTTTCAGTTGATTAAACTGTCATTTTATTAAATGTGTCTGCTTTTGTAATAAAAAAGAAACACAGCATTACGATTTCTTATCCATCCATATATTAAAAAATAATAAAAAAAAATCCCTCCCTCCCGACTGAAATTTTTTTTGCTCACCCGGTGGACAGGAAACGGATTATTATTATTATTTTTTTTTTAAGGATGGCCTAATTATTTGGGGGCGTCGTGGCTCAGGTGGATAAGGCGCCATACCATAAATCCAGGGACCCGCGTTCAATTCCGGCCCGAGGTAATTTCCCGATCCCTCCCCGTCTCTCTCTCTCCTGCTCATTTCCTGTCTCTACACTGTCCTATCCGATAAAGGTGAAAAAAGCCCCCCCAAAAAAATATCCTTAAGCATGGCCTA
The DNA here is from genome assembly GCF_027579695.1 of Neoarius graeffei. Classification (NCBI taxonomy): domain Eukaryota; kingdom Metazoa; phylum Chordata; class Actinopteri; order Siluriformes; family Ariidae; genus Neoarius; species Neoarius graeffei. Next base: position 89,851,469 of record NC_083575.1, on the reverse strand, counting down.
ATTATTAATGAAGCATTGTGAGTCAATGCAAAGATCATAAATACTCTTCAGCACTATTCACAACAAACAAATAGACCTGAGATCAGATCATGGTGATTGGCTGTTACACACAAAACGCAGAGAATAAGTCTCGACTCTGCATCCTTTAGGCGTTCGATTCTGATTCGCGGTCAGAGTCAAACCCACTGTCTCATTTTACTGCTGTTATGTTATGCTGATGACAAATATCACCTTGTGCAGTGGATTTAAATGCCATAAATCTGCACAGGATGAAGAGAGGAGCCATAAAACAAAAGAGGGTCCTCTCTCCTTGAATAACAATCACCTGGGTGGAGGAGTCAGTCAAAGCCGCTATAAATTTACTCCGGCGTTTCTCGGCATGCTTCAGGATAAATAACGAGGATCGCACGAGAACAATACGGAACCTTTTCTTCTGGAGATGAAACGCTGACGGTTAAAAAGCGACGATGTTCTCGATTACTCCTATGTACGCGGCGTATAATCATGCATGACACTGAGGGTCAGCCCTCCTTGTTAAAATGCAAGACTGATTGAACAATAAGGGTTCTTAAGAGGTTTTCCATCTCTTGCAGTACAGTTATTAGCTTAATGGAGTTCACAAGCCTCGATAGGTACATCTCGCATTGCTTCATGAGGTGGAGATGAAGTGCTTTTACGTAGATCGCCCTACACTGCTGCATAACACACACCCCATGTGTAACGCTGTTTAATCTAGGAGATGGTGTTTATCACCTCACGAGGCACATCAGAGTAATCACGCTTAAACTGTTTCTCTCTGGGGAGACTCAGACTGCTGCTGCTGATCCTGCAGTCGAGTCAGGTGTGTGGTTTGTGCTGATAACGCCGTGCACTTGAATAAACCGAAGCGTGTAAAATATAAAATGTGAAATCCGTAAGAGCTAAAAAAAAAAAAAATCCATTCATAGTAAAGAAATATAATGATCATTTTAGCACCATTGGTGAGAAGGCACAATTACTGCAAAACAGCCTTATGGTGATGAATTAAACGAACAGATGGAAAAATGAATCTGCTCCATTAGGTTCCAGCATGTGATTCCATCCCTGTACAGCTCAATTAGATACTCAGTTCAGTAACTCCATGTGGCTTCTTCATTTGCACGAGCAACAGTGTATCGCACGGTAAAATTAAATAACAAGGGAATGTTAAAAAAAAAAAAAGTTATTCATAAACGTCATCTTTATGTGATCAAATTCACGTGGTTGGAGGATGTGTTAATTTAAGCATAGACGAGAAGATCTGGCTCAGTGTTCTATATAAACGCACTTGTGATAAATAATTTCTAATCGACGCTAAATTACAGCAGATTTTTTTTTTTAATTAAAGGATAATTAATTTCCAGTTCTGTTTGTATAAATCTTTGCTTATAATATAAGTTTACTTCTAACGAGAACCTATGAAGCATCTCACCAGCTGGATGTTCAGGATGGAAACTCGCCCATCATTTAAAACCATTATGTGCTAGTTGAACATCCCATTCCAGACTCGGTCCCTCTTTGCTATTATAACAAGCGTCACTCTTCTGGGAAGGCTTTCCGCAAGATTTTGGGACGTGGCTGTGGGGAACTGTGATCATCCAGCCACATTACTGAGATCAGGCACTGATGTCAGGTGAGGAGGTCTGGGGTGCAGCTGGTGTTCCAGTTCTTCCCAAAGGTGTTCAATGGGGTTGAGTTCAATCAGGGCTCTGTGCAGGACGCTCGAGTTCTTCTACACCAACCATGTCTTCCTGGAGCTTGCTTTGTGCACAGGTGCGCTGTCATGCTGGAACAGGTTTGGGTCTCAAAATTTACCACCTCTTCATTAGGGCAATTCCATGTAAATGTCAACCTCACCATGCAAAAATAAAGCAACATGTAATACATCAAAACCACTCCCAGAGATATCACCTAGGCCTGTATTTTACAGATGTGAATAAGTTGAACCAATTTGTAACCAACCTAATATGTCACTGTCAGTCTTTCTTTCTTATAATGTAAAACCCAAGCTAAAATCAACTTTGATCATGTACAATTCTATATTATTGCCACAAGCCACAGAAATGTATGCTAAAATCCACAAAACAGCAAAACAATAGCCATCCTAAATATTATTTAAGAACTTTGATAGTTTTAGCTGATATTTAGAGAGTTTTTCAAAGGGTTATGGTGGTTAAATTGCTGATTTTCTAAACATATGCCATGTCTATTTCAGACGCGTCACATCCATAACGGAATTTCGTCACATCCATAACGCTGACTTTTCCTTCCGAAACTCTGCATGAAATACAAAATATTTTAAACAAAGATTTTTTAATATTCACCTTGGACCCCTCTATCAAACGGATATCTCCATTTCGACATTAGGTTTACAATTTCACAGAGTTTGATAAAAATGTACAGTCACCCAAGAAAAGTGATACTTTTTCTGTCACATCCATAACGCATCTTTTATTGGCGTTTTCTGGCATGCCCTAGATGTACTATGGGAATTGTTCTTGTTCTATCACTTCTCCAGTATGGTACAGCCTTAAAATATGCAACACCTGTTTAAATACTGGGAGACAATAAAACATGCACTGGGTCATTTGTTGCCATTTTGAGTTCAAGTGTCACGTCCATAACGCTGGAATTGCTCATTAACTGCTCCACTCCACCAGTTTGATAAAGCATCCTGTAAATATCCGAGAACCTCCGATTGTTCTGACAATCCTGAACGTTCCAGGAAGTTCCACACACTTGTTCCTTAATATGTAGTGGAAGTTCATTATGTCTGATTATTTAAGTATTTTTAAGTTCGTTTCTTAGACAAGGATTTTAAGATCGTTACCTTGTTAACAGTTTCAGCGTGAATCTTCCGCCTTCCTCAGAACTGTCACCAGATGTTAGGTGGTGACGTGCCTTATCAGCTGACTTTACGTTACGGAGGCGTGAACGTCCCGCCCAATTTGACAGGTAGTTCACGCCTCCTGCTGTCAGGTCGCTCCCCCAGGACGGCGCTCCAGGTGTGCGACGGCGCATACGCTCCCTCATCCCGGTTTATCGTCCTTTGTGCCCGCTTGCGTATCTCCACTGTCTCTAAAATCCAACGCTGGTATCTATTTTCTTCAGCGCGAATGACTCTGGCCTCTTCCCAATTCATTATATGATTTGGGATTTGGGAACTGTTAACAAGGTAACGATCTTAAAATCCTTGTCTAAGAAACGAACTTAAAAATACACTTGTTTCTTGGTGGAACGTCTGATAAAGCATGAATGATGCTTGCGAGCTAAAGAAAGTGCGATGTGGAACGTGAGATTGTCATCAGCCACACATACCCCTTTTCGATCAACAGGGAACGGGTTCTGTTCTTGTTCACGCGCCAAACTTTGAACCGTTCAGAGCATTTGACCAACAACAAATCGGTTCGGAACCTGAAAAAGTTGGTTCCCAAAATATAGCTGGTTTTTCCAGAGCGAACCATGAGGACATCAGTAGGTGTGTCATTAGTTTGGAGAGGAAGTGGAGCACAGCAATGGAAAATGCATTAAAAAAAAAATGGATACATCTTCAGGGGAAGAAAAAAAAAAGGACCGAAACCAAATATCTACCATTACAAAACAAAAGCTCACAGGTAATCAATGCGCTCTGCCATCTTGAAACTACTGTTTACTCCTGTTGCGAACTGTGCAACACCCTCCGTTGGTGTTACAACAGGTTCCGCACAAAACTGGTGAAAACGTGGGCGGTTCCTGAACTGGCACCAAGGTTCAAAAAATCCTGAAAGGAACTGGATCAAGAACCCGTTCCCTGTTGGTTGAAAAGGGAACGGAAATACAGCGTAAAACTTTGGCCATAGCGTGTATATGTATGGCTATATCATATATACAGCATAGACTGGATGTGTTGTACAGATATACTGTATTTAAACAAGGAAGTAGTGTGTGGTTTCTGTGTATCTAAGGCTGATTGACAAGTTCATACACATTTCTTCATACGTCATTCAAATCCAAGCTCTAGACATCTTTAATAAAGAAGAATTATTCGCTCATCCGGCCAACAGGTGATGAGTTTATGCCATCATGTGTTGTCCGTCGTCTGTCATCCATTCGGCATCTGAAAATCGCTTCTTTTTCTCTCTCAGTTCTTCACTGATTTTTATTCTTTTTGGCAGGAAGGTAGGTCTGCCTCGGGTGCATATAGGTACCTTCTACTCAGATCTGCAGAATTGCAATTAATAATGAAGATATGGAGTAATTAATCAATCCCTAACGAGCAGTTTCCACACAAATCGCTTCTTCTCTCTCAGTTCTTCACTGATTTTTATTCTTTTTGGCAGGAAGGTAGGTCTGCCTGGGGTGCATATAGATACCTTCTACTCAGATCTGCAGAATTGCAATTAATAATGAAGATATGGAGTAATTAATCAATCCCTAACGAGCAGTTTCCACACAAATCGCTTCTTCTCCCTCAATTCTTCACCGATTTGTTGGATTCTTTCTGGCATGAAGGTCAGGGTACCGAGGGTGCATATAACTTCGACCCAGATTTGCATAATTACGATTATTAATGAAGTTATGGACTAATTAAACCTTAATAAGGGGTGTTCACACGGCAACTGTTACTCCGGTGTAGCACCGGGGCTGCCCCGGTAGAGCGTTCACACGGTACAAAGTTATACCGGTGTCGCCCCTGAAAGCTGCTTAAACCGGTGCAAATCTAACCCTGCTCGGGAGGTGGTTTAAGAAATTTACTCCGGAGTAAATGCTAGTTTGCGGGGCAGCACCGATATAAAATGGGATGTCTGAACGCTACAGGGGTAGACTCGCTACGCGTGAGGAGAGTCGATTACATACGGGCATTGCATAATTTGCATCCTGGTATTTTGCGCTTCCAAAATGGCGAACGCCAACAACAACAGAACTGTGTGTCTTCCAGTGTTGCCAGATTGGGCGGTTTTAAGTGCATTTTGGCGGATTTGAACATATTTTGGGCTGGAAAACGTCAGCAGTATCTGGCAACACTGGTGTCTTCATCCACGTTGTTTTCCTGGCGCTTGGTGATGCCATGGCAACCGGGAAAAGGAAGTACATTTTCACGCATGCGCTATTACTATCGTATAGTAATAATCTTTCTTTCCTCATGTTACTACTGTGTTTCTTTTATCCCTGTCTTCCTGTCTTGCTCCCCCTCTGTAAGGACAGGTTGATGGTCAATTTCACTGGTAACAGTGACAATAAAGGGTTCATTCGTATAGCACGCTCGCAAAAACTGACGTGTGACCGCAAGTGGGGCTGCACCGGTGCTAACACGCTTCTCTCTAGTAAGCAGGTTTGTGACGTGTGAACGCTCCACAAAATTTACACCGGTGTAAGATATATCGCAACAAAATACATCGGTGCAGCATCGATGCAAATATGTGCCGTGTGAACGCCCCTATAATTAACAGCTCAACAAAAATCGCTTGTTCTCGGTCAATTCCTCGCCGTTTTGGATTCTTTCTGGCACATAGGTCGGTATTCCTAGGTTGGATATCGCTTCTACAGTATATAGTGTATGTAGCTTGCAACATTTATTGCGCAAGGTGTGGCCCATTTTAGATCGTTCCTTCTGGACTAGATGGGACCGGAGTGAGCTACGCCATCATTGACGGTCTCATTATTTCCTTTTACCACACATCATTGAAACAATACTTTCGTGTCATGTGTACTTTCGGTGCGGTCCGAAAGCATAATGAGCAAAAATGGAAATTGTGTGTGAACTCATTCTTCCAGTGGATAATATGGTTATTGTTAAAATGATTATCACCAGCAGTCCATTACTAAAGTCTACCGCAGTGTCACAGTGAGTTGAAACGCTTGGTGGGGAAACGCTGAATTTCTCGTGACAGGGACGACGATACTTCATTTTTTCAAGTCTATAATTTCATCCACAAAACATCACTCAGCCTCAATGTCGGTTTTGGTCTTTCCATGTGTGTGTGTGTGTGCTCTATCAAATCATCCCAAAATCACCCCCAGTGCCGGTTCGACTTGTCCATTACCATAACCCGTCTCTCTGCTTTGACACCGAAGGGAATTGCAATTACTCCATCTCTATTCCTCTTGTCACTATGCATGCAAATGGAAAGTGACAAAAGCGTTTCTCATTTATCTGACCTGACGTAACCACGGGTGGATTAACACAGGATCTGAGGAGAGCCAGCTGAAAATGCATGAGGCTGTGGAGCACTGTTCTGAGTCCTCCTCCTCCTCCTTTCTGTTATACTCTCGTTATCATCGCGCTATCTGGCAGTAAAGGGCAGGCCTGGCTGTTGACTTACTCAGATGGGATGAGTGTGTAGTCCGGCTCTGTGTAAAACTCTATCGCCTTTCCTCCTGCTGATTCCAGTCCTCGTTAAAACATTGAGAAAAGGTTATCGCGCGTCGGCACACGGTTATCAACACTGTCTATCTCGTAACGGTGGCATTGTGAGAAACCACACACGCTTTGTTTAGCGCTGAGGATACAGGAGTGAAGCGTCGCAGCCGATTCAGAGGAGACGACGACAAAGAGCAAAGAATTACGTTCACTTCTTGTGAAACACGAGCTTTCGTAGAAGGGAAACTTCAAACCGCTCATCATCCGGCATTTCCTCAGGACTGTTATGCAGCTTCACCGAGTATCAGTGAAGGAGGATTGTACTGATCCAATCACAAGTAATTGCTCCTGGCCAACAAAGGAGGGTAAACACCAAGGGAGTTAGTCACCGGTGTTCTCCGGGGCTTATTGGAACAGCGATGATAGCTAAGCTGTCAATTTTCTTTACAGAGGCACAATAAAAGGAAGGGATTTTTCTTCCTGGTTGCAATCTCCAATTCTTGTTGAGGCAGGAAATGTGTGATACAAGAGAGATTGGGTCTGATCTCAGACGCTCCTCTTTTCCATCACCTTTCATACACTTTCATTCCGATGGTATTCGCATGAAATTACGAACTGTTGGAGGATCAATAGATTGCTCTCTGACTTCATTACAGTCCGGGACTTTTCACATTCAGAGAACACCATTAATGAAGTGGCTCTGTGCTATGAAGCCCTTTTGAATGTTCCAGCCCGAGAATAAAAGCAGGGTAAAGGGCTAATGGCAGAAAGGCCTACCTGTCAAACCGCCTCTAATTGCATTAGATTTCTGCCCAGGCGAGCATGTCGGATCTGTCTGATTCATCTTAGGAAAGGTGAAGAACACAAGCAGACACGGAAAGGACAAATCCCTGCAAAAGAGCCTCTGATATTTCTGTCCCTGTCAACATCCAGGTTCTGCTCGCTGAACTGGATGGATTGAAGCGACTGGTCTTGTGTGGCCCGCCTCAGGACAAAGTTACACAAAACCCACACGAACGAGAAAGAATGAAATTACAAGACGCATATACGGTAAACAGACTCTGGATTTCTCCCATGAGCATTCGAGTTGTATCACAGACAACGATATCCAAAACATCAAGTTATAAAACATGCTGAAACTTTCCATGAATTAATACACACCATCTGATATCATCTTTGGCATTTCTATATGTTTTAAGCATTCTCTTGGTTTCCATAAGATTTTAACTCACACACACACACATGACCTAAAGGTGAACGAAGTGCTGGGAAGTACTAAGGACCAAGAAAAGTGCCCAAATATGACTTTGGGTAAAGTAACGCAATTAAACTAGTACATGACAAGCCCTAATAACATATGAAACTACCGTACACACATTCATTCGGTAAAACTAAGTCTCCGTAATGCCAGAGAATTCCATGTAAAAGGCACACGGTAGGCTCGCGAGATCGAATCCCGACGATGCCGTAGCCATCTGTAACCAGAGGAGCTCAAGAGTGCAAAAATTGGATGTGCTTTCAGAGTGGGAGGGTTTTTTTTTCCTTTCTCTCTCTCTCTCCTACCAATCGTAGTGACATCAGCAAATCATGTGCACCTAGTGTGAGCTCATGTATGCAGAAGAGGGCAGATAGTAGGCTACTTTACTCCGAGCATGTTCCAAGCAGCATTTCGACTTGCTTTATGTGTCCTGGAAGAAGTCAAGGAAGCACATGAGTTACATGTTGACTTTAGCACTTGGGGCAGTGGTGGCTCATCTGAAGGTAAGGGGTTCAAGCCCCAGCACTGACAAACTGCCCTTTCTGCTCCACAGTAGCACTGTGTCATACACCCCCTTCTGGTTAAGAGTATCTGCTAAATGCCTGTAATATAATTGGTGCAGGGGCGGCATGGTGGTGTAGTGGTTAGCATTCTTGCCTGACAGCAAGAAGGTCTCGGGTTTGAGCCGAGGGGCCGGCGAGGGCCTTTCTGTGTGGAGTTTGCATGTTCTCCCCGTGTCCGCGTGGGTTTCCTCCGGGTGCTCCGGTTTCCCCCACAGTCCAAAGACATGCAGGTTAGGCTAATTGGTGACTCTAAATTGAGCGTAGGTGTGAATGTGAGTGTGAATGGTTGTCTGTGTCTATGTGTCAGCCCTGTGATGACCTGGCGACTTGTCTAGGGTGAACCCCGCCTCTCGCCCGTAGTCAGCTGGGATAGGCTCCAGCTTGCCCGCGACCCTGTAGGACAGGATAAGCGGCTACAAATAATGGCTGGATATGGATGGACAATTGGTGCAAAATTACATAGTTAAAGGCATTTAGCAGCTGCTCTTTTCCATCCTCTTTTCCAGAGCAACGTACAACATAGCCAGCAACCCAAGGTTAGGGATTAGGAGCAAGTACCCTTGCTCAAGGGTACTTCAGCCATTCATGTTGGTCCAGGGAATTGAACCGGCGACCATTTGGTCCTACAGCTGCTTTTCTAACCACTACGACATGGCTTCTATCAAGAAAATGCTTCCATGACAGAACTACTCATGTTCTCTGTTGGGCTGTGTGTCATATCAGGGTGCAAACTCCATCCATCCATCCATCCATTATCTGTAGCCGTTTAACCTGTCCTACAGGGTCGCGGGCAAGCTGGAGCCTATCCCAGCTGACTACGGGTGAAAGGCGGGGTACACCCTGGACAAGTCGCCAGGTCATCACAGGGCTGATACATAGACACAGACAACCATTCACACTCACATTCACACCTACGGTCAATTTAGAGTCACCAGTTAACCTAACCCGCATGTTAGTCTTTGGACTGTGGGGGAAACCGGAGCACCTGGAGGAAACCCACGCGGACACGGGCAGAACATGCAAACTCTACACAGAAAGGCCCTCGTCAGCTGCTGGGCTCGAACCCAGGACCTTCTTGCTGTGAGGTGATAGTGCAAACTCAATGAGCAAAAAAAAAAAATCTTTGCACGCTCTACTCAAACAGATCAGCTTCCAAAGCTTCACGCTCATCATCTTGTCACTTAATGCATTGCATTCTGGGACTCCGAGTCCAGCACTTGCACCAATATCTTGACTATTCCTATGCTGGGTTTGCATTAATTGATGAACTTTTCTGGTTCTTATCATTCTATTATCACTGTTATAATACATCGGGCCAAATTACTCAATTCTGATTGGTCAATCAAGGACGGCTTTTTTCCTTAACACGGGGCCGTATTTGTGAAATGCTATTGGCTAGTTTGTTGCTTGGTTACGGTTACAAAAATTAGCAAATTCTGTCAACAAAATGGCTGACTCTGCTGACTCAGCAATGCCACGTTTCGCTTTATCTGACGAAGAAATGATAAACCAAAAAAGTACGAATTTTTTGGCTTTCCGTGTTTAATAAATGGGCTGCAGAAAGACAAATAAACGACTCTCTAGTGGCATATGAATGCTGTGAGTTAGACAAGGTGCTATTGCAGTTTTATGCAGAAGTGAGGAAAAAAAAAGGTGAAAACTACGAACCAGACTCTCTTAAGGTA